>NC_000071.6:134779710-135379710 GCF_000001635.26 Mus musculus | reverse complement strand
TTGCTGGGAACATGAGAAAGGGGATGTAATGAGAGACAGTGGAAGGCTTGCAGCGTCTGGAATAAGTAGGTGGATGGGGCTGGGGAGACAGCTCAGTAGCCAGTGCCTGATGCTTGAAGGGTGGGGATCTGATTCAGTCTCCTGTGCTAAGAAGCTTGATGAGGCAGTGGCAACCTGTAATCTCAATGCTGGGTGTGGAGGTAGGCAGAGCGCATGGGCAGGAGACCCAAAATAGGCAGCTCCAGCTCAGGGAGAGCTCCAGAGACACCCAGTGTCAACCTCTGGCTTCTGTACTCTCCCATAGATGAGTACTACTCTGGTGCAAACACACACACAAACACACCAGATAATACTCAGGCTCTGTGTGTGTGTGATTAGCACTAAAAGGTCCTGAGTCTTGTGAAGTCACTTAAGAATGGTGATGGGGAGGGTGATGATTCAGGATCCTAGGTGGGGGAGGTGATTGACTGATAGATGACCCTCCAAAGGACCAGAACTGTTAATAAGAGTCTGGGACCCAAACCTCGGGAATTGGCCTGGGTGTGGTATGGCATGCCTGCCATCCCAGCACTTAGGTTTGGGCAGGAGGTTGGAGAGTTGAAGGCCAACCTGGGCTAAGCAGAAGACCCAGTCTCAAAAACAGCATAACAATGGAATTGAGTGTTTGAGGTAGGAGGGGAGAGAAGTGGTCTGGAAGCAGCATCAGAGACAGACAGCCCTGAGACATTATACAGAGCAGAGCATCCTGGGAAGGAGGGGGACCCTACAGATGAATGAGAAAGAAGGGGCAGGGAACCAGGGAGGGATTAACCTGACAGCACGCCTCACCCTCTCCCCCATCTCACTGCAGTTGCATAATGGAGAGGTGGCAGAGGCTGGCTTCATCAGCTCTGGGTGCTGGGGATAGGCCTGATAATGGTCTAGTTTCTAACTTTTTTCTGTCTCCCTTTTAGGCACATCTACACCTACTTTCGGGCAGAGTGCCCCTGCCCCCGGCGTAGGCACCACAGGGAGCAGCCTCTCATTTGGGGCCTCTTCAACACCTGCCCAAGGCTTTGTTGGAGTTGGACCTTTTGGTAAGCCACCAGTCTGCTGCCAACATGGTGTCCTTGTCCCTTGAGTGAGGAGTGATTAGGAATATAGCAGGTTGCTGTTCCTCAGGGTCCAGGGAAGTTGGACAGCAAAAGTTAAATCTTCTCAGGAAACTCAAGCCAAGTGCCGGTGTTGTTTATTTCTATGTGTATTGGTGTTTTCCCGCATGTTCATCTATGTGAAGGTGTCAGATGCCCTAGAACAGGGGAGTTGTGAGCTGCTATCTATGCTGGTGCTGAGAATTGAACTTCGCTCCTCTGGAAGAAGCAGTCAGTGCTGTTAACTGAGCCATCTCTCCAGCCAAGAGCTGTGAGGGCTCCCAATGGTTTCAGAAGCCCTAATGGAACACTTAGGTTTTGCTATTGACTGACTCCCCAGATGAAGGCACCAGCACATTTTCTGTGGTAGCAGCTGCCCTGATAAGGTCTTGTTAATTCTTTCCAGGATCAGCAGCTCCTTCGTTTTCCATTGGTGCGGGATCCAAGACCCCAGGGGCTCGACAGCGACTTCAGGCCCGAAGGCAGCACACCCGCAAGAAGTAGCCTGCCTCTTGTCTCCACTCCCCCATCCCTTGCCTGAATCTGGACCTCAGCACCTGCTAGGAAGAGCCTCTGACCCTTCAAATTCCATAGCAAACCCAGCCTGTCGCCAGGGTGGAAGTGGCAGCCTGGTCATTTCTGTTCCAGAGGAAGCCAGTGCCCCACGGAGGGGCAGAAGCCCAGTACTTTACTTGAACAGTCACACTGGTTAGGCTGGAGAACTGAAAAAACATCTGTACATATTGTCCTCTTGCTGCCCCAGCGCTTGTTTAGTGTGTAACCTAGGCAGCCTCCCCCTTTCCTTGGCACCATCTCTGCTGGCACCTACTTGGATCCCTAATACACATGAGGTGGGGTTGGGGGAAACGGAATGTCCCTAAGCTTTGCCTGCTTGGTTTGGCCATAAGAAGTGGTTCTCTTCCTCTGATTCCTTCAGGGTCTCTCCCTATTTCTTGCTGCTTTGTCCTTCACCGGTCCTCTGTGAGATTCATTCCTTTTAAATGGCAGTGAATCTTGCTTTGCCTTGGAGACCCCAGTGGGCACGGTTCCGCCTCTTCTGCCCAGTCTGTTTATCTCCAGCCCTCTGCTGATATAGCCTCGAAAGGGTTGGTGGCTCAAGACTGTTAGCCTGGCAGAGCCAGGGGAGGGAGACGTTTGCTCCAGGAAGACCTGGGGCAGGTAGACCAGACCGCCCACCACTGCTTCTCGCTGCCTCTTCACCTGCCCACTACCCCCCGGGCCAGTTTGCCTCTTCGGGATTGTATTTTCCAAGCCTTGTACTATGTTGGTCTGATGTTAATGTGTGTTGCTCCTTGAATCGAGTTTGGAGGAAGAATTGAATTGTATGTGTGGCGGCATGTTGGTAATGCCGGACTTAATGTCACCTGGGCCCTCCTGGGCCTAGCTAATTGAATGCTGAAAGTGGCACCGCGTGACAGCCACAGTGCTGACTCCTGAATTCTCAATAGTGTTTTGACTTAAGGGCTGGCAGCCCAGGGGATGGAGCCTGTTGGGAGCAAAGACTTCCCTCTGTTGATCCTCCCCACGTAACCCACCCAGGCCAGGGCAGCTTCTGCCTGTGTTTGGAGTTCTACATTAATGAACTACACTTAATATAGTCCTTAGTTGTATTCTCAAAAGGTTCCTACCTAGCCTGTCTTTCTTTCCAAAACCATACCATACCCTTCAGCCCCAGAGCCTGGCTGCCATGTCCATCCTCTTTGGGAGAAGTATGAATGCGTGTGTCTAAATTAAAAGAAAAAAATATTTAAACATTTTTTAACAAAATAAAATTTATTTTTGTATTTAAGCTAAATTGCCTTTAAAATTCCTTCAAGCTTGGTTCACTGAGGTGGTTAAGTATAAATGCTATTGAATAGTAGAATTAGCTGTATAGTTATGCCTGTGTGAAGGAGGGGCTCACAGCTGTCCCCAGCAGCTCCCCTAAGGGGGCAGAGCTCCTTCTAGACATGTCGTATAAGTGTGATTCTTCTTTTATAAACAGTGTGATGTAGCTGTCCCTGGTCCCCTTCCCTTTGTGACTGGGATTGAATGTTTTATGGCAGGGGTTAGGCTGGGTTGTGTGGAGCTGGAGAAGAGCTTGACCTCAGGTCCCAAATGCCTGTGAGGATGGGGATGGGTGGGGGTCTGAACACGAAGCCTCTACCTGTGCCTCAGGTAAGGAAGGGGCCTCCCTGCAATTCAGTCTGAGCTAATTACCTCAGCTCCACAGCAGGCCTGTATCCAGGGCCCCTGCGGAGGCATCCTGGAGTAGCCTCGGTGTGTGAGCACATTTGTCCGTGCTCACGCTGGACAGGGACAGGGAGGCTGGGGCTTCCCACCACAGACTGAGTTCCTGTGAGTGTAGCTGAGATTTTTAGTATGAATGTGAGATTGTTCTTGCTTATGTCATTAAAAATAAAACTGTGATCTGTCATAGATGTGAGTTTGCCCTTTATTTGTGAAGCGAAGAACTCGTGACTGGTAGGACTGGGCCCAGTGAGGGACACAGAGTGCCAGGACATCATCTTCCCTTCCCAGAAGAGCAGGGTTCCCACAGTAAGCATGGTTCTGCTGGCTGTGGGGCACTCAGTGCCTATGTGCTTGGCTGCATGCTGGCACCAACTGCTGCTTTGCGTCTTCTCTTTCTCTTTGGGACTTGGCTGAGAGGTTCTGGATCCATTGCATCGGTCTGTGGGGCTGGGCTGGAAGAAGAGGCCAGAGGTTAGCAGATGTGCTAGCACACACCTTAGCTCAGGAGGCAGAGGCGGATCTAAAAAGGTTGGGGCCAGCCTGGTCTACCTAGATAGTAAGTTCTAGGTCAACCAGGGTTACACAGATACTGCCTCAAACAATAACAAAAGCCTGAGCTCCTCACTCACGTTGGTACCACCTCTGCACGTTCAAACACAGCAATGAAGAAGCCACCAGTGAGCGTGGTCTCAGGGGAAGCCCGGAGGCAGTGTTCAGACCCTGGAAAGGTACTCAGACCTCGGTGAGGCCATGTGGGTAGGACAGGAGCCAACCTGTGGAGAAGGGGAAGACTCAGACCCTGGTGAGAAGCAACTTGTGACCTCAGACCTGGGGACCACTACCTGAATGTCCCCGAGTTGTGCTGTAGAGCCTCCTGGACCACGTCTTCATTCTCTTCTTGGCAAAGGGAACACGTGGAGTAGACTAGGCGCTGCAGAGAGGGGAACCTAAGTGCATGGCACAGAGCCCGCTGCTGGAACCCGGCCAAGGCCTGCAAGCGCTCCTTGCTAGGTGTGCCTTCCCCATGTTCCTCCAGCTGCCGGCTCAGCATGCCTGTGGAAAAAGAGCTGCAATTATGAAGCCATTTCCACACCCAAACCCCCATTTTAAAGATGAGAGCATTTGTAGTTACAAGTCCAAAGCAACACCAAGACTAACTGGGCATCTCCAGTATCCAAGCTGCTACAGGCCTACGACCAGAGCCACACTGTCCCCTTCTCACCAGAGCCACTACAAGAAGGATCCAGCAAGATGTACTGGACCTGGCTGTAACGCTGGTCAGAGGGAGAGACTGTCAGGAAGTCCTTCTCTGCTAACTCGCAGCAAGAGACCCCAGCCCGAGCCACCAACGTCGCCATGGCTGCCAGCCGCTTAGCGTCCTGGTCGAAAGCAAAGATCTTCCTAGGGAGAAGAGCAGAGGCAGAGTGAACTGAGAATTCCCTTCTGTGTGTCTGTCTGCCACATGTGTGCGGGCGTCTGTGGAGGCCAGAAAACGCTGTTGGAAGCCATGGAACTGGAGATAGAACAGGTTGTGAGTCACCTGACATGGGTGCTAGTAGAGCAGCAAGGGCTCACTGAGCCATTTTGCCAGCCCCTGAACTGAACATTTATGGAACACAGAGGCCCACGGTTAGATATCATCAAATTGTAATGTGTGCTAAGCCAGGACACAGGTCTGGGGCGTGGCTCAGCAATAGAGGGCTTACCTAGAAGCCCCCCCCCACCCCACCCCCAGTGAGGGGTTGTGTGTGTGGCTCAGTGGGAGCGTGCTTCCCGAGCATGCTTAGGGGATTCAATCCCCAATACACTATCACATGAACCCAAAAAGCTAGGACAACCTATTTAAGTCATCCATAGGGGTCACTGCCACAGACAACCCCAAAAGCTGAGGGAGTTTTGTCTCAAACCAATAGCCTGGCTTGGGACTAGGCTATGAGCTGCCAGAGGCACTTAGTGAGACTTTCCCCTACAAAAGGCAAGATTTGACCCCACCCTCCCTCAGCCTCAAAGCTCATAGCCAGCACTCACCCCTGGTTCTTTAGAAGGGCTGCAATGTAGCTGGTCTTGTTACCAGGGGCAGCACAGGCATCAATGACATGGGAGCCTGGCGGGGGGGACAGCAGCATGGCTGGGAGGCAGCTGGCCTAGCAGGACACAAGATGGTAGGAAGCTGGGCGAACACAGAGCCCTGCAGTCACTTCCCCATACTTCCTCTCTCTCCTCCCATCTCCCTACCTTGTCCTGCAGGATGAGATGGCCAGCACGGTAGAGTGGATGCTCGTGCAGATCTGTCTGTGCAGGAAATACAAGAAGCTCAGGCAGCAAGGGATCCAAAAGAAAATGCTGCCCCTTGAGAGCTCGCAAGTCTTCCAGGCTGGCGGGGAAAACCACCAGTTAGGTTTGGATTTTAACCTTTTGATTTTCTGTGTTGAAGTGCTTTGTGCACCACTATGCATGCAGTGCCTGTAAAGGGCCAGAAGAGGGAGTCGGAGTCCCTAGGACTGGAGTTACAGATAGTTGTGACTACCATGTGGCTGCTAGGAACCAAACTCTGGTCCTCCAGAAAAGCAGTCTGTGCCCTTAACTCTCCTGCTTTTCATTTTTAAAAAAGATTTGTTGTTGTTTTAAATTATGCATCTATGTGTAGGTATGTTCAAGTGAGAGCAGACACCGAGAGGCATCAGTGCACCATGAAGGAGGAGTTACAAGCCACACAACACGGGTGCCAGGAACTGAACTCAGGTCCTCTGCAAGAGCAATGTGTGCCCTTTAGCTGTTGGGCTGCATTTCTAGCTCTAGGTCTGGTTTGTTTTATTGACACAGGATCTGGAACTCAATCCTATCTCAGCTCCCAGTGCTGGGATGACAGGTATATAACCTTGTCCCCTGCCTCTAAGGAAAAGGAGTGGAAGCTGCAAGGGTCAGTGGGTGGCTCACCAGGTAAAAGCACTTACTACACAAGTCTGAGGACCTGAGGCAATGCCTTGAACCAGCAGAGGGGCAGAGAAGACCCATTCCTGAAAGTCTGTTTGCTGACCACAGGCACGTGGCATAGGCATGGCCTCACATAACATACACTAATGAGAATTAAAAGAGTTTAAATTAGGTTGGTATATTGATTTTATAAAAGGTAGAGAACAGCACTTTACATAAATATGTGACACAAAATGACAGAAGTGTGTTGGGAGCCATTTGAAAATTGTTGAGAGTTTTGTCCTGATCTAAAGCCAAAATCTATCCAATAATTTTTTTGTAAAACTCAAGTCAACAGATCAAATACTAATTTTTAATTTAGTTTTTGGTTTTGTTTTTTGAGACAGGGTCTCTCTGTATAAGCCTTGGCTGTTCTAGAACTTACTCTATAGACCAGTCTGCGTTCAACTCATAGATCTCCTGCCCCTGCCTTCCAAGTTCTGGAACTAAAGGCGTGCACCACCACTGTCCAGCTAAACACCAATTTAAACAATAAACAAACAAACAAACAAACTAGACACTCTAATGCAATGCAATCCAAAGACTATTTTGATGACTAAGAACGGCAGTTTGGGGCTGGTGAGATGGCTCAATGGGTAAGAGTACCCGCCTGCTCTTCCAAAGGTCCAGTGTTCAAGTCCCAGCAACCACATGGTGGCTCACAACAATCCGTAACAAGATCTGACGCCCTCTTCTGGTGTGTCTGAAGACAGCTACAGTGTACTTACATATAATAAATAAATAAATCTTTAAAAAAAAAAAAAAAAAAAGAACGGCAGTTTGACAGCAGGGTAATGTTAGTCTTTATTTTCTGTATTTAGACTGTGCATGCAGTAGAACATTGCAGTCCCTACTACGCAGTAGTCTCAAAGCTGTGCCAAGGTGCTTCTCGAAGTGTCTGTGGGCTGTGCGGGGACACGCAGTACCAAGTGCATGCACTGTGTGTTCAGAGTCCAGGCTATATGACCTCACACCGTGCAACATCAATACATGTTGCTAAGAACACCCTGGCTCCAGTACATGTTTAATTCTGAATTAATTTTGGTCACTGAGCCTTCAGAAACCCTTCACTGCTCCCTAAGATTACAGACTGCACATTGTTATGGGTTTGTTTGGTTGGGTTGGTTTTTCAAATCAGGGTTCTGTGTAACTCTGGCAACTCACTCTGTAGGCCAGGCTGGCCTGGACCCTGGACCTCGTGCCTCTGTCTCTCAAATGTTAAAGGTGTGTCCTGTGGTGTGTTGGCTTAGAGCTGAAGAGGCTGTGATATAGACAGGAGAGCGGAAAGGTGGCAGGGGCGGGAGGGCAGTTAGACTGGAGAGCAAACAGGGGGTCACAGAATGCAGAACAAGAACCGCAAGAACACCAGGGTTCAGGGGAAAAAAAAAAACAGGTCTCAGAAGAGACTGCAGAGAACTGCTGCCAGGGCCAGAGACGTGGCTCAGCAGTTAGGAAGACACACTGCTCTCGCAGAGGACCTACGTGCAGTTCCTAGCACCGTGTCCAGCAGTCCAATGTCCTCCTCAGGCACATGCCCTCACCCATGCACAGACATGTGCACCACTTAAAAGCAACATCTTTCTTAAAAACAAAGAAAATTCTGTTGGGAAAGTAGGAAAAACATCCAGAGAAAGCAGTGATTATCCCACATACACACACCTAGTCTCCCCTCTAACAGACTCCTACTTCCTTGAGAACCTGGACACAGAGGAAAATGAAGGCACCCGGGCACGATGTTCAGCTCTTACCTGGAAGCCCGACCCTGGTAGGAGAAACCTTGTCTCTTGAAATAATCGATTGCATCCTCAGGGCGGGTCTTGAGCGTGTTCACACGCACGAACCGTGGTACCTGGTAGGCTAGAAGTCACAGTGGTCAAGTGGGGAGGGAGGTGAGCCTTCTGAGGGTCACTCCCCTCCCGCCCCTCAGCCTCCAAGTCACCTTGGCCAGGTCTGGAGCTCTCTTGCAACAGGTCCTCATTTCGGCTCACACCCCGATGAACCTTGAGTCGGGCCAGCTCAGCCTTGAGCCTTGCCTGGTGCCGGCCCAGCAGAGCCTTCCATCGGCCTCCACCCCCTCGAAACCCCTTCCCCAGCAATAATTCATACACTAGCACCTGGACAGGAAAAAACACAAAACTATTAACACCATAAAACCCTCCAGTGGGAGAAGTAGGTACCTGTCCAGATGGTCATGTCAATAGAGTTCTCTTGCCCAAGATCACAAAAGAAATTAATGGCATGATGTTAGGGCAAATGTCCATAATGCCAGCAACATCAGATGCATAAGCAAGAAAACTACAAGCTAACTGGGTAATGGTGCCTTTAATCCCAGCACTCAAGAGGCAGAGACAAGCGGTTCTCTGTAAGTTCGAGGTCAGCCTGATCTACAGAGTGAGTTCCAGAACAGCCTGGGTGACACAGAGAAAGCCTGTCTCTAAAGACCGAAGAGGACGAAAGGGGGAGAAGGAAGAGGAGGCAACGGAGGCGGTGGCTCAGCAGTAGGGTAGGAAGCTTGCTTAGTATCCACCAGAGAAGAAATAGGGATTGCAGCTCAGCAATAAGCACCTGCCTAGAATCCCCCAGTGAGGGGCTGGGGGTACTGCTCAAAAATAGAGCATCTGTCTAGTGATGCTGTCCAATGAGGTGTTGTGGGTGTGACTCAGTGGGAGAACTCTTCTATGGCTTGTTGGAGACTCTGGGTTCAATCTCCCAGCATTACAAAAAGACAGGCATCCAGGCAGGCGGGTAAAGAGACGAGAGCAAATGCCATCTGCAAACCCCGTGTCCTGCCCCATGCCTGAAGCTCCCCCTCCCCACCCTACCCCACCCCCCAGGTCGCCAGCAGAGCTCTGGACCCCGACCGACCTTGCCATCATCACCCTGTCCGGTAGGTAGCCTCAGCCACTACTAGTTTGCACCTTCGTCCTACTTAGCCCTTCCTGCAATGCTCCAAGGGGAGTCACATCTGACCCAGCTCAACTGGGACCCCAGAAAGAAGTGTGAGAGCCACGCACGGGTAACAGCCTCTGGCCGCCGCTCACCTTGGCAAGGTGCGGTCTCAGCTTCTTCTCGGCGCGAAGGAGCCCAGCACTGGCGATGACAGCGTCCAGCACGGCCGAGTAGCGCTGCGTCTCGCACACCAGAGCGTACAACTGCTTCAGGTTCTGTGCGACACAGGGGACACCCGCTGCACCCCACGCGGGCCTCGCCTCGCCTCGCCCTCCCGCCCGGACAAGCCCCGCTCCCCAGCCCGGCTTGCCAGCCCCCGGCCTCACTACCTGGAAGTTGCTGGAATACACCAACCCCTTGAGGGAGCCCTGGCGGCTTTCCACGCCGGCCAGCACCGCCGCGGCGGCCGCGTACAGCCCCATGCTCTCCCCGCCTCAAGCGCTCTACGACACTGTCGCAAAACTCGGGCTGGCTTTACGGCCGCCGCAACAATTTGTACAACCGGATTTCCGGAGTCAAAGGGTTCGCTGCTTTCCGTTTTCAGCGTCCAAAAATTAATCTTAGGCTCTAAATCCGAGCGGGCTGGCTCACGCCTTTAATCCTAGCGCGCGGGAAACAGAGGCAGAAGGATCTTTGCGAGTTTAAGGTCAGCTAGGTCTAAGTAGTTACAGGACAGCCAGAGCTACATAATGAGGTCCTGTATGTAGAATGAAAAAAGTCTACTTTCTTTTTAGAATTCAGTGTAGCTATTTTGTAGTTTGTTGTTGTGGATTGGTTTTTTTTTTGTTTGTTTGTTTGTTTTTGTTGTTTTTTTGAGACAGGGTTTCTCTGTGTATCCCCTGGCTGTCTCTGTAGAGACCAGGCTGGCCTCGAACTCAGAAATCCGCCTGCCTCTGCCTCCCAAGTGCTTTTATTAAAGGCGTGCACAACCACGCCAGGCTATTTTGTAGTTTTTAATTTTTTTTTTAAGACTTTGGAACTCAGAAGGCTACGCAGACTCTCCTAGCAGTCCTGTGTCAGCCTCTCCCTGTGACCGGATGAAAGGTTCAGTAATAAAGCACGTGCCTTGATGCCTCCACTGAGAGGTTGGGATGTGGCTCAGTGGTAGAGCCCCTGCCTAGAATCCCCCAGGGAGGGGCTGGGGCGTGGCTCAGTGGTAGAGTCCCTGCCTAGAATCCCCCAGGGAGGGGCTGGGGGCGTGGCTCAGTGGTAGAGCACCTGCCTAGAATCCACTGGTGTGCTTGGAGTTGTTGAACACCCATCTAGTAAATGTGGCTCTCTGGGACCCTAGCGCTGGAAAAAGTAGATTGTTTAAAAAAAAAAAAAAAGTGGGTGTTTAATAGGGCCGACAGACATTGTCCCTCGGAGTAGAGCACTTGCCTAGCATGTGCAAAGCCCTGGGATCAATTCTCAACATTGATGAGGAGGACCAATGATGGGACTCAATCTATATAGAGGGCTTGCCTAACAGGCAGAAAGCCTTTGGTTCCAATCCTTCCACTGTATAAACCGGGCATGATGGTACGCTCCTGATGGCTCACTGGTTAAGAGCACTGTCTGCTTTTCCAAAGGTCCTGAGTTCAATTCCCAGGAACCACATGGTGGTTCACAACCATCTATA
Source organism: Mus musculus (assembly GCF_000001635.26). Lineage (NCBI taxonomy): Eukaryota > Metazoa > Chordata > Mammalia > Rodentia > Muridae > Mus > Mus musculus. The sequence continues at coordinate 135,368,784 of NC_000071.6, read as the reverse complement.
AGGGGATCTGATGCCCTCTTCTCACATCTTTTAAGAAAAGAAGGAAGGAAAGGAAGAAAGATTGATTTGAGGTCATCTTTGGCTAGCCAATTCACACCAGCCTGGACTACATGAGACAATCAAAATAATGGTAGTTGGGCCTAAGAAAGGTGGCTCAGACCTTAAGAGCACATACTGTTCCCAGACATGTTAGGCAATCAAAACCTTTTGTAATGCCACCTCCAAGGGATTCCATAGTTTCTGACTGTTGGCTTACAGACAATTCTGCTAGGCTCTGCTCAATAGCAACTTAGCAACAGCTTGCGTCATCGGCTGCCACTTATGCGGCTTGCCAGGTACAGCAGCAGTGTTGAAGAGGACTGCTAGTCACTACCCAAGTCTCCTCTCCTTTCACTCTCGCTGTCCCCACGTGTTCCTGGCCCGCCTGTCTCTTCTTCTTTCTGCCCCACCCCCTTCCCTCCCTCTACCCTTTTCCAAGTCCCCACTCTCTTTCCTTTCCCAACAAACTTTATACTAGGCCTATCGCGTGATTCCTCAAGGGGACGCCTTGGCAGCGCCTGCCAGGCACCTTCTTACTCCGGTCATGACACCTCTGTGGGCACAGCACCCGCAAGCATTCACCTACATAAAAATAAGTATTAAAATAGTAGTAGTAATAATTAATGAGAAAAATGTCAAATGCATTGTTTTTAATAGATGTTTGAAGGCCCCAGTGATAACGTTTAAATATGTGAGGAAATGTTTCTGCCCTCTGCTGGACAAGTTGGGAAGCACAGGGCTACTTTATTTTTTATTTATTTTTATTAGATATTTTCTTTATATACATTTCAAATGCTACCCCAAAAAGTTCCCTATACCCTCCTCCCGACCTGCTCCCCTACCCACCCTCTCCCGCTTCTTGGCCCTGGCATTCTCCTGTACTGGGGACAGGGCTACTTTATGAGCAACTATAGGACCTGGTAAGGTGCAAGGTGGCACGCATACCCCTAGGTGGTGAGGAAGAGGCTATATCCCCTGATATAAATGTTCTGGGGACACGCGGGTGTGAAGAATCTTTTCAAGCAGTCCAAACACTGAGACCCAGCGGAAGCCCTCAAATCCCTTTGTCTTGCAAGACAGACCAGGACAGCCTATACCTGTCCCAGTGTGAAGTGCCCAGGCCCACTGGGTGGGGGCAATACCATGGGCAGTGAGTTGCTGCCCCTCTCATGCCAACATGTGTCCAGGATAGGGTACAGCTTGCCCTGGAAGTCAGCTTGGAAAGTATAGAGTGTCCGCAGATCATCAGGACGGTCAGCGTCAAAGAACGTGAGCTCACCCTGCTCATAGTGTAAGTAGACGCCGATGCGATGAGGGTGGCCAGCCACAGGCAGTGGCAGCCGTGGGCAGCCAAAAGCCTCATACACCCGACCCTCTTTCAGGCCAATTAGCCACACACCGTGCTCTGGGGACTTGTTCAGCTTGCCTTTGCGGCTGGCTGTGCCCTTGATGACCCCCAAGCGCCAGTCACTCTTGCTCCCCACCACCACTTCCCAGTAGTGGCGACCCCAAGAGAAGCCCTTGCTAGCCAGGACACAGGTGCTATAGTCGAAGCGCTCGGGTTGGCTGGCTCGTCTCTGGGCAAGGAGGCCACAATGCACCACTGTGTTGCCCTTAGAGAGCTCCAGCAGAGGGTGGGCAGTAGCCGGGTCCAGCTTGAGAGATGCTGGAGCTAGAAGAGAAAGAGTCCTGTGGTTGGCTCACAGAGAAACCGCAGACCCTGCCCAGGAGGCAATGGCAGGCCGAGTCCTCAGGTACAGGAACCGTGCTGACTCTGTGTTCCCATGCTGGGAGGGGCAGACACAGGGCTGTGTGTATGGAAGGGATGAAGGATGGGTGGGGTATCGGGTAAGTGGATGAGATGGGCAAGTGGGTGGGCGGATCATGCCTGTGGAGCGCATTAGACGTGGCCACTTGTGAAGGAGTTCGGCTATGGAACAGGTTTACTGCGTTGCAAATGTGTGTGCCTACACAGCCACTCCCACATCTCCTCTCCACCCCCACACAGGCCCCCTTTAAGTTCTCTCTATGCTTCTTGGTACCCTTGATGAATTGGGAGGATAACAATTTGGGGCCTCACCTGGCAGAACCTTCCGGAAGAGTCTCTTCCACACGGTCAGTTTGATGTCAGCCTGGTGGAGAGCTGGCTTGAAGGAGATGGGACTGAAGACGCCTTCCAAAGGCCGAGCCTGCTGGACCTCTGCCCTGTGTACATGGGTTCCAGTGGTTGGGGAGCTCTGCATCAAGACTGCCTCCCACTCTCCTCCTCATGTGGGGGTCCACAAGACTAAAGTCACCACTCAGGCCACACATTCATAGCACCCTTTCCTCTCAAACCTCCTTCCTGGAGAACATGCCTGCTTCCTAGAACTGGGATTGTCAGGGAGCTGAGGAAGGCCCCGAGGAAATGTGCAAAGTGCAGATGAAGTCTTGAGGGGGTGCAGTTGTTGACTTGGGTGTGGCCCAAGTCAAGGACCTCAATGTTTCAGATCCCTGGAATGGCAAAGCCTTCCCCCAAGGTGAAGCTCAGGGGATGCCAAAACCTTCCCCTTGTCCCAGACCAAGTGTTGACAAAAGATTGACTCGTGTGTGCAAAACCTGCAGCTTCCAGATGTTTGAGACTGCTGGCCTGTAGACACCTCCTGCTAACTCCCATCCCATCCACCCACCCCCACTCTGCATATAACAAGCATGCCAGGACCCCAGGTTGCTGTGAGGTTGACACCAGTGCCTCAGAGTGTGCATGTCCCACCCGAGCCCAGCTTTTCTGCCTGTGTGTGTCTATGAACTTGTCCTCTCTTCATTCACTCGATGCCTAATCAGGTTTCCAGAACCACGCCATGCAGGACACAGTGGGGATGCTGCACAGCTGCTGCTGTAGACAGAATTAGAAGCATCTTCCACAGGCTCATGTTCTGAAATTTGGTTCCCAGCTGGTAAAACTCTTTAGAAAGAGGTGGGGTGTGGCTGGTGGGAATAGGTCTTTGAAGGTTGTCCCCACTTCTGGCTTCAGTCTTATCTCTCTACTTCCTATCTGCCAGCATATGAACAAGCTGTGAATACTGTCACACCTCCCTGACCATCTAAAACCAAAACAAACCTCTCCTCCCTTAGGTCACTTGCATCAGGTAATGTGGTCTCAGCAAGGCAAGGTCACTAGTACAGCAGGTGTTCACAGAGCACGGGGCTGGGGAAACAAGTCTAACTTTCCTGGGAACTTGTTAGAGATGCAGAGCCTTCGGCCCTGCCCCAGATCTGCTCATCAGAAACCGATCACCCTGGGAAAGTTGTACAAATGTGTTTTAGCCAGCCTGCAAGGTGTTTCTCATGTGTGCTGACACCTGAGACGCACTACATCAGGTAACCTGATTCTGCTCCCAGCAAATTGTCTGTTCATTTCTATCTGTGCTCTGTAGGCACGTGACCCCAAAGACTAAAGAAATCCAGGAGCACAGGCTGGAAGGTGGCTCACTGGGTAAATTGAAGACCTGAGTTCAGTCCCCAGAACCCACCGGTCATGGTGGCTAAAGAGATAGCTCACTGGCACTGGTTGCTCTTGCAGAGGACCTGGGTTCAGTTGCCAGCATACACAACTGTCTGCAACTCCAGGTCCTCGGGATCCATCTCCCTCTTCTGACCTCTCCACTCATGGAACACACAGTTGGTACACAGACATATCTGCGCACCATCACATAAAATAAAAGGATAAATCTAAAAGGCCAAGTGCAGTAAATACCGGGAAAGCGGAGGCAGACAGATCCCTGGGGCTCTCTGACGGGTCAGCCTAGCCAACTTGGTGAGCTCCAGGCTAGTGAGAGGCCATACCTCGAAAACTCAAACTGGACAGTGTCTTTACAACCGCCAGGGCTGGCTTCTGGCCTCCACACCCATAAATGTGCATGCACACCAACACCTAAAGAAAACTAGAGAGGTGGCTGGCTAAGTGGTTAAGAACACTGTCTGGTCTTCTAGAGGACCCAGGTTCGATAGGCAGCACCCACATGGCAGCTTACAACCATCTGTAACTCCAATTCCTGGGAATCCAATGCTGTCTTCGGCTTCTGTGGGCTCTTCACACTGACATATATGCAGGCAAAACACTCATACACATAAAATAAGAATCAGGAAGAAAGAAAACAAGGAGCCACACATGGACAGGATGGGCTCAGGAGCTGTTGAGTTTTCCAGCGCTCACTAACTTTCCCCTTCCGAGGTCTGAAGAGTATACGTCAAGGTCCCTCATTCTGGTTGTCCCTGCCTGGGACATCTCCTTCCTCACACGTAATAGTTGACTCCACAGATGAACTTCTCTGCACCCTGTGCTCTGCACACATGTCACTCTCATTTCCCTGCCTGCCTGCACACCTCGGCCTTCTCGGCTGTCACCCCAGTCCCTGGCCATCACCTTCCTCCACAGCGTTGTCATAGCCTGAGGCAATTATCTGTTGCTATAGCCACCACAGGGTTGGGACCAGACTGCACGACTGGTCTGTGAGAACCCCAATGGCAGACACTTGACTGCCATTATTGTCCTTGTGCTCAGTGACAGGCACACATGGAGAGCAGCTTAGGGTTAGAGCACACGAAGGAAGCACAGAGACGGGATGCCTGTGCCCCAGCAACTGCACACACTGGCTGACCTCTCTCCCAGCAGCTTCAGTTGAGGTTGTTACCTGGAGGCCACAGAGTGGAACTTCTGGAAGAAAGAGAGGGACAGGGGGTTACTGCTGTGTCCAAACTATGCATTGTTGAGGAGAAAGCTGGGGACCACACTCTTGTCCACTTACCCGGATGAACTCATGGTGACTCTCGTTCCCAAACTGCTCCAGCACCTGCTCCGCCTGAGCCAGTCGCTCTTGTGTACCCTGAGCCTGCTCCAGCTGCATGTCCAGGGAGGCCACCAGGCCACGCGTATGGCCCTCAAGCCCCTCCAGGCAGCGGGCTTTCTCTTCGTCCACCAGGTGGTGCAATTCCTGGAACTCCCTTCGGATCACCCAGCTGAAGACATCGGACTCATTCTAAGACAGGAGGGCCAGTCACAGTGCAGCCAGGACCAAGCTGAATGGCTGGTCCCAGCATCCCCAGGGCATGTCTTTCTGGCCTGTCCTGAAGGGGCTCATCCTACATGCCAAGCGGGCTGATGATAGTATCGGGTTCATGGGACTGGGGAGCCCTAGTGGTGACCGGCTTCTATTTTATATTTATTTAGTTTAGTTTTTTTTTTAAAGATTTATTTATTTATTATATGGAAGTACATTGTAGCTGTCTTCAGACACTCCAGAAGAGGGAGTCAGATCTCGTTACGGATGGTTGTGAGCCACCATGTGGTTGCTGGGATTTGAACTCTGGACCTTCGGAAGAGCAGTCGGGTGCTCTTACCCACTGAGCCATCTCACCAGCCCCTATTTATTTAGTTTTTTGTATTTAGTACTGGAGATTGAACCCTGGGCCTCATGCATGCTAGGCAAGTACCTTACTCTATTCCTAGCCCTGACCCTAATCCTCACCCTGGAACCAAAAGCAGCCAGTGTGTGGTTATGGCTGGCAGCAGCTAAGCCATTGTGGGTGATTTTGCTGAGTCTCACTTTGGAGCATTACTGAATTAATTTGGCTAGTTTTACTGAGTCGTGGTTTGATTTTGGGGGGACTGAGGTTTGGGGTTTGATCTTTTCTTGTTATTGAGTCATGATGTGCTTTCTGCTGGGTCATGGTTTGTCTTGGTTATGTTTGGCTGTGTTTGTTTGTTTGTTTGTTTATTTGGTTTTCTAAGGCACGGCTTCCCTGTTAGCCCTGGCTGTCCTAGAATTCACTCTGTAGACCAGACTGGCCTTAGACTCAGAGATCTGCCTGCCTCTGCCTCTGGAGTGATGAGATTAAAGGCGTGCACCACCACGTCAGGCTCATTTTTTTTCTCTTTATGCTTAGCCATAGTTTGCATTCTACTGAAGACAGTTCGACTTTTGCTGAGTCATCACTAGATTGTTCATTGAATCATCATTGCACATTTTGCTGTGCATTGGGGTGGGCATGGTGGCATGCACCTTTAATCCCAACCCCAAATTAAATGCTTTCTTTTATAAGAGTTCCCTTGGGGGCTGGAGAGATGACTCAGAGGTTAAGAGCAATGACTGCTCTTCTAGAGATCCTCAGTTCAATTCCTAGCAACCACATGGTGGCTAGCAACTATAATGGAATCCGATGGATGCCCTCTTCTGGTGTGCGTCTAAAAGACAGCAACAGTGCACTCATATACATAAAATAAATAAATAAACCTTAAAAAAAAAAGAGTTGCCTTGGTCATGATGTCTCTTCACAGTAATAGGACAGTGACTAAGATGGGTTACATAAATATAGAAACTGTTGTTAGACCAAATTCATTTTAGTTCATAGTGCGACTGAAACTCTAAAACAGAAGACGAAATAGATATGTAATTAAACATTCTTAGAATGTTGTTTGCTTGGTCATTGTCTAGTTCCACAAAATGACCCAAGAAGTCTTTTTTTTTTTTTTTTCGAGACAGGGTTTCTCTGTTTTGCCCAGGCTGTCCTAGAACTCACTCTGTAGACCAGGCTAGCCTCAAACTCAGAAATATGCCTGCCTCTGCCTTCAAAGTGCTGGGATTAAAGGTGTGTGCCACCATGGCCCGGCTCCCAAGAAGTCCTTATTGATGGGGGGAAATAAACTACCTCCCCCAGGACGTGGTGACTTCTGCTCCAACCTACAGCTCCACCCAAATGGAGGAATAGCCTCCCTTGGGGGTTGATCTTTCTACTGTTCCCAGATTTCAAGAATAAGACTGGTCACTTTTTATTATTAGTGTCTGCTATTCCAAAGGACCTGGGTTCAATCCCCAGCACTCTCATGGCAGCTCACAACTGTCTGTAATGCCAGTTCCAAGAGATCTGACACCTTTACACTCATGCACATAAAATAAAGTTAAATAAATTATTACAATTATCTTCAGGGCTGTTTGGTTTGCACTTGCAGCTGTTATGTATTGAAAACATGATGTACACATTCTCCGGGCTTCAGCTACACGTTCCTGTCTTCACTGAAATATAAACTTGTTTTATTAGGAAAAGTAGTATGGGATTACCAAAAATAAATAAATAAATAAAATAAAAATTAAAAAGTGCTTAGAGAACAAAGGAGGTTTGCTGTCTCATCAAGATCATCGCCCCTGGTCTCCACTTAGCTTCGAGCCAGGAAACTAAGTTCTAACAGAGTTAAAGTTTATTTGGAAATGTGCCTCTGTCAAACTTTATCTAAGTGTTATCAACAGCTAAGTTTGAAAGCACTGTTCATTCCTAAATACTGGTGTAAGTGACCTTCTGAATGTTCAATAACCATACTTGGAGGCCACTGCCCGTAATGGTATAGGGGCAGCCAGTTCTTTGGCCCATGCTTGATCCCAGGTCAGCTACATTCCAGGAAACAACAGGATGCCTCTCAAAGGGTCCTGACGCTGTGGTAAGTTAACCCTCATCCTCTTGGCCAGAGAGAGCTGTGGAGACCCAGGGTTAACTTTCTCAGGAGTAGAGACTCTGAAATTAAAGGTGGCCACAGAATGAAATGCCTTCAATGCTTCTGGGGGAAGCCATCTGGTTGGCAAGACCCCAATACATCTCACAGCGTGATTGGTAGAGGACATTAAAGGAGCAAGGGCTCCTACAGAGACCCTACATTGATCTTCAATTGACCTTGAACATAAAAATAAACTTGGTAAATGTTTGGTCAGATCAATGATCTTTTATTTGTTTTTTAAGACAAAATTTCTCTGTGTAGCCCTGGCTCACATGGAACTCACTTTGTAAACCAGGCTGGCCTCGAACCAACAGAGATCTGCCTACCTCTGCCTCCTGAGTTCTGGGATTAAAGGCATGCGCCATCACTACATGCAGGTGATGGTTGTTGTTGTTGTTGTTAAGGGTAGCCAAAGAGTAAAATGATTTGTAATAACCCAAAATAAAAGAAGTAGGATCAGGTATGGTGGCACATTTCTCTGGTCCCAGGAGTGAAGACACAGGCAGGTCTCTATGAGTTCGAGGACAGCCTAGAACTATATAGCCAGGGCTCCGTAGTAAGACTCTGTGTCAAAAATAAAATAAAGAAACAAACAAAAAACTAAAAGAAAAAAAAAAGAAAAAGAATTAAAATCAGCTATAGAAAGGACCATGCAGCTATTACACACTTCCTACCAGAACCTGAGTGTGGGACACTAACAGGACAGGTCGGACAATAACAGCCATCCAGCTGTAATCAGGTCAAAGGGCCATCAGGCCTTTAGTAGCTTAAAAAAAAAAAAATCAGGGGTGGTACACACCTTTAAGCACTAGGGAGGCAAAGGCAGGCAGATCTCTGATTTCGAGACTAACGTGGTCGGTCTAAATAGTGAGTTCCAGGACAGCCAGGGCTACACAGAGAAACCCTGTCTCGAAAAAATACCACCACCACCACCACCACCACCACCCCAAAAAAAAAGAAAGAAAGAAAGAAAAGAGAAAAGAAAAAAGAAAAGAAAAAAGAAAAGAAAAAAGAAAAGAAAAGATCTCCATCATCTTTCTCCTAGGGCTCAGGAGAGCGGAGTGAGAGCATGTGTAGAACTGCTGCCCCTTCTCTGCCACCCCTAGGCTGTCAGCTCTGTGTTCAGACTTTTGTTACCCAGTACCTCACAGTAGCTGCCAAGGGCAAGCAGACACAGGTGGCACCAGGGTATGGAGGAGAGCTGGGCTCAAGCTTTGGGACTTTATCTCTGGGACTCCCGTCCTGTCTTATCACAGTCCCAAAGGACACTGAACAAAAGCCAACTTGGAACCAGTTCTGACCACTGGGTCCAATTCCCTTATAAGGAATGGAACCTTCCCCCAGCCTCCTGGGAACTCTTTGAACTTGGCTTTGTGTGGAAGGCACCTTCTTCTACAAAGGGCAAATTAGAAAATCCTGGGGGTGTGGTTCAGTGCTGGAACCCTGTGCCCACAACAACTGGCAATAATAAAATTAACAAAAATAAAGTCAGAAAATGTAGGTCAGGAACATATCAATTGTCTAGAACAACCCCCCACCAGGGTTGGGAACAGGCTCAGTGGTAGAGCCCCTGACTAGAATCCCCCCAGTGTGCGGCTGGGGGCGTGGCTCAATGGTAGAGCCCCTGCCTAGAATCCCCCAGTGTGGGGCTGGGGGCGTGGCTCAGTCGTAGAGCCCCTGCCTAGAATCCCCCAGTGAGGGACTGGGGGCGTGGCTCAGTGGTAGAGCACCTGCTTAGAATCCCCCAGTGAGGGGCTGGGGGCGTGGCTCAGTGGTAGAGCCCCTGCCTAGAATCCCCCAGTGAGGGGCTGGGGGCGTGGCTCAGAGGTAGAGCCCCTGCCTAGAATCCCCCAGTGAGGGGCAGGGGGCGTGGCTCAGTGGTAAAGCACCTGCCTAGAATCCCCCAGGGAGGGGCTGGGGGCGTGGCTCAGTGGTAGAGCACCTGCCTAGAATCCCCCAGGGAGGGGCTGGGGGCGTGGCTCAGCTGTAGAGCACCAGCCTAGCAGGCATGAAGCGCTGCATTCCATCTCCAGCCCTGCATAAACTAAGCATGATGGGAAACACCAATAATCTCAGCACTCAAGAAGAAGAGTCTAGGGATGAAAAGTTCAAAGTAATTCTCAGTTACATCAAGAGTCCAAGATCAGCCTGGGCTACACAAGACTGTCAGAAAGAGGGAATGTAGGTTGGTGGGGAAAACGAGGTGGGAAGCACTTCTGTCGGAACAGCGTGGATGGATCTTGGGCCCCAGGCAGAGTGAAGAGACTCACAATAATCCGGGTCCTGTTGTTCACCAGTTTGCCGATGTGCTCCTCCACGTTCCTGTGCTCCTCCTTCAGCTCAGATATGCGGCCTGCAAGCTCTTCCTGGAGGGGAGAAGCCGTGCCCCTGTGAGTAGCTGGCTTTCTCTTTCTGTCCAGACCCTTTCCCTTTTGAGACTTCTCAGTCACCATGCCAGTAGAGCCAGAGGAGGAACCAGAGCCTTCTAGTTGCCCTCCACACCCAGGTGAAGAGCATTAAGAAAGGCGAAGTAGTGCTACATGCCTGTCTTCCCAGCACGCAGGACACCAAGGCAGGAGTTCAAGATCAGCCTGCATCACAGGTAACCAAACTGTCAGGGAGGGAATGAGGAAGGAGAGAGGGGGAGGGGGAAGAGAGAAGAGAGAAGGAGGAGAAGGGAAGAGAAGGAAAGGAGGGAAGGAGATGTGGGGGAGGGGAAAGCAAGAGAAGGAGGGGGAGGAGAGAGGGAGCAGAAGGTAGGAAAGGAATGGGGGAAGGGAAAGGGCAAAGGAAAGGAAGATTAAAAAAAAAAAAAAAAAGCAAGGTGCTGGGCTGGAGAAATGGCTCAGTGGGTAAGAGTGCTGACTGCTCTTCCGAAGGTCCTGAGTTCAAATTCCAGCAACTACCCATAATGAGATCTGACGCCCTCTTTGGTGCGTCTGAAGTCAGCTACAGTGTACTTATGTATAATAATAAATAAATCTTTGGTCAGGGACTGAGTGAGAGGAGTTAATCAGAGCAAGAGGGGCTGACCAGAGCGAGCAGGGTTGACTGGAGCGAGCAGAGGTCCTAAAATTCAATTCCCAACAACCACATGAAGGCTCACAACCATCTGTACAGCTACAATGTACTCATATAGATAAAATAAATAAATAAACAAACAAACAAGGTGCTGGAGAAATGGCTCAGTGTTTGATTCCCAGCACTTCTGTGGCAGCTCACAACTGTCTCTAACTCCAGTTCCAGGGGATCCGACAGCCTTTTCTGACCTCCTTGGAGACCAAACATGCACATGATACACTCAGGAAAAACACTAATGCACAAAATATACAACTAATCTTTAAAAATATTCTAAAAGAAGAAGGAGGAGGAGGAGAAGAAGAGGAAGCCATGCTGGAGAGATGATAGCTCAGTGGTTAAGAGCACCGACTGCTCTTCCAAAGGTCCTGAGTTCAAATTCCAGCAACCACATCTGATGCCTTCTTCTGGTGTGTCTGAAGACAGACAGTGTATTCACATACATAAAACAAATAAAAAAAAAAAAAAAAAAAAAAAAAAAAAGAAGAGGAAGCCAGCAAGTCCAAGTATACAGGGCGACTGATGTTCTTGTTTGAGACACACAGGCACAGAGCATCTCCAGCAGACTTGTGAGGGAACACCCACACTCACTTCCTTAATGCAGAGAAACTGAGTCATAGAAGCTACGCAGCCAAGTCATACACTTATATCCCAGCCCAGGAGACTGAGGCAGGAAGATAGTGAGTTCCAGGCCAGCACAACAGCATAGTGTATTGAGACCTAGTCTGTCTCTGTCTGTCTCTGTCTCTGTCTCTGTCTCTGTGTGTGTGTGTGTGTGTGTGTGTGTGTGTGTGTGTACATGTGCAAGCCAAGGCACATTTGTGAAGGTCAGAAGAAGACAACTTTAAGGAGCCCGTACTATCCTTCTACCATGTGCAGGGATTGAACTCAGGTCTTCACACTTGCAAGGCAGATGCTTTTACATGCTGAGTTGTCTCCCTGGCCCAGCTCAGATCCTTCTGCTCCCCAAGTGCTGCTTTGTTTGCTTGCTTGTTTGTTTGATGGCTTTCATTGCTTATGGTTTTTTTTTTTTAGACATGCTCCCCTTTATATGCTCCAGACATATAAATTTTATGTATGTATTTATTTATTTAGTGTGCATGTGTGTGCATGCGTGTGTGTGTGTGTGTGTGTGTGTGTGTGTGTGTGTGTGTGTGTGTATGAGTACACTATAGCTGTCTTCAGACACACCAGAAGAGGGCATATGATCCCATTACAAGTAGTTGTGAGCCACCATGTGGTTGCTGAGAGCTGAACTCAGGACCCCTAGAAGAGCAGCCAGTGCTCTTAACCGCTGAGCCTTCTCTCCAGCCCTAGCGTCTAATTCTTGACCCTGTCCCCTCAGCCTCCAGAGTGTGGCCCACCACATTCCAGGCTCCATCCCAAGGCCTCAGAGACACAGGTAGCTGATCTTAAGGTGCTGCCCTTCTGATTCCCAGGATACCATAGTCAGCTACTGTTCCCTCTGCTCCCCCCTCATGGTACCCTCTCTGCCTCTCTCCTCATATCCTGAGGTTTCATGTGACTCAGGTTGGCCTTGAACTTGATGATCCAACCAAGGTTGACTTTGAACTTCTGATCCTCCTGCCTCCGCATTAGGTATTCACCACCAGGCTTGGCTCTTCACCTCACTTTCCCTCCTGAATTGTGGGATTGTGTGTGTGTGTGTGTGTGTACATGTGTGTGTGTGTGTGTGTGTGTGTGTGTGTGTGTGTGTGTGTGTTTGATGCACTGCACACACATATGTAGGTATGCATGCCATTTTGCATACCTGTGGAGCCCAGAGAAGGATGTCCTATGCCCTGTTCCATCCCTGTCTGCTTTATTCTTAGTGAAGACTGAGAGGTTGGCTGGCAGCCAGCAAGCCCCAGACATCTTCCTGTTGTCTTTATTTCCACACTGCTGGTGTCACAGAAATACACAGCCATGCCTGGCTTTTTACACGGTGCTGAAGATTCAAATTCAGGCCCTCATGCAGCAAGTGCCCTCACTATTGTCCCCTCTCCCCCCACACACCTCCTGACCCTTTGTGGGTGCTACTCTCTCTGTCTCCTGCCCCCACCACCTCCCTTTCTTGTGACTCAGGTTGGTGGTCCACTTCCTGCAGGAAGACTTCCCTGAGTGCCCAAGCTTTTACAGGATCCATGGCCACTATGATGGTTAATCTCAATAATCAGTTTGGGGCTGGCAAGATGGCTCAGTGGTTAAGAGCACCGACTGCTCTTCCAAAGGTCCCGAGTTCAAATCCCAGCAACCACGTGGCGGCTCACAACCATCCTCAATGAGATTTGATGCCCTCTTCTGGAGTATCTGAGGACAGCTACAGTGTACTTACATATAACAAATAAATAAATCTTTAAAAAAAAATAATCAGTTTGACTAGATTTAGAAATGGTGTGGACTCTGGTGTGTCTGTAAAGGTGTTTCCAGAGTGGTTCAGTCCAGGAAGACAAACCTAACCAGTGTGAGTGGCACCTTGCCACAGGCTGAGGTCCTAGACTGAGGAAAAGGAGACACTGAGGTGAGCACCAGCATCCATCTCTCCTTGCTGCCTGACTGTGGATGCCACGTGACCAGCTGCTCCTGCCACCATGCCTCCCCTGCTGAGATGGACTGTACATCATCTAACCTTGAGCCACAGTAAGCCCTTCCTTCTTCAGGCTGCTTCTTGTCAGCAACTGGTACTCAGCCTGGGCATCCAACATACAGAGCTCAGCAGACCCCAAGTGATGCGTGTTCCAGGCCTGGTGAGACCTTTGCCTACTGTTATAGCAGGCACAAGCACAATGCCTGCACATAGTAGACACCGACTGTATACATGTGATTGAAAGGCACAGGTCTGCCCAGCCCTGATGTTATCCTTGGTGTTATATACTCTAGGTTGAAGGAACAAAGAAATGCACCAAAAAAAGAACAAGCAAACCAACCCTTTCCAGTCCCACCTTCAAACTATTACAGATACATTTTGTTTTTCTTTCTGGTGCTGGAATAAAACCCAGGGCCTTGCTCACGCTAGGCAAGCTGTCTGCCACTTGCTGCTGAGCCACATCCCCAGCCCCTCATCGTGGGATTATAGGAAGGTGCTCTACCTCGAGGCAATGCCCACAGGCCTTCACTGAGGGGTTCTAGACAAGTGCTAGAATCTGAGCCATATCTCCAGCCTTGTAAACATGACTCTCAAGCCTTATATAATAAATATATTATATATAAACATCATAAATATAACATTTAAAAAATTAAATAGTAAATGTCGATCTGTTTACCTGAGATAAAAGTCCATGGGCTGAGGAATTCACAAATTTAACACTTATATTTTGAACATTTACCACTTCAACTGTAGCTGTAGACCAGTGGTTCTCAACCTTCCTAATGCTGTGACCCTTTAATACAGTTCCTTATGTTATAGTGAGCTCCAGCCATAAAATTATTTCATTGCTACGTTATAACTTTAATTTTGCTACTACTATGAATCACAATATAAATATCTAATATGCGGGATATCTAATATTTGGTATGCTATCCCTGTGAAAGGGTTGTTTAGCCCCTAAAGGGTCTCACCCCACAGGTTAAGAACCTCTGCTGTAGCTGCTGAAATACAGCAAGGAACAAAGGCCCCACCCTCATGCTTGTGACCAGATGGGCTTAGGAGCTCTGAAGAAGCAAGGCTAGTGTTGTGGCTCAGCAGGTCAAGTCTGATGATCTGGGTTTGATCGTGGTGGAATAAGAAAGCTGATTCCTTGACATTGTTCTCCATGTGTATGTCTACACATAAATGAATAAAGAATATAAAAAGAAAGAAATCTATTGTGGTACGTGCCTATAATCTCAGCTCTGTGGAGAATGAGACAAGAAGATTTAGAGTTCAAGGCCAGTGGCTGTATAGTGAGTTCAAGGCCAGTCTGAGCTACAAATAAACCACAATCAAAATCCATACCACTGAACCTAGGATGTTGCTTAGTAGAAGAATGCTGCTTAAGCTATAAACTAAGCCTTGGATTCCATCCGTAGGACAGCAAGCAAAACAAAATAAAGCAAGCCAAAGACACAAGGTAAAAGAATAGGAAAAGTCTGGCAAGGGACTCGCTGTCATTCCTGCAGCTACGATCCTCAGGACCCTGGTATATAAGCAACTCTTCAAAAACCAATGAAGAGACCCCTACGTGGAAGAAGAGCACTGACTTCCACAAAATGTCCTCTGACTTCTACGTGCATGCCGTGGTACACGCGTGCACAGTCAAGCAGTCAATAATCAAATAAGTATTAAAAACCAATGAATGAATGCATGCTTGAGTATGTGCGCCATACTTGAGTATGTGCGCAAGATGGAGTTGGAGAAATGGAGCCCTGGTGCAGTAGCCTTCCTCTACCGCGTGGAGGCGCAAGACAGCACTCAGGAGAGCCGCCCTTTGCTCTGCTCCTCCCGCTAGCGGCCCGCCCGCCCCTCGCACCTTCATGCGGCTGTAGACGGTGGAGACTGGTGTGACTCGGTGGTGTTGGTGGGAGCCCAGCAGGCCACAGAGACCACAGATGAATTCCTGGTCTTTCTCGCAGAAGAGGCTGAGAGGGTTTCGGTGGTGCACGCAGACGGTGGGCTCTATGTCCCCCGGCAGCCTCAGAGCATCTATCACCCGGGCCAGGGAGACATTAGGCGGGGAGCTGCTGCAGTCTACTGACTGACGACACACAGGACAGCATAGCTCGGAGTCCAGGTGTTGGGACAAGTTATCCAGGCAGTCCTTGCAGTAGGAGTGGCCGCACTGTAGCATCAGAGGCTCTTTGAAGACCTCCAGGCAAATGGGACACTGCAGCTGGTCCTGGAGTTCCGGCACAGTCAGCCGCCACGCCATGCGCACAGCTCAGCTGCAACACAGGTGGCAGTCAGTCCTCTATCCTGCCGCCCCCTCCCTCTGTCATATTTTCCCTTCCCCCAGGGCTGCTGAAAGCCTAGGGAGAAAAGGATGCCAGCCCTGGATTCTGATCCTAGCGCCTACTATGACTCTGAGCCTCAGTTTCCCCGTCTGGGAAAAAAGGACTTAAGTGGAAAACAATGGCCACTATGAGTCTGGATATATAGATCAACTGCAAGTCTAATTCAGAGTTTTTTCTCCATACATGAGGTCCTGGGTTCAATCTCTAGCATCACAAACGTCACATTGAGCTAGGACCTTCCCCCATGTAACCCCAGCATCTGGGGGGGATTGAACCCAGAGCCTTGCGCATGAACAGCCACTCATGAAATTGTCCTGAAGCAATGATTCTCAGTGTGTGGATTGCAACCCTTTTGAGGTTCCGACAACCCTTTCAAGGTGGTTGCCTAAGACCACTGGGAAAATACAGATGTTTATAACAGTAGCAAAATTAGTTATGAGGTACCAACAAAAATACTTTGTTATGGTTGGGGGGGGTCACACAGCATGAGGAACTGTGTTGAGGGCTGTAGTGTTAGAAGGTTGAGAACTGCTATTCTAGAGATTCCAGAGCCCCAGTTCCAGGCAGGGATTCAACTTCAAGGAAGATTCTCTCTTGAGACCCAGAAATCTGTAATATACACCTTCAAGCCAGGCACTTTTTGTTTATTTTTTTGTTTTCAAGACAAGGAATCTCTGTGTAGCCCTGGCTGTCCTGGAACTCTCTCTGTAGACCACGCCGGTCTCCAACTCACAGAGCTCTGCCTGCCTCTTCCTGTCAAGTGCTGGGATTAAAGGCAGGGAGCACCAGGAACCTGCCGCCTAAGCAATCTTAAAGCCAGATTGTTACTTTTTCTTTTTGGGATAGGGGTCCTGTGGACGGTGGTGGCCTTGAACCCTGTATGTAGCTGGGATTGCAGGTGTGCTCCACTATACACAATTTAAATAGTTCTGGGTATAGACCCCTTGGGGGCCTTAAGCATGCTTGGTAAGTCAGTATCTACTCAGTAGCTACATCCTGAACAACAAGAGCAATGTCCCTTGTCCCAGGGTAACACTGTCCTCACAGAGTCTGAGATAAAAAGAGCCTTGGGTGTTCATCTTCCAAAACAGAAACAAAGTCTCCACTGAGCAAGATAGCAGCAACTCGACCCACATCCCACTACCGCATTACCTGATTTCTTGTGGTCCAGCAGGCCTCCCACTAGGGCCTCAAACAAGCAGCTCTCTCTGGTCACTGAAGCCTTTCCTTCCTCCCAGAATGGGGAAGCTGACACGGAGACCCGGGGCAGCCAGCTGGACATAGATGCCACTGCCTGGTGTCTGCCCCTTCTCCCATCCCCTCCCCTTTCCCGGCAACACCTGTGTCCCAAGGTCATCCAGAATCAGGTGGGAAGTGGGTCACACACCACGAGACTGAGGCGGCGGCCTCTGTTGGGTTCCCTTACGATAACCTACACAGGCAGATTGTGTGGCCTTGCCCAGGATGGGGGAAGGGCTGAGACCGTGCGCCAGCTCGGAGCACAAGCAGGTATAAGCTTTGTATGACGAGCAGCTTTCTGAATACCTCAACCCGGAAGTTTAAAGGTATTTTATTTATTTAGATTTTTCTCGTTTTCTAAGTTTGGGTCACACACACAGCAATGATAAAATACGCTGCTTACTCTGATTTTTCTCATTCGAGGTGTAACATGTGAACAGATCTTAACCACGCAGTGTAACTTTTATCTTATTTGTGTACACTCATGCTCAAGGTCAAGTTGTAAACTGGACAGAGTGTTGAACACCTATAATCCCAGAACTTGGGAAATGCTGACCGGAGGCCAGAAGTCAAGTTCATTCTCAGGCTATGTAGCACACCCAAGGCCATCCTGGACCTCATGAGACTATCTCAAAAGCAAAACAAAACAAAAAAATCTAGTTGTAGAGAATTTGCAGAGTCAGTCCTTTGCCTCCTGCCAGAACAGGCTCTGCAATCAACACAGTTACCGTTCTGGTTCGTATCCTCCTACCAGCTGCCCGTATGTATGTATGTATGTATGTATGTATGTATGTATTTTAACATTTATTGTGTGTGCTTGCAGGTGCAGGCCACCTTATGCATGAGAAACCAGGGGATAAAACTTGCAATAGTCAGTTCTCCCCTTCCACCTGTAGGTCTTGGCTGTCAAGGTTGGTGGCAGACACCTTACCCACTTGGCTATCTTGATTGCCATTGTTTGTTTCTTGCCTTGCTGGGAGATAGAACCAGGGTCTTGAGCATGCTACAAAAGCGCTCTACTCCTGAATTATCTCCCTATCTTATGGGGTCTGTTTGTGAATTTGATGTGAACAGTACTCTTTGACTCTTTCTGTCAATGTTACTAAAATATGAACTTTTAACATGTGAAATCTTGGAGCCAGCTGTGGTAGCAAACATCTTGATTCCCAGCACTTGGGAGACAGAGGCAGGTGGATCTCTGTGACTTCTCCAGGCCAGCGTATTCTGCCTAGCTAGTTCCTGGCCCACAAGACTACATAGTGAGATCCTCTTTGTGAGAGAGAGAGAGAGAGAGAGAGAGAGAGAGAGAGAGAGAGAAAGAAGAAAGAAAGAAAGAAAGAAAGAAAGAAAGAAAGAAAGAAAGAAAGAAGTAAAGTAAGGAGGGAGGGAAGGAGGGAGGAAGGAAGAAAGAAAGAGAAAGAAAGAAAAGAAAAAGGAAGGAAGGAAGGAAAGGTGAACTCTCGGGTTGGAGACATAGCTCATCAGCAGAAAGCTTGCCTGGACTCCTCGGTAAAGCAACTGGATGCCTAGTTCGGAGGAGGGCCACGTACTTGTATCCTCCTGGGGCTGTGACTCAGTCGTAGATCGCTTGCCTAATAATGACCACTTTTATCGCCAGGCCACATACAAATAAGCTATTGAGCATCTAAGACAACCGCGAGGCAAAAAGCATGCGTTGGTTTCAGTCACTAATTTTGTAGCAATGTGTTTTGCTTTTGTGACAGAACGCCAAGCATAACATTGAGACCAAAGGAAAGGCTTTTTTTGTGCCGCATAAAATGCTTTGTCCGAAGCCCTCCCAGGGCTCCATCCTGCTTTGCGCCTGCCATCACGTGTGCAGCGCGTGCTGGGAGACCCTCAGCGCATGCTCGCATGCTCGCTGCGTCTATCGATCACGTGCCGTTTCTCTCGTGCACAGCCCGCGTGGTGCCTGACTTCCGGGGTCGTTTCCGGCAAGGCCTTTGGAGACAGTTGTGCGGCAAGATGAGCGTCTTCTCGCGCCTCAGGAACGGAATCCCACCGTCGCGAGACGACTGCCAGGTACGGAGCGGGGTTCGGGAGCCTGGGAGCACGAGCTGGGGAGCACCTGGAGCGCGGCCATGGGTGGCAGCACCCGAGACCCGGGAGCCCTGGAAGGGGCTGGCATCCTAGGCCAGGTGAGGGCGGGACCATGGCGCTGGCCTGAGGCGATGAGGCAAGCGGCTTCCACCTCTGAGGCCTGTGGCTTTCTCTCCACCAGTCTCCCTATGAGCGACTAAGTCAACGCATGTTGGACATCTCCGGGGACCGAGGTGTGCTGAAGGACATCATCCGAGAGGGCACTGGCGATACCGTGACACCTGACGCTTCTGTGCTGGGTATGGAGGCCGCTGCTGGCTGCTCTTTTGTCCTTGGGTTAAGTTTGTTTTTGTTTTTTTTGTTTTGTTTTGTTTTGTTTTGTTTTTTAAGACAGGGTCTCATGCAACCCAGACTGGCCTCTTAACTGCCGCTCTAGCTGAGGTTGACCCTGAACTTCTGATCTTCCTGTTTCTGCCTTTCAAGTCCTGGGCTAATGGTTGGCCACCACTACGTTTTATAGTGTGCTAGGGACAGAGCCCTGGGAATGTACACCAACCCTCTTGGCAGGGTCAAGGTGTTGTTTCCAGGTACCAGGGATTGAACCTGGAACCTGAGTACCTTCAGTGAGTGATTGCATATTTACAAAATACGGCGTTTTATGGGACTGGCTGTGTTTCCCCTGAACAAAGAGGGTTTGGTTTTGAGAAGCAATCTCATGTCTGCAGGCCTCAGACCGTATGTAACCAAAGATGACTTAGAACTTTTGTGTCACCTCCCAAATGCTTAGACTACTCGTGTCTGCTAACATGCCTGGTTCTGAGGTGCTGGGGATGGAACCCTGGGCCTTCTACATGCTACTCAGACATTCTACCAACTGGGCCACATCCTCTGCCTGTTTTGTTGTTGTTTATCTGGTTTTGTTTGTGGTTTTGATTTTCTTGTTTGTTTTGTTTTGGGGGTGGAGTGGTGGGGTTGTTGTTGTTTTGTTGTTGTTGTTTGTTTTTCAAGACTGGTTTCTCTGTGAAACTCCCTTTGAAGACCAGGCTGGCCTCGAATTCACAGAGAGCTGCCTGCTTTACCTCCCAAATTGCTGGCATATGCCTTTGTTTTAATTTTTTCTTTAAAGATTTGTTTGTTTGTTTGTTTGTTTGTTTATTACATCTAAGTACACTGTAGCTGTCTTCAGGCACACCAGAAGAGGGCATCAGATCTCATTACAGATGGTTGTGAGCCACCATGTGGTTGCTGGGAATTGAGCTCAGGACCTCTGGAAGAGCAGTCAGTGCTCTTTAACTGCTGAGCCATCTCTCCAGTCCTGTTTTAATTTTTTGTTTGTTTTTGAGATACGGTTCACTGTGTAGCCCTAGGTAGCCTGCAACTCTGTATGTAGTAGACCAGGTCAGGCTCTCCTCAAACCTCAGAGATCCACCTGCCTCTGCCTCCGTAGTGCTGTGCATCACCAAGTCTAGCCTTTTTTTTTTTTTTTTTTTTAAGACAGGGTCTCCCTGTATCTCAAGCCAGTCTCAAATTGACCCTCTTCCTGCCTTAGCTTCTTTAGAGCTGGGGTGACAAGTGGCTGCCATTTTTGCCTGCCTTGAGCTTTTCAGAAACAAAGCAGGCTTGGTTCATCAGGAGAGCTTTTGAACCTCAGAGCTGAAAGTCAGATACTCAGAACCCCACAAGAAGCTCTCCTGCGAGTCGGGGTGCCAGGCAGCGTAAACTCATTTAATTCTCCCCCACCCCCGGACAGCGTCTCTGACTAGACAGGTGTCTAGCACTAGCATAGATTTGCAGTGTAGCTGAGGCTACTCCTGTCTTCACTTTCCCAAGTGCTGGGATTACAGACGTCCTCTACCACGAACAGCCAATCGTAGTGTTCCCTGTTGATGGCTCTGGCGGTGCCTCAGGCATGGTTTCCTCACATTCGTGCTGTCTTTTCCTCTGCCTTAGTGAAATATTCTGGATACCTGGAGCACATGGACAAGCCTTTCGATTCTAATTGCTTTAGGAAAACACCTCGGCTGATGAAACTTGGAGAAGGTAAAGTCACCTGGGTCATTTGGGCAAAAGAGGCCATGTTTTAAGACTGTCACAGCATCCAGGAAACAGGTTCTTAGAGTTTGTAGCTGAGCTTGGGTTTCAGGGAAGCACCCAGGTTGTCTTGTCACTTTTCTTCTTGAGACATTATTTTTGGCTGGTAGCCTACCTGGCAAGTTTATCTTGGCATCTAAGTTGCCCATTGGGTGCTATTAAAATTTTTATGTATATGTGTATGTGTGCCCAGTGCCTGCAGAGGCCAGAAGAGGGTGGCAAGCCGCCTGGAACTGTAATTAGGCAGTTGTTGCCACCATGAAGCAGTAAGCACTCTTTAACTGCTGAACCATCTCTCCAGGTGCAGGGCAGCTTTTAAGACGGAATCGCACTGTGAAGCCCCCACCTACCATCAACTCAGAAGTCTCCTAGCTCAGCTCTGCCACGATAGGGTGATAAACATGAGCCCCCACACCTGGATCCACTGGACAAGATGCTTTGTGCATTTATGAAATAACATAGTAAACGCTCCCTTCCTAGCGTGTGTAGTGAGATAAGACAGCACAGGGTCTGGGAGAAGGAGTCAGTAAGTGCTTGCCACTCGAGCACGAGGACCTGCTTTCCATCCCATAGAGCCCGTGGGTTTGAGTTTGTTGGTTGGTTTTTGTTTTATAAGGTCAGCTATAGTAGCATATGCTTATAATCTCAGTGCAGCAGGGCAGAAACAGACGGCTCCCTCGGGTTCTCTGGCCAGCCAGCCTCCTTAGCAGACTTCAGGACAATGAGAGATTCTGTCTCAAAAAACAAGGCAGATGCCCCTGAGGAATGACAGTTGAGACTGTCTTCTAGCATCTGCATGCATGTACACACGCATCAACACATACACGCACACATCTCAAGAGGCCACACTCAGATGATGAGATCCACATCTTATGGACCTTGCTAGGGCTGGGGAGCTTGGTCTCTGGTCCAGAAATGGACGATAGAATTAAATGAAGCCTGGAGCTCTGAGGGGTAACCTGGGTCTGCTTGGTGACATTATAGTTGCCCTCCTTTTGGCAGGGTCACAGGCATTCTGTGAAAAAGAAGGCTTGAGATGAGAGCCCTGAGGTTTGAATAAGATTTCAGTTGTGGGACTTGAGAAATGGCTCAGAAGTTAAGAGCATTGGCTGCTTTTCCAGGAGATGGGGTTCAATGTACAACACCCATATGGTAGCTTACAGTCGTCTATAACTCCAGTTTCTGGGGATCTGATGCCCTCTTCTGGCCTCTGTGGGCAGTGATTAAATGAATTTGGCACACATACAAACAGCAAAACATACATAGAAGTACACATAAAACTAAAGGAAAAAAAATCTTAAATTTCAGTTACAGTAGATAGACCACAGGCATTAATGGCAGAGAACTTAAAAGAAAGAGCAGACTATGCAACAGAGATGGAGCCTGCAGAAGATGGCGTCTGGGGAAAGTAGGACAGCAGGAGCAAGACTGAGCACTGAGTTGGCACCCAACCCAATGGGCTTGGGTTGGCATAGGGAAACTGGTACCTGTGAACGGACGGACTGAATGCTGAGTGAACCTCCTTTCTTCCAGATATTACACTCTGGGGCATGGAGCTGGGCCTTCTGAGCATGCGCAAAGGGGAACTGGCCAGGTTCCTGTTCAAGCCAGCCTATGCTTACGGCACCCTGGGGTGCCCTCCCCTCATCCCGCCAAATGCCACCGTCCTGTTTGAGATCGAGCTGATTGACTTCCTGGATTCTGCTGAGTCAGACAAGTTCTGTGCACTCTCAGCTGTAAGTTCCAGGCCTTGGACTTTCCAGCACTTTCTAAATGGAGGGATGGGATCATATTTGGGTGGCTTTGTTAGAACCCCCACCCTGACCTCCACCCAGCCTACTGCACAGTGATATCTGCTTTCCTCTATCTGAGGTAATGTAAGGTATAGATTAGCTCTGTATTAGCTGTTTGCTATTTAATTATCTTTTGCTTACTTCTCACTCAAGTTGGAGGCTACTTTTCTGGAAGTTAGACACTGGTAGCTTAATAATGAAGGTTATTGAGGCTTGGGAATGTGATAGAGTTCTTGCCTAGAACCCCCCACTAAAGGCTGGGGCTATGTATGTCAAGTAGTAGAGTGATAATATTAACAAGCCCTCAGTTTTATTCCCAGGACCATAAAAACAAGTTAGAGAATTGGTTCCTCCTTGAGAATTGAAAAAGGCTTTGATGTCGGGCAGTGCTGTTACACGCTTTAAATCCCAGCACTCGGGAGGCAGAGGCGGGAAATTGTGAGTTCAAGGCCAGGCTGGTTTACATAGTTCCAGGACATCCAGAGCTACACAGAAAAACTTTCTTGAAAAAAGGAAGGAAGGAAGGGAGCTAGGGAGGGAGGAAGGAAGAAAAGAAAAAGAGAGAGAGAGAGAGAAGGCTTTTATTAACTTGACAGGCTAGCCATGACATGAGAAGCAAGCTGAGACAGCCTCAGGGAAAGTGGGATTAGAGCTCCAGCTCTCATACCCTGAGTCTTGGCTTTCCTGTGTGACCTCTAGCTCCCTTGCCCATAGAAACAGAGCTTGTAATCCCATCAGCGACCATGGATATGTAGTGGTAGCTGTGCAGCCATTGCAGGCTTTGCTCCTCCACAAGCTTTGGTCTTACACACTAAACTGTCAGGGCCACAAGTGAATGTCTCACCATTGTCAAATCTTTCCACAGTGTACATGGTCCTGCACTTACCTGGGGTTCTGATTTCCAGGCTCAGGGTAGGGTTCTATGGAAGTTCTAATATGAAGCCGGGATATCAACATGAGCATGTAGAATCTCCTTGGGCCCTAAGCCAACTAGGACCTTCCAAATTTTTGTTGAGTAATTGGTCTGGGCTTGGCAGTCTCCTTCAGTTTCTGTGGGTCCTTCTGCTTCTCGGGGGATCTGAGAAAGACCACAGCAGCCACTGACATCTGGGCTGCTCTGTCGATGGGGCCATTATAGTATGCATCTGTGTGGCCTGGCCTCTGCACACACAAGCAGTAAGTTCATGGCCCAAGAGAGAAATGTTGATGACTGTGCCACTGGGGCTTCTGGCTCCATGTCGTTCCTCTTGTCTCTGCTCTTCAGGAGCAGCAAGAACAGTTTCCACTCCAGAAAGTCCTCAAAGTAGCAGCAACTGAGAGGGAGTTTGGCAACTACCTTTTCCGCCAGAATCGCTTCTGTGATGCCAAAGTGAGATACAAGCGGGTAAGAATGCTATGGAAGTGTGCATTCCAGAAAACTTAGCTTTTACATTTTTATGTGTATGGCTGTGCAGTCTGTATGTATGTCTGCCCACCATGGGCATGCCTAGGCCAGAAGAAAATGTCTGGTCCCTGGGAATTGATCCCCAGGAACTGTAATTTCAGACAGTTGTGAGATACCATGTGGTACTGGGATTCAAACCTAGATCTTCTGGAAGAGCAGCCAGTGCTCGTAACCTCTGAGCCATCTCTCCAGCCCCAGAAAACCTGAGAGCATACGCTTCCTCTGTTTTGCTACTCTCCATGGGCAGCCATTAAGACGATCACATTAAGCTGGGCCTGGTGGCTCATGCCTGTGATCCCAGTCTCTGGGAGGCTGGCCATAGGAGGATTGTGAGTTCCAGGCCTGCTTGGATTTCTTAGTCTCTGTCTCAGCAAAAAGGGGCTGGGGAGAGAGTTCAGTGAGTAAGAGTGCTTGCTTCATAAGCATGAGGATCTGGGTTCAGATCCCAGTGCCCACATAAGATGCTGGCATGGGTGCCGGAAGGATGATTTAACAGGGAAGAGAACTTACTGCTCTTACAGAAGATCAGAGCCTAAGTCCCAGCATCCATATGGCTCACAGCTGCCTGCAACTCCAGTTCTAAGGAATATGATGCCCTCTTCTGACCTCCACTGGGTCCTGCACGACATTCACATAGGCATGCACAAATCTTTACACACACAGGGTTTGTTGTTGTTGTTGTTGTTGGGTTTTGGGGTGGTTTGGGTTTGGGTTTGGGTTTTGGTTTTGGTTTTGGTTTTTGGTTTTTCGAGACAGGTTTTCTCTGTGTAGTCCTGGCTGTCCTGGGACTCTCTCTGTAGACCAGGCTGGCCTCAAACTCAGAAATCTGCCTGCATCTGCCTCCCAAGTGCTGGGATTAAAAGCATGCGCCACCACTGCCTGGCGTTGTTGTTTTTTAAGCCAGGCATGGCCACACATATGCTCAATCCCAATACTGTGGGAGGCCATCGAGATTGCTGAGACTTGGCTACAAGTTCAGTGAGAAACCTTGTCTCAAGGATTAAAGTAGAGCAGAGCCTCTCAACCCTCTCATGCTGCAGCCCTTTAATACAGTTCCTCGTGTGGTGACCCCCAACCATAGCATTATTTTTGTTGCTATTTCATGACTGTCAGTTTGCTCCTGTTATAAATTGTAATGTAAGACCCCCCCAAAAGGAGTTTCAGTTCGCAGATTGAGAGCCACTGAGGTAGAGTGATACTGCAGGACATGTGACATTGTCCTCTGCCCACATATACACATATATAGAAAAAAAAAATCCTTATGGTAGAAGGGAGTGGCCGAGGGGGAGTTTGGGAGTGGGCTGTGTGAGGCAATGTTCGGTATGCTGATCCTTTTTCCTTTTTTTTTTAAGACTGTCACTCTATAGCCCAGGCTGGCCTCCAGTTCATGGCAGTCCTACCTCAGCCTCTCAAGTGCTGGGGTTACAGGGAGAGGCACAAACCTGGCTCTGTCTCTTGATTCTATTTGTGTGTCTGTTTAAGACAGAGTCTCACTGTGTAACCTTAGCTGGCCAGTACTTGCTTTGTAGACCAGGCTGTCCTTGAACTCACAGAGATAACCTGTCTCTACCTCCTGAGTGCTAGGATGAAAGGTGTGTACCACCATGCCTGGCCTGCGTGCTGATCTCTGTGCTGTTTTCCTGGGTATAATTGAGTGATGAAGCTTCATTAAGCTGTGCACTTTTTCTTACCTATGTCCATATATATTTTAATAATTATCATCCTGGGGAGGTGGGGGAAATAGCTCAGTTGATACAGGGTTTGAAAGAAAGAATTACGATATGAATTTGACCCTGAGAATCCATATTTAAAATAAAGAAAAAAGGACCAGGTGTGGTGGTACATACTTGTAATCCGAGTACTGGGAAGACAGAGACAGGCAGGTCCCTGGAACTCCCTGACCAGCGAGCCTGATCCCCTTGGCGAGCTTCAGGCCAGCAAAAGAGGCTGTGTCCGAAAGAACAAGGTGAGTGAGTGGCTCCTGAGGAGTGATACTTGAGGTTGTCTTCTGGTCTCCACATGCATGTACTGGTACACACCCATCTGTACATCCACACAGACAAACATGCACGCATGTAAATAAAAAAAACTACTGCTCCCCAAAATTTTATTAAAATACCCTCCATCCAGCACAACTCTCTCCAGCTGTAGCTGATTTTCTTCATTGTGCCATCTGTGGAATTTCCTGTCCCTCTGACTATAGAGACTGGGTCACTCTGTGGCTGGTTAGGTCTCCAGCTATAGGGCTCTGCGACAAGCAGGTGAGACAGGTCTGTTGTGCTCTCTGCTGTGGAAACAGAACTATTTCACACACCCATTAACAACACTCCACCTGCCCTGAATCAACAGTCTTTTCAGTTTTATTTCTCCAGAAAACAGACCCGAGCTGGGGATACAGCTCGGTTGGCACGCCTGTGAAACCCTGGGTTCCATCCCCAGCACTGTAAAACGGGTATACTCTTTCTTAGATTGGAGACAGGAGAACCAGAGTTGAAATTCAGACTGCAGATATCACTCAGGAGTTAAGAGTGCAGAAGACCCGAGTTCTATTCCAGCACTCATATCAGGCTGCTTACAGCTGCTTGTGACTCCAGCTCCAAGGGCTGCCATCTCTATATGTTATCTCTAGTCTTTACTAGCACCTGCATTCATGTGCATATACCCACAGACAAGCACACACATGCACATGCATACACATAGTTAAACATAAGAAAGTGGAGGTTGTTCTTTGCTACATAGTGGGTTTGAGGCCAGCCTGGGCTACATGAGACCCTATCTCAAAGATTAAAAAAAGGGAAGCTTAGAATGGTGGTGCATATCTTTAGTCCCAGTACTTGAGAGGCATAATCAGGCAGATTGCTGTGAGGTCAGTGCCAGCCTGGTCTATGTGTTGAGTAAGTTCCAAGACAACTAGGGCTATATAGAGAAACCCTGTCCCACAAAAAAGCAGGTACAGGGTACTGAAAGGATGGTTCAGCAGTTTAGACCATTCTGCTCCTACATAGGAACCAAGTTAAATTCACTGCACCATATAGTACCACACAGCCATGTGTAACTCATAACTCCAGTTCCAGGAAATCTGATACCCTTTTCTGATCTCTAGGCACCAGGCATACATGCGCACAAACATACAGGCAAAGTATCCATACACATAAAACTAAAAGAAACTGAGAAAAGCAGAGGCTGGATGTGTTAGCACAAACCTTCAGTCCCAGCTCTCGGGAGGCAGGAGCAGGCAGAACTCTGGGAGTTCGAGGCCAGCCTGGTCTACATAGTGAGTTCCGAGACAGCCAGGGCTGTAGAGAGAGAGACACTGTCTCAAACCCCACCTCCCAAGGGGTTTTTTAAAATTACGTGTATGTTTCTGTGTAGGAGTATTGGCATTTGAGAGTGCTGGTGCTGATAGAGGCTGGAGGTATGGGACCCCCTATAGATGGGAATACTGGCAGTGGTGAGCCACCCGATGTGCGTGCTGGGACTCCAGCTTGTCCTTGACTCTTGGTGGGCTTATTTTCCTTTCTCCTTTTGAGGCAAAAGAATAGAGTATGTTGTCTGCAAATTGTTGTGTGCCTCACTCAGGTTTGCATGACTTCTCCTGTTAGAATCTTTCAAACTGGGCTGGAGAGATGCCTCCGTGGTTAGGAACATGTATTGCTCTTGCAGAGGACCTGAGTTCAGTTCCCAGTACTCACATTAGGCACAAGATCACATGTAACTCCAGTTCCAGGAAGATCTCATGCCCTCTCTGGCCTCTACAGGCATTATACTCATGTGCACACATCCCATCCCGTGTGTTTTTGTTTGTTTGTTTGTTTTTTAATTTAGTTTCTTGAGACAGAGTTTCTTTGTGCATCTCTGACTGTCCTAGAGCTTGTTCTGTAGACCAAGCTTGTCTGGAACTCAGAGATCTTGGCTCTGCCTCCTGAGTGCTGGGATTAAAGGTATGCGCCACCACCTCTTGGCACATGTCTAATGGTTTCCATTGCTATGAAGAGACACCATGACCAAGGCAACTCTTATAAAGGACAACATTTAATTGGGGCTGGCTTACAGGTTCTAAGGTTCAGTCCATTATCATCATGGTGGGAAGCCTGGCAGCATCTAGGCAGCCATGGTGCAGGAGGAGCTGAGAGTTCTACATCTTGTTCCAAAAGCAAACAGAAAAAGACTGTTGTCTTCCAGGCAGCTAGGAGGAGGGTCTCAAAGCCCATCCCCATAGTGACACACTTCTTCCAACAAGGCCACACCTACTCCAGCAAGGCTGCTCCCTGGCGTAAGCATGTTCACACTTCCACAGCACGTACACATAATTTAAAACAGTGAAAATGAATCTTAAGAAGCCTTCTGACTTTAATATATCAGTGATATGTTTTATGAACTAGTTGAGTTCTTTTGTAGATCAGTAGTTGTGTGTGACTTGTAGGGATGTAAGACTGTCCCTCTTGACCCTTTGCCTTCCCTCCTCTCTCCAGGCTTTGCTGCTGCTCCACCGACGATTGGCCACCTGTGAGGAGCAGCACTTGGTAGAACCTGCCGTGCTTCTAGTCCTCCTTAACCTGTCCTTTGTGTACCTGAAGCTAGACCGACCTGCCATGGCCCTGCGCTATGGGGAGCAGGCTCTGCTCATTGACAAAAGGAACGCCAAGGCCCTCTTCAGGTGTGGACAGGTGAGTTGAGGGTAGTGGGGAGAGGGGCTGGGACAGCAACTCAGTAAAGTGCTTGCCAGGCATTCTCTAGAACCCACAGTGCTGGACTCCAGCACTGGGGAGGCAGAGACAGGTAGATCCTTGGGGTTCACTGGCTAGTCAGCCTAGATGAATTGGGGAGCCCTGGGTCCCAAAGGAGGACTTTATGTTGAAAAGTAAGGTGGGCTGCTCCAAAGAAGGAAGCCAGGCTTACCTCTGGTCTCCATCTACATGTGAACTCCTACACAGAGCAGAGGTCTCACTTGGGCTACTACCACAAATGCTAGTCCTCTAATGTCTTGTCCTTTCTTCACAGGCTTGCCTCCTCCTAACTGAGTATGAGCGGGCCCGGGATTTTCTAGTGCGAGCTCAGAAAGAGCAGCCCTGCAACCATGACATCAATAATGAGCTGAAAAAGCTGTCCAGGTGAGAGCCAAGGGCAGAAGTGTGACCAGAGGCACACTGAGAGATGGCTGTGAGACTTATAGTCCAGCCAGCCATCTGGATAGAGTACAGGCAAGGAATGCTGCCCCAGACTAGCTCAGAGTAGCCATCTCCCCTGCACAGCCCATTGCTCATTGTCCTACACTGGCTGTTCGTGTGTGAGGAAGCTTCACTTCTGAGCATCTCCCTCCTTCCTGTTGTGCCACCCTGAAGGTCAGCTCTCCCTAGTGAAGTCAGCCCATGCAACTCTTTTGTGTATATTTGCAAGAGTGTGTGTAGGCCAGAAAACAACCTAGAGTGTGTGCCTGGGGTCCAATAGTTAGATTGGGCTGGTAGCTGGTCTGTAGGTCCTCCTGTCTCTGTCCACTGCTACCTCATTCCCCACCCCACCCCATGCTGGAACTATAGACACATTTCTACCCAATGGGCCTGGTTCTTACATGGTGCTGAGGATCCAAGTTTGGGTCCTCAGTTTCCAAACTGAGCTATGTCTGTAGTCCCCAGACAAGAAGACTACAAATGGCAGACCTTCTAGGGTCCGAGTAAGGCATTCTATACCCTTCTAGGTTCAAAACCCAAAAGGTTGGTGAGCTTAGAGTGCCAGCCTTTCTGATCCCTAGGACCTACATAGTAGAAAGAAAGAACTGGCCTGCACATTGTCCTCTGACCTCCATGCATAGTGTACACATGTACAGAATAAATAAACGTACAAAATCTTTTTAGATCTCCCACAATAAAGTAAGTCTTGAATCCCAACACTCAGGAGGCAGAGGCAGGTAGATCTCTGATTTCAAAGCTATCCTTGTCTATAGAGTGAGTTCTAGGACAGCCAGGGTTGCACCTTGCCTTTAAAAACCAAAATTAATTAATTGTAAAACAAAACAAAACAAAACTGTACTTAAGATTCTACCTATTCTCAAAATCTCTTGAGACTCCTTGTTCCTGATGAATCTTTTTAGAAGCACAAATGAGCTGCTTCTGTACGACTCATTCAAGTGAGGAAAAGATAATTCAGTGGGTAAAGTCTCGAGCTGCCAAATCTTCTGACCTGAGTGTTCATTCTTAGAACCCATACGATAGGAGGAGAAGACTGATTTCTGCAAGCTGTTCTCTGAACTTCACAGACACCCTCCCCCAACACACACATTAATAAGTGTAATTATAAAAAAGAAAAAAGCTTTATAAAATGTCACTTTTTCTGCTTAGAGAAGCTGTGTTTGTTGTAGAGAACCTGAAATGTCTTCCCGTAAGTTCTAGGATAGCCACCATTTTCCCCATGTATTTTTCTCCTGCTTTGGTGAGTTTCTCTCCTTAAGGCCAAGCATTCCCTCACCATTGCTGTGGTGTGTGCATCATTTTCATTTGGATGCAGTCTCTTTGCTGCTTCCTGTCTGGTATGGGAAGTATCCTCAGGTTAGATAATGAATTTTGGGGCAATCTGACCATTTTTTAGGAGGAAAGATGTCAAAATGAGTTCGACAACATGTAGGAAAAGGGTCATTTAGCAGGTCTTGGCCTGAGCCCACTAACAGTAGTTTTTGCCTTCCCAGCTGCTATCTTTCCAAATGATGGCCTTGTGTCAAGGACCTTTGCCAGTGGGCTTAGCCTTGTCTGCCCCGGCATCTCTCCACAGTGTTATCTTTCTTCATTGACTGATAGCCAATGCTGACTTTTTAGTGGCTGTAACCAGAGAATTCCAGCCACCAGATGTCACCTCCTGCAAACTTACAAAACTTGCCTTTCTCTCCACAGCCACTACAGGGACTATGTGGACAGAGAGAGAGAGATGTGTCACCGCATGTTTGCTCCCTGTGGAAGCAGATCTTCAGTGGGAGGAAACTGAAGGTACTCAGCCGGCTGGGCCTTCATCCAAAGATTCAGGCTCTGTCCATTGGGGAGATGCTCCTTCTCACGGCTCTCGCTCGCCACTGAGAACAGCATAGGACAGAATCCACTGTGGGGGCTCCCCACAGAGTGGTCACTGAAGGAGGAGCACTTGGAGCTTACATTCATGTTTGGGAGGTCCTGAGCTCTCCCATTCAACAACTTTTTCATACTTTGTGAAATTAAACTCTTCCTCAAAGTTTCTTAGAACTGAAGTCATTAGTGTGACACTTTAGCTGGACTTGAAAGAGGAAAATTGAGTTTCTTTATTACTATGTTTTGGAGATAATTGCATGTAGTCGAGGCTGGCCTGGAATTTGCTATGTATCTTAGAATGACCTTGACTCTACTAGCTGAGTACTAAAATTACAGGCTTGTGCCATCATCAGAGTCTGAGTAATGTAGTAGTAGGTATGGAACCCTGAGCCTGTGAGCCCAGTAAGCAAGCACTCTGCCCACCAAGCTGCATGCTCAGCCTGGCATGCATGCGAGCATGAGTGTGTGTGTGTGTGTGTGTGTGTGTGTGTGTGTGTGTGTGTGTGTGTGTGTGTGTATGTGTGTCCCTCAAGAGTGGTAGGGTTAAGCACTCAGGAGGCAGAGGCAGGTAGATATTTGTGAGTTCCAGGACAGCCTGGTCTACAGAGTGAGTACAAAAAAAGAGTAGTACACCATTATGTGTAGCTGCAGGCCAGGTGTGTGTGGGGGTGGCTGCTGAGGGATGAACACAGCAACCTCGCATGTGCTAGGCAAATGTAGACAAGTGCTCTGTTACTGAAAATCTCAGGCTTTTTCTAATCTAGGCTTTCCCAAGAACTAGGAAGACTCCAACCTCAGTTTACCTCTGGGTTGTGCTTTATCAGTTCTGCTACTAGAATTCAAAGTTTGAAGATAGGGAGAGCTGAAGGAGCAGAACATGGCATTGCTGTCAGCCAACAGCAGCTTGTGGTTGAGCGAGCACTGGGCAGAGTGACCCTACAAGTACCCAAGATAACCTTTCAGTCTGCCCTGCTATTACTTAAGAAAATTGATGGGAACAAAATCACCTGCCTTAAACACCCATTTAAGCAGGTCTCGAGCCCCACTCTCCTGAGAGAGGTTAAAGAAGGAAGAAGGAGGAAGCAGCTGCTGGGCTGGCTCTGTTGGGAAATCCTGCCTTTATTGTCCCTTGTATCTGCAAAAACAGGGCTTGAGAGGAGGGGACATGAAAGGCCCGTTCATCCATGAGCTCAGGCAGGTTCTGGAGTGCTGCTGTCTGCTTGGCAGATGCCCCTGCTAGTGCCTTTGCAGGTGTGACTTTTGACTCCATCCTCTTGAGTCTTGCAGGGGAACTTCTGAACTAAGCTGCAACCAGAGGACCTCTTGTGATTTGGCTCTTGTCACGTTTAGTAGAGACATATAACATCTGTTTCCCAGATCTGTGTGTGTAAGGATCTGTGTGGCTGCATGTCCCCCCCCACCCCCCCGTCTCTGTGTGTGTATGTGTTTGTGTGTGTCTTTTGCAAATGTCTCCCAATGGGTTCTGGAGTTTGAACTGGGGTCATCACTTTCACTACAGGTGCCTTTACCCACTGGACTGTCTTGCCTGCCCACTGGCCAGTGATTCTACTTGTTTGTTGTTTTCTAAATTAAAGTGACTTAAGGAAGAGTTTATTTGGGGCTTACAGTTTGAGAAGTTTTAGAGTTCATAACCATGGTGGGGAGCAAGTGGCAGGCAGGGATGGTGCTAAAGTAGCTGAGGACTCACAACTTTTTTGGGTTTTTTTTTTTTTTTTTTTTTCTCAAGACAGGGTTTCTCTGTGTAGCTCTGGCTATACTGGAACTCACTCTGTAGACTACACTGGCCTCGGAATCAGAAATCCGCCTGCCTCTGCTTCTCCGGTGCTGGGATTTTAATCCTTTAGGTGTGCACTACCACTGCCTGGCTAGAGCTCAGCATTGTGATCCACAAGCAGGAAACACATAAAAGACAGACTGAGAGTATGTGCATAACTAGGAACGCTGTGAGTCTGCTGAGACCTCAAAGCCTATCCCCAGTGAGGCACTTCTTCCATTAGGCCACATCTCCTAATTTTTCCCAAACAGTTTCACCAATTGGGGGCCAAGCACTCAAATATATGAGTCTGTGGGGGCCATTCTCATTCTAAGTACCATAACTTTTTTTGTTTTGTTTTGTTTTGTTTTGTTGAGACAGGATCTCCTGGCTGTCCTAGAATTCACTGTGCAGACCAGCAAAGATCCACCTGCCTCTGCCTCTCTGCCCCTGCCTCTCGAAATCATGTGGACTCCATGTTATGATATATAATGTGGAGGCAGCAGAGGGGTAAGTGGGTACCTAGCAGGCCCATGCCAAGGTGTCCTCCTGAGGAATCACACCATGCGATAGACCTGATAGAAGGGAAGTTTACTGTGGGAGAAAGGGCGGGAGGACCTGAAGAAGGAGAGGTGGGGGGAGGGGAGGCTGAAAGAGAAAAAGAGGCTGGCTGGGAACATGTGGGACCAGAGAGAAAGACAGAGTGAGAAGGGAGAGAGAGAGAGAAGTGGGTAGAGAGAGGGGAAGAGAGAAAAGGAAGGAGTAGAGAGAGGGACAGAAAAAAAGGGGGCAGGGGTAGCAAGCAGACCTCTTATTTACTGCCAGCTGGTGGCAAAGGTAGTAATGAGGGCAGATGATGACATAACTGTTGCTAGGTGGATGGGAGGAGTCTAGCAGAACTGTAAGCCAGCACTCTGGGAAATGACACTCACAAGCACCATAACGTTTTGTTTGTTGTAACCACTGAACCATTTCCCCAAGCCCACATTGTCATTTTTTAGTTTATCAGTTTGGGACTATGGCCATCTTCTTTTTTTTCCTTTTTAAAAATTTTTATTATTTAAATGCATTTTATACATCAAACATATTAATAATATTGAATATTTTGAGAATCAAATAATACATAAAAATATTCATATCATTTCATACCCTAAAAATAGCATTAATGAACATTTAATACTATCCATAACTGAAGATCCTATATCTAATGTTGAATACTAAATTGTTTCAAAACATAGAAAATACTCTTCTGGAATTAATCATAGTAAAAGAGATAAAACATTAAAAATGGATCATTAAGAAATATATTCAAGCCGGGCTTGGTGGCGCACGCCTTTAATTCCAGCACTCGGGAGGCAGAGGCAGGTGGATTTCTGAGTTCGAGGCCAGCCTGGTCTACAAAATGAGCTCCAGGACAGCCAGGGCTACACAGAGAAACCCTGTCTCGAAAAACCAAAAAAAAAAAAAAAAAAAAAAACAAAAACCCTTATATGATACCACCTGACATAGAGAGTGTTTAAAACACATTATATATCTGTGTACATTGTCTAACTATAAATTTACTTAAAAAAGATTATTGGTGTTTCTAGGAGAGAAATTATTTTATCAGTAAGTATATTTTAAAATTTTCAAAATAGCAAAAAATCTTTGAAGGAGAACATTAAGAAAATGCTAATTTTGAGCGCAGTGAGAAAATTTATCAATAACATTTCTATTATATTTGTAGAACATAATTTTGATATTTTCAACTGTTAATATTCAACAAACAGTATAATTATTTAAAAATATATTTTGTTGTTATGTCTCCCTTTTCAATTCTGATTTTATTAATTTGGATACTGTCTCTGTGCCCTCTGGTTAGTCTGGTTAAGGGTTTATCTATCTTGTTGATTTTTCTAAAATAACCAGCTCCTGGTTTTGTTGATTTGTATAGTTCTTTTTGTTTCTATTTGGTTGATTTCAGCTGTGAGTTTGATTAATTCCTGCTGTTTACTCCTCTTGGGTGTATTTCCTTCTTTTTGTTCTAGAGCTTTCAGCTGTGCTGTCAAGCTGCTAGTGTAAGCTCTCTCCAGTTTCTTTTTGGAGACACTTAGAGCTATGGGTTCTCCTCTTACCACTGCTTTCATTGTGTCCCATAAGTTTGGGTATGACATGTCTTCATTGTCATTAAATTCTAAAAAGCCTTTATTTTTTTTCTTTATTTCTTTCTTGACCAAGTTATCCTTGAGTAGAGCGTTGTTCAGCTTCTGTGTATATGTGTGCTTTCCATTGTTTTTGTTGGATTTTTAAGACCAGCCTTAGTCCGTGGTAACCTGATATGGGTGCATAGGATTACTTCAGTCTTCCTGTATCTGTTGAAGCCTGTTTTGTGACCAATTATATGGTCAGTTTTGGAGAAGGTACCATAAGGTGATGAGAAGGAGGTATATTCTTTTGCTTTAGGATGAAATGTTCTATAAATATCTGTTAGGTCCATTTGGTTCATAACTTCTGTTAGTTTCACTGTGTCTCTGCTTAATTTCTCTTTCCATGATCTGTCCATTGCTGAGAGTGGGGTGTTGAAGTCTCCCATTATTACTGTACGGGGTGCAATGTGTCTTTGAGCTTTAGTAAAGTTTCTTGTATGAGTGTGGATGTCCTTGCATTTGGAGCATAGATATTTAGAATTGAAAGTTCATCTTGGTAGAGTTTTCCTTTGACCAGTATGAAGTGTCCTTCCTTATCTTTTTTGATAACTTTTGGATGAAAGTTGATTTTATTCGATATTAGAATGGCTACTCCAGCTTGTTTCCTGGAACCATTTGCTTGGGAAATTGTTTTCCAACCTTTTACTCTGAGGCAGTGTCTGCCTTTGTCACTAAGGTGCATTTCCTCTGTGCAGCAAAATGCTGGGTACTGTTTATGGATCCAGTCTGTTAGTCTATGTCTCTTTATTGTGGAATTGAGTCTATTGATATTAAGGAAAAATGATTCTTAACTTCCTGTTATTTTTGTTGTTAGAGGTGGCTTTCTTCTTTTGGGTTTGTTAAAAGACTACTTTCTTGCTTTTTTCTAGGGTGTAGTTTCCTTCCTTGTGTTGGTGTTTTCCAACTATTATCCTTTGTAGGGATTCATTGAAAGATACTGTGTAAATTTGGTTTTGTCATGGAACATCTTGTTTTCTCCATCTATGGTAATTGAGAGTTTTGCTGGGCACAGTAGCCTGGGATGTCATTTGTGTTCTCTTAGGGTCTGTATGACATCTGCCCAGGATCTTCTAGCTTTCATGGTCTCTGGAGAGAAGTCTGGTGTAATTCTGATAGGCCGCCTTTATATGCTACTTGACCTTTTTCCCTTACTGCCTTTAAGTTCTTTCTTTGTTTAGTGCATTTGGTGTTTTGATTATTATATAACAGGAGGAATTTCTTTTCTGGTCCAGTCTATTTGGAGTTCTGTTGGCTTCTTGTATGCTCATGGGCATGTCTTTCTTTAGGTTAGGGAAGTTTTCTTCTATAATTTTGTTGAAGGTATTTACTGGCCCTTTAAGTTGGGAATCTTCACTCTCTTCTTTCTATACCTGTTTTCCTTAGGTTTTGTCTACTCATTGTATCCTGGATTTCTTGGATGTTTTGGGTTAGGAGCTTTTTGTTTTTTGCATTTTTTGACTGTTGTGTCAATGTTTTCTATGGTATCTTCTGCACCTGAGATTCTCTCTTCTATCTCTTGTATTCTGTTGCTGATGCTTGCATCTGTGACTCCTGATCTCTTTCCTAGGTTTTCTAACTCTAGAGTTAGTGATTTCTTTATTGTTTCTAGTTCCATTTTTTGATCCTGGAGGGTATTGTTAGTTTTCTTCGCTTGTTTGAGTGTGTTTTCCTGTAATTCTTTAAGGAATTTTTGTGTTTCCTCTTTAAGGGCTTCTAGCTATTTACCTCTGTTCTCCTGTATTTCTTTAAGGGAGTTTATTTATATCCTTCTTAAAGTTCTCTATCAGCATCATGAGAAGTGATTTTAGATCTGAATCTTGCTTTTCCGGTGTGATGGTTTATCCAGGACTTGCTACGGTGGGAGAATTGGGTTCTGATGATGCCAAGTAACTTGCCTTCTGCCATCTGATTATCTCTAGTGCTACCTGCCCTTGCTATATCTGCCTGGAACCTGTCCTTTCTGTGATCCTGGTTGTTTCAGAACTCCTCAGAATTCAGCTGTCTCTGTGATTCTGGGATCCTGGGATCCTGGGCGTGTTAGAGCGCCTAGGAGTGGAACAACTTCTGGGTATTGTGGGACTGACTGCGGAGTTTGCGCCCAAGGTCTGCTCAGGATACCTCTAATGCTATGATCCTGGGCATGTTAAAGTACCTGGGAGGGAGTGGAGATTTCTCTGGGTGTTATGGAACTGGCTGTGGAGTTCATGCCCAAGGTCTGCTCAGGGCACTGGCCCAGACAGGAAGGAACTTGTGTCACTGGTCTGGCAGAATTCCTGGGTGCCTGGGTCCCGCTGGTCCCAGTCACTTCCTGTGTTGGAGCAGATGTTGTGTCCTCCTCACCTCTGATCCTGTGATCCTGGGAGTGTTGACTGCGGCCTTCTTAACACATCATAAGCCTTGGTGCTGTCTCTTCCTCCCTTACTAACTGCATTCCCACTGTCAGACACTCTTCCAGGATGATGATCCCAGGATTCTGATGCCTGTGCTTCCAGAAAGACTGTTCTGTGCACTGCTCTAGGCGAGACTCATATTAACTGTCTGTGTG
This sequence comes from Mus musculus, assembly GCF_000001635.26. Classification (NCBI taxonomy): domain Eukaryota; kingdom Metazoa; phylum Chordata; class Mammalia; order Rodentia; family Muridae; genus Mus; species Mus musculus. The sequence continues at coordinate 135,331,034 of NC_000071.6, read as the reverse complement.
GGGATCGTTTTTATAACTTAGGCTTTTCCTGAAACTTCTAATTGCCCTTTCCACCAAATGAACTGTACTGTTGGCCTGTATTGTCTGTATCATACTGGTCTCAGCGCCATCGTCCCTCACGCACACAGCTCATGTGGAAGCTAAAAGTCAACAACCAACATCAAGGATCTTCTTCAATTGCTCTCCAACTCCCCGCCCATTTTTTAAGTTCTCTTACTATGTAGCCCTGGTGGACCTGAGTCTCTGTAAACCAGACTGACCACCTGTCTCTGTCTTCCAGGCTCTGAGAGTAAAGGTGTGCTCTACCAGGCCACACTCTACTTTTTGATTGATTGTTTTGTTTTTCTAGATGGGGTTTCTCTGTGTAACATCCCTGAGTGTCCTGGAACTTGCTTTGTAGACCAGGCCGGCCTTAACTCACAGAGATCCATCTGCCTCTGCTTCCCCAGTGCTAGGATTTAAGGTGCCACCACACCCAGCTCTACCTTAGTTTCTGAAGACGGTCTTTCATTGGACCCGGAACATGCCACTTCAGCTCTTCCAGCTGCCTAGTGAGCCCCGGGATCTTCCACTCTCCAACTTGAGGATTCCAAGCCTCCTGATCTCAGGGAAGCTCAGATTCACTAGCCAAGTGAGTCTGCATCAAAGCTCTGTGGGGCCAGCGAATGACTCAGACATAGAGAGGCTGGGGCCAAGCCTGATAACTTGAGTTTGCTCCCCAGGACCCACGAGGTAGAAGGACAAAGTGGATTTTCTGACATAGACACACACTGTGACTGAGGCATACCCATTCCCATATCTCCTTATCCTTTTTGTAGGACTTCCCTCCTGGAAATTTGGATTCTCATAGCAGTCTGTAAGATGGTTGATTCTGTAAGCTGAGGCCCAGCTGGCATCATAGCCTCTTTTATTAACTCAGCTAAAGCAACTATTACCTGAATTCCTTTTCTTGTTCTTTTCCTTTTCCTTAGGGCAACTTTGGACATTGACTGCATTAGATAGGAAACAGCTATGAAAATTTTTTTGTATGTATATTTTTATGTGTAGGTTCACATAGTGTGAGGGCCACAGTTCAGCCTCAGGTGGCACCCACCATTTTATTTGAGAAAGATCTTTCATGGGCCTGGAGTTTCAGTTAGGATAGAGTGGCTTCCAGTGAGCCCCAGGGCCCTGCTTTACAGCAATGGGATTACAGGCATATGCAACCATTCTAGACTTTTTTTTTTTTTTTAATGTAGGTTCTGGGGATTGAATGCTTACAAGGTGAATGCTTTACCAATTCGCTCCCTAGCCCTGTTTGTGTATTTTTAAGGTAGAGCTATAGGCAGGTGTGGGGCATGCCTTCACGGCCAGCCTGATCTACTGAGCAAGTTTCAGGACAGACAGGGCTTCACAGAGGAAACGCTGTCTGGAAGAGATGGAGGGGGAGAGTCTCCATATATAGCCCGCCCAGGCTGGAACTTGCAAGTCTCCTGCAGCTGCCTCCCAAGCACTAGGCTTTCAGATGTGTACTGACAAACCTGCTTTAACATGTTAACCTTTTTCTGTCCAAGGAATGTTTTAGTAGGTCTTTACCCTTGAGTTAGCATAAAACTAACTGAGCATAGACTTTAGGGTGAGAGAAGAATGTTCCTTCTCTTAGAACAGCCCCAAATTTACACCTAACTTGTTAGGCTCTATCTCTAGGAGAGAGTCACCACTCCCAGACACTCTCGTTAACTGCCCTTCACCTTCCCTTAGTGATTCCTTTGGGCTGTGCCCCTCAGGAGCGTCTCTTTAATAGGCAAGGTGTCCTTTGTCCTACCTACCAATATGGCCATGGCATTTGCCATTACTCCTAAGTCAGTATCCCAAACATGGAGTTTCACATGCTACTCTGACCGTCCATCACTGCTAGAAACACAGCACACACTTCCCCTCATGGCCTAGGGCTTAACAGACATTGGTCTGACAGGGCTGGGCAGAGGAAATGGTCCCAGGCCAGATTTAAGATCTGTTCCCCTATGACAGGCAGGTAAAGGGGAAACACCACTTTACAGACTCTGCCTGATCTACAGAGCAATCTCCAGGACAGTCAGGGTTTTACAGAGGAAGCACTGTCTTGAAGGGGGAAAAAAGAATGACACTCATTCATTCATTCATTCATTCATTCCCATGCACTTGTTTCTGTCACAGCCCCTGACCCCTGGCCTGGCACTGCTGAGTTCATGTCAGAGCTCTCAGTAGGTGGGTCATCCTCTGGCATGCCCCTAAGTACTCTATCTGGAAGATAAGGACCATTCTTTGCAAATTTTCTGCCCTTTCCTGGGATGTTTTCTGACTATGTGTTTTGACTTTTCTGTCACAAGTAAGGCTTGATGGCCTGTTACCTGCTGAGCCATATTGCTTCTCCTCCCCTACTCGCCTCCCCCACTTTATGTGTCTGGATGCTTTGCCTGCATGAGTCTGTACCAGAGTTACAGACAGCTGTGAAAAATGAAAATGGCCTACCTTTCCCATCTCTAGGATGTTTGTTTGTTTGTTTGTTTGTTTTTGTTTATAGCTGAGCTGGTTTCTGTGTGAATATAATGACTAAATACCAATTGGGAAAGTTCAGATAATTTATCTTATTTTCAATGTAGTTCCAGGGACAGGGACTGATGACCTGTGGGGAAAAGCAGAGGTCTGTTTGTGGTTTGTGGTGGGAGTCAGGATAAAGGGCTTCCTCACAGATCTTCCTGCATCCAAGCATTCTTCCATGTTTGTAGTGCTCTGTGGTGTCTGTAAACCCACTTAGCTCGCCCAGCATTGGTATGGGAAAGAGATGAGCATTTCTGTCTCATAGGCTGGGGAAGGATGAAGCTCTTAATTCTGTATCTTTCCCCTGTGGAGTCTTGGTTGGGTGTGTGAGCACTGTGACTGCTTTTGTTGGGCGTAATGTAAGTTGGAATGTGGTCACTGTGTCCCCTCTTATGTTAAATGTGAAGCAAGCTCTCTTCTCTGCTCTCCATTCTTTTTTATAGATTTAAAAAATTTTTTATTCATATGCATACACTGTAGCTGTCTTCACACACACCAGAAGAGGGCATCAGATCCCATTACAGATTGTTGTGAGCCACCATGTGGTTGCTGGGAATTGAACTCAGGACCTCTGGAAGAGCATCCAGTGCTGTTAACCTCTGAGCCATCTCTCCAGACCTGCTTCCATTCTTTTGTTTGTTTGTTTTTGTTTTTTCAAGACAGGGTTTCTCTGTATCGCCTGGCTGTCCTGGAACCCACTCTGTAGACCAGGCTGGTCTCGAACTCAGAAATCCTCGTGCGCCACCACACCCGGCTCCTGCTCTCCATTCTTAAGGGAAGCCAAAGCCTTTGGGCCACAGAATTAAAAGGATTGAGCTAGGGACTGACAAGGTAACTCAGTGGGTAAAGGTACTTCTGTCAAGCCTAATAACCTGAGTTCAGTCCCCAAATACACATGGTAAAAGCATAGATCTGACACCCATGGACTATCCTCTGACTAACATATATTCAGTGACATGGAGGCCTGCACACACGAAACAAAAGGATTGAGCTATGTGGCCAGCTGACCCTGATAAAAGAGTATCTGTGTGTATATGCATACAAGATAAATCAGAGGTCAACACTAGGTGGCTTCTTGTATCACATTCCTGCACCTTTTTTGAACAAGACCTCTTAGTGAACATGAAGCTTGCCAGTTTGCTTAGGTTGCTGGTCAGCAGGCTAAGGGATCTTGCTGGTTTCACACCCCCAGCCCAGCATTGGGGTTATAACACAATTGGCTCTCCGTGATTGGATTTGCATTTTGCTGTTGTTGATGTTGGGTTTTTTTGTTTTTTTTGTTTTTGTTTTTCCAAGGTGGGATCTCACTGTGTAGCCCTGGCCAGCTTTGAACTCAAAGAAATCCTTGTGAATACTGTGATTAAAGGTATCATGCTCAGCCCTGTGCTTGGCTTTCACATGACAACTGGGTTCTTTAAGCTGTCTCTACAGCTCCAAGGGAAAGAGTATCTTAATGGGATTTTTAAAAAAAAAAAAACATGTTTTCTGGGAAGTCACAGGAGGCCTGTGTGGAAGTGGGGCAGGCTGTGGAGAAGGTGTTGGAAGCCAAGATCCAGGAATTTGGACCTGGGTCAGCTGAGAGAGCACAGGAGCAACGGGCCTCAGAGGTCTTGGGACAACAGTGTTTCAGAACAGCCCCCCAATATCTAGGCCCCAGGCCAGTTACCAAGGAAATCCCGAGATGATCGTAATTGTTTGGTGTTTGTAGTGTGTGACTGAATTTATTTGGGGAGTCTATTTGATCTATCTTTCCAGAGAAAGAGGAAGCCCTCAGAACCAGCATGCAGTCTGTGAAGATACTCTGTGCATCCAGTTAGGTGTTGGCATCCCAGACAGATACCTTGTTTAAATGTGCTTTGAAACTTAATATGGGATTCATTCTTCTGACTTCCTATCTTCACACCGAGTTTTTTGATGACTGTGGAATCTCATTTTCCCCAGGATGTCAAGCCAGTCTGTCCTTCCTACTCCTGTTGCTGAGGGAGGGCTGTTCAGCTTAAGCTGTTAAACACAGCTCTTGATCTTCTGCACTGCTGTGAGCTGCCTTTCTGCCTGCTCAGGAGGTGCCTCTGAAGCCAGCCCTTTGTTGTCTGACTATAAATACCTCCGCTCAGGTAGCTCCTGTTTCATGATAGCCCTTTCCTGAAAAGGCATTTCCCCTGTAGGGTGTCTTTGGCCCCTCACCTCTTCCACATCCTCTCTTGGCAGTGGTCAGAGGCCCTTAGCCTGCTTCCTGCTGAGATGTGCTTTAGTGGATTCCATGCTCTTTGTAAGTGAGGGATCAATGTGGCTATTATTATCATCTCGGAAGCTAGCTAGGCTCCCTTTCTCATCTACAGAGTGAGCAAGTGCAGAAATGCCCTCTGTTTCATTCCAGGGTCCAGAAGTGAGAAACAGATCGCCAATTGTAGTCCTGTGGCTGTGAGATTAGCCAAGTCATTTCAGCCCTTCTAGGCTTCAGTGGAGTTGTCTTATGTGGGTCCTTAGGTTATGCTTCATTGAGACAATTAAATGTTGCTTACTTACCCTGGAATCAAAAACTGCTGGGTAGCCAAGGATGACCTTGAATTCCCAATCCTTTTGCTTCTGTTGACCATGTTCTGAGATTACAGGCATGCCTGGCTCATGTGGTGCTACGGATGGAGCCCAGGGCTTTGCTTTTGCTAGGTAAACACTAAGTCAACTGAGCTTATTTCTAATTTCTTGGGTTCCTGCCATTGAGCACATGATTCAGAGCACCTAGTTGGATAAAAAGTATCCAGGAACCTGAAAGAAGGGACTCAAGCAATAAGAATGACCATCTTAGAGACAGGCGGATTTCTGAGTTCGAGGCCAGCCTGGTCTACAAAGAGAGTTCCAGGACAGCCAGGGCTACACAGAGAAAAGAATGACCATCTTGCCTTCCGAGTGGGATGATGAGAAACCCCTCCCCATTCCCAGAGTTTGCCTTCAGCCCTGTGGACATGGACTACATGCACATGACTTTAGGTTACAGCTACTGTTGATTTTACTCAAAATGTTTGTGTGGGGATATTATTTAAAAAAAAAATACAGCAGGGGGGTTACCTTGCAGGCCCATGCCAAGATATTCTCCTGGGAAATCACGCCATGCAACAGACCTGGTGTAAAGGAGGCTTATTAGGGGGAAGGGAAAGGAGTGACGGCCTAGAGAAGGGGTAGAGGCGGATAGATGGGAGCAGGGCCATGAGGACAGAGAAGGACAAGAAGAGCAGAAAGGAGGTGGAGAAAGACTAGCTGGGAGCATGTGGGAACAGAGAGAGCTGGCTGGGGAGCTGTCCTTCTATGCTGTCTGCACCAGGCAACAGTTGATGACTTAAGCTACTGCTAGGCCCCTTGGGAAGAACTTCGCAGAATTACCTGGAAGCTGACATTCTTCCCTTTTTGTTGAATTAAAAATGAGGAACTAAGAAGGGGCGATGGTGGGGCAGGAGTGAGGTTGGTGTGTTCTTTAGACTACTTGCTGCTGACTGGGGTGATGTCTTTAGGGAGCCTAAGAAACTTGACGTGCTGCTGGTCAAGTCCTGGTGAGCTGGCTGTTTCACTCCTGTCCAGGCTCTGTGAGAATATCTATGGCTAGGAAAGTGTAGGCCTGGTTGAAGCGTGGTTGAAGCACCACCCTGGTGCTGTCCTGGATGCAGATTTCAAGGAAACACCTGGATTTGTCAAGATACTGCAACACACGTACATGTTAGAAGCAGAAGATAGAGTTACATGGGTTAGGGAAAAAAACTTTTTTTTCTTAGATGTACATTTGAAACTTTAGGCCCATGATCTTGGTAGTTGAAAGGGAGACGAATGCCGAAGCCTGGCATCAGGGACGGGATCCCATCCTCTGGAGTAGGCAATAGGTGGAAAACCTGGGCCATTGGTTTACCAGGTACTTATCTGGAGTCCATTTGGCCCAGGAGAGATGGATCTGAGTGGATTTCCTGAAGCTTACAAGAATCTTTTTAAGTTTACAGAAAGAAATATTTGTTAAAAGTGTGAGCACTCTTTAAGGTGAGCTCAGGGAAGACAGAAACCTTCCTTGGAGAAGAAGGGGTTAAAAAACGCTCAGTTGGTCTTGATGTGTCCATACGACTCCAGACTGTGGAAGGGGCTTCTTCCCTCTCCCCAGAAGGCTGAATGTGTATAAATTTAGCACAGTGAGAAACACTCTTAAATCTATACTTAAAAGACAACCGATGGAAACTTAAATTCTTGAGCTTAGAACTATGATAGTGGATCATACAGTGGATTAATAACTTACTTATTATGTCAAAGCTCTGAACTATTGAAGTCCTAACAACAGTAGCATAGCAAGGGAAAATATCAGGAGCTTTTCATTCCTTTTATGTACTTTAAATCACTTCTTATCACCTTTTAGGCTTTTACTTGTATTTACCAACCTTAAAACACCTTGTTAAACTCTAAAACATTTTTATATCCTCATAACTTAAGCTTTCATGTCCTCAGACCTTATATAAACTTTACATCTTTTTGTATCCAATTATTTACCACAATGCACAGGTGGTTGATTATTGGGGGCAGTCACTGCCAAGTGAGTTCCTTTAAATAAATAATTACATCTGAAACCTGTTTACTTTTTAACATAAAATTTGTGAGCAAGGCAAACCTGTTTGCTTTTCTGAGAAGAGAGCTGGTAGTCTTAACTAGTTAATGAATTGACAATGAACTAACCCAGTGGTGATTACCTTGGGGCAAGGATCTGGTTGCTCTCTAGCTGCCAAGCTACAGTTAGCTTTAGCTATCAATGTGATCAGAGACCTTAGAAGGATAAACTATAATCTAAATGCCATATGTTAATTAAAACAGCAGAGATTAGTCCATAGTCCATTACCTAGACAGTTGTCCCAGGTTCCTGTGATCTCCATGGCAACATGGGCAGAGGCAAGTCTTGGTCATCAGGACCAGAAGATGAGAGGTTTTTTTCCTGTGGAGTAGGAAGATGGCCTCACCTTGTCTTAGGCAACATGAGACAACTCTCTGGCAGCAGGCAAGGTACTGGGGCCGTCTCACCCCATGGTTGGTGTACCACAGTCTAGGTAAAGTCCTTTGTTGCTGTGCCTATATCTTCTTGAAAATCTTGAAGGGGGTGTTACTGTTAGGATTTGGGAGTTTCTGTTATAGTAAGTTTAAATACTTAATGCCATATTTAGCAGATCGCTGACAGTTCCGAGGGTTAGTACCTACTAAGCATATCTAAGTTAAACTGCCTTGTAGCTCTTTGCACTAACTTGTGCCTTGGAAACATAAAACAGGAGGGGAAACAAAGCTCAATCATGAAATTGACTGCATCAGTTCTTTACATGACTTAAACATAGATTTCTAACATATTAAAGAATTTCATTATTTATATGGTTACTGACTATCAACTTGGATTTCTTAATTATAAGAGCTTTTTTGAGACAATGTTAATTCCATCCCTGCTAGGTGTAAGCCTTAAAAAATTCACTTCTTTTTTCTTCTTCTTCGAGACAGGGTTTCTCTGTGTAGCCCTGGCTGTCCTGGAACTCACTCTGTAGACCAGGCTGGTCTTAAACTCAGAAATCTGCCTGCTTCTACCTCCCAAGTGCTGGGATTAAAGGCGTGCGCCACCACTGTCCAGCAAAAATCACTTTTGAATTAAAGCTACTCTAGAATCAAAATAAAACTTTTATGATCTATGAACATAGTACATAAAGACACTGGGAACCTTTTGACCTTTTTATGGGTAGATCATTATAGAATATTAACAATTTTCTGCATGATATTTCTTATAAAAATCTATAGCTTATAAAAGTCTAAAGCTACATTACATTATAGCTTAATAATATTAGCAAAAACAAGGCCAAACATATTTTCAAGGCAGTGATTTTTAATGTTACAAACCTTAAAAAATTTTAAGTTTAAAAAATTAAAAGGAGTTTAAAATTAAACAATGTAAACAATTTATCAAGACAGGATAGAAATCATGCAAAAATCATATCGTAATTTAAAAGTTTCTTTGGAGACTAGCTTGCATGTTTTGCTCATGTCATATGTGCCCTTAACCAAGATGGTGGTAAAGCCTTGACTTCCCATAACAAAGATGACTGCCAGCCCTTAATCAAGTGATGGTGAATCTGTGGCTCCAGTGTCTCCAGCCCTTAGTGAAAATAACAACTAGCCATGTGTTGTTTATATCCCAGAATGGAATCAAGTCACATGGTTTAAGATTAATTGAACATAGATTTTCAATTAGTAGCCTTGAGTTATGAGTTTTAATCATATCCAATAATTTTAAGTCAGTAATTCTGTTTTTCTTTTAAGATTTTTTTTTATATGAGTACACTGTAGCTGTCTTCAGACACACCAGAAGAGGGCACCAGATTCCATTACAGATGGTTGTGAGTCACCGTGTAGTTGTTGGGAATTGAACTCCGGACCTCTGGAAGAGCAATCCGTGCTCTTACCGCTGAGCCATCTCTCCAGCCCAATAATTTTGAACCTGAACTTTAAGTACATGCCTGGATTTGCAAAGGGTGATCAATAGCCTATTTTCAGATCTAGCAATAAAGTAGAACAATATAAAATAGCAATAGTATAAAATAATTTCAGATTTTTCCATATTTAAATAATATGTGAATTTCTAGTATAGTAAATCCTGTGGGGGAGAGAAGGAAAAAAAAGGAAGAAGTGAATTGAGCCTGGGTGGCTGGTGGCAGAAGAAACAGCACCCATTTACACATGCAAGACAAGTCAGAGACAGCCCTGCAGTGAAGATAGAAGTAGTTAGACATTAGCTTAAAATAGCTTTTGTTAATTTGAATAGACGTTTATAACCTTGAAATTTCATCATCATATAAAGATATTTTAAATCAGGGTTAAATCATATAATAGTATGTTGTAAAAATATAACTTTTAATTTCTGTCATCACACAAAAATCCATACCAACTGAAACATGAGACTGGTTGCTTTCTTAGTCTAAAAGGAGATATAGTAATAGAGAGATAATTAGGATTGAGAAGTTTTGTAATTGCTGCTTTATATCATGTGGTCATCTTAAGATGGTCAAATCATATGGCAGTTTGCAAGCCATGTGGCTGACATGATTGCTATTTAAGAACATTTGTGTTTGTGTAGATATATATTCTTAAATGAGATTGCCTCTAAATTACATGCATATATACAAATTTACATCCAAGTTACATACAGAGTTGAATTTGAATTATATGCACCCGTATATGTCCTTAATAAGAGTTGAGTAAGGCTAAATACTATTATAGTTATATATATTTTAACCCATAACCCAGAAGCAACTTATAAATCTTTACATGAGCATTCACAGCACAATCTTAAGATATATATTTTTCCTTTTGAGACCAGAATGTAAAGAAGTCAGAGATAAAAATTTTTAAGAGTGGGGGAGTAGAACTTTAAGTGTGGAGCAGAGCAAGTTAACATACAGGGTATTTTAGTCATTTGTGGTGGTGAGAATCTGGAAATCAGCTATGCCAATTTGTAATAAAACCTGAGTACATTAACAGTCAGCATTGTTAGCTTAGTGCCTGCAGGCTGGCTGCAGGAAGCCAGGATGAGGGGTTTTGTGGGGCGGGGTCGTGCAGTTCCACATGAGCAGGCTGAGAACCAAAGCCACATGGAGGAATCAGACTCTAGCTAGAATTTAGAATCAAATTCACAAATGATCTACATACCTCAGGTGTGTTTAGATCAGTGGCTTGGTTCAGAGGAGCCATTGGTGGCAACTGGTGTATGTTGTTGTCCCTATCCTACCCTGCCCTGACCTGTTGTAACTTATAGACAAGTCATTTAAGGGGAGGGGGTGGGCAGAAAGAAACAAACAGAGCTTGGAGAAAGGAGAAATAGGGAATCTCTTATCATTTACTGGATTGCTGAGTTGGAAGGGTTTAAATGGAGTACTAGGTGTCAGGTCTGAAGTTTCCCAAAGGGCATCTCAGTGGGGAGCTTGGAGTTCCCATGGGCAGGGAGAGGAGTTGCAGGCCTGAGCCCAAGGCATCTCAGGGATACAGGACTAGAACAAGTTGGTACAGGTTGGCCAGCCGTGCTGTCACAGGCTGGGCAGGGACCAGGGAAAGGTGCCTGAGCAAACATGGCTCACCTAGTGCTAGGATTATGAGAAAAAGATCGTGCTAGTGGAAAGGTGAAGCCTCTGCCAAGGGAAAAGGTTCGTGGTGAGGGTCAACAAGAAGGGCCAGCCATAGGCATAAAGACTGTGACTGGGGAAACCTCTGCTCCCAAGGACACCAGAGGGGTTCCAGATGCTCAGCAGACACTCCTGGGATCCAAGGAAGCACTTATGCCAACCAGGAATGGGGAACTTACAAAACAAAACAGAAAAGAGCTTGTAGCAGGCAGACTGAGAATAGCCCACAGAGGGAGCCCAAGCACCAGGAGAACGCAAACTAGTCTTGGTACCAATGCTGTGAACTATAACTTGGCTGGGGCAGGCGTGACCTGGTGGGCCCATGCCAAGGTGTTCCCCCTGAGAAATCACACCATCCAGCAGACCTGGTATAAAGGGGGTTTATTTGGGGGAAGGGAAGAGAGTGAGGGCCTGGAGAACAGGTAGAGGCAGACAGACAAGAGCAGAGCCATGAGAGAAGAGGACAGAAGGGGGGGGGGCAGGGGTCGGGGGAGAAGACCATCTGGTAACTCGTGGACCTACATGGTGGAAGGTGAGAACCAACTCTGGTTCTCTGACATCACATGTGTGTAGCATGTCGTGTCTGAAAATCCAAAACAATCCAAGCAGACACAAGAGTCCAACAAAGCAAGATCTTTATTTGAATTAGGCAGCAAAACTGGCCAATCAGGGACAACAGCACAGACTTGTGAGCTGACTGAGTGTTCGAACATTCACGTCAGTAAGGATTTAAGCAGATGATGGAGCTGACTCAGACCCTGCTGATTGATCAGGCCACAGAGCAGAGCAGAAGCAGAATTGTGACCCCAAAGTGCTACAATATTTTTAATCCACAAATCCACAAACATCTGCCCCAAGTTACAGTTACATTTTTCCACCAATGAGGATTCAGCCTTAGGGGACTTCTTCATGGTACATGTATCCTGTTCCCATTGGTCGTTTATTCAACTGCGGCAGGGTGACTTGTCTAGCATTCATGTCTCAACTTGTCAGGCAGGATGTTGGTCACCAGGGAGGTCTGGGAACTTAAACTTTATTGGCCCCCATTCAAAATGGAAGTTTTATTTAAAGTGGCTTCAGTTTGGTTCCTTCTTACAATCCACTCTATGTGGACATGCACACTCATATATACACACAATAAAGAAATATGATGAAACCATTTTTAAATATTTGGCAGTAGGGGCCAATGAGATAGCTCAGAGATTAAGAACACTGAACACTTGTTGTCCACTTTATAAATGTCCTGGGTTCAGTGCCCAGCACCACATAGTGGCCTCACAACCATTTTTTTTTTTTTTTGGTTTTTCGAGACAGGGTTTCTCTGTGTAGCCCTGGCTGTCCTGGAACTCACTTTGTGGACCAGGCCGGCCTCGAACTCAGAAATCCGCCTGCCTCTGCCTCCCAAGTGCTGGGATTAAAGGCATGCGCCACCACACCCGGCTGCAACCATATTCTTGTGTCTGTGCATTGCACAGACACACATGGAGACAAAACATTCATACCCAAAAATAGAGAATCTTTTTTTTAAAAAATGGCAGTACTGGCGGTAAAACTCAGATCCTTCCACATGCGAATAAACAAGAGCTTTACCACTGAGCTACATGTTACGCCTTGAACTTGACTTCTTTGTAAATGTGGAGGTAGTTTTGTGCTGTTTTGAGACAGGGTCTTATGTAGTCCTAAGCTGGCTTTAAACTGTAAAACTGAGAATGGCCTTGACCTTGTGCTAGTCAGGCCTCCACCTCCTGAGTGCTAGTATTGCAGGAGTGCACCACATCTCCAGTTTGTGCTGTGCTGTGGTTGGAACCTGGGTCGTTAAACATGCGAGATCAGTGTTGTATCTACTGAGCCACACTCCAAGCCCTGTTTCGTTGTTGTTTGTTTGCGTGAGACAGGGTTTCTCTGTGTACTCCTGCCTGTCATGGAACTCACTCTGTAGCCCAGGCTGGCCTCAAACTCAGAAATTCTTCTGCTTCTGCCTCCTGGGTATGTCACCATGTCCAGCCTCCATCCCTGATTTTGACCTTTGTTGCTTTCCTTAAAGCCCCAGAGCTGTCACAGACTCAGGAAAAAGCAGAGGTGAACTGGGGTGAGCCTAAGGGTCTCAGACCTGATAGGTAGAGATTGAAAGAGCTGGGAGCAGAAGCATGCTCTCAGGCACAGTGGGCAGCTGTTCACTCACAGTGGAAGGGAGGTGCCAGGCCTGCCATGGTGACAGCAGTGTGGTCAGCATTGCAGCTTGGACAGAAGAAGGAGGGTGGAAGAGGTTGTTCACCATCCTCATGTCCTAAGCAGTGTGCTTCAACAATGTCACACTGTGCAACAGGTCTCATGTGGTAGGCTTATTAAAGGGAGAGGACACAGAGGTAGCCTCTGGGAGAGGGAGGGAAGAAGAGAGTGCGGAAAGGACTTTTATTGGGTCTGTGGCACATGTGCATGGGGACAAGCAGCAGGGTTGACAGTGTGCCGCCTCTGGGCAGCTAATGATGACATGTCTTGTTGTAGGGCAGGGTCCCTTGAAAGCTGGCTGTAAAAATGCATGATTGTCCAAGAGTCACTTTCAGCTGTCCTTGCATGTGCCTGATTGCCATCATAAACAGAGGAATTAAAATGGGGGTGATGGTAAGGTGGGAATAGGGGTGCTGGATTTGTTAAAGTACTTCCCGCTTGTGGAGAGTGGACTGTGCCACAAGACAGAAAAACTGGTAAGGGTGACCAGATTCAGGAGCCCCAGCAATTTTCATAAATTAAGTTAGGCATTTAAATTTACTCCCGACCAATTCCCAAAATAACTCGGCAGCCTTCATGGCACTTTGGACATGGCCCTGGTGGCTTAGGGCAGATCTGTGCCCAGTGAGCCTGTTGACTACATTTGAGACAGTAACCTAGTGGTTTTTTTGTTTTGTTTTGTTTTGTTTTGTTTTGTTTTGTTTTGTTTTGTTTTTGTTTTGTTTTGAGACTTAGAAGGCCAGAAAGCCCATGCAGTTTAGAAACTTGTTGAACAGCTTTGGCCAAAATAAGGTATTTTTGTTTATGGGCCTTTTCATCTCTCTCATGGCATTCTTTAAAGGCCAACACCAAGACTTCTGCCCATGGAGTTAGGGATCCTCTGTCCAAGCAGTTAAGCTTGGCCCTAATATCAGAGTAGCTTTGGGGGAAAAATAGGTCATTAGGGGTTGTTTGTCTTGGGTTTTCAGGATCTCAGTTAGTACATTATAAGAGGACCTTCCCAAGGCTCTCTATAAAGTGAGATGGGTTTTCTTCTTCATCCTGGATGACTTCTTGGAATTTTTCCAAGTTTATTGGTTTAACGGCAGCCTTATGGAGACCAGCCAGGAGGCAGGTTGTAAATTGGTCTCTAGCTAAAATGCCACCTGAGGTAGTATAATTCCACCAGGGATCCTGGTCGGGCACCGCCTCTGACCGGGTCGGTGTGCTGTGTTAAATTTGGTGTATCTCATCTGCTTGTACTGCAGCCTGCTCCCAAAGTCACTGCACCCATGGGGATTAGATTGTTCCTGGGGGTCATGTACAGATTATGGGACGTTAGACTATAAGATTTAGTGATATATTGGAATCTTTATGAAAGGTAGAGGAGTTAGATGACTAGGATCCCAGTCTTTTTTCTATTTGAGAAAGTTCACTTAGAAAAACTGGATCATGTACCCTAATTAGATCTCCACCCCAGCAACTTCTCACAAGGAAGAACTGAAGCTGGGTTGGGCTGGGTGGTGGAAGGAGTAGGGGTGGGGAGGTTGGCTGGAGAGAGAGAGAGAGAGAGAGAGAGAGAGAGAGAGAGAGAGAGAGAGAGAGAGAGAGAGAGAGAGAGAGAGAGAGAGAGAGAGAGAGCGCGAGCTAGTGTAGGACCACTAGGGTGGCCTGTAGGTAACATGGAAAGGGAGGAGTCTGGAGAAGCCAGGCAAGGAGAGGAAGTTAGGGAGGCTGGGGGAGTAAGGGGAACTGGAAGCTGAGGGAGCAGAGGTTGCAGAGGCTGGTCAGGCTGATGAGGAGGTTCATTAGCTGGATCAAGGAGTGGAAGTTTCTTCTGGTTGAGATTTCGTAGCTAGGAGGATCTGAGTTGGGGAATAAGAGGAAGAAAGAGAAAGTTTAGAGTGAAGGTAGAAAAAAAACCTGCATGTAGGAAACCTTCCATTTTCCAGGCCGATAACAATAGTTGTAAAGGTCCCTTGTAATAATTAGGATCAAAAGTGCTGTTAAGTGGGCATTTAGAGTTGTTTTATAGTGGGTATTAGAGCCAAATTTTATTGTAATAGTGTATGAATTTGGAAGCTTTTAGAGGTTTGAGGTTTTCCAGGAAGCATCCCAGTGGGTAGCCTGGAGGTATGAACAAAGACGTGATACCCATATGTGAGGGGAAAGGTTCTCTTGCTTGCAGCTTCCTAAAGATAGAAACAATAACAACAGAACATGTGTGCTACAAGCTGGTCTACAAAGTCATCACGTGGTAGCCAGAGACCAATTAGGGCAGATGACTGATAAATATGGAACACCCAGTACTGGGAGTTTTGAGAGAAAAGAGAGAAGCCCTGTCTTGAGAAGAGAGAAATCTTACCCAAGGGAAGAGGTCCTAAGGTGTGTGGGTCACTGAGAAGGGCCAGCCTTGGCTGGGGGTTCCTCTGTCCCCAAGGACACCAGAGGGATGCTGGGAGTTGAGCAGTCATTCCTTTGGGACCAGGGGCTGTTTACACTGACAGGGGATGGGGAACTCACCAATTTGCTGATGTTTAGATGGACAGATACAGTGATCCGATGACGGGAAAGTGACCCTGAGTAGCAGGTGGACTTGTTGGGATGGGATCCAAGCCTGAGGGCTTACCCCATGTGGTGGCAGGACCACAAATTCTTTTCTTTCCTTTTTTATTAAGGATTTATTTTATTATTATATTCAACACATATTTTTATACCAATTTTTAAAATGGTGGACATATTATTAAATGAACATAAACAGATAAAGGTTTTTTTGTTTGTTTTGTTTTGTTTTTTAGTAGAGCTTTAAAATCTTGGCTCTTACTGTGGTACAAACCCAAAATAAGAACAGGTTTTGGACATTGGAGTTCATTGTAATAAGGCTGTACTTCAGTGTCCCTCACATCACCAAAGGATTTTACCTCCATAGTAGCTAAGCTGAGAGCTGACAGTTCTGCTGCGCCAAGGAATGGATTGTAGGCTCGATTATTTGGATGCAGATTTCCTGCTCTGGTCAAAGCTATTTAACTTGAGTGAATGTCATCATTCTCAGCCCACAGTGAACAGGTTATATTCATTTATGAAATGATGTGTGTATTGAGGTGGTCTATCCATGAAGTCATTCATCAAGTGTTTCAATGAACAATGGTTCTGCTTGGAGGGTGGCACAGACATTAATTAGCTGAGGGTAAGACTCTCGTTCATTGGTTGTGATGATTTTGAAAAGCATCTCAGGAAAAGAGTAACTTATGAGGTCTTCTTCAAAATTAATAAAATATTTATAAATATCAAGCAAAACATTCTGTCTCGCTCTTTGCTGCTCTCTTACCAGCCACCTCCCAAATTAATTGTCTACATTTCTTTTGGCTGTATAAATAATTTTCAAATATGTAAGCTGTTCTGAAAACCATAGTATAGCGTAAAAACATCAAATAAACACAATCCAATAGATAGAGAGGCTGAGCTAGGAGAAGCATGATTTCAAGACCATTATGTGGTACACAGCAAGACCCTGTCATGTACAAACAAGCAGAAAGTGTATATGGATTGTACAATATTGGACCTATTTCTCCAATTACCAAATTAGAGAAACCACTGGATAACAGCCAACAAATTTCTAATCCCTCATATTTTTGAATTTCAGTTAATTAGGATATGTTGGTAATATTAATTTTCATATTAAGAGGTAGTAAGGAAAAGTGATTGTTACTTCCTGTTATTTTTGTTATTAGAGGTGGAATCATGTTTGTGTAGGTTTGTTGAAAGATTACTTTCTTGCTTTTTTCAAGGGTGTAGTTTTCTTGTGTTGGTGTTTTCCATCTATTATCCTTTGTAGGGCTGGATTTGTGGAAAGATACTGTGTAAATTTGGTTTTATCATGGAATATCTTATTTTCTTCGTCTATGGTAATTGAGAGTTTTGCTGGGCACAGTAGCCTGGGATGTCATTTGTGTTCTCTTAGGGTCTGTATGACATCTGCCCAGGATCTTCTAGCTTTCATGGTCTCTGGAGAGAAGTCTGGTGTAATTCTGATAGGCCGCCTTTATATGCTACTTGACCTTTTTCCCTTACTGCCTTTAAGTTCTTTCTTTGTTTAGTGCATTTGGTGTTTTGATTATTATATAACAGGAGGAATTTCTTTTCTGGTCCAGTCTATTTGGAGTTCTGTTGGCTTCTTGTATGCTCATGGGCATGTCTTTCTTTAGGTTAGGGAAGTTTTCTTCTATAATTTTGTTGAAGGTATTTACTGGCCCTTTAAGTTGGGAATCTTCACTCTCTTCTTTCTATACCTGTTTTCCTTAGGTTTTGTCTACTCATTGTATCCTGGATTTCTTGGATGTTTTGGGTTAGGAGCTTTTTGTTTTTTGCATTTTTTTGACAGTTGTGTCAGTGTTTTCTATGGTGTCTTCTGCACCTGAGATTCTCTCTTCTATCTCTTGTATTCTGTTGCTGATGCTTGCATCTGTGACTCCTGATCTCTTTCCTAGGTTTTCTAACTCTAGAGTTAATGATTTCTTTATTGTTTCTAGTTCCATTTTTTTTTTAATCCTGGATGGTTTTGTTCATTTCCTTTGCCTGTTTGAGTGTGTTTTCCTGTAATTCTTTAAGGGATTTTTGTATTTCCTCTTTAAGGACTTCTAACTATTTATCTGTGTTCTCCTGTATTTCTTTAAGGGAGTTATTTATGTCCTTTTAAAAAAAGATTTATTTATTGTTATATGTAAGTACACTGTAGCTGTCTTCAGACACACCAGAAGAAGGCATCAGATCTCATTACAGATGGTTGTGAGCTACCATGTGGTTGCTGGGATTTGAACTCAGGACCTTCAGAAGAGCAGTCAGTGCTCTTAACCTCTGAGCCATCTCTCTAGCCCCCTATTTATATCCTTCTTAAAGTCCTCTATCAGCATCCTGAGAAGTGATTTTAGATCTGAATCTTGCTTTTCCGGTGTGATAGTTTATCCAGGACTTGCTACAGTGGGAGAATTGGGTTCTGGTGATGCCAGGTAACCTTGGTTTCTGTTGCTTATGTTCTTATGCTTGCCTCCTGCCATCTGGTTATCTCTAGTACTACCTACCCTGGCTATATCTGACCAGAGTACATTCTTCCTTGACCCTGGTTGTGTCAGAACTCCTCAGAGTTAAGTTGTCTCTGTGATCCTGTGACTCTGGGATCCTGGGACCCTGAGATCCTGGTGTGACCAAGCTCCCGGAATCCTGTGATTCTGGGAGTGTTAGAGTGCCTGGGAGTGGAGCTTTTTCTGGGTGTTGTGAGACTGGCTACGGAGTTTGCACCCAAGGTCTGCTCAGGGCCCAGGCCCAGACTGGAAGGAACTGGTGCCACTGGTCTGGCAGAGTTCCTGCGTGACTGGGTCCTACTGATTCCAGTTACTCCAAACTGCAAATTCTTGAATCTGAGTCTCAGCACCACTGATGGGACTAGATGACAAAATCACAGCATGCAACAGGTCTCACATGCGAGGTTTATTAAAGGGAGGGGGCATTGAGGCAGCCTCTGGAAGAGGGAGGAAAGAAGAGAGTGGGGGAAGGACGCAAGGGGACACAGGATGCAGCAACAACGTGCCACCTCTAGGCAGCTAATGATGACATGTATTGTCATGGGTCACTTGAAAGCTGGCTGTAAAGATGCCTGATTGTGGCTGAGTCTTTGACCTGTCCTGTCCATAGATTTTCCTGATTACCAAAATGTCATCTCTTTTGGGAGCTAGTGTGATAAGAATGGAAGAAGTTCCACATCAGCTGCCAGCTGCTTCTGCCACCTGTAGTCTCCACACTACTACCAGGTCTTCAGGCCCATGGGCTCATTTGTCCCAAGAAAGCATCTCTCCTAAACAGCAGTTCCTGACTCGCTGCCATTGTCTGCATCAGCAATCCTTGGTGATGGGTGATATTAGCCGTTCACGTCTGAACACAGCACACTGGGGGGAGTGGGGGGGGGGAGAGAGAGAGAGAGAGAGAGAGAGAGAGAGAGAGAAGGCAGCAGAAGAAAGAGAAAGGGGAAAAAGAGAAAGAGGTAGGGGTTCCCCTTATTTATATGGAAAATGACACAGGTTAAGGTGTGAGGTTAGCCAAGTGTATTCTAGGAACATGGTAGCTGTCGTCTTGGCAACAGGTCTGTAGGTTGTGCTGTCACCTATGTGATGTCATAGGTTTGGGAGGTCCTGATGCCAACATTTGGTCTCACAGGCAGTCCTCAATTAGGTCCTCCTTCAGGAGATGCTTTTGTGGCTGTACCGGCCCCCAGTGTTTACATAGAGGTGGCCCCATTGCTCCTGTTACAGAGAGTGAAAATTTTGTCAGAAACATCTGGTTCTCTGAGGGAGTCTGAGGAGACAGGAAACAATCACATTGGGTGGACTGGTTTGAGCTGCAGCAGTGCAGGGCTGGTTTGCAGCTATCAAAGTGTAGGCTATTTTGGAGCAGTTTGCAAAGGCTGAAGTTGATTCTTAGATGGTGTCTGTCAACTGAGTAGATATCTGCTGGTGCAGATACAGACAAGGGATACAAGCTAGAGCTAAGGAGCTTAAGGGGAAATGTTTATGTTGGGTGTGCACTTGAAATGTCAAGGCCTGTCATGTGGTCTTGGTAGTTAGGGAATGGAAAGGAGTCAGTCCCAAGCCAAGAGAAGGAAGAATCATGCCCTAAGCTGTTGACTGATAGGAGTACTTGTTTGATTTGTGACAGATGGATTCAAGTCTCAATTCACTGACATTTACATTAATTTTTTAAAAATTTCAAAAAGAGTTCAAAATTTTAGATACATTAGCATGACCACCGTCAGTAATCTGATCTGAAATCCTCACTCCAGGACAAATCACTCCAAGCCAGCACATGTCTCATGTGGGAGGCTTTATTAACAGAGGCGCCTCTGAGGTGAGGTGACGGGGAAGAGCAAAGGAGAGAGAGAACTATGGGTTGGGAATACGTGTCTTTTATCAGGGCTGTGACACAGGTGACTCACCTGTAGAACGGTGTGCAACAGGTGCTATGGCAATAGATAATGTCACCTAGAGATGACATTGTCACTGAGTCCAAGAGCTGGCTGTAAGCAGCTTTGGGCTGTCCACGGATGCACCTGCTGCTAACACTCATCACAGAAGAAGTAGTTAACAAGTGTCTGTAGACAGCTGGAATAGATCACACCTTTGATCCATAGCAAAAATAACGCAACAAAAATAAGCCTAAAAAGTTATGAACACAGTAGAAGCATGCACATTTATCTATAATAAGACAGAAATTTCATGGCAGGAAAGATAACCAAGGAGGAGAGTTTGGGGACACATATTAGTTTGGGGATAAAAGCATGAATGCTCTGTCCTCTGTTCAGAGACAAGGATGTGGATACATTGCACAGAGGTGTTTTCAGAGCAATGAGAAGTACTTTAACAAGCACAGGAGATTTTACATTTTGAGCCTGTGATTACAACAGAGTGGTAGCCAGTGCTTTACCAAGATTAGATTAACAACTCAAAAGAAATCCACTGATTAGTATGTTAAACTTTGAACTCTTATATTATTTATTTTTTTAATCATGTGTTAATAGGTTTTCTTGGTCAATGAAGAAAGCCAATTCAAGGTGAATTAAAAGAAAGAAAGAAAAAAAAAAGGGCAGGTTTCTTTGGGAATGGCTCCCAGGTGAGTTCACCAGCATCCAGGGTGAGACAGGGGAGAGTCATGAGCGGGCTGTTGTGTTTCGTCTAAGGTGGTGTAAGGTGGTGTGATGCAGTGACAACCTGGTGGGCCCAGCCAAGATGTTCCCCTAAACAATCAAAATTTATTAGCAGGAGAAGGAAGGGGACCTGGAGACAGGTAGAGGCAGAGAAAGATAAGGAGAGAGAGAGGAAGAGGCGGGGGTTGGAGGGAAACTAGGAAATGGAGAGAGCTGGAGTAGCTGGGCAGTCCCTCTCCTACCCCAGCTCAGCTGGCACCTGGCAGGCAGCATGTTGATGTCAGCTGTTGCTAGTCGCTGTGGCTAGGTTCCTGGGAGGACCCTAGTAGAATTGTCTATAAGCCAGTGTTCCTCCATTTTTGTTTAACTAGAAATGAGGACCTAAAGGTGGTTATGGTGGTGGAGGATGAGGATGTTGTGCTCTTTAATCTGTCTCCTGCTGACTTTGCGGTGATGGTTCTGTCCCTGAGGAACCTAAGAAAACCGGGATGCCAGTCAAGTCCTGGCTGTCATTGCTGTGGGACCATCTGAGGTTGGGAAAGTGCAGGCTTGGTAGAAGCGCCTGTGAGGGTGGACCGGCACCTGTGGGCTGCTTCCCTGGACTTGTTGTGGATGTAGATTTTGAGTAAACGCCTGGACTTGGCAGGATTCTGAAACACACATACATGTTAGAGCCAGAAGATGAAGCTAAGTAGGAGTGGGAGAAATTTGTTTTATTAGGTATACATTTATAACTGTTAAGCCCATGGTCTTGGTGGTTGGGGGAGTGGAGTCCCCATACCAGGGAACAATGGAGAAATCCCACCCTTAGACATAGGCAGCAGGTAGGGAACTTAGGCTGTTGATTGGCAGGGGTACTTATCCAGATGGAGTTCAGTTGACCGATGAGAGAGATCCGAGTGGGTTTCCTGGATCCCACAAAAATTTCTTCATTCTTACAAAAGAAATAAAAATATTAAGATTATGAACAGTCTCTAAGGTGAGCTCAAGGAAGACGAAACCTTTTGGGAAGCAAAAGGGGAAGAGAGGGTTTTTTTTTCCTCTATCCAAAAAACTAAATGTACATAAATTTAGCATAAAGATAAACAAAGGAAACTTAAACTCTTGATCTTACAATTATAATTGATCATGTAATTTAGTATAAGAAACACATTTAAGTCTATATAGTTAGAAGACAATCAAGAAAAACCTGTATTTGTGACTATGATAGTTGATTATATAGTAGAATGTTTTATCGAAGCTAGGCAAAAATTTTATCAGGACTCCATTGATTAATGTTAGAACTCTGAACTTTTAAAGTCCTAATATAGCAAGGGGAAGAAATCTGAAACATTTTTGTTCCTTTTGTGTACTGTAAATTACTTTCCTATTACCATCCAAGTATTTCATGTTCTCTAACCTTCATACTTTGCAATTACCAACCTCAAAATGCCTTCTTAGACCCTCAAATACTTTTTTAAGGTCCTCAAAACTTACATAAACTTTGTATCTGAAAGCTGTGTATCTTTTATCATGAACCCTGTAAGCAAAGCAAACCTGTTTATTTTTTAAATAAGAGATCTGGTAGTCTTAACTTGTTAATGAATTGACTAATGAGCAGCTAACACGGTGGTGGATTACTTTGGGGTAAGGAGGTAGTTACCTGTTTTCTAGCTGTCACGCTACAGTTAGCTTAGCCTTCAATGTAATCAGAGACCCAAAAGAGAGAACTTTTTTATTTTTATTTTTTAGTTTTTCAAGACAGGGTTTTTCTGTATCAAAAGGGATAACTTATAATCTAAATGTCATATATAAGTTAAAATGACAGAGATTAGCCTATAGACCACTACCTAAACAGTTCTCCCAGGTTCCTGTGGTCTCCATCACAGCTTAGGCAGAGGCAGTCTGGCCATAAGGCCCAGAAGGTGAGATGCTTTTTTTCTGTGGAGGAGGAGCATGGGAGAGATGACTTCACCTTATCTTAGGCAATATGAAACACCCAACTCTTTGGGTGTCCTCATTTTGTCCAAAGTTCAGGCTGAGTCTTGGCACTGGGCAAGACATTGGGACAGTTTTTCCCAGTGGTTAGTGTACCACACTCCAAGTAGAGTCCTCTGTCTCTGTACCCATATCTTCCTGGAAACCTTGGGAGGTTACTATTAGGACTTTGGAGCCTTTGTCTGTAATAGTAAGTTTAACCATTTAATGCCACAATCAGCAGACCTCTGATAGGATTGAGAGCTAGTATCTATTAAAGCGTATGTGAGTTAGACAATCCATGTCTGTGTCTTGTTACTGACTGAAACTAGTAATTATAAATCTGACGCTAAGGCTTAATGTTGTAATTGTAATTAATTGATGTAATTGCATCAGGTTTTAGCATGACTTAAAATATATTTGTGAACACCTTAAGGGATATGATTATAAGGTTACTAACTATCAGCTTGTATTTTTATAGTAGCTTTTGAAACTAGAACTGTTAGATCTGAGCCTTAAAAATTAGGATTTTGAGTTGAAGCTCTTCTAGTATCAAAACAAAAATTTTAAATCTTTAAACAATTCATAAAGAAACTGGGAACCTTTGATCTTTATATGGTATATCATTATAAAAGTCTATAGTTTATAAAAATCTAAGGCTGTATTATAGCAAAACAAGGCTAAACATATCTTTAAGGCAGTGATCTTTAGCCTTTTTAACTAATTTTAAACTAATTTAACTAAACTAATACTAAAATAAACCATCTTTCAAAGAGTGAAAACATAGACCAATATTGTAAACAACTGGTTAAGACAGTATGGAAATCAAAAATCTTTTCTGAGTTTAAAGGTATCTCTGGAGACCTGCTTTCCTGTTCTATTCATGTGTTGCTGCCCTTAAGCAAGATGGTGGTGAAGCTATGGCTTTACTTTTTTAGCCCTTATCAAAGATGGCAACTAGTCATGTGTTGGCAACATCTCAGAATGGAATGTCACATGATTTAAGATTAATAGACTATTTTGACCTTGGATTTTTTTTTTAGATTTATTTATTTATTATATGTAAGTACATTGTAGCTGTCCTCAGATACTCCAGAAGAGGGAATCAGATTTCGTTACGGATGGTTGTGAGCCACCATGTGGTTGCTGGGATTTGAACGCACGACCTTCGGAAGAGCAGTCGGTGCTCTTAACCACTGAGCCATCTCGCCAGCCCTTGACCTTGGATTTTAAAAATGTTACTGTAGAGTCTGAAAATGGTGAACAATAACCTAATTGAACAATTAGTACTAAGATAAAACAGCATAAAATACCAGTACAACAGTGTGAAATAACTTTAAGATTATACATATTTAAATAACATCTGCATCCTTATTGTTAAAAAAAAAAAAAAAAACAAGGGGTGAATTGAGCCTGTGGCTTATGGCAGAGAAAAGAAGAACATTCATTTACACAAGCATGCAGTGGCCATGTTTTCGCAAAGAGACAAATGGTTAGTGTTGTGCTAGAATTGTGGCTCGTGTCTGGACAGACCACAGCAGGCCAGTACAGTTCCATGTGAGAGATTTATTTTGGGGGATGGGATCAAAAGGTGGCAACAAAGATGAAGTGGGTAAGAGAGGGCCGAGGTCAAGAGAGTCTGACTTTTATTTGGGTTGTGACATAACCACTCGCAGGTAAAGGTGCTAGGTGAGCCATGTGGACGCTGAGAATGTATGGCAGTTGCCATGGCAACAGATGCACAGGTCCGTGTTGCCTGTGGGTGGTGTCACCATCATGGATGAATTCAGAGGTGATCTGCTACCATAAAACCAGAAACCGGTTCCTGATACCAGCCTGACACCTCCTTTTCTCTTACCATAGAGAGGAGAAAAGTAAAGGGAGAGAGGAGCCGATGGGGAAAGGGGAATAGGGCATTGTGTCTCTTAAACGGCTTCCTGCTGTGCTGTCAAAGGGCATTGTCAATTTTGGGGTGGAGCTGACTTTCACCATCGGGTTGCACTTGGTAAACATTCGCATCAGGCTCCTCTGTGGACAGCAGCTGGTAATCCTGTAACAGGAACTGGTTAATAGCTTGGTTAGAAATGTTTTGTATTTGTTGTTGTAGGAATGTAGAAACAAGAATAATAAGACAGGGGGTGACTAATAAGGCCAGGAAGATGGCTAGGAAAGACATCACGAAGGGAGGATTCACTTCATACAGGGTTTTCAAAAATCCAGGAATTGGAAGCCTCATGTTTCTTGAAATTCAGAATGTCCGATTGTACCTCCTGGATTTTACTTCTCACTGTCCTGGATTGGCTGATGTAGAAACAGCATTCTTCTTTAGCGGTCAGGACAGCCAGCCCCTGTGGTTTTGAAGCACCACAGCTGCCAAAGAATTGATCTGTTTCTGGATTATAAGCATGGTTTCAGACATGTTTTGAAAACTGGTATTAAGCTTGGCAGTGAATTTACCATATTGGTTTATGGAAGTTGTTATCCCTGCAATTCCAGTACCAGCACCTATGGCTATTCTGGCAGAGACCAAGAGTGGCACAAACTAAACCTCCCACACATGGTGGGCAGCTATCATATTTATACCTGGGATTGGCAGAGGTTCGTTTCCCTCGATTACTCCCAGTTCAGGGAAAAGGGGTACCAACGTGCAGACTCCTGACCAGCTGGCGGGTAGGCGGTGATATACCTGAGTGCCACAAAGAATTGACACAGTTTGGACTGCAGAGCATTGTTGAGGTATCAAGGGTTGTGGTTATATTTCAGTCTAGGAAGCATAGCATTCCTATAGAACGTGTCCTGAATGTCTTAAACAGTTTGCCATTCCCAAAAGAGGAATATATATATATATATATATATATATATATATATATATATATATATATATGTATAGAGGAAAGGTATGGAGTCATGGCGACATCAGAGTGAGGGCAGCTGACAAAAGGTGAGGTAAGGCTACTCGGCAGTATCGCCAAGAGGCTGTAAGTGGCAATTTCTAGCTAGTTCCAAGGGGGCACACATAGCCAGCAATCTTTAAAGTGACCAGGTCAGGTGACAATAGGAGTTGGTACGCCGAGGTCAAGATCTGAAGCAAAAGGTGAAATAACAAATTAATGCCATTGATGAGGGATGTCAAGGAGGTAAGGACCTCAGAGCAGGGTGTGATTACTTCCCATACTTCCCAATACCTAGAGGCTGGGCAATTGAAACAGGTTTTCTCTGGATGTGGATGGTACTTACTGGGGACTTGGCTTCATTTTTACGGTAGAGCTTACCACCAACTCCTGTCTCCCACCTGGAATTCCATGGGTCTTATATGTAGAAAAATAGTGTCTTGTGTTGTTGATACAAGAAGTGATTGGTCCGTGATCCTAGCATATGTATCTAACAAGACCAATACGGGCAGCCCCCATACTTTTCTGGACATTATTTACAATCATCTTTTGTCTGGTCATAGTCCCTCTATCTGTAGTATATCTGAATAGGCAAACTTTGCTCTTTTCTACCAATTTACTATCTGTTCATATTTCTGTAATTTACAATACAATCTAACATGACCATGAGTTTAACTACTAACTTGAATTTCGTAATTGTCCGTAACAGTTTGCAATAGCATCTTTAAAGGACTAGAACTGCTTTTTAAGTGAACTGAATTGGTACAATACTTTAAAAAGAGTTGAAACACACACACAAGTATATATGTAGTATGTTTAACAAAAATAATCTTAAATTTGTATCAGTATACATAGATCCATCCCAAATGTAAAATATTTGGATAGTTTGATGCTATTCAGTTTAAATTTTGATTCAATGTAATCTACTGAGTTATTGTTCCTATATCCCCCTTTTGTCTTTTCATCCATTCTTCCCTCTTTTCCCCTAACAATAGATAGGAGACAAAGAAGGTTAGAAGAAAGAAAAAGACACAAATCCCTAAATCTCACCTCCTTTACTTTGTATCCCTGACCGAGACCATTAACAACTTGCATCCAACCCCCTTAAAATGACGATAAACATCCATCACCCACCAAACAACCAAAAACTATCCACCCCAAATTTTTGGAAATAGAGCATCTTTCTCTTAAAATTGTATCCTGCTGTCTGAGAGTGATGTTCCATTTTGCAGGCCCATAGGAAATTGTGGTATTGGTCAGTTCCTAAGCTATATCATTTCTTGTCCAGTCTCTGTGTGACAGAAAAGTGCAGGGTTTAACTGAAGTCCTGGCTACAACAGTCTGTGCTGCTGGATGATCAGAAAGCCATATAGAAGTTTTTCTGGGGCTGGTGAGACGGCTCAGTGGGTAAGAACACCCGACTGCTCTTCCGAAGGTTCGGAGTTCAAATCCCAGCAACCACATGGTGGCTCACAACCATCCGTAACAAGATCTAACTCCCTCTTCTGGGTTGTCTGAAGACAGCTACAGTGTACTTACATATGATAAATAAATGAATCTTTAAAAATATCTTTTTAAAAAAAGTTTTTCTGGATGCAGATGTTTGAGGAAACAGCAATTGAGGCAGTCAGTGAAGTTGAATTACATAGGCTACTTGTTTTGCTTGATGTCTGGTCCTTTTGCTCTGCAGACAACAACTTTGAAAGGTAATATATATTTCTACATTAACACACATATGGAATGTGTACTGTGTACAATTCAGCTACACATGATTCTTTGCTCTTTGTTCAAGCAGGAAGAAGGCATCCAGCTTTTGTAAGTCCGTCCGTGTGTCTGTCTGTATTGCCAAACTGCAGTGTAACCCTATCCATGCCATGTGGGGGGATGGCAGGATCCGTCCTGAGGAATCTGTAGCCAACAAGATTTATTGGCTGTGTTCAGCTGATGACCTGGTTGGAGACATTTTCACATCTCAGCCAATCTCAGAGCGGGTCCCATGTGGAGGCATCGGTGTTCACGTCACCTGGCTTGTTGTTCTTTTTGATTTCTTCCTTTGTGGGTGTGACCTAGATCTTTATTTGTCTTCCAAATTTTGATGGAATCCATAGTTTCTCTTTTGTTGAAACAAAGACAAAACCTCTTCCCCAATGTAACATATTTCCTGCCTTCCATTCTGAAATTAAAACATAATATATAGGCTGACCTAATGGAGCAGTTGTTCCTAAAATCCAGAGTTTTTTCAGCAATTGTGCTGTCTCGATGACATTTTAAATTTTTAAATTTAATAGAGCATTATTTAATCTATCTCTTGGAGATCCCGTGTCCCCCTTTTGTTTTATGAGCATATTTTGTTTAAAGATTTATTTTATGTATAAGTACACTGTTGCTGTCTTGAAACACACCAGAAGAGGGCATCAGATCTCATTGCAGATAGTTGTGAGCCACCATGTGGTTGCTGGGAATTGAACTCAGGAGCAGTCAGTGCTCTTAACCAGTGAGCCATCTCTCCAGCCCCATGAGCTATCTTTTAAAGTCCTGTTAGATCTTAAGATCCATCTGTAACATGTTCTATAGCATAATGTCTACAATATTGCTGCATTTTATCGGATACACATGCTGGAGTATTACCAGCTTTAACCTGCAAAGGGATCTCAGGATAGCCACCATCTTTAATAAATGCAATCTTAGAACCAGGCATTCCAGAATTCCAGGTAAAAGCCCCTGGGAATTCTGACCATGTATCAGCTGTGTAGTGTATTAGCACATGGACATATTTTACATTTTCAAACTGTACAAAACGCAATACATAGCTACTTAAGACATTGCCCTAAGATGGCTTCAAATGTAAAGTGTACTCTTAACTCAGCAGAAATCTGAGGAATCTAATAGACTGCCATTCTGCAATCTTACAAAAGGTGGCGGCTTAGGCTTTAGATTGCATTCCTCTGAGATCTGTTCTTCAGAGGATTTTCCAACCCCATTTTTATTGCCTCCACTCTAACATTTAATTTTTCCTTCTGTAAGTCTCCTTCTGAACACTTTTAAAAAGGGTATGTAAAACTGTAATTGTTACTGAAAAAAATTACTTGTATGTTAATAAGCGAAACAAAATCATACGGGATCCAGATACATTGCATCATTGTGTTCCATTTCTAACACAGAAAATATTTTCCTTTTAAATCTCTGTCTCCTTAAGGACTTTTCAAATATCTTACCAAGTCTTTTGACTTTTCAGCTTTTCCAGCTGTTTCTACATGTCTATAGCTGGTGTCCACCAAGTCTCTCTGCCCCTGCTGCAGTTCTGTGGCTGCAGGCTCTGTCTGCTCAGCTAGGCTGTTGAGCAGGCTGGTGGTTTCTGGCTCTGCACTCCCGTTCACAGGGAAGAGGTAGAAGGGGCTGGTGCTAGCTTCTCTACCCTGACAAGACTCTTGACAGCTGCTGACTTTCACCCCGGTCACCTGATGGCAGTTCAGGGCCCACATGCTAGGTCTGCCTCTGACCTCTGCCCACTCTGGTACAGTGGTCTGGGCTGCATCTTGCTGCTGCCTGTTCTGCCTCCAGAACACTGCAGGATTCTCCACCGGTACCTGCTGGTTTCCCATAGGCCCAGGCTGCTCAGTCCCTCTTCCTTGCCTGGGAAGTGCACTGAGGCTTTGGTTTGGTTTCTCTTAAAAGGAACCACTTTCTGCCCAGCTTGAAAATTGCTCTGGGAGATGTTTGTTCCCACCTTTCCACCTTCCACCCAGGCTTCTCTAATACCTGAATCTTTCTTCTAAGCTTGGATCTTTACCTCCCACAAGGGGCGTCCTTTGTTAAGTGTTAAAGCTTTCTATGTCTGGTCTGCCCCAGCTCTGGAATGACATGGAGATTTATTTCTTTACAAGGCTTATGACCTTAGCTCAGGCTTGCTTCACAACCACCTCTCAATTTGTATTAACCCGTTTATACTATTCCAATTCTGTCACATTCCTAGTTACCTCTCCTCAGTTTCATAAGTCCAACTTCTTTAAGCTTCTGGGTCCGTGAATCTCCCTCACCTGACTATTTTCCAGAGTTCCTATCTCTTTATCAGAATTCTCACCTTCTACTTCCTGCCTTTTGCTAGTAGACAATCAGCTTTTTATTGACATGTGATGCTTTTACACAGCCCACAAGAGATTATTCCTACATAGTGGATCTGTTTGGACAAAAAAACCTAAGGCCGATTGGGAGGGCCAACAAGTTGAGCTAAGACACCTGTGGCCACTCCCATCCTCTCATCTCTACAAAGTTAGTAGGAGCAGGTAGAGTACAGGAGGGCCAGGGCAGGGACCACTAAGAGGGCATCTTGAAATAAAGAGAAGTGATGGCAGACTGTGGCCACATGGGTAAGGGACCTGGGGGCCTCTCTGGCTGCATGGTACGGCCATAAAGGCCCAGTGGTGGTGGAATCCCATTAGGTCCATAAATGAATGAAAGAATTTGGACCACCGTGGCTGGGGGCTGCAAGTCCAGCGAGGCTTGGACTTGGGACTTGGTCAGAGCATGGTCTGAGTTGGACACCCAAGTACATGGTAGCAGGAGAGCACAGCCGAGCTTTAAACGGAGAGACTTGGTAGCCCAGGGAACCAGTAGAGTAATGCAGTGTTTCCTTGGGACAGGGACAGGGAAAGGCTGCCAAGTAAAATATCACCTACAAAATAGAAGGTGTGTAGGATTAAAGAAAGTGTCCTTTACTCCAGGACAGTAAAGTGTAAGAGAGAAGTTAGAGAGGAGGGTGTAGGGGTTTGTTCAACTGAAAAAGCATAAATAATGACTCAACCCAACTCTACTTCTCTTTTCTCTTTATTGAGTTTTGGTTTCTTTCAATGAGAAAGTCACACCAGGCGGCAAAACTCATGAAAGAGATTTATTGGAGGGTCCAAGGAAGAGTCTAGGGATGTCTGCCCTCTGCTCCTGGGAGCAGAAAGCAGAGAATTGGGTTAAGGGTGGGGCATATAGGTTTTCTTTTTTTTTTTTTTTTCTTTTTTTTCTTTTTCGAGACAGGGTTTCTCTATGTAGCTCTAGCTGTCCTGGAACTCACTCTGTAGACCAGGCTGGCCCGAACTCAGAAATCCACCTGCCTCTACCTCCCAAGTGCTGGGATTAAAGATGTGCACCACCACTTCCCGGCTATATAAAGTATTTCTTATCGAGCAGAGGTTTTTAAGACAGAGATTTCCAGATTGAAATTTGTGGGAAACTCAGGGATTGGTGGCTTTTTTCACCCTATTTTCTCATGCTGCAGTGGGCAGGGAGGAATATAGCCTGCGGGCTTTCTTTTGGGGGGGGTGTTTTGGTTTGGGTTTTTTTGGGGGGTGGGACAGGGTTTCTCTATATAGCTCTGGCTGTCCTGGAAATCTGCCTGCCTCTGCCTCCTGAGTGCTGGGATTAAAGGCATGCACCACCACGCCCGGCCTGAAAGGCTTTCTACCAGATTATATGCACAATAAGGAGATATGATATGGGGGTGATAGGCACAATTTAGTTTCTAACTAACTTTTCACTGTTTTAGATATCTCCTGTATAACTTGAGCCACAAATGCTGGGCCACTTTCTGAGCCAGTGGCCAATGGGGCTGCAAATTGGGGAATAATCTTATCAAAAAGTTTTTTAGTCACCACTTGTATCATTTCCTGCCTAGTTGGGAAGGCTTCAGCCCACCCTGAAAAAGTGTCTAGAAAAATGACAAGGTACTTTAACCATACCTTCCAGGCCTTACCTACATGATGTCACCTTCCCAAAAGACTTCAGGTGCAGTCCCACTTCTTCTGATTCTAGGAGCCTGTCTGCTACATGGAGTTCACTGCTTGGCAGACTGAAAACCCAGAAACAATATCATGGAGAATTGAGTGTAAGAAGGTGATGAGGTAATTTCTTGACAGGAGTGTTGACATTTTGGCACAACCAAGGTACATAATAGACTCATGGAGCTGCCTTAGTAGACTTTAGCCTAGGGCCTGGGGTAGATGACCCTGCTGTCCACAGAAATCTCCAGCCTTTCTCGATGGTGGTATTAGGAAACTTTTGGAAGAATTTGTCATCCTCTTCCAAATAGGTTGGTGTTTCAGGCAAGGTTGGACCTGGAAAGACCACAAGTTCAATTATTGGTTTGCCTTAGCCATCTCTTTGGCTCCAAGTCTATCCTCCTGTTGCCCTTGGCTTCCTAGAAGGCCTCTTTCCCTGTATATGGTCCCATGGACGTGGAGAGTAGCAAAGGCCTACTGGCTGTCTATGTAGATATTTAATTTTGTCTTTTCCTAGGTTCAATGCCCGGGTCAAGGCTATGAGTTTGACTTTTTGGGCCAATGTCCAAGGAGGGAGTGCCTAAGCCCAGAGAATCTCTTCCAGAGTTACCACAGCTACCCCAGCCAGCAACTATCCTCCATAAAGCTGTTGTCATCTGTGAACATCTCCAAGTCAGGAGATTTCACTGGCACATCTGTTAGGTTTGACCACAGCCCATGAATGTGTGCAATTGTCTCTAAACAGTTATGGAGAAGACCTTCGGTGGTGTCTAGGAGTAGTGACATGGTGTTGATGA
Source organism: Mus musculus (assembly GCF_000001635.26). Lineage (NCBI taxonomy): Eukaryota > Metazoa > Chordata > Mammalia > Rodentia > Muridae > Mus > Mus musculus. The sequence continues at coordinate 135,299,000 of NC_000071.6, read as the reverse complement.
TTGTTGGTCAGGCAAAAGTTATCTTGGACTGGTTCAGTAATTGAGCTTGGTGGGGTGGGGGGCCCATCCCCAACCCTCAATAGTGTGAGGAGCCATCTGGCCAGAGCACAGTATCAGTGATGGGCTCAATCTCCTCCAGTGAGATGATGATGAGGGAGGCCCAAGGTGTTAGTTTTGTTCAGGTATGAGGCATTCTAGGGAAGAGCTGGCTAAGAAGCCTCATAGAAGGTCTGCATCTGCTCCGTGTGAGAGAGAGTGTGTGTGTGTGTGTGTGTGTGTGTGTGTGTGTGAGCAGGCACCTGTGTGTATGTGCATGCATGTGTCTACACCAGAGACTGATGGCAAGTATCTTTCTCAGTGAGTGTCCACTTTACTTTTTGAGACCGTGTTTCTCACTGAAGCTGGAGCTCCCTGATTGGCCTCTGAGCCCCAGGGACCTGCCTGTTCTTGAGCTCCAACACTGGGACTGCAGATGTGTCACATGTCTAAGCGTATATGTGGATACTTGGGAGTCAAAGTCAGGTCCTCCTGCCTAGTGGCAGGTGGTTTCCCCACGTGGCCACCCCAGTCCTGCATCTCTCCACTAGGGTTTTTACAGCAGGAGCCATTGCTTTCATCTGTGGGGTGCAGGTATTTGAGACAGTGTTTTGCCACCTGTGATCCTGCCTCAGCCTGGAAAGTGTGCAGATCACAGCGTACGCCTCCATAGCACAGCAGCATCACTATGTTTTCAAAAGACGCTGACCTCACTGGCTTCAGAAGCTTCTCATTAGTGAGGTTCACATCTGTCTGAGGACGAAGTGGCTGTCACAGAACCATGGAAGTGCTGGAGGGCAGCCACCATGGGAACTGAATGCTGCCTCCTGTGCCTGATCCTCAGCTCCTTGTCCTCGGGTGCCATGTGCTGTAAACATCCCATGTCTGCAGCCTGCACTGGAGCGGGGCAGCACTGCCTGGCTTCTCCATCCCGTCTCTGTTAGGAGTTCACACTCTTCTTCAATTACTGCTCATTGTGTGGGTGACAACTGTGGGCACTGATGGTATCATGCCACCCAGTTTTTGTTTCACACTGGCCTGTGCCTTTTCCAGAGGCCGTGGGAAACAGCTTGCTTAGAATTCACAGGTCCAGCTAGAGTCTGCCCGCAGACCAGGCTGTGTCCCTTCCATTGTCTCTTAGGTCTCTGGCGGCACTCACTCACCTCTGGTGTGCACACTGGGCCTTCACTGTGAGACTTCTGACTCTTCTGACTCCTCCTCTGTCAGGCTAAGATGTCACTTCTTATCAGTCCCAGTTTGTAAATTGAACTCATTGAGCCACACAAAAGGCCTGGTGTGACAGGGATCGTGCCACCCTAGTGCTCAGAGCACACTGAATCTAAGGCACCTGACACAGAGCGACTTTTGTTGAAGTGTTTGGTAAATTTTGTAAATGTTAATTGTGTATTTATTTTCTCTACAAATACATCATATACTAGAATATTTGTAAATAGTCATGTCATGAATATTACCATAGTGTTCTTTTGTGAGTTTTTAAAGATTCAATTATTATAGTAAAGAGAAAACAACAAAAAGATGTGATTGTTTAATTTATATATGTACATGTCTCTGTGTAGGTACATGAACACATGTAAGAGAGACGCAGGGAGGGCTGCTTGTCCTCCATCATTCTCTGTCCATTGCTTTGAAGCAGTCTTTCCCTGAACCCAGGGCTCTTGTTTTGTCAGTGAGCCTGGAAGTTAGCAAGCCTAGGGGGTCCCTCCTGTGTCTACCCTGCTCAGAGCTGGTCCTAGGTGTGCACAGGACACCCAGCTTGTTAATGGCTGTGTGGAAGAATGGGTTGCAGGGTGATTTTCAGACTCGGTGTTCTCCAGGTGCTGTCGAGCCGCATCGCTTGCGTGTGTGCTGTCTCCCCAGGTTGGAGGCAGTTGGAGGCTGAGGTTGACAGTGTTTATGCAGCGGCTCAGCCCAGATGCGGGGCTGAGATCCAGGGAGCCCTCCTTGGCTTCTGGTGCCAGGTTCTTTAGGGGAAAGCACAGATGCAGGGCCTCAACTCTAATTAATAAGTGGGATTTGATATAAAATCATTGGTTTGGGCTCAGCTTCTTGTTTATTATGTTTTTTCTACAGGTGTTAATGGAAATTGGAGGAACAATTTATAAAAATTTAAAGTATAAGCTGCTTTAGCAAGTTACTCTTGAGCAGTCGATCCCTTAGTTTTTTTTTTTTTTTTTTTGCTTATGCATTTGATTTTTGAGTAATAAATGAGGCATTAATTATGGCTTGTGTTGAGGCTTATAGGAATGCCATGGGAGACATGAATTTCCCAAAGTTGGCAAAAGGAACAAAAGTTTTACATACCTAAGCTGTTTGTTTCCATCTGTTTGGGGACTCCTGTTACAGAGAAAGCAGTGTCTGCAAACAGCTTGCGCAGACTCATGTGAAGAGATAAGAAGTATGTAGAGGCATCAGTGCAAACATGAACAAACTTAAAACAGCCAAAAGGACGTATGCAGATTGCATCCATTTGCCAAAGATCACTAGGATGAGGACCACGTCTCGACAGTTGTTGGGCTTTAAATGTGTGATGATTAAAACTGTTGGTTTTTTTTTTAAGATTTATTTATTTTCTGTATGTGAGTACACTATACCTGTCTTCAGACACTCTAGAAGAGGGCATCAGATCCCATTACAGATGTTTGTGAGACACCATGTGGTTGCTGGGATTTGAACTCAGGACCTTCAGAAGAGCAGTCAGTTCCCTTAACTGCTGAACCATCTCTCCAGCCCTAAAATTGTTTTTATAGAGCATTGGCTTCTTGATAAAGCAGTAAGCTGCAGCTGCTGAAAAGAGACGGAGCTCCACAGGGCACAAATGGCTATGCTCTGTGGTGAGAATTTGGATTTCTTTAAAACCATAAAAATATTATAGGAATATGTTTTGTTTTAATCCTAGGTAGGGTATATGAGGCTGCTCCAGACTCTCCACAGCAGCTGACTGTGATTTGCCTCATGCCCTAGCAGGGGTGTGATTCTGCCAGCTGCAGTGTCTGCAGTTGTGTGATGCTGGGAATTCTGAGGACTTTTTAGAGAGAAATGCATTATAAATGCTAGGGCCCTAGGAGAGGGTTGTTTCCTGAGCTTGATTATTGTTGGTCGTGGTTTGTTAAGTAGCCATGCTCAAAAAGAAGAGGAGGAGGAGAAGGGAGAGAAAGGAGGAGGAAGAAATAATAGCTACCCTAACAGTGAAGATCAAACTTGCCCCAAGGAACTCCACACCCTTAATCAGCAGGAAGTAGTCTAGTGATAATTCACTGGCCCCCCGACTTGATTCCGAGAGCTCTGTCCTTTACCCTCTGTCCTTTTCTTATCTCATGTTAAGAGGTTGAAAGGGTGAAGAAAAGGTGGAGAAGGATGGAAGACAGAGCCCACACAGTAGGAAATTCCAGGTACCAACACTGTAAAGTATGTGTACTGAGAGGAGAAAAGGCCTGGTGGGAAGGAATGGGATTCCTTATAGAACTTCTGTATGAAGAAAATGAAAGATGTCTTTAAAATAAAACAGCATAAATCTTGTATTTTTCTGAGATTTGTACTAGTTCTCACGGATGCACAGCAAGTGTTCCGAATCCCTGAGCATCTCTCCTGCCTTCCCATTGGCCATCCCATCCCCTTAGTTACTGTCAGAGATTCTATTCTATAGCTGTCTTCTGCAGTGTTCACCTCTGTAACCTTTGCCACTTCTTGTTTTGTTTATTTGTCTGGATTCTTTTGCTGTGATAAAAATTATGACCAAGGGGGCTGGAGAGATGGCTCAGCAGTTAAGAGCACTGACTGCTCTTCCAGAGTTCAATTCCCAGCAACCACATGGTGGCTCACAACCACCCGTAATGAAATCTGATGTCCTCTTCTGCCATGTCAGAAGACAGCTACAGTGTACTTACTTACATATATAATAAATCATTTTTTTAAAAAATCATGACCAAGAAGGAAGGGTTTATTTGGGCTTCCAGTTTCTGAGGGGCAAGAGCCCATCACCCTCACAGCAGCGTGGTGGCCAGCAGGCATGGCAACTACAACAGCTGAGAACTTGCCTCTTAAACTGTAAGCAGGGAGTAGAGAGAATGAACTGGAAATGGCACATGGTTTTGAAACCTCAAAGCTCACCTGCATTAACATACTTTCTCCTGCAAGGCCACACCTCCTCAACCTCCCAAGTAATGCCATCCACTACTCAAAAAGGACCAAGCACTCAAACCTCTGGGCCTAGGTGTGGATGTTCTCATGTAAGCCATTGGTCTTTGAAATGCAGTCTCACTATGTAGCCCAGACTAGCTAGAACTCAGAGATCCACCTGTCTCTGTCTCCCAAGTAGTTGGATTAAAGGGTTGTGCCACCACCATAACCCACAAGGTGTCACTGAACCTGGAGTTATCAATTTGGCTAGGCTGGCTGCTTAGCCAGTCTCAGGCAATCCACCCATCTGCACCTCCCCAGCTCTGGGGTTACAAATGTATATGTACCACTGACCTACACTGGAGTGGTGGTGTTGTCGTTTTGTCTTTGTAGGCAGTGGTGGGGGGTGTTTTATGTCTTGGTGCTAAGGATCAGACAGGTCCTTATGTTTATGCAGTAAACACTATCCACTTATCTACCTCTCAGGCCTCTTGCTTTAGCTACCTGAGAGTTGTCAGCCAGCTGTATTATGTCAGCAGCTGTGCAGGATGCACTGGACATCTGCATCCTGAGCTGGGATCGCTGTCTATGACTCTCTCCGCCTTTGGGGATCATAGGCAGATATTGGTCCAAGTGGGCAGTGGGAGCAGAGACGACCAACAGGTTCAGAAGCTCTGTGAGGATGTGTGGTGAATAGTCACACCGGGACCAGCTATGGGGAATCAGATCAACTTTGCTTGGGGCGATTCAAGGCTTATATAATTTGGGGGATGAGGAGTAGAAACATCCAGGATGGGCAAAGGTCATTTGCTGAAGGCTTTGGATACGAAAATGCCTCATTAGCATGGGGAGGCATTTCAGCATCTCAGGTTGTAGCTGAACGGGTTCTTATGAGGAGAAGCAGGGTTAATCCTGTAGCTAAGGCTGCAGACACTCCTCAGACAAGGTCAGTGCCAGGGAAGGGAGTCTTGTGTTACACGCTGAGCACCAGAGCCTGCTCAATCAGTGGTGGACTTGGACCTTCCTCAGCAGGGTTTCCCACACTTGTCCCCCCTGAGCAGCGCGATGGACAAAACTTCAGGCCTGTCTATGACTTTTGACATTGACCATGGTGCTGGCTTTGAGTTCAGACATTCCTTTCAACATCAATCTATAAAGAAATTATTTCACTAAGGGCTTTTATCAAAAGTATTACCAAGTACCTTCTAGCACAAAGACCCATTCTCCCCTCCTCCCCATTTGACTCATTATGGTTTATGCTCTGCTGTGGCAGGAATAAATGTGCTGCGCCTCTGTACAGGCGGCAGCTTCCCTGATCACAGTATTGCTTTTCCTAAGCAACTGCTTGCTAATGAAAGGCTTTCAGACTCAGCCAAGACAAGCAGTGTGCAGCAGCTTCAGACACTGTCTGTATGTCAGCTCAGTTCCCTCCATACTGTGTAGAAGGAGGGGAGCCTAGGCCTCTGTACAGATGTGCCTCTGCCCCCCACCATTGTGCATTGACTGTAAGATTAGTGACCCTGGGGAAGTTGTGCTGTATCTCTAGTGTGGGTGTTGACATTGTGAGGGGCTCAGACCATTCGAGGGGGTTGTAGAACCCATGAAAAGTGGCTCCCATGGGTGGCCTTAGGAGCACCATTCCATGTTGAAATAGTTTAAAGACATATATGGGTGCTGGAGGGATGGCTCAGCGGTTAAGAGCACTGACTGCTCTTTCAGAGGTCCTGAGTTCAATTCTCAGCAACCACATGGTGGCTCACAACCATCTGTAATGGGATCCGATGCCCTCTTCTGGTGTGTCAGAAGACAGCTACAATGTACTCATATAAATTAAATAAATTTTAAAAAGAAAAGACGTGCTCCTTGAAAAACAGTTGAAAAGAATAAATGCCTTTAAGAACTGCCTGCATCAGCATGGTAGATGCTCAGCCTTAGCAAACAGCCTAAGAACCCATGTATAAAAGCCAGGTTACCACTGAACACCAGGCCAGCTGATGAGACAACTTTTTTGGGTCAAAAAGCCAAGGCAAGACTAGGCATGGTGGCCCAGCACTTGGGAGGCAGAGGCAGGTGAATCTCTGTACATTGAAGGCCAGCCTGGCCTACGTATTAAGAACCTGTCTCAAAAAAAGAAAACACAATCCCATAGTAATGACCCTTAAAGTTGACCTCAGGATCCACATACCAAGAAAAGAAATTGAGAGCTAGAGAAGGCTCAGTGCTTAAGGGCACTGCTGCTCTTCCAGAAGACCCTGGTTCAATTCCCAGCACCCACATGACAGCTTACAACTGCTTGTTCAAAGAGATCTGGGCTTTGCAGGTACTGTGTGTGCGTGTTGCACAGACACACACAGGCAGAACACCTGTACACATAAAAATAAATTTTTAAACAGAAAAAACAATCCAACTACTTGCAGCCTCATGTGGAAAGATTGTTGACCTGACATTCTGAGATGGGGGCCTATATATTTTGTTGCTGTTGTTTCTGTGTTCATGGTTCTGGTTTCTTGAAGCCATCAAGAAGGCCATACTTAACAGCATGTGGCTTCCTGTGTTACCCATCGGGGAACTATGCCTGCTCCCTGGACCACAGACCCACCTGGGGCCTGGCTTCCTCTCTACTTGTGTGTGATACTGCACTCTGGCTTTCCCAGTAGCTGCTTTCTTCTGAGACTACAGGTCCTGGCATGCAACTTACACTGTGCTTCATTCCTAGGGTCTCAGCTACTGCAAGCAAGACTGGACTCCTCCAGTGTACTGTGGCTGGGGATGGATGGAGCTCCCTAGCGCAGACTGCTCCAGACACCTCTGGAAGACAGACACCCTGCCAGCCCTGACTGTTACTCCAGGTTCACACACAGTAGCAAAGGTAGTCCCTGGTAGCAGAGAACTGCTCAAAAAAGTAGGTTGTGTGTGTGTGTGTGTGTGTGTGTGTGTGTGTGTGTGTGTGTGTGTGTGTGTGTGTGTTTGGCTTACCTCCCAGCCTCACCACCACCTCCTTTCCAACTGCTGATGTCAGTGGGTCAGTACAGATAGAAAGGCTTTGTATATTCTGTTGGGTTTTTTGAAGATAATTATGTTACAATTGTTTTTGTTGTAAATAAAACATGTTCTTGTCCTAGCAGTATGCAGTACAATTCATTGTGTGAATTGGGCTCAACTCCTGAAGTGGATCCATGGTGGGGAGAGGGAGCCATTTGTAGAGAGCAGCAGGAGTGGAATAGGGTCTGCTGACTAGAGCCACAGATTCGCCATGCACCTGGACAAGGCACACTTGACACCTCTCTGTGGGGAGCTGTGGCCAGGCAAGGTAATTGGAAACTGAAAGCCAATTAGTCTTCCTGCTGGAGCCCTAGAGTCCTGCCTAGTGCCCTGTGCTTGCTCTTGAGGCTAAAGCAGAAGGACCCTCCTCCCTCTCAACTGCCTCCCAGCTGTTCAGTTCCCAGCAGAACACACACACACACACACACACACACACAGTCTTTCACATGGTACTCACCCTGCCCCCAGGCCACAACCTGAATATCCCTTCACAATGCTGTCGCTGGTCCCTTGTCTGGCCATCCTTCCGGCATGCTGCCTGCTGTTGTGCCTTCCTCCCGCACCACAAGCAGTTATCCAGTACACCCTGCCTTCCCATCTTCACACTGAGCTCAAAGAGAGCCAGCCATTAGACAGGCATTCCTAATGCTGACTGGTCTCCACCCAGCCAAGTTTCTGACCTGCCACTGCTGGGTTTCCTGGTCTCAGGAAGAGCTTCCTTCCCTTTAGCCTTCTCTCAGTTTCCTACCACTGGAAATTCTCTCACAGGCGTTCTTCATGTCCTGAAGATACTGCAAGGGCGAGGGTAAGGACCCATGGAGGCCACATACGCACAGGAGACTAGTGTGCCCCTGACCCAAACCAAGCCCCTGCCTCTGCCCCATCCGCTTCCTTCCCTCTCAGCAGACCGGGCTAGGCCAGCCTTCTCCTGGAGAAGATGGTACATGACCGGGGCTGGGGCTGGTGACTTCCCAGTAGTTCTCTGAGAACCTCCATGACACTCCCAAATCTGTGGCTCCAGATCTGGGCCATGCCCTGGCTTCATATGGCAGCAGATGTCCCTCAGTCTCTCCAGACTCAGGAGGCCCAAACCTGCTGAATCTTACGGTCATGACCCATGGTCCTCTCTCTACCTAGTGTTTCTCAGGAGGAGTGGGGCTTTGAGACAATCTCACTTTACAGCTCAGGCTGGCCTACACCTCAGTATGTGTATCAGTTGGTCTAGTGCTTGTGAGCCTTCTGCCTCAACTGTAAGCTCTGGGATTCCAGGCTGCCCCACCTCAGTGGCTCTGTTTGGATGGGACTGATTGATGGGTCTTGAGCTGTTAAAGATCCAGAAATGAGCACAGGCCCTGAACTATAGGATTTCTGTTGGTGAGATAAAAGCGTCCAGTCCTGGGGGAACTTGTTAGACCAAGTCCCACTTGCCCTAAAGAGCCATTTCTCTTACCTGTAGTTACATATCAAAACCCATGCCTCTGTCCTGCCCTTCTCACCTCCCCTACCCAAAACTCCCTCCAGCCCATGGGCTTCCCTCCCCCTAGCTACTTACCCTTCTTATAACCTGGGTGTTTCTTAGGACACTCTCTCTGGCTACCTTCTTCTCTCTCCCTCCCTCCCTCCCTCTCTCTCTCTCTCTCTCTCTCTCTCTCTCTCTCTCTCTCTCTCTCTCTCTCCTCTCCTCTCTCTCCTCTCTCTCTGTCTCTCTCCTCCCCCTCTCTCTTTCTCTTCTCTCTCCTCTCTCCTCTCTCTCTCTCTCCTCTCTCTCTCTCCTCTCTCTCTGTGTCTGTCTGTCTGTCTCTCTCCTCTCTCTCTTTCTCCCTCCCTCCCTCTCTCTCTCCTCTCTCTCTCCTCTTTCTCTGTCTCCTCCCCCTCTCTCTTTCTCCTCTCTCTCTCCTCTCTCCTCCCCCTCTCTCTCCTCTCTCTCTCTCCTCTCTCTCTGTGTCTGTCTGTCTGTCTCTCTCCTCTCTCTCCCTCCCTCCCTCTCCTCTCTCTCTCTCTCTGTCTCTCTCCTCCCCCCTCTCTCTTTCTCCTCTCTCTCTCTCTGTCTCTCTCCTCTCTCCTCCCCCCCTCTCTCCTCTGTCTGTCTCTCTCTCTCTCTCTCTCTCTCCTCTCTCTCTCTCTCTCTCTCTCTCTCTCTCTCTCTCTCTCTCTCTCTCTCCCCCCCTCTCATGTCCACTATTTTCTCCCACTTCTCTGGACCTGGCCATGTCCACACTCGTCTGCTTCTTTGTGCTCTGGATGCCACCGGTTATTCTCTCTCGTGTCTGTGATAAAAACGTTCACTGACCGACCAATGGAGCAGTCACGTCATGTCTACTGTGCCCCCCTTGCGTACAAACAGTCTTGATTGGCAGTTTGCCTGGATTTAGAATCACCGAGGAGCCTGCATGTACACACAAAATAAATGTTTTTTTTTTTAATGGGGAGGGGCAGGTATGGTGGAACACGCCTTTAATCCTAGTGCTTAGGAGCCAGAGGCAGGCAGGTCTCTCTGAGTTTGAGGCCATCCTAGTCTACATAGTGAGTTCCAGGCCAGCCAGGTTTTATGGTGAGACCCGGTTTCAAAAAGGATGTCTCAGTAGTTAAAAGTGAGTACTGCTCTTTCAGAGGACCCAAGTTCACATCTGATCCATCACCCATGTCAGCTCACAACTACCTGTAACTCTAGCTCTCGGAATCAATACCATATTCAGACTTCTGCAGGTATCTAACACTCACATGCACACACAGACACATAATTAAAAGTAAATATTTTAAATATAAGAAGACACACTCAGAATATAACCCAGCATCACCATTTCCAAGAATCTCCTAAAACAGTGACACTGGGCTAAAAGGATGCTCACCCTGTACCATTGTCCCTATTTGGATGTGTCCTTTGGGTGGAAAAGCTCCCGTGTGGAAGTCTCAGGTCCCAGCTAGGGCACTCCTGAGAAGAGAATAGATCAGGAGGGCACCAAGTCACCCTTGTCAACCCACCGATGAGTTCATAGCTGAAGAGCTTATACGAGGGGAAGCCTGGTTGGGAGAATGCGCCCCCCCCCAATTGGGACTAGCTTCCCCCCCCCCCATTGGGACTAGCTTGGCCCTGTCTCTGGCCACCATGAAATGAGCAGCTCTGCTGCATCCTGCCATCCAGCTGCCACCTGCTTACCTCTGCCCAGGCCCAGCTGACCATGCTCTAAGGTCCCTGGAACATGAACCAGTGTAAGCCATCTTTGTTTATGGCAGGTGTCTTGTCACAGTGGCTAGCTCAACCATGGCTGGAGAAGCAATAGGACAGAAAACTTCAAATTCAATGGAGGAGCTAGAGAAAGCACCCAAGGAGCTAAAGGGATCTGCAACCCTATAGGTGGAACAACATTATGAACTAACCAGTACCCCGGAGCTCTTGACTCTAGCTGCATATGTATCAAAAGATGGCCTAGTCGGCCATCACTGGAAAGAGAGGCCCATTGGACACGCAAACTTTATATGCCCCAGTACAGGGGAATGCCAGGGCCAAAAAAATGGGAATGGGTGGGTAGGGAAGTGGGGGGGAGGGTATGGGGGACTTTTGGGATAGCATTGGAAATGTAATTGAGGAAAATATGTAATAAAAAATATTAAAAAAAAAAAAGAAAGAAGACTTCAAATTCTTCCGAGGAACTGGGAAAAGAAATCATAGCATGGCTACCCCAGAGAATGCTTCACATCTGTTCAAGGATAAGGGGGAGGTCTCGGTTAGGTCACTGATACAGCTGGGTACAGTGTGAAGCACCTGCTAGAGGTGCCCTTGTGATTTTCTTCCTGCTGAATGCAGCAGAATGGCTCCCCCAGTTGTCCTCACACAAGCACTTCAGTAAGCATTGCGAGGTCCCTCGTGTCTCCCTGCCCTGACATCAGCTGCTCCTCTGATACCTGAACCAGAGAGCATGCAAGGCTATCCAGCATAGTCAAGGTGACTTCGTTACAATTTCCTCTTTTAGTTTCCCCTCACTGGGGGATTCTAGGCAGGGGCTCTACCACTGAGCCACACCCCCAGCCCCTCACTGGGGGATTCTAGGCAGGGGCTCTACCACTGAGCCACGCCCCCAGCCCCTCACTGGGGGATTCTAGGCAGGGGCTCTACCACTGAGCCACACCCCCAGCCCCTTTCTGGGGGATTCTAGGCAGCTTTTCTGCTACTAAGTTATATCTCAACTCAGCCTTTTTTTTTTTTAAACTCTCCTTTGCTAGGCAGAGTCTCCTAAGTTGCCTATGCTGGCCTGGAACTCATTCTGTAGCCAAGATAAGCCTTGAACTTGAAATCTTCCTGCCTCAGCCTTCCCAGTAGCAGGGATGACAGGCATGCCCCCACCGTTTCCAGCTATCCACCCTTCTCAGGTAAGGTGGGTTCCAGGGCTTTGATATCCCCTTTCTAGCTCCCAGCGTGTTGTCTCCTTCTCCATGCTTCATGCTTTGTATGTGTGTTCTTGTGAAATGTGTCCGTGTGGATGCCACATAGCCAGACTCCCTGGTAATGTGGGAACAGATAATGGGTGTCTCTCACCACCTCTGGGCAGCCAGAGGTCTGGGCTCTGCAGTGCTCAGCCTGCCACCATTGTGTGGCCACACTCACCTAGGGTGGAAAAGGCTGCCTTAGAATGGACCGGAAGCTTCCAGAACCATCTTCCTAGGCAGACACAGTAGGGATGACCCCTCCCAGGCCTTGCTCTAGCCACAGTGGAACGGATCCCCAGGGTCACTTTAGAATTAGCCTCTGAGTCCCAGGGAAGGAAGGTCTGTGGCACAGGTGGGTCTGAAGAGAGTACAAGTGCTTAGGGTTAAGCACCCACCCGTGCTCGCCAGTGTTCTACATTGAAACACACCCCAGCCCTCGGATCCCATCGCTCCACCAGTTGCTGGTTTGGTGGTTATTATCCACTGCTGGGCACTGAAATCGAGGACCTTGTGCATGTTGGGAAATTCCTACAGCTAAGCTACACACCCAGTCAGCCCTTCTTTGTGTTTTTTATATTAACATAGAGTCTCATTTGCCCAGCGTAGCCTCAGGCTTTCTACCCTCCTCCCTCAGTCTTTCTTCTCTCTTTCAAAAACGGAATTTGAAGGACTGTGAGTTCACACAGGGCATCGGCACATGTGGCCAAGCCTGGTCATCTTGAGTTCCAGCCACAGGGCCAGCGTGGTGGAAACAACTCCTGCACCCCAACATGGGATACATAGCATACATGCACACACCACAGGCAGAGAGACAGAGACAGAGACAGACAGACAATGAGACAGAGAGAGAAATAAGGATTTGAGCTCTCAGAACCCAGTCCACAAGGATCAAACTGGCTCTTGCGGAGCGCATCAGACGATAGGGGGCGACATAGCCCACGTCATGCTGTCAGTCGCAGCCATTGACCCCTGGGATGCTCACTATACCACAGGCAGAACATTGCTGACAGCAGGGCCCAGTCAGGGATGTGATCTCCACACTGCTGGAATGAAATGGTTCCAGGGTCAGAGAGGGGACCTGGGTGGTAATAGAGGCTGGCCCCACACAAGGGTACAGTGTGTGTCCTGACTCCAGTGTACCCCTCCCTCCACAGACAAAATACAGACAGGGGCTCATTCCTCCGGCACTCTGGAGAAAAAAAAATTTTTGAGACAGGGTCTTAGTATATAGCCCTGGCCTTCCTGAACTCACTCTGTAGACCAGGCTGGCCTTGAACTCAGATTTGCCTGCCTCTGCCTCCTGAGTGCTGACATTAAAGGCGTACGCCACCACCATCTGGCCGGTGACTTTTATAAAAGACAGAACCTCACTCTGGCTGCCTATAACTTGCTGTAAAGGCCAGGATGGCCTCAATCTCAGAGATCCACCTCCCTCTGCTTTCATAGTGCTGATCTTTTTTTGTTTTGTTTTTTTATTTTTGGTTTTTCAAGACAGGGTTTCTCCGTATAGCCCTGGCTGTCCTGGAACTTACTCTGTAGACCAGGCTGGCCTTGAACTCAGAAACCTGCCTGCCTCTGCCTCCCGAGTGCTGGGATTAAAGGCGTGCGCCACCACTCGCGGCTCATAGTGCTGATCTTAAAGGTGTACACCACCACACACAGCTCCATCTTATCTCCTGAGATGCGACCTCTCACTGAAACTAAAGTTCATGGCTTTGGGCAGACAGGCTGGCCAGCAAACTCCTGCGATTTGCCTCTCTCTGCCTCCCCCATGCTGGGGTTACAAGCACAAGCCACAATGCCTGACTTTTTAACCTAGGCTCTGGGAATCAACCTTAGGTCCTCATGCTTGTGTGGCAAGCACTTTGCAAGCTGAGCCTCTTTCTAAGAAAAGCCCCTCGGAGCTCACAAGACCCCCGTGGCTAAAGCCCTTGCTTGAAACTAGCCTTGGCTACCTTCCCAGTGCAATTAAAGAGAATGCTGGGAGAAAGCAGAGAGCTTGAACCAAGTTTTGTATGTGAAAGAGAGACAGATAAGGAGGCTGGCAATCCCAAGACTGTTTTGGGGGTACTGACATGAGCTTTAGGTTTAATATGAGAAAGAATCAGGGTAAGTAGCAGGCAGGCGTGGTTAAGCAGGCCTGGCCAGAGCATAGTCTGGTGGATCAATGTCTCAGCTCTGTGAGGTGATCCTCAGAAGTCATTGTTTGAGGGGACACACTGGTTCAGGTGACTGTGTCTGCTCGGAAGCTGATCTCATCCTTGGCGATCCTGTCTTCAAAGCTCTGCTGTCCCTGAAACCCAAGGTGGCTGCAGACTTGGGACAGTGATGGAGAATCTCAGATCTCTTTTGGAGAGTCTAGAATGGGGCATCATAGAAGCCACTAGTAAGATAGCTCCATACATCCTCACTCAGCCTAGGTCCCAGCAAGGCTTTTGTCTACTGGGAACCTCTTATGGGATGGACCTGGTGATGCAGGCTTGTAGTCACAGCTATTAAAGGAGCTGGAATGGAAGGGATTCAGGTTCAAGACCTGCCTTGGCAGGAGAACAAGTTCAAGGCTAGCCTGTGTAACTTATCAAGGTCCTATCTGATGGGTGGTGGTGTACGTCTTTAATCCCAGCACTCAGGGAGGCAGAGGTAGGTGGATCTCTGTGAGTTCAAGGCCAGCCTGGTCTACAGAGTGAGTTCCAGGACAGCCAGGGCTACACAGAGAAACCCTGTCTCTAAAAAACATAAACAAATACCCTGTTTCAAAGAAGAGAGGGAAGAGACAGTGATCCCCAGTGAGGAGTGGGGGGGGGGGGGCAGGGAGGCATGGTGCAGTGGTCGAGTTACTGCCTAGCATGTAGGAGGCCCTAAGGTCACTCTCCAGCACCACTAAAGTAGTCATAACAATGATAATTTTGTATGAAGCAGGGACTCACTACATAGCCTTGCCTGACTTGGGACTTCCTATGTAGACCAAATTGCCTACAGCGATCCACCTGCCTCTGCCTCCGAAATGCTGGTATTAAAGGCCACCCACACCCAACTATGATACTTCTTAAAATGATTTTTTAAAGTGTATGAGTGTTTTGCCTACATGTATGTGTTTGCCCCGTGTTCATCAGCTGCCCCATGTTCATGAGCACTATGTGTGTGCCTGGTGCTCACAGTGGCTTGACCAGGGTATTGGATCCACAGGAACTGGAATTACAGATGCCATGAGCTATCATATGGGTCTTGGAAACAGAACCCAGGTCCTTTGGAAGAGCAGCCAGTGCTGCTAACTTCCAAACACCTGTCCAGCCCCTTCATTGATAACTATTAAAGGAACCCCTGCCACGTAGACAAGATGGTGTGGCAGTACACAGCAGGTAGCCTAGACTGAGATCAGTCTGCACTGGCATGCCCTGTAGAGGAGACATAACTGGCAAACCCTTGATTAAAGAAAAAAAAAGACTAATCTAGGCCAGGGACAGGATCCCACCCAGGCCATGGGTATTGGGGTTTCTGCCAGGTCTCTTCCTTCCTATGAACTTCTTCTGGTTAGCTTTTACTGCCAACTTGACACAGCCTAGAGTCACCTGAGAAGGAAGAATCAATTGAGGAATCACCTAGATCTGATTGGCCTGTGGACATGTCTGCAAGGGAGGGGTTATGATTGTTAATTGATGTGGGAGGGCTTAGCCCACTGTGGGTGGCAACCATTCCCTAGGCAAAGTAGTTCTGGGCAGTATGAGAAAGCTAAGTGTGAGCCTGCATGAGCGAGCTGGATAACAGCATTCATCTACCATGACTGCTAGCTATAAAGTGAGTTCCCTGGTCAGAGGTAATATTGCTTAGAATAGCAAGCCAGCCTTCGGGTTCCTGACCTAAGTTCCTGCCCTGGTTTCCCTAGATGATGGATTGTGGCATGCAAGGGTAAACCAAATAAGTCCTTTCCTCCCTCAATTGCTTTTGGCCAGAGTGCCTCATCTCAGTAATAGGAAGGAAGCTAGAACAGAAGCCCAGGCAGGTCTGCAAGCTGAAATTCTGAGTGCAGCCCCATCCAGGGTGTGCTCAGAGAGCTGAGCAAGAAACACAGCTTAATAACTGCCGACCGTAACACACGGGGACTGTGAACATGAAACCTGATGATGACATCTCAGGTCCACCTGCACCTTGCCAGACACAGCCAGGGAGGGGGCAGAGAGAGGCACAATAAGCACGGAGTTGGCTGGAAACACAGAGTTTGGACCTCTTCTACAACCCCAACCAACCCAGGTTCTCACTCACAGATGCCAGCACTCCCGCAGCCTGGTATAAAGAAGTCTGTGACCGGCTGGCCGCCTGTGTCTCCTCGGCTGTGTACTGCCAACGTCACATACACGCATACCCCACACGGCCTGCTGCTCAGCAGAGTCTACCCTGCCCAGCTAAGCATTTAGAGAGAAAGGCTGGCACCTGGAGGGGCCTGACCCTATCGGGGCACCGAAAATGAATGCCACAGTGTTCCACCGTGTACAAAGAGCCTCACTCAAGCCCCGTGGAATAGATGTAGAAAGCACCAAGGTACGTTTCCAACCTCAGGATTCCTCAGCCGCCCTTTAGTGCGTCACTGGCTCCCTTTTGATTTCATGAGAAAGCCCTTCCTCACTCTGCCTTTGATTCTTGGGTCTCTCTCCCCTTCCAGGGACGCCTTTCCATTCCTCTCTCCAGGCCCAGGGGCTATTCCTCCTCCTCCTCCACAGAACTAAATAACAAGGCTGTCTATCATGAAGGAAGCAGGACTGCCTCCTGCCAGAGCCCTCTTCTCTTACTCTTTGCTTCTTCCACATCTTTTTGCTGTGGAAGGAATCCCTGGCCTTAGACACGCTGTTTTAAAAATTAACTTAAGGGGCTGGTGAGATGGCTCAGTGGGTAAGAGCACCCGACTGCTCTTCCAAAGGTCAGGAGTTCAAATCCCAGCAACCACATGGTGGCTCACAACCATCCATAACGAGATCTGAAGCCCTCTTCTGGAGTGTCTGAAGACAGCTACAGTGTACTTACATATAATAAATAAATAAATCTTTTTTAAAAAATTAACTTAAATGAAAATTGAATTTAAATGTATTTACTAAAAGCTATTATTAATGTGTGATGTGGGGTGTGCTGTGGCATGCATGTGGATATCAGAAGTCAAGTTTGAGGAGTCAGTTCTTTCTCTGTACCATTATGCTCACATAACAAGTAACAAAATCAAGTCACCAGACTTGCACCAGAGGCGCCTGTACTAGCTGAGCCACAGTCCCAAAGAGGGATGTGTAAGAAGGAGTTCTTCAGATGCGGGAGAGGTAGACTCAGAAGGTACCCACTGGATGGTCAGGTCAGCCAAGCTGCCCCTGGAGACTGAAGTCCCGAGAGTGTTCACGGAAGGTGTTGCTAAGTCTAGCGTCTGCATGTGATAGAGCAGGAGCTGAGACGACTCAGCCAACCGACCGGCAAGTGTGGGCTCACTCAAACAGTAAAGAGGGCCGATGGTACAGTTCTGAGATGCAGTTCTTGTCTGATAGGCGCAAGGCCCTGAATTCCATACCTAGCACTACAGGAAAACAAATGAAAAGGAGGTACAGTAAAATGTTAAACCCAGGATGGGACTGCGAATAAGACAGTCACAATAAGGGATTAGAGGTATTAACACTTAAAAGGATGACACTCTGGGCATGGTAAGATGGTGCACACTTGTCCCTGAAGCACCCACGAAGATGAAGTAGGAGAGTCATGAAGCTAAGGCTAGCCTGGGCTATATAATGAGATGGTATGGAAGTGTCAGGGCAGGGGGTGTGGCTCAGTGGTTGTTTGTTTCGATTCCCCTAATGAGAGGCTGGGACCTTCACTCAGAAATAGATCACTCGCCCAGCATGGGCAAAGCCCAGGGTTCGAACCCCAACACAAAAACAAAATAACACAATTCCTCTTGGGATTAAAGGTCCACACTTGTAATCCCAGCACTTGGAAGGCTGAGGCAGGAAGACTGGGGGTTCAAGACGAGCCCCAGTAACACAGACCATGTATGGAAACAAATCTGGTGACGTGAGACACCCCTGAAATACCAGAACTGGGCAGCTGAGGTAACAGGATAGCCTTGAATGAATGATCAGCCTTGGCTAAAAAGTTAGCTCTAGGCTAGTCTGGGTGAGAGAGAGACTTGTCTCAAACTAGGCTTTGTTCTCTTGTGACTTTCACAAATCTTTCCCCTGGCTCTGCTCTGTCGCCTGACTCCTCTGTCCAACACGCGGGCTCCACCCTGGATTGCCTGCCCTTTCCCAGAGAGGGTTCATCTAAACCAGTGGTTCTCAACCGTCCCAGTGCTGTGACACTTTAATACAGTTCCTCATGTTGTGGTGACCCCTAACCATAAAATTATTTTCAGTACTATATCATAACTGTAACTCTGCTACTGTTACGAATCATAACGTAAATAGCTATGTTTTTCTGATGGTCTTAGGTGACTCCTGTAAAAGGGTGGTTAGACCCCCAAAGGGGTCTCAATGACCACGTAGAGAACCACCATTCTCAACCTCCAACTTTACCCACAGTCCTCCTTAACCTTTCCCTCAGCCCCGCCCCTGTGCAGCTTGTAAACTCTGTTGCTAAGCTGTCACATGCTTTTCTTTTTTTTTTGGAAGGAAGTCTGGGATCAAGGATGCTCACTCTCCACCCCCCACCCCCCACCCCGCCCCCTCCAAAAACACTCTGTCCTGAGGCAGCCCAGTCCCCTGGCTCTGTAACAGGGAGAGTGAAAACAGCCAGGAGCTAAAGGTGTTAGAAACATTGTGTCCTTGAAAACAGCTGGAAGCTAAAGTATTCCCAACAGGGTCACTACTGTTTATTCCACCCCATGTGCGGGAGGTGGGGAATGGGAGCCGGAAGCCTGGTGTGGTGGCACACCTTCAATCCCAGCATTTGGGAGCCAGAGGCAGCCGGATCTGTGAGTTGTCCATGCCAGCCAGAGCTACATAGTGAGACCCTGTCTAAAAAAAGATGGATTCCCGGGACTGTGTCCAGAACAGCTCAGGTATGGCTTTGATTGGCTCCGCTTGGCTCGCTGCTCATCCCTGAACGCAATAGGAAGTTGGGTAGTAATCTCTGATTGGCCGTCTGGTTTTGTGCCCGTCTCTGATTTGGGGCATTTGAGAGTTCAGTAATGAGGTTCTCTGAAACCAGAAAGCCAGAAAGCTGCCAAGTGACCAAACCTCTTCCACAGGGGGAGTCTTGAGGGTTCCTTTATGAGGGGGTAGGAGAGGGACGATGAGGAGGATGTGAAGAGAGAGAATTCCTGGCTAGTAGTAAACACCTTGTCGAAAAAGAATCATGGCTGGCCCTGTGGTTTGGAGCTGTCCACGTTGCTATGGTTTGTAATGGTTCATCCTCAACAGATTCATGTGTTAAGGGTTGGGGAGCGGGGGTGGGGGTGGGGAGGTGAATAGGGGATTTGTGAAGGGGAAACTAGGAAAGGGGATAACATTTGAAATGTAAATAAAGAAAATATCTAATTTTTAAAAAGTGTGATCTCCAATGGGAGCAAGATCAAGACAGTGGAACCTTTGACTTTTAAAGATGCAGCCCAGCAGGAGGCTCAGTCCTCAGTCCTACGGAGCTGGTGTAGTCCTCACGGAATCCTGCTTTATGCTCCTACTTGTGAATTGCTTTTTTTTTTTTTTTTTTTTTTTGGAGACCAAGCCTCACTAGGTCGACTTGTCTGGTCTGGAACTCAGTATGTAAACCAGGCTAGCTTTGAACTCACAGAGATCTGCCTGCTTCTGCTTCTCAAGTGCTGAGATTAAAGGCGCGTACCACTATGTCCATCTAGAGTGGATGGCTTTTAATGCCAGCACTAGGGGCGAGGGAGCAGAGGCAAGTAGATCGCTATGGATTCCAGGTCAACCTGGTCTATAATAGCAAGTCCCAGGCCAAAAAACAGACGCCATAACGCAACCGCAAAGACTCAGCGGCTGGACAAGATGGCACCCGTCTGTAATCCTGGCACTTTTTAAATGGAGGCAGGAGGACCAGAGGTCACAGTCATCTTTAGGTACATATATTTGGCTGAAAACTCAGGTGGGGTACATGAGCCCTTATCTGGAAGATGGATGGATGGATGGATGGATGGATGGATGGATGGATGGATGAGACTGCCCTTTCACTGGTCTACAGCTTCCTTATAAATGTGTGAGACCTTCCACAGCCGATGTATTTCCTCTTGCCAGAAGTTCCTCCAAAAGTACAAACTGGACAGGTACCACCTAGTGGAGGACCGCACTCCTCCAGAGCCGGGCACTAGATCCATAATAAGTAACACTAAAACCACCGTGAGGGCTCAGCGGAGAAAGGCACCTGACACCAAGGCTGGTGACCCGAGTTCCATCCCAGGGCCCATATGGAGGAAGGAAGAAATCATCTTCTACAAGTTGTCCTTCCCCCCACACACATGCCCCCCACCCCAATAAGTAAATAAATTTGTGATTGGGGTTTATGACTTTGGGGCTTGTGTAGGAAGCACAAAGTTTTCTGGTTTGAGTCCCAGGATCCAATTTCGGGTATGTCTGTTGCAGCAACAGAAAAAGAACCAATATACTTCCCATCAGCACTGGAGTTCTGACATCAGAGGAGGTGACTTGACGGTAGTCATGGTGCCTCTGAGATCCAGTAGCTTTCTCTGCACAGGGCACAGTAGCACAGACCTCTAACCCTAGCACCAGGAAGATGAGGCAGGAGCCTTGAGAGTCTGAGGCCAGCCTGGGCTGCAGAGTGAATTTGAGATTAGCCTGGACTAAGCTAGCCCACCTCAAAAGATAAGAAGCCAGGCCTGAAGAGATGGTGCTGTGGTGGGGCAGGGTGGGGTGGGCCTAAGAGCATTAGCTCTCCTTCCAAAGGACCGGGGTTCGGTTCCCAGCACCCATGTGGCAGCTCACAACTCTGTGGGCACCAGGCACACATGTGATAGGTACACACACATACATGCATCCCTAATACCTGTACACAACCGTACACAAAAAATAAAAATAAAAAAAATTTAAAAACCCAAACAAAAGGAAAAGTCAAAGCCTGAGCATGATGGTGCACACCTTTAATCTCAGCACTAGGAGGGGCAGGGATATCTCTGTAAGTTTGGGGTCAGCCTGGTCTACATCATTCCAGGACAGCCAGGGCTATGTAGAGAGACCCTGTCTCAACAAACAAACACAATGTCAAACAAACAAAATATCAAAACTAGAAAATCACACAGTTTGCAGGGGATTAAATGGAGATTCTGGGCCCCAGCCGGTGAACTATCAGGCCACCAAGGTGTAGGAAAGAAATTTCGCGTCCAATGGCCCAGGCCACCAAGGCAAGTGATTCAGCTAAGAGCCTCCCTTCTATTTACAGTTCTTTGTCTCTCTTTCGTGTGTTTGTCTGTGAGGAAGCTCCACATAGCTCTTGTGAAGCCAGAGGACAAAAATCAGTCCTCCCTCCCACCCTGGGGGCTCCAGGAATCGAACTCTGGTCCTCTAGCTTGGTGGCCTGCGGAGCCATCTCATTGCCTCAAGTCCTTTCTTTTTTTCTTTCCCTTCCATCCCTCGTTCCCCCCTTTTTCTCTTTTGAATGTGTGGTGTACATGTGTGTACATGTCAGTTATTATAGGGTGTGCATCGTGTGCATGCCTGGAGACCAGAAGTCTCAGGGCACGGTGTCTCCCCAGCCACTCTCTGTTTTATTTTTTATTTTTTTTAAAGATTTATTAATTTATTATATGTAAGTACACTGTAGCTATCTTCAGACACTCCAGAAGAGGGAGTCAGATCTTGTTACAGGTGGTTGTGAGCCACCATGTGGTTGCTGGGATTTGAACTCCTGACCTTCGGAAGAGCAGTCGGGTGCTCTTACCCACTGAGCCATCTCACCAGCCCCTCTGTTTTATTTTTAATTCCGTTTGTGTGTGTGTGTGTGTGAGAGAGAGAGAGAGAGAGACAGAGAGAGAGACAGAGACAGAGACAGAGAGACAGAGAGAGACAGAGACAGAGAGACAGAGAGAGACAGAGAGACAGAGACAGAGACAGAGACAAAGATACAGACAGGGAGAGAGAAAATGCGCACAATTGAGAGAGACCGCGAGCGCAGGCACATGAGCGGTGGTCAAAGGGCAACTTGGAGCTGTTTTATTTGGTTTTGATTGCTTGCTTGTGTTTTCCTTTCTCTATGTGGGTCTCTAAGGTTCTCTCCACTTGTCAGCCTGGGTCTCCTAAATGAACTTGGAGCTCTCACCCTTCTGTCCTTCTGTCTCTGCCTCCCCAGTTCTAGGCAAACAGACACCCCAGCTTTCAAACGAGTGCCAGGGATAACCAAACGCAGATCCTCAGGCTTTTTCAGCAAGTGCTTCACCCGCCGAGCCATCTTGCCCCGAGAGCCCTGTCCTGTCCCCTCCAACCAGACACAACTGGTTGGAGGCCTGGCTCTAGCCGCTGGGAGCCAAACGGGCTTCATGGACGAGCCACTCTGCACCTACAGGACAGCCGCAGTGTGTGCGGAGGATAGAGCATCGCGGCGGTGACACTGAGCTAGGTACTCACCCTCCCTACCCGGTCTCCCACCCCCATCCCTCAGGGGCGAAGGCTCCTGCGTCGCCTGCGATTCCGTCGCCGTCAGCAGAAAGTGTCGTGGCGCCAGCGCGGGGCGGCGGGACCGCGGACTGGAGCGTGGCCGGCGCTGTGCGGGTTCGGATCCGCCTGCATTTGTGTTGGCAGCGGCCCGGGGCACAAGGCCTGGGCGATGAAAGGGGCCTCTGTCTGCACTCGCCGTGCCCCGCTCACTTTACTCTTAACAGAGCTTGGAAGCTTTCCTCCTCTTTCCCAAAATACACGTGCGTGCGTGGAGTGTGTGTGTGGAAAAAAAAAAAAAAAAAAAACACTCACAGCGAAGGTTATGTCCTGGCCCAGGCACAGGAAATGTGAACCCCAGGGGCAGAGGAGGAGAAAAAAAGAAAATAAAGCGTTTCTTCCTGGGCAGGGTGGCTGCTCCCTCTAGTCTCTGAGGGAAGGTCGGGAGACATTTTTCCAACACCCCACTGTCATTATCCCAGGAGACATGGGCTCTTCGTCAACCTAAATGGATGATGAAGTGGGCGCTGCCTTGTCAGCAATGCTGTCACCAAATGTGCCCAGAGGGACCCTGCCAAGCATAAGGATGGAGACAAGCCGATCCCTGGTACTCAGTGACCAGCCAACCTATCATCTAGTGAATAGCAGGTTCCATGAGAAAGCTCATCTCATAAACTGAGGAGGAGGGCCTGGCAAGATGGCTTTGTGGGTAAAAGTGGCTGCTGCCAAGTGTGACCATCCGAGTTCGATCCCTGGGCTACACTACACAGGGTGGGAGTCGAGAAAGCACAAGCTGACCTCTGACCCCCACACTCCCCCATACACATACAAATGAATGTAATTTAAACATAACTAAAAAGAAAGCAGAGAGCAGTGGAGGAAGACACCTGGGACTGACCTCTGGTACCCCTGGACCATGAACTCTGATCTTCCATCCCTACTTCCTGAGTGCACACACCGAAGCCTGGCTTTATATAGTGCTGGGACCAGACCCCAGGGCTCCCTGTAAAAAAAAATTTTTTTTTTTTTTTTTTGGTTTTTCTAGACAGGGTTTCTCTTTTATAGCTCTAGCTGTCCTGGAGCTCACTTTGTAGACCAGGCTGGCCTCGAACTCAGAAATCTGCCTGCCTCTGCCTCCCGAGCACTGGGATTAAAGGCGTGCACCACCACACCCGGCGAAAAAAAATTTTTTTAAAGACAAGGTCTCAGATAGCCCAGGCTAGCCTTAAAACCCCTGATCCTTCTGCCTCCATTCCTGAGTGCCAGGACGACAGAATCGGCTCCCCAACCCACCACCCATACTGTTTTAAGGCATCTCAGGAGCTTCCGTGAGAGACAGTGTGGTCTCCTCCGGTGGAACAGGGGACCCAGGTGATCTCTCTCTCCACCATGTGGGGACCCAGGGATCAAACTTGGGGTTGTCACCCTCTGCAGCAGATGCCTTTACCTACTAAGCCATCTCGCCAGCCCCTCTGCCTTCCTGTAGCTTTCTTTGGACCTGTAGCTCAGTAATAGGCTAAGTGGGCTGGCCAGGGAGTCCCAGCCACTCACTCCTCTCCACCCTGCAGCGCTGGGCTTACAGACAGACAAGCTCGGCTTGGTGGCACAGGCCTGTAATTCCCAAATTCAAGACTTCATCATTTTCTGAGACAAAGACAGCTTAAGGCCAGCCTGGCCCGCATGAGACCCTCTTTCAAGAATGCCAAAACAGTGAATTCTTTGTCTTTCAAGCCAGAGAAGAGGCAGGAGCCCAGTATCCGTTGCTTCCCTCCTGGGAAGGCTTTTCCAAGTGGGAGCCCATGCACGCCAGGGAGAGGAGCCGCAGTGTTCTTGGCTGCGCGGCTGGGAGTGGAATTTCCATCTTGTCCTGCACAGGGAGTGGGGAGTGGATCGTAGCTCAAAAACCACAGGCTCTCACTGTGCTTCCCACGTGTCAGTGGAGTTTCTTGAATAAATGTTTATTCGTCTTTTTATATGCCTTTCGGAGCCATTCCAAAGGGGGCTGCGGTAAGCAAAGTGTACCCCGGAGGGCCAGGAAGACACACCCCTCCTGCCAGGAGTGGGGGAGGAGCTGCTGACATCACAGATCTAGGTCTGGAGTTCCCAAAATGGAGCCAGAAATAGACCAAAGAGCTGGGGGAATGGGCAAGCCTGTGGCCCCAGCACTCCAGAGGCCAAGGGAGGAAAAGTCAAGGCTAACCTAGGTTACATAGAGAATTCTAGACTAACTTGAGCTACAGAGGGAGATGTTGGAAACAAAGAGAGGAAGTAAGGGAAGGAGGGAAGGAGGGAGGGCAAGGGGAAGTGGCTTCTCAGGGAAAGGTCCCTGCCACCAAGCTGGCATCCTGAGTTCCATACCTAGGACCCACATGGGGAACATAGAGAACAAGTTGTCCTCCGATCTCTGCATGGGTGGTACTGGTACCTTCCACCCACATCTACACCCTAACAGTAAAGAGATATAATAAAAGATGTTAAAAGAAGAGAAAGTCTGCTGTGGTGGTACACATGTTTAATCCCAGCATTCAGAGAGTGGGGGCAGAGGCAGACAGATCTCTGTGAGTTCAAGACCAGCCTGGTCTACATACTGAGTTGCAGGCAAGACAGAATGAGAAAGTAAGGCCCGGTCATAAGAAACAGGGTGGGAGGGAGGCAGGGAGATGGAGAGAGACTGAGAAAGGAAAGGATTCAGGGAGATAATGGCTCAGTAAAGCGCTTCCCTTGCAGGCACAAGGACCTGAGTTCTGGTCCCAGGAATTCAAAGGCAGGCAAGTGTGGTGATGCAGGGGTGGTGGTTCACACCTCTGACTCCAGCCATGGTGGAGGGGGGCAAATCTCTGCAATCTGCTGAGCCAGCTACCCAGGCCTATGCAGCCTGTTCCAGGCCAACAAGAGACTCTTGTTTGATAAACAAGGTGGGTTGCCTACAGTGGTGATCTAATGTCACATCATGCACAGGCTTGGACACACACACACACACACACACATACACACACACACACACACACACATACACACACACACACCTGCACAAACTTGCATGCATACACAGAGAAAGAAGGAGGAGGAAGGGGAGAAGAATAGAGACTAAGGAGAGAGAGAGAGAGAGAGAGAGAGAGAGAGAGAGAGAGAGAGAGAGAGAGAGTGATGTTGCAGTTGGAAATGCAGGCTCCTCCTACGGAGCATCCAGATCCAGTGATGGAGGAGTCTGAGAAATCAGGTTTCTAACCCACTCCAGGGCAGCTCCTGATGCAGGCCAGGAGCACATTGACAACTGGCCTCTGAGGTGCATCCCATAGTGATGGAGGGCAAATACTAGAGTGATAGCATTAGCTCCTAAGCCCTCCATGCTTTATCAGATATGGCTATAGTGTGCTCAGAACAACAGAACTGAAACAATCTCAGCATTATTATCCCGTGGCGTTGATACTGATTACTAACTCAGCAGAACGTAACATCGCCTAAGAGCCCATCTCTAGGCACACCTGAGGAGTCCTTTAGATGAATTGGCCTCTGGGTGCCTGTGAGGGATTACCACACTCGGGTTAGCTGACCTGTGGAGACGTGCCCTAAGGGAGAGCTGCGTTATTCCCTGGCCTTGGTCCTGGGTTGAATATAAAGGAGAAACCTAGTGGAGTATTCCTTTTTTAAATTGTTTTATTTTATTTTATTTATGTTTTACCTAAGTATGCATGTGTACCATGCTTATGCCTGGTACCCTCGGAGGTCAGAAGAGGGTGTCGGAGCCTCTGGAACTGGAGTCATACATCCTTGTGAGACACTGTGTGGGTTCTGGGAACTGGACCCAGGTCCCCTGGAAGAGCAATGAGTATATTTAACCACTGATGTGTACAGATACATCCTTTTTTTTTTTTAATGTATTTTGTGATCAAACTCAGAGGTCTTTCTTCTTCTCCTCCTCCTCCTCCTTCAACTTCTCCTTCTTTTTCTACCTCCTCCTTTTCCTCCTCCTCCTTCTTTGAGACAGGGTCTCTGTCTCTGTCTCTGTCTCTGTATCTCTCTCTCTCTCTCTCTCTCTCGCCCCCATAGGCCTGGCTGTCCTAGAGCTCACTATGTAGATGAAGCCGGCTTCGAGCTCACAGAAATCTGTCTGCCTCTGTCCCCTGAGTGCTGGGATTAAAGGCGTGTACTACCATGCCCAGTTTAGAGATGCACGCTTGTGTGTGTGTGTGTGTGTGTCCATGTCCATGTGGGAGTGTGGACATGCGTGCGGAGGCCACAGGTTGACATCGGTGTCTTATGTTTTGAGACGCGGCCTCTCACTGAAGCTGCAGCTCATCGAGCCAGACAGCCTGGCTTGCCAGCCAGCTCCAGAGCTTTACCCCCACCCCACCCCCGCACGGGGGTTACAGAGGTGCACCGGACTTTTACAGGGGCGCTGGGTATTGAACTCTGGTCCTTGGGCTTGCATAGTGAGCACTGGATGAGTGAGCCATCTCCCTGGTTCTTAAAGTCTCTGCTCTTAATTTCTTCTTTATACTATATGATGTTCCTTAGAAGTGTCCCATGGACAGGAAGCTTTCTCATCTTACTCTCACCTACCCAGGGCATGTATAGAATACAAGAGAATATCCCAGATTGGAGCTGGTCACAAGCAGGCTGTCAGCTGGATTGGAATTTATCAGACTTGGAAGAAAATTAACTCCCCCGAGATCTCCCAGGGCTTGGTGTGGCCAGAACCGCTGCTCAAGTCTAATTAGATGAATTAAGTACCCAAAGGCTCTGGCAGAACTTCAGCGCCGGGGGCACCGTGGAGTTCTGCCTGGCAGAGGCAGATGCCCAGGGAAGGGAGAGGGAGGGCAGGGCACACTGCCATCCCTGGCCTGAGCTCAAGTGGATGCCTACATCCCGAACATCACAGCAGGGAGACGCCGAAGCCAGGTTAGTGACAAAGCTGAGCTTGGACGCAAGAAAGAAACTGCGGTTTCCCATTCTGAGTCAGACTGTGTGGCTAACTATCAAAGAGACCCTGGCTGAGACCCCTCTGTGTAAGTAGAGAGACAATGGAGCCAGGTGTGGTGGGACAGGCCTGTAACCCAGCACTCGGGTAACAGACATCAGGGGATCATGAGTTCAGAGTCACTCTGGGCTGCATAATGAGAGCCTGTCTCGAGAAGAAAATGAACAGGACAAAGCAAAAATTAAAATGTAGCTTGGAATGTGGCAGAGCACTATCCAATCATGCTCAGAGCCCTGGGGTCCAGTCTTAGCGCTGCACAAACTGGGTGTGGTGTAATCCCTGCCCTTAGGAGGTGGAGGCAGGAGGACCAGAAGTTTGTTGTCATCCTTGGCTACATAGTCAGTTGGAGGGCAGCCTGGGCTATGTGAGATGATTCTGTCGCAAAAAAAAAAAAAAAAAAAAAAAAAAAGTACATTGGAGGTGCTGTTCCGCAGGTCTTTCTCTGTGACTCCTCCCAGATGCGACCCAAGGTCTCCTTTACAAACAAGGCCACCTCTCCTGACCCCCAGAGAGAGACTGAAACAACTGCTAGCCAGGGCAGGGTGTGATCATGCCCCAAATAGGTCACTTTTCCAACAGGTCCCTTTTTTTTTTCCACAGTAGCTGACCCACAGACAGCTGGAAAACTGGCTGGCTCAAGGGAAAGGAACTGAGGGACAAGGGAGGTGACAAGGGAGGTGGGAGAAGTGGCCCTGACCTTGCCCTGCCTTCCAGCTCCCAGTGCATCCGTGGAGTGGCAGGGTGCCGGGTTTGAGGGCAGGGACGGTTCCTTGCAGAGCCACAAGTGAGATGATAAATGTAGCTTGGAAAAAGAGACAAGCGCGCGCGAGCGCGCACACACACACACACACACACACACACACACACACACACACACACACCACACACACCACACACACACCACACCACCTCAAACCCCTCTACACCCTTTACACCTCCTGTGTGTAAATCGCTTATGCCCAAGCTTGAGGACCACAGTGCAGATTGCGGAAGGCACAAAACCTGACACGGTTGGTGGAGCTTTGGACTAAGGTAGGATGAGTCTAAAGCCAGCCTGGGCTACATAGTGAGACCTTGTCTTAAAATAAGTGAGGCTTGAGATGTGGCTCAGTTGATGACCTGCTTGCCCAGCGTGCCCGAATGTCCAAGAGCCAATCCTCACATTTGGTAAACTGGGTGTGCTGACACACACCTGTAACCCAACCCCAGTGCTCAGGAAGTGGGAGCAGGAGGTCAGAAGTTCAAGGTCACCTTTGGCTACACAGTGAGTTTGAGAACAGCCTGGGCTATATAAGAACCCATCTCAAAAACGAGCAAAAAGTAGCCTAGCATGGTAAGAAGCCCTGACATGGGATCCCACCGTTACCACTCCCCCAAATTAAATCAAAAGCAGTCTTTGTCACACACCCCACAGAGTCCATGTCCCAAGGGCTTGTGAGGGCCACTGACAGGGCCCATGGTGACGAATCCCCAGACCCCCAGATGGCCTTGCTGCAAAGGGGTTCTCCCACTGGACTCTTTTTTTTTTTTGGTTTTTCGAGACAGGGTTTCTCTGTGTGGCCCTGGCTGTCCTGGAGCTCACTCTGTAGACCAGGCTGGCCTCGAACTCAGAAATCTGCCTGCCTCTGCCTCCCAAGTAGTGGGATTAAAGGCGTGCGCCATCACGCCCGGCTCCCACTGGACTCTTGATTAGGGTTTGATAAAGGTCCTCCATCCCTTCTGCCTCAGTTTCCCCTACTATGAAATCACAAAAGGCCTCACATGCACCAGGATATTGATTTGGGGTTCTTCAGCATACACCCCCCGTTGTCCCCACCTTGCTCTTACACCTCCTTCAAGGGACAGGGTAGGATAATAGGCGTTCAGAAGGATTCAGGCAGGAGGCCCGATTGGCAGACTGAGCAGGCTACCTGGCTCCGACCTTTCCCTCCATCAGACTTTGTGTTGTCATTTGTCCCTCTCTGAGCAGGCCGGAGACAGCCCAAATTACCAGTCTCTTAGCCATTTCCCCTAACCCTGCCTTCTTCAAGTGAGCCTTCCAACCCTGTTGGGGGGCGCCCCTGTCTTGGGAGACGAACGCAGTCAGCAAGCTGGTGCCACGAGAGGAATGGAAACCTGGCCCTGACTGTCAAAGCAGGCGTGACTGGGGGGTGAGGCTGGGGGGTGGAAGGTTGTCGAGGCCAACTCTGCCCCATGTGCTCAGGCCTAAGCAGCCTGCCACAGGCTATTTTTACTCATGCTAGGAAACAGTGTGATTTATGTGCGGCCTGGTCCCCTTCAAGGCCAGATTATAAATACACCCAGCCCCACACTCTTGTTCATTTGAAGAGAAAGCCCAGGCCCTGTCCTGTATGGCTTGGCTCCCACCTCAAATGGTCACCTCAGTCCCTCAGGGTTAGTATAAGTGAGTTTATCAGGCAAGGCCAGGAAACCCAGTTGTTGTGGGGGGCGGGGCGGGGGGAGGCAGGAGGTATGGGGGGGGGGCGCGGCAGGGTACAGCTCTGATCCTGGATGAGAGCAGAGAGGAAGAAACAGGCTTTGGTATAGGATGGAGGTGAAGTTAGGGCAATAGAAGGGAGCCAGGAGCCAGGCAGGAGGTCAGAATGGCTGACTGAGCCAGCTTTGCCTCTTATCCAAAATGTCCCCATAGGACATGCCCCTCTTGGAAACCGTTTCAAGGGGTGTTCAGTTCCCGGATGGACCTTACCCCGGCCCTGTTGTGTCCTTCAGTCTGTCCTCACCCACGGTTGTTTACCCTTTTGCCAGTTCCATTTGCCAGGTGTGGGAGCTCAGGAAAGATCTTTGTGTTTCTCTTTGTTTCTTTGATCCTCCGGGCAGTAGAGATGGCTCAGTGGGCTAACATACTTGCACTTGATGGTCGATGTACAAAACCCCAGCCCACAGTGAGTAGTGCCATCTACAGAGTGAGTTCCAGGACAGCCAGGGCGACACAGAGAAATGCTGGAGAGAGAGAGAGAGAGAGAGAGAGAGAGAGAGAGAGAGAGAGAGAGAGAGAGAGAGAGAGAGAGAGAGATATGTCAACCCGTGGAGAACAATCTATCCCGGAAGCATTGAGCCTCCGTGGTTCCTTCCCAAGGTTCCTGCCTGGGCTTCCTCTGATGATGGACTGTAAGCTGTCAGCCAAAATCTTTTCCTCCCCAAGTTGCTTTGGGGCACACCCCAGTAATAGAAAGCAAGCTGAGAGACATCCCGAGCACCAATCAAATCAAACATATCAAGTCTCAAAGAATGTAGAACTTAAAACACTCCCTCCAGCTCCCCTTCGCCATCTATACCCAGTAAGACCTCCCCACTGAGGACACGGACTGCTTCTGTGAACAAAGTTCAGGGCTAAGTAAGCACCTGGCAAAGACCAGCAGGGAGAAAAAGTGAAGAAAGATTGGGAAGAACTGAAGGGACAAGGGTGGATGCTAAGCATTGGAGCAGAAGGCTTTCTGGGTGTGTGAGGTGGCCATGGGCAGGATGGAGCAGATGGGCAAGATGGCCACAGGCAGGATGGAACAGATGGGTGGGTGGTAGATGGGCAGTGGTGAGTAACAGGGAGTGGCAGGTGGACAGTGAGAGGCTGGGAGGTAGGCAGTGGACTATGGAAGGATCATAGATGGATGGCAGTCTATAGATGGTCTAGAGGAGAACAGGGGATGGGTGATGGACTGTGGTGGGTGATGCATGGAAGATCATCTACAGAAGGATGAAAGGAGAATGGTGGATTATAGAAGAATGGGAGGATGATGGTCTATGGAAGGATGATGGAATGGATGATGGTCTTGGAGGATGATGGAATGGATGATGGTCTATGGGAAGATGATGGAATGGATGATGGTCTGTGGGAGGATGATGAAATGGATGATGGAAGGATGGCAGAATGGATGCTGGTCTATGGAAGGATGATGGAATGGATGATGGTCTATGGGAAGATGATGGAATGGATGATGGTCTATGGAAGGATGATGGAATGGATGATGGAAGGATGGCAGAATGGATGCTGGTCTATGGAAGGATGATGGAATGGATGCTGGTCTATGGAAGGATGATGGAATGGATGATGGTCTATGGAAGGATGATGGAATGGATGATGGTCTGTGGGAGGATGATGGAATGGATGATGGTCTGTGGGAGGATGATGGAATGGATGATGGAAGGATGGCAGAATGGATGCTGGTCTATGGAAGGATGATGGAATGGATGATGGTCTATGGGAAGATGATGGAATGGATGATGGTCTATGGAAGGATGATGGAATGGATGATGGAAGGATGGCAGAATGGATGCTGGTCTATGGAAGGATGATGGAATGGATGCTGGTCTATGGAAGGATGATGGAATGGATGATGGTCTATAGAAGGATGATGGAATGGATGATGGTCTGTGGGAGGATGATGGAATGGATGATGGTCTGTGGGAGGATGATGGAATGGATGATGGTCTATGGAAGGATGATGGAATGGATGATGGTCTATAGAAGGATGATGGAATGGATGATGGTCTATGGAAGGATGATGGAATGGATGATGGTCTATGGAAGGATGATGAAATGGGTAATGGTCTATGGGAAGATGATGGACTTTGGAAGGGTAATGGATAGATGAGCTATGGTTTTGCTGTGTATTGTAATGCTAAGTGCAAACCCCAAGACCTGGTTGCCCCAGAGACCAGAGAATCTACACAAAGACCCAAGTGACACTATGTGACCTTGCCCCCAAATTATTTCTGATTGGTGAATAAAGATGCTGACAGCCAATAGCTGAGCAGAAGACATATCAGTGGGGTTTAGGACTGTCAGGCTTAGGGTCCCCTTAGGGCTGGGTTGTGTTCTCATGTTAATTATGTTACCCCAAAACCTGTTTGCAGTGTCCTGCATATAGGACTAAAGGAAGCCTGTCCCCAGTTGGATTTTGACTGGCTAGTGACCAATGCTGGGCAGGGAAACAGAGGCAGGACTTTTGGGATTCCCAGAAATGGACTGAGGAGGAGGAGGAGGAAAGGAAGAGGAAGAGGAGGAGGGGGGAACAAGGAGGAGGAGAAGGAAGAAGAGGAGGAGGAGGAGGAGGAGGGGAAGGAGGAGGAGGAAGGGATTCCACCATGACGAGGGCATAGGGTGAGAGACCCAACACATAAGTGCAGGGGGAAAGCGGCCCCAAGATGGCTGCCCAGCAGGGTCTAGGGCAGGAAAGATGAAATATAGGTTTAGTAAGCATTAACTCAGGAATATCGGAGGGAAGTGTGTGTTATCCATATGGAGTTAGGGAATGGCCCAGCCATTAAGCTGTTTAAGGTATTTAAAATATAAGGCTGTGTCTGTATGTCTTTCAGGAATCCAGAACATTGGGGCAATAGCAAGAAGCTCGTGTGCACCTGCCAGAAAGTATGGAGCGGATTCCCTTAGTACCGCAACAGAGAACCACAAGAGAGGGAAAGAAGGTTAGAAAAAAAAAATGGTCGCCATGGTTTAAGAATCAAAAACACGATCCCAAGGACTGGCCAATTAGAGTTAAGATCAGCCCAGATAAAACATAGTAATAACTCAGAGTTATCAATAAAAAATAGACTTTAAGGGGCTGGAGAGATGGCTCAGTGGTTAAGAGCTCTGACTGCTCTTCTGAAGGTCCTGAGTTCAAATCCCAGCAACCACATGATGGCTCACAACTATCTGAACAGCTAAAGTGTACTCATATATGTAAAATAATTAAATAAATGTTAAAAAATAGACTTTAATAGCATAGAGGGTAGATATCTGCCCAGCTCTTGTGCTGTTTAAGGCTTATTGTAAATAATAAAAGTTGTGTCTTTTATCCAAAAACTAAATGGTCAATGGCAGGGGAAAAAAAAAAACTCAGCTGGGTAATGGTGGCACACACCTTTAATCCCAGCACTTGGGAGGTAGAGGCAGGCAGATTTCTGAGTTTGAGGCCAGCCTGGTCTACAGAGTGAGTTCCAGGACAGCCAGGGCTACACAGAGAAACCCTGTCTTGAAAACCAAAAACAAAAACCAGATTGGGACTAAAATTTCTTCAAGTGGGTGGATGATGGATGATGGAGGGATGGTGGACAGAGGAGCCGTGGATGGATGATGGGTGTGTCTTCTCCATGAGAGTGGTATGTCGGTGGTGAGAGAGAGACAGAGATAGCGAGACAGGGCAGAGAGACAGGGATAGAGACAGAGAGAGAGAGACAGAGAGAGAGACAGAGAGAGAGAGAGAGAGAGAGAGAGACAGAGAGAGAGAGAGAGAAGTATGAAGGTGCTTTGTCCCCCCATGGCCCTCTTACACTTACAGGCCATAGCAGGCCCAGCTGGGACCCACAGGACAGAGAGGGTGACAGGAGAGCCTGACCCCTGAGTCCTGGAGGGAGGAGCTGACTGACTTCTGCACTCTCCTCAAGACCATCATAGTGACCATCATCAGTTTAACACTGAGCCCCGTGTGGCCCAGGCTGACCTTAAACCTCCAATTAGACAAGAATGACCGTGAATTCTCAATCCCCCTGCCTCTGTCTCCAAAGCTTGTAGGTGTGTTTCATTATGTCTAGTTTATGTAGTGATGGGTTCAAACCTAGTGATGGCTTTGTGCATGTTAGGCAAGAACTCTGCCGTGTAAGCTAGACCCTGGCGCTCTCGCTTTTTTTCCTTCTTCTTTTTCTTTCTTTTGGTCAGTTTTTTTCCGGGTAGACCAGGCTGGCTCGTCCTCCTTTCTCAGCCTCTGAAATGCTAGGTGACAGGTGCCTGCGTCCATTCAGGTTCTTCTCATTTTTTTTTTTTCACAAGAAAATCAAGTCCCACTTGGAAGTTCCTTAAGAGCAGGTGTAGGGTGTCCCACACCCAAATCCATGGGGCCAGCTGAGTGCCTGCATTCTGCAACCAACCAGCCACTCTGAAAGCGGAAATGCCCCCATTTTGAAGTCATGGAAACCGAATCCAGAGGACAGCAAGCAACTGAACCACGTCAGAGCTGGGGACCAGGTGTCAAGGCTCTCCAGGAAGTGCCCCATGGGAGGAGCCCATATCCAATGCTGGATGGCAGTCATTTCCTTCCTGAAATCAACGCCAAGCAGGCGCGCAGCAACACAGGGCTTACCATGCACCCCAGATCCCTTTTCCGGAGAGCCTGTCAGTTGGTTTTGCCCCCTGCCCAGGCCCCGGCTTCCTCTCTTGGGGCAGCACTTGAAAAGGGGTGGGGGCGGGGTTGGGTACCCAAGGCAGAGCACCCAAATCTTCAAGAAGAGCTTGTCTTCCCAGAAGTCAAAGACCCTCCGAGAATAAAGACCCAGCCCGTGGGGTGCCAGGGGTAGGAAAACCCCAACACCCCTTTCTCCACCCAAGGCCCCGACTTCTCTGTATTTGTTTATTTACCTTGGAAAAGGCCCCAAGGCCCAGGCAGGAAATGGGCCAATTCCAGCAGGCTGAGCGAGGGAACAAGGAGCCACATTGTGTTCCCTGCCCGAGTTCCCCACCCTGGGCCAGCCACAGGAGCCTGGGGACAGGAGGCAGCATGGGGGCCCGGGCAGGAAGGAGGCGTGGACCTGAGCTGCCAGCGTTCAGAGCCAGCCCTGTGAAAGGGCTTCTGTGTGGGGAGGGACGGAGGGCTGCTCGCATGATACCGCTTGGGAGGGACCGAGGCTGAGGGAGGGGCAACAAAGGATTCAGGGATCAGAAAGATTCCCAGCCACTGACCTGTGAGCCCAGGGTGGAGGGAAGCCTCGGGAGCCATAACCGGACACTTACCATGTTTAGCCTGGGTTCAGTCCTGCCTAGCATCTTGCCCGTATCTCACCAATCTCGGGTAGTTCTTTCCGTCCACATCAGAGGCTGGAGGCTGGACAGTGCTGTGGTCATCGTGAAGAGGCTTGGAGAATACTGACTACTCTCAACCATAGAGTATTCTTTCCTGACAAGCCAGTGTCTGTGACCGATCCCGCCATTCATCCACGCATTCATTCATCTGTTTATCCATAACTTCATTCCTTCACTTAGGCACATTCATGCATGCATTTTCGTATATGTTTGTTCATACATTCGTTCATATACTTATGCATGCGTTCCTTCCTTCATTCCTTTGGGCATGCATGCAGTTCAGGGCATCCTGTGCATTAGATCGCAGTCCATTTCTTTGGCTCCTGCTGTGCACCTCTGTGCCTTGCTGACAGCAAGCTCACTCTCTCTTTCTGGACTCTGAGATCTCTGGTTTCGTCTTTTTTTTTTTTTTTTTTTTTGAGACAGAGTCTCATGTAGCTCAGATTGTCCTCCTGCTTGCTACATAGTCAAAGATGACACTGAAATTCTGATCCCCTGCCTCCACCCCGAGTGCTGGCAGTACCGAAGTACAGACCCCAGGACATTGTTATGTCAGGCAAGCATGGCACCAACCGAGACACTTCCCGACCTAAATATGGCTCTGATAATGTCATCTTGAGTTTCTCTCTCTCTCTCTCTCTCTCTCTCTCTCTCTCTCTCTCTCTCTCTCTCTTTCTTTCTTTCTTTCTTTCTTTTCTCTCTCTCTCTCTCTCTCTCTCTCTATATATATATATATATGTATATGTATATATGTATATGTATATATATATATGTACATTTGTTGTTTGGCCTACATGAATGTCTGTGTGAGGGTGTTGGGTCCCCTGGAACTGGAATTACAGACAGTTATGAGCTGCCATGCGGGTGCTGGGAATCGAACTTCGGTCCTCTGGAAAAGCAGCCAGTGCTCTTAACAACTGAGCCATCTCTCCAGCGCCATCATCTTTATTTTTTAATTTTATTTTTAATTATTTTTTTTCAAGACAGGGTTTCTTAGTGTAGCCCTGACTGTCCTGGAACTTGCTCTGTAGACCAGGCTGGCCTCAGACTCCGAGATCAACGGTTTTCTTCTGCCTCCTGGGTGCTGGGATTAAAACCGCCCAGCTCTGATAATGTCATCTTTACCTCTGAAGAGCAATAAAAATGCAGGCTGTTGGGTCAGAGGACCTGAATTTGGTTCTCAGCACCTCATGGTGGTTCACAACTATCTGTAACTCCAGTTTCAGGGCATCGAGCACTCTCCTCTAAGGAGTAAGCGCCCACCCCCACCCCATGCAGCTCTTTCATCCCACTTTCAGGGACTGAAGATGGAGGATCCTAATGAGTTCAAGGCCAGCCATAGACACTATCTTAGAGAAGCAAATACATGATCACCATTAACAGTCTACATATATACCTGTATACACACACACAGGTTTATACACATATACCAATATAAACACAGCTAGAATGCCAGCACTTAGATTTTTTTAAAGATTTCTTTTATTATTTTAATTTTGCGTGTGAAGTGGGGGTGGGTACATGGGAGCGCAGGCGCCCTTAGAGGTCAGAGACATTGCATTCCTCTGGTGCTGGAGGGTTAGATGCTGTGGGTGAGCTTCCTGGTGTGGGTGCTGGGAACTGAACTCTGGTTCTCTGCAAAAAGCCTCTGAACCCATCATGGGTTCTAGGCCAGTGCTGAACCCGTACTGCTGAGATGCTGAGATGCCTCACCAGCCCCAAAACCCTGTTTTGAGATGAGGTCTCATTATGTAGCCCTGGCTAGCCTGCAACTCACTATGTAGACCAGGCTGGCTTCCAACTTACAGTGGTGGACCTGTTTCTGCTTCCCAAGTGCTAAGATTAAAAGAGTGCGCCATCATGTCGGACTGATCCGTCTTATTTATTATTTTGAGAAAATGATACTAAGGAAATTGGAATCTCCCCCCCTTGGGACCAACTTATCATTAATAAAAGGATTTAAGGGCTGGAGAGATGGCTCAGTGGTTAAGAGCACTGACTGCTCTTCCAGAGGACCTGAGTTCAATTCCCAGCAACCACATGGTGGCTCACAACCATCTGTAATGGGATCCGATGCCCTCTTCTAGTGTGTGTCTGAAGACAACTGCAGTGTACTCATATAAATAAATAAATCTTTTTTAAAAAGGGGGGGGGGCTGGAGAGATAGCTCACCGGGTAAGAACACTGACTGTTCTTCCGAAGGTCCTGAGTTCAAATCCCGGCAACCACATGGTGGCTCACAACCATCTGTATTGAGATCTGGCACTCTCTTCTGGTGTGTCTGAAGACACCTACAGTGTACTTATATATAATAATAATAAATAAACCTTTAAAAAAAAGATTTAAGAGCAGACTCAAATGGAAGCTCAAGGACAATTTTATTAGCGTTTTAAAGAAAAGCCCTGGGCTGGAGAGTTGGTCCAGTGGTTAAGAGCACTGTTGCTATTGTAGGGAACCCAATATCCACCCGGTGACATGATAACTCCAGTTCCAGGGGATCTAACACCCTCTTCTGGCCCTGGAAGGCATCAGGCACACAGATGGGACACATACATATATGCAGGCAAAACACACATGCACATAAGTAAATCTGAAAGGAGAGACAGACACCAAGGCAGGTGGGCTGTGGACCTCCACAGAAGCCTCAAGGAAGGAAATAGAGAAGAAAGGGTGGCGGGGGGGGGGGGGGAGAAGAGGCCATATTGTCTGATTAAGCCAGCAAGGAGCAGCCACAAGACAGGGAGGGGAGCTTTGGGGGAAAGAGTCCCAGAGTGCCAGGAAAGCACACTTAGGCTCTGGGGCCATCACTGCTAAAGACCAGGCAGACCAGAAACAGAGGGGCTTGTAGGCACTGTGTTAGGGGTAGGAATTCTGGGAAGATAATCAAGGGCTAATTATTCCTGCCACCTCTTCTGTACAACTTTGGGTGAACCTGCCTTTCTGAGAGCATATCCTTGGCCAGGTCTGTCTGCCAGTCCAGCTGGCTTAACTTTTAAGGAGAGATAGCAGCAAGCCACCAGTCAGGAGTAGAGTCTGACTCTTCTAGGATCTTCCCCGTAATGTGCCTCCAAGTCAATTGTACTACCAGAGCCTCCCTGAACTGTCTCATCTGGCCTTGAAATCCCTCTGTATCCCGGACAGGCTTTGAAGTCTCTGTTCTCCTTTGCCTCTGCCTCTCCCCCTTCTTTCTAAGTACCTGGAACCACAGGCCTGCCGCACCCTGACTCTTGAGAACCCCACATTCACCATTTGTACATTGCTTTATATATAACCAACTTCCTCCCAGTTCCTTACCTAATTTGTCTCTGAATTCTTTCTGTGACAATGCTGGGACCCTGGGGACAGGGGACTGAGCCCTCACACCGCTGGGCAGAGCTGTCACACTGCTCCCGAGACTGCTCCACTCTGCATTGTCACTGAGCAAGTGTCCTGCCAGCACCAGGCCCTTCTCCTGTCCAACAATTAATGTCCTGTTGGGGCCCACATAAACGGCTGCAACTCTGTGTGTGTGTGCGTGTGCATGTGCATGTGTGTGTGCGTGTGTGTTTTGAGTATGTAACCCTGCCCTGGAACTCCTTATGTAGAGCAGGCTGGCCTCCAACTCACAGACATTCTCCTGCCTCTACCTCCTGAATGCTGGGACTAAAGGCCTGCGCCACCACACCTAGCTCTTTCTTTTTTCACATTTATTTCTTTGGGGCGACACATACACACACACACACACACACACACACACACACACGCACGCACGCACGCACGCACGCACGCGCGCACTCGCGCACCTCAGCCTGTGAGTGGAGCTCAGAGGACAACTCTCCAGTGGGTGCTCTCTCCTTCCACTGTATGGGAAACCAGAATTGAACTTAGGACCTCAGGCTTAGTGGCTCCTTTACCCAATGAGGCACACACACACACACAGATACATGCAGATACGCACACAGGCACACACAGACATACACAGTCACACACAGACACACACTTGCAGATATACACACAGATACATGCAGATACATACCCAGACACACAGATACACACAAAGACACAGACATATACATACAGACATAGACAGACACACACACAATCAGATTCACACACAGGCACCCACAGACATACACACAGAGACACACAGAGACACAGACACACATACAGACATATGCACACAGACACACACTACCCACCCTCTTTTTTTTTCTTCTTTGAGACAGGATCTCGGCAGGCAACTGTAGTTAGCCTTGAATTCATGCTAGTCCTCCTGCCTCAGCTTCAGGAGTGCTGAGGTCACAGGGGACACATGTCCTGCCATGTCCCAGTGATATGGTCATCTGTTACTTTCCACCTTCTGTCATTGCTAGCCCCATGGGCCAGTACTGGATGAATTCAGTCTCTGTACTGGCTAGTTTTGTGTCAACTTGACACAGCTGGAGTTATCACAGAGAAAGGAATTTCAGTTGAAGAAATGCCTCCATGAGATCCAACTGTAAGGCATTTTCTCAATTAGTGATCAAGGGGGAAAGACCCCTTGTGGGTGGGACCATCTCTGGGCTGGTAGTCTTGGTTCTATAAGAGAGCAGGCTGAGCAAGCCAGGTGAAGCAAGCCAGTAAGTAGCACCTCTTCATGGCCTCTGCATCAGCTCCTGCCTCCAAGTTCCTGTCCTGTGTGAGTTCCTGTCCTGACTTCCTTTGGTGATGAACAGCAATGTAGTCAAGAAAGTGAGCTCAGTAGATCATGAACTTCTAAAATTCTGACCACCGGGACTTAGGAGCAAAAATGACAGCATTTTGCTGTGGTGTGTATTTTGATGTTGGACTACACAATTTCTTAATCAGGAATAGAATCCCTGACTAAAACAGTCTCTGAATTTACAACTTAGATCAACCCCTAGCACCATAACTGCCCAGACTAGATTGGAAAGATGGGGCTCGGGACAGTGGAGTTCGTCCATCTGAGGGGTGACTTCCTGCAGCTGGCCAGGCAAGCTGGAGAGAGCTTTATAAAGCCAAGAACCCCAGCCAGACCCTGGCAAATGTCCCCGGGA
The DNA here is from genome assembly GCF_000001635.26 of Mus musculus. Taxonomy (NCBI): domain Eukaryota; kingdom Metazoa; phylum Chordata; class Mammalia; order Rodentia; family Muridae; genus Mus; species Mus musculus. Next base: position 135,258,950 of record NC_000071.6, on the reverse strand, counting down.
CAAGATGAGGCCTGGCAAAGGCTGGGTGCCCCTCCCACCTGGTTGACCCCCCCCCGGGGGGGGGGGCTGCTATTTGCCACCCCAGAGGAGAGTTGGTGTCTTGCAGGGAGAGACTGCTAATGGACTATAGGCCTAGAGGACTCCCCTCAGCCCTCAGGGCCTGTGGGCAATCCCTGGGGCCTCCGGGCAGCTTGAGGCTCCTCTGCCAGGCTTTTTGAGGCCCCTCCGGCCTGGAAGGGCTGTGGAAGTTGGCAGGGTTTCTTTCCTCCTCGCTAACTCAGCAGCTGAGGCTTTTTCTTTTTCTTTCTTTCTTTTTTTTTTTCTTTTTTCTTTTTTTCACCCGCCTGGGCCGCTGCTGAACTGGATAAATAAGCAGGAGCGTCCAACGTCAACGAAACAGGAGCTCGCTCCGGGCTCAGCCGCACAAAAGCCGCTTTGAGCAGCAGCGGGCGCCTCCCGCCCGGGCCGTCGGGGCTCCCCCCAGCCCAGCCAGGCTGCACTTGGCCTTCATGCTCGCCCCCCCAAACCCCACCTTTTCCCAGAAGCGCCCCCAGCCCTGCTCGGGATCCCGCCTGCCCCCAGCAGGGTCTGGTTCTTTGTCCGGGTGTTAGAAAACGCTCGCCCCTTTAAAAGCTTTGCCTGGCCCTCTGTTGCCCTAGGGGGATCCCGGAGTCCTGGCTGGGGGCCTCCGCTTTACCAGACTAATGCGTCCTTGTCCTCGAGGGCCGATGCTTCTCTCTCTCTCTCTCTCTCTCTCTCTCTCTCTCTCTCTCTCTCTCTCTCTCTCTCTCTCTTCCTCCTCTCTTCCTGTCCCCTTGCTTCCTCCCCCTCCTATCCCCCCCCGCCTTTCTCTTCCTCTCCCCCCCCCCCTTCCTAGTTTTTCTTCTTTTTGGAGCTTTCAGACAGAGTCTCATGAAGCCTCGGCTGATCTCAAATTCCCTGTGCAACACAGGATGACTTAAACTCGTGATCCTCCTGCCTCAGCCTCCCAAGTGCTGGAATTCGTTGTGCACCCACACTGTGCATCTTGAACACCCTTCCCTTTCCTTCTCCGTGGCTTCCTCTTCGGACTGAGGTCCTGCGGGGCAGGGAGTATCACCTCTCTGCGTTCTCCTCACGATCTGGGATCTGGACCGTGATGGTGCCTTACCCCTTACCTCTTCCGCTTCAGTCGCCACAAGTGACGTGAAGACTGTGAACTGCAGGGGGCGCAAAGGAGTCGTTGCCTGGCACTGAGCAAGTGCTCAGTTAAGTCTGTATCAAGCTCTTGGTTATAGGCTTTTAATTCCAGCACCTGGGAGGCAGAAAAAAGCAAGGAGATCTCTGAGTTCAGAGCCAGCCTGGTCTATGGAACTAAGAACTAGGTGCAGGGCAACCAGGGCTACTCAGAGAAACACTGGGGGGGGGGGGGAGGAGAGAGAAAGAGAAAAGGGGGCAGAGCGGGAGAGAGAGCAGGGAGAAAGAAAGAAAGAAAGAAAGAAAGAAAGAAAGAAAGAAAGAAAGAAAGAAAGAAAGAAAGAAAGAAAGAAAGAAAGGAAGGAAGGAAGGAAGGAAGGAAAAGAAAGAAAGAAAGAAAGAAAGAAAGAAAGAAAGAAAGAAAGAAAGAAAGAAAGAAAGAGAGAGAAAGAGAGAAAGGTCGGGTGGTGGTGACTCAGGCCTTTAATCCCAGCAGCACTTGGGAGGCAGAAGCAGGCAGATTTCTGAGTTTGAGGCCAGCCTGGTCTACAAAGTGAGTTCCAGGACAGCCAGGACTACAGAGAAACCCTGTCTCGAAAAAAAAAAAAAAAAAAAAAAGAAGAAGAAGAGAAAAGAGAGAAGAAAATCAAGCCACTTAGTAGACTTAGTAGCACAAGTCTTTAATTTTAACAGGTGGATCTCTGTGAGTTTGATGCTAGCCAAGGCTACACAAGGAGACCCTATCTCCAAACAAACGAATAAGTAAAATAAGTCTTTTTAAAAAATCATATCGTTGGGTCAGCAAGATGGCTCAGTAGGTAAAGTCACTTACTACCGACCTGACCATCTGGTGGAAGGAGAGAACTGATTCACATACAATAGGTGACTCACATGGGTCCCAATACACAGACAGACAGACAGACAGACAGACTGACTGACTGACTGACTGACTAATTAAATATCAAGGGCTGTAGAGGTAGAAAAGTCTCATAACCTAAATCCCTATGGTAGACAGAAAGAACTGACCCCTGGAAGCTGGCCTCTGGCCTTCACACATACTCTATAGTGCCTGTTTGCGCACGCGCAAAAGCACATTTCGTACATGTATGGAAATGTTATATGAGACCATCATGTAATTATATATCATTGATCCATGCTAATAAGACATAAACAGACAGAGCCAAGTGTGGTGCCATACACCTTTAATGCCAGTACTAAGATACAGAGGCAGGCAGATCTCTATGAATTCAAGACCAGCTTGGTCTACATAGTGAGTTCCAGGTCAGCCAGGGTTAATAAGTGAGACCCTGTGTGGTGGTTTGAATACGTTTGGCCCATAGACAGTGGCACTATTAGGGGGTGTGGCTTTGTTGGAGTAGGCGTGACCTTGTTGGAGGAAGTATGTCACTGTGTAGGCGGGCTTTGAAGTCCCAATGCACAAGCTCCACCCAGTGTGAAATTCCAGAGCCTCCTCTTTGAGTCCCCTTCTGCTACCTGCTGATCAAGCTGTAGAACTCTGGGCCCCTCCAGCATGATGGCTGCCTGCACACTACCATGCTTCCCACCATGATGATACTGGACTGAAACTGTAAGCCAGCCCCAATTAAATGTTGTCCTTTATAAGAGTTGAATTGGTCATGGTGTCTCTTCACAGCAATAAAGTCCAAACTAAGACACCCTGTTTCAAAAACAACCAAAACCCAAAACCTTAAAAAAAAATTGCCATTTAAGGTATAATACCAATAATGTCCCTCCATATGGTTTACGAGGAGAGGGAGGCCAGCATGGGGGGAGCGGAGAAGGAAAGAAAAGAAAACGAAAAAGAAAAAGTAAGCTGATGGCACCTCTGCATCTCCCAATCCTCTGGCGTCCAGTCCAGAAGATGTTAATGACAGGCTTCCGCCACCATACCTGGCTTTGGATTTGGCCTCTCATTAACTGTGTAACCTAGGCTGACCTTGAACTCATGACAATTCCTCTGCTCCCCCAAATGCTGGGATTACAAGTATGTGCCACCATGACTGGCTTCTATTTTATTTTGAGATGGGGTCTTACTGTGTAGCCCTGGCTCTTCCGGAATTCACTATGTAGACCAGGCTGGTTTCAACATACATTGATTTGCCTTCTTCTGCCTCAGAGTGCTGGCGTGTGCCTGCGTGCTCAGAGTGCCTAGATTTTAAGAAAATGCTTCTTTCAGAGCATGGTGGTGCACGCCTTTAATCCCAGCACTCAGGGGGCAGAGGCAGGTGGATCTCTGAGAGTTTGAAGCCAGACTAGTCTACACAGCCAGTTCCAGAAACAGCCAGGACTACACAAGGAAACCCCCATCTTGATAAACTAAAGAAGAAAGAGAAGGAGGAGAAGGAGGAGGAGGAAGAGGAGAAGGAAAAAGAAAAGAAGAGAAGAGAAGAGAAGAGAAGAGAAGAGAAGAGAAGAGAAGAGAAGAGAAAAGAAAAGAAAAGAAAAGAAAAAAGCGAAAAGAAAAGCTTTTTGGGGCTGAAGATGGCTCAGCAGCTAAGAGTATGCACTGCTCTCTCAGAGCACCCGAGTTTGCTTCCCAGCACCCATGTCAAACACCTCACAGCCACCTATAACTCCAGCTCCTGGGTGTCTGACATCTTTTTCTGGCCTCTGAGGTCCCCAGATCTCATGTGCACATACCCCTCCCTATACAAATACAAACATATAAAAATTTAAAAATTTTAATAATTAAAAAAAAGATGCTTTTTTAGGGCTGGCAAGATGGCTCACTGGGTAAATGTGTGTGCCGCCCAGTTTGATGACCTGAGTTCTAGTCCCAAAGGTGACATAGTGGAGGAGAGAGCCAACCCCGAGGTTGTCCTTTAACCTTTACATGTGCATTGTAGCCTACACACTGTAGCAGGTATATGGCCCCTCCCCCGAATAAATACATATAACAGATTTTAAAATACTTTTAGCATTTCTTTTAGACAAGTTTATTGTGTAGACTGGGCTTACCTCTGCTGGAATCAAAGGTGCATGCTACACCTTTTTTGCGTATGGTGTGTGTGTGTGTGTGTGTGTGTGTGTGTGTGTGTGTGTATGTTGCATTGCATGTAGAGGTCAGTGGACAACCTTGGGTTTGAGTCAGGGCTCTGTTGTTGTCCGTTATCTGTAAAGCAGGGTAGCTGGCCTGCCGGCTTACAGGGGCTCTCTCCTGTCTCTACGTCCCATTTCCCTGTAGAAGCCTTGGGATTACAGCTACCATGCCTGGCTTCAAATGGGTCTGGAGACTTGAACTCGGCTCCTCAAACTCCTCACACTTCCCGGGCAAGTGTATCGCTCCCTGCGCTGTCTCCCCCAGCCCTCTTTAAGCATTGGTAATGGTCCCTCTCTTTCACACGTTCTTTTAACACAACGGACATTTATAGGCGCCTCCTCCAGGCCAGGAGCCAGAACCTTGTAGGGCATGGCACGGTGCCTTCCTCCTGAAGCCCCCAGGCTTTGTAGGGAAATCAGGCTTTGGAGCAGTTAGCTGTACTCTGCAGTGGGGTGCCCGGTAGGGCATCCTGACAGGCTAATCAGAGCCGAGGTGGGGCCTGGGGGAAGGATTCCGGTTTATCCAAGAATGAGGGGAGCTTACAATGCAAGAGAGGCCTAGGGGGAAGGTTGGCTTGGTGAGGGTGGGAACTCAGGACAGAAGGCTGTCCCTTCCCACAATTGGCCTCTAGCCAAGGCCCCTAGAAAGGCTGGCATCTTCCAAGGAGGTGGAGCTTCGAGGGGCTCCCAGTGGGGGTGGGGCAGTGATGGTGACCTCCTTCGGTCTCTGCCCCTTCGCATCGTCTCCCTTTCAGTGTGTGCCTGAGGTATTGTTCCTCTTTTGTAAAGAGGGGGATCGGGTAACAAAGCCGGGTGGGTGGGCAGGCAGCCCAAGGGGCCTCTTCTCTTCCCTCCCCCTGAAGCATCTGCACTGAGGGGTAGGCACACATACACCTCTGGCTTCCCAGGAGCTGGCTGTTGCCATAGTGACAGGCAGGCCTTGCATCCCACTGGCCCCTGGAGTTGCCCTTCCCACTATGGCTGCCAAAGTTAGGGGCCCCCAACTCTTTTGCATCCTGGAGTGGGAGGCAGGGACATACAAAATAGAACTCCTGGCTAGTCTCTGCCTCCTAGCTGGCTTTGAGGAAAGGGACAACTTTCCTTAAAGAGAGCTCCAGCCACTGGGACAGATGCTCAGGAAGCAAGGCTAAGCCTTGAGATCAGAAATAAGTGCTCCCTCACCCGGGTGTCTGGTGTGGCTGTTAGTGTTCTGCAAAAAGGAAGGGAAAGATAGCAGAAGGCTTATAGGATAGGTAAGGACACTGGGGGACCCAAAGCAGAGCCTGCCCCTGAGTCTACTATGATCGATGGAATAAGAGAAAGGTCTTGGGGTATTTGAAAAAAAAAAAAAAAAAAAAAACCTTAAAGAATGGAGAAGTGAGGACCTAGGTTCATAAGGTGGGGGTTGGGGGGGGGTTGAGGTAGAACCCTCAGAGATCTTCTTGTCTCCTCTCCAGGAGTGTGATCAACAGGTGTGTATCACGCCACCTGGCTTCGTTTGTGGGTGCTGGGGATCCGAACTCACGACCTCATGTTTGCCCAAAAAGCACCTATCTGCCTAAGCCGTCTCCCCAGCCCCGAGTTTAGGATCGCGAAGCAAGACCCAACCTGGGGACTCGCAGGGGCTCAGTTTGGCGTGCAGGGCTGGCTGCATCTTCACAAAGCCTCTTCTCTCCAGTCTTTTCGGGGGGGGGGGGGCTGGGTGCATGCCAGTGACACATATGTTTTTCTTTGTCCCTGCCGAGCTGCAGCTTTCTGGGAGCCGAGAGACTAGGAAATGACCACCCCATTTTCTCACTGCGGCCATCAGCGCTGCCCTGGCTTCTTCCTGAATCCCGGCTCTAAATATAGCAGGAGGGTATTGGCCAAGCCGTGTATGTGTGTGTGTGTGTGTGTGTGTGTGTGTGTGTGTGTGTGTGTGTGTGTGTGTGTGTGTGTGTGTGTGTGTGTGTGTGTACGCGTGTGCGCGCATGTAACAGGCAACTTTTAGCAGGGAAACAATGTGCCTGCCAGTCCTGACACCGAGGAGGTGTGTGAGCCTGAGTAGTATAGCTTTCCCTTCAGACTTGTACCAGAGACTCCGGCTTTCCTGTAGGGCCACAGTAGAGGCTGAAATCATCACTGTGAAATACCTGGCTCAGGCACTTGGGAGGTGGAAGTAGGAGGGTGAGAAGTCCTTTGATACATAAGGAATGTGAGGCCAGCTTGGACAACATGAAATAGTCTGGAAAACAAACAAATGGGGAGTTTGAGAAATGGATCAGGAATTGAGATCACTGGTTGCTCCTCCAGAGGACCTAGGTTCGATTCCCAGCACCCACATGGAGGTTCACAACTCCAGTTCCAAAGCCTTCTTAGGGCCTCCAAGGGTACCAGGCACACACGTGGTGCACATACAGATAGACAAGCAAAGCACATTAATAAGAAAATTTAAAAATTTAAAGCAAAGCAAGGCAACAACAAAACAGACAAGTGGAGGAGCCGGAGAGATGGCTCAGTATAAAGGTAGTCACCCCATCCCAGTCATGATGACCCGAGTCAGGGGGCAGGTATCCCGTGATAGAAGAAGAGTACTGACTCCCCAAGTTGTCCTTGCTTGCATGCAGTTTCGTGCGTGTCACACACACACACACACACACACACACACACATGCACACACACGCACACACAGACAGACAAACGGCAGGATGTGTGTGTGTGTGATAAATATAATGAAAACAAAACAAAATCAGCTTGGGCTGGGCACGTGGCTTGTCTAGCCTGGGTTCCATCCCTAGAATGAACAGCAGAAAAAACTCATGTGGGGGGCTGGCAAGATGGCTCAGCGGGTAAGAGCACTGACTGCTCTTCCAAAGGTCCTGAGTTCAAATCCCAGCAACCACATGGTGGCTCACAACCATCCATAATAAGATCTGATGCCTTCTTCAGGAATGTCTGAAGACAGCTACAGTGAGTGTACTTACATATAATAAATTAATAAAAAAAAAACCAAAAAAACAAAAAAACAAAAAACAACCTCATGTGGTGGCAGCCCTTATGAGGCAGGAGGATCAGGAATTCAAGGTGAGCTTGAGGCCAGCCTGGGTTATATGAGACCCTGTCTCAAAAACAACAGGATCAACAAAAACACCCTTAAGGGAAGAAGAGAGGAGAGGGGGAACAAGCAACTCCCTAGCCTGGAGCTTGGAGAGCTTGGGATGGTCCCCTCCCACCTGGGAAGAAAAGGGCGCACTTGATGCGAGGGAGTACATTGGGAGGTGCGTTCCCGCGGACTGTCGAGTCTGCAAAGGAAGGGAAAGAAATGAGCAGAAGAGAAGAAAAGCTGACCCACAACGTTGCCCACACGCCTCCAGCGTGGCAGAGAGGCGCGGCACCTTTAAAGCGCGACGGGGGCGTGCCCTGAGGGACTGCCCCGCCCCTGGGCGTGTCCTCCTACTGACCACGCCCTCGGGGTGCCGAGCCGCGGCGGCTGGCGGCGGAGACCACGCCGGCTCTGGCTGGAGTGGCGGCGGCATCGGCGGCGGCGGCGACGGCGGTGGTAGCGGTTGTTCCTCCGAAGGCGCCACGCGCTCCGGGACACACGTGGGCGGCCGAGAGATGGCGCGGGAGCCGCGACGTGGCGCGCAGATCCCGGGACGCGGGATGGAGCGGTGCGAGTGAGCCCGAGCGGCCGCGCCGCGGGGCGATGGCCGTGCCACCGCTGCTCCGCGGGGCGCTGCTGCTGTGGCAGCTGCTGGCGACGGGCGGCGCGGCGCTGGAGATCGGCCGCTTCGATCCGGAGCGTGGCCGTGGCCCCGCACCGTGCCAAGCGATGGAGATCCCCATGTGCCGGGGCATTGGCTACAACCTGACCCGCATGCCCAACCTACTGGGCCACACGTCGCAGGGCGAGGCGGCGGCGCAGCTGGCCGAGTTCTCGCCCCTCGTGCAGTACGGCTGCCACAGCCACCTGCGCTTCTTCCTCTGCTCGCTCTACGCCCCAATGTGCACCGACCAGGTCTCCACTCCCATCCCAGCCTGCCGGCCCATGTGCGAGCAGGCTCGCCTGCGCTGCGCCCCCATCATGGAGCAATTCAATTTCGGCTGGCCCGACTCACTCGACTGTGCCCGGCTCCCCACGCGCAACGACCCGCACGCACTCTGTATGGAGGCACCCGAGAACGCTACAGCAGGCCCCACAGAACCCCACAAGGGCCTGGGCATGCTCCCTGTGGCACCTCGGCCCGCGAGGCCACCGGGAGATTCAGCCCCAGGTCCCGGCAGCGGTGGCACCTGCGACAACCCCGAGAAGTTCCAGTACGTGGAGAAGAGTCGCTCGTGCGCTCCGCGCTGCGGGCCAGGCGTCGAGGTGTTCTGGTCTCGGCGCGATAAGGACTTCGCGCTGGTTTGGATGGCTGTGTGGTCCGCGTTGTGTTTCTTCTCCACGGCCTTCACCGTGTTCACCTTCCTGCTGGAGCCTCACCGGTTCCAGTACCCAGAGCGCCCGATTATCTTCCTTTCTATGTGCTACAATGTCTACTCCTTGGCCTTCCTGATCAGAGCGGTGGCAGGTGCACAGAGTGTGGCATGCGACCAGGAGGCAGGGGCTCTGTATGTGATCCAGGAGGGTCTGGAAAACACAGGCTGCACCCTGGTCTTCCTGTTGCTCTATTATTTCGGGATGGCCAGCTCACTTTGGTGGGTGGTTTTGACTCTAACCTGGTTCCTGGCTGCAGGCAAAAAATGGGGCCACGAGGCCATCGAGGCTCACGGCAGCTACTTCCACATGGCAGCGTGGGGCCTGCCAGCACTCAAAACTATCGTGGTCCTGACTCTGCGCAAGGTGGCTGGCGATGAACTGACTGGGCTCTGCTATGTAGCCAGCATGGACCCGGCAGCCCTCACTGGCTTTGTGTTGGTACCCCTATCTTGCTACCTGGTACTGGGTACCAGTTTCCTCCTGACCGGTTTTGTGGCTCTCTTCCATATCCGCAAAATCATGAAGACGGGAGGCACCAATACGGAGAAGCTGGAGAAGCTGATGGTCAAAATCGGAGTCTTTTCCATCCTTTACACAGTGCCGGCCACCTGCGTCATTGTCTGCTACGTTTATGAACGCCTCAACATGGACTTCTGGCGGCTTCGGGCCACAGAGCAACCATGTACTGCTGCCACCGTGCCTGGAGGCCGGAGAGACTGCTCGCTGCCAGGGGGCTCGGTGCCCACTGTGGCTGTCTTCATGCTCAAAATCTTCATGTCCTTGGTGGTGGGCATCACCAGTGGAGTCTGGGTATGGAGTTCCAAGACTTTTCAGACTTGGCAGAGCCTGTGCTACCGAAAAATGGCAGCTGGCCGAGCCCGGGCCAAGGCCTGCCGAACCCCAGGGGGCTATGGCCGGGGTACCCACTGCCACTACAAAGCCCCCACGGTGGTCTTGCACATGACTAAGACAGACCCCTCTCTGGAGAACCCCACACACCTCTAGAACATAGGCTAGGCTGTGAGTTATGGTTGCTCCCTCCTTGCCCTCCCCTCCCCCCTTCAGAGACAGCTGACTAACAGCTGCCCAGCTGTCAAGGTCAGACAAGTGAGACACAGGGGGCTGAGGACTAGGGTGGGGACCCAGTAAAGCTCAGGGCCTTGACCTTCTGTCTCATGCAGGGAGTGGTCCTAGTCCACAGAGGGTCCCAGGATAAGAAGGGGCAGAAGGGGGCAGGGTCCAGTGCAGAGTTATTTAATGATGTAATTTATTGTGGCATTTCTCTGGAAGCTGTGACTGGAATAAACCCTCGTGTGGCACTGCTGTGTTCTATCTGGGCTGGAAAGAGGGAAGACAAGACAGGAGGGTGAGAAACTTCATAAGCAGAGCTGGGGGTGGGGGGCGGAGGCCATGAGATTCATCCTCTGACCCCTTGTCCAGGAGGAAGTTCCTCTGTGGGGGCATCGGTGGATTATAGGAGTCCTAGACTGCTGTGGGTGTGTGCGTGTGCGTGGTGTGTGTTTCTCTTCTCACCTGTCTCAAGTCTGAGATCTGTGCTTCTGAAGTGCAACAAGAACCTCCTCATGAATACCCAGGAACCCCTGGCTGTGACATGGCTCCTTCTAGTCCTAACAGTGTCATCTAGCCTGTTTAGAGAAACAGGTAAGCTCCCCCGCCCCTACCCACCCATACTTTGCTTTAGCAAATAAGGTCCGGGCTGGCAAGAGAGCTCAGTGGAGACAGGTGCTTGCCGCTAAAACTGAGGACTTGCTTTCAATCGCAGGAACTCACATAGGGCTGGGGACCAACTCACAGACTGTTTTTACCCCTACCTGTGCCCTGTGGCACAACTCCTACTATACAAATACATACATGTAGTAAGATGCTTTTTATAAAGAAAGAGAGGGAGGGAGGGGAGGAGGGAGACTGTTTCTAAGGCATCCTTTCACCCAAGTCTGGAGGATGGTCCTCATTATCTATGAAGGTTGCTGAGAGCTGGGATCCAAGCTCAGTTGGCAGTGTCCTTGCCTAACGTGCATGAAGCCCTGGGTTCTGTCTCCAGCACGGCTTAAAAGAGGCATAGTGGAGCATGTTTGTAATTCAAATATTTGGGAGATAGAAGTAGGAAGATCAGGAATTTAACATAGGTATCCCCTGGCTACCTGAAACTCTTTGGATAAAAATAAAAATAAAAAAAGAGAGTGGGCAGGCCAAATGGCTCAGCAGGTAAAGTTGTTTACTATGGAGTCTAATCTGAGTTCAGTCCTTTGAACCCACTAGGTACGAGAACCAACACCCACAAATCCCTGACCCCCACTAAATTGATGTAAAAATATTTTTTAAAGACTTGCTCAGCAAGTTAGAAGCCTTGTCTTCAAAAAACAAAAACAGCATTAACATCAACAATAAAACCCTTCACTAACAACAAAACAGAATATTCGGTAGTTGGAGCCTCAAGCTCTCTCTTTGTATTTTGGGATGGAGGGGGAAAGATGGGCAGGTCTATCTATGTCTTGGTACCAGTCTGGGAGGTAGGGAGCTGTTGAATTCATTGACTATTGTGTCCCTTCTCACCCACCCCAAACATCAGAACTTGGGGCACTGACAGCAGCTTCGAGAATAAGGCAGGACCACAGGGATGTGCACAGCTGTGCTGGGACAGTTGACAGTGTGTGGGAAGCTGGGGAAACACTATGTGTACCTGTGTGCTAGGGAAGCACAGGTTACTGGGACATGTCCCATCCCTGTCCCCGTGAGGGACGTGTGGTCATCCCGGAGGTCTGTATCAGCTGAAATTGTATCTAGACTGTTGATGCCAATCAGGCCGAAGTTGCCTGTGTGTGCGTGTGTGTATGATTGCGTGAATATATGCATACATGGGCCAGGGAGAACGGCAGGTGTCCTCATCGGCTCACTCATCCACACCCAGCCTTTTCTGGGGATGCTGGGGTTTCATCTCAGGTCCTTCCGTTTTCACAGCATGTGCTCCTGCCCACTGTCCTAGCCACAGGCAAAGATTGTGGTCAGTGGCCCTGGATGTATTCTACACATAACCAGCATTTATGAGTGAAGTCCCTCAAAGTTATTTTTTTTTATATTTTGAGACAGGGTCTCTCTATATAGCCCTGGCTGTCCTGGAACTCAATAGCCTCAGACTCAGAGAATATTTGCATCTGAGTACTGTGATTAAAGGCACTCACCACGTTTGGCTAAGAAAGTTTTTCAAAAACTGTTTTATGAAACCTCAGCCTTCATTTCTTGTTTTTTGTTATCCTGTTGAAATCAGAGGTAGGAAATGCAGGTAGTTATCTCTGGGAATAACGTGTGTATGTAACTGAACTATGATATGGACTAGATAGATACTTGGTGCACAGAACACTGCTTTTGCTTTGCTGGGGCTGGAACCCAGGGCCAGAAGTGTGATAGCGACAGGCGGTCTACCACTGAGCCACACCTTGGACTTTCCTAAGAAGTTCTTTATAAAGACAACACCCTCATTCTCTGCTTTGTATGGAGCATTCATTCATCCTATATCTGACCCACAAAGCCAGCAACCTTGAGTCTCATACAAGGATTCTCTTGCATGAGAAAGCTTTTATGGCCCACACTGAGTGAGAAGGTAGTGGGTACACACGACTTGCTCAAGGGCCTGTAGTACGACTTTGGCAGCCAGATAAAGGGAAAGGCAGGGAGGGGGCTGTGCTGAGATGTGCATTTATTTAATGGCAACCAGTACACCTTCTCTTTTCCCTTGCCAGTCAGGAGGTAAGGAAGGGATCAGTACTTGGCTGTCTGTGCAATAGAAGCAAGACTGGTGTTAGCTTCTAGAGAAACTAGGAGGAAGCAGAGATGAGCAGCGAAGGACAGACGTCAGGACTCATCAGGGCATACCTTAGGAGGGCAGACAGGCCATGCTGGCAAAGGCTCCAGGTGCCTAGGTCCTGCTCTGTTTTATAGCAGGGATGCATTTGGAACAAGCTATGGCCTCTCATGGGGTAGGTAGGGTGTATGCTCTAGGCAGGTGTTATAAAATTCACCGTATTATTCATGCTTGAAATACCCGGCTCTCAGGGCTTTACTGCCCAGCACTGCCCCAAGAGAAAAAAGGAAACATCAAAGCTGTCTCTTCTTTATAAACACAAGTACATAATGTTTATTTGAAATTCCAATTTATTACAAGTCTACCCTTTACCGTGGCCCTTCCTCCTTTAAGACAACTTAAAAATCCACCATGCAGACAGATGTCACTGCAGTGGGAACACCAGCTTTCTGCTACAACACCAACATCTAGGGTAGGAAGCAGGGAGGCAGCAGTGCCAGGGATCACAGCGTGAGTGTTAGCGCTAACCTCAACCAAGCCTGCAGGAGGGAACGGAAAGGAAGCCTTCCTCAGCCACTGGACACCCAGAGCCACAGCAAGGCTATCCCTCAGCCCTGGGAATGGTGAGCTTCCGGACCTGGTGGACTTCTTTTCCTTTAAACAAGAAGAGCTGAGGGACTCACATTTTTCAAATTCAAAATCGATGGAAAAGAAAATTAAACCCTGTCTTGTACTTTTATCAAAATCTGTCATAAAAGGGAACGCAGACTACAAACTTTTGCCTAAATACAACACGAGGCTAGACTGGCTACAGAGGGCAGAGCTGGCCCTCCCCACCCCCTCCAGATGCTGACACTCCGCTAGAAGCCCTCGGAAGGAGCTCTAGGTCTGCAGAGTGGGCCCTGGAGGAACAGGCACCCACAGGTAGGTAGAGTGCCGCCAGGGCAGAGATGGTGCCAACCCGAGATCCTGCTGCCCGCTGGCCTCTTTGAGGGTAGTAAAGCGAACACATATCATAGAAACTGTACTGTACATGTGCCAAAGCAAGATGACAAGTATTTTACAAGATGTTCTTTATACAATATCACTGCGGAAACAAGCAACTTTAATAACTACAAAAGTCAATTTAAAAAATTAAACATTTTAACTTCTTCCTGCTCTTTTTCTGGCTCCCTAAGGGCTTGTCTGGTTTGTGGGTGGGCTGGGCTCCAACACCCCTCTGGCCAGAGCCATTAAAGCCTAGGTCATAGCATGATTGGAAGCAGGACCCCAGTCTATGGGAAGTGCCTTAGTTTGCTTTGTCTTTTATGAGGCAGTGAGCTGGGTGAGGGCGGGGAAGGGCTGCACAATGGAGAGTCCTCAGGAACAGCTCCAGAAAATGTCCCTCTACTCTGCCACGATCAACTCAGAGCCCACACTGTCCCAAGATGCTGGTGAACACGGAATTCTGTATGGCACTCGCTGATACTGTCACCTGAGAGGGAGGAGGAGGAAGAGACAGTGCGGACGTAAAGAAATAGGACTGTGTATAAATATAAATTCAAAAGATCCACACCTCACCCAGCGTGGCCAGATGACGCTCCTTCCTACTGTGGGGTACAGCACCCTCTTTGAGGCCAGGGGGCTTGGCACTGCTGTAATGAGGCAGGAGGAGGAGGGAGAGGAGGAGAGCAGGGCAGAGCTCACAGAATCCATGCCTAGGCTTCTCCAACTCTCAGGGGGAGACCTACTTCTGCTGCGAGCTTTTCTGGGCAGGGCTCATCAGGCTAGCATGATGCTCCCCAAGAGCTTGCCTTTGCTGGAAAAAGGCCCCATGGGGAACTGCAGGAGAAGCCCAAGCTTGGCATGACAGGCATTTCTGGATGCTCCAGTTACTTCTCCTTTAAATCCTCCCAGCTTTCCTGCCTCCCCCACACCCCTTGAGGGCTTCTCCTGTCCCCCTCCTCAGCTCCCTCACTAGGGCCCTGCCTCTTTACTTCTTCTGTCTCCGTCCCCTGGACTGTCCAACAGACTCTGAGTCACTGTCCCCTTCATCATCAGCGAGCCTATCAGGAAACTTCCTGCGTTTCCTGCGCACGTAGGGGTGGCCGGGGAGGTGTTTTTGCAGCAGAGCCAGCAGACACTGCTCTGTCTTCTCCATGCAACTCAGCACGTGGCTGCCGCGGCAGTTATAGAGCTCGGCATTGGCAAACACTTGCTTCATGTCAGTGAGGAACTCCTGCACAGATCGGTAGTTCCCGCATGAGCATTTGTTCTGTATGGTCTGGAAGTCCATGGGGTGCTCGATCACATCATAGTAGTCCTCAGCCTCGTCTCTGGTCACAGGCTCCCTGTAGGAAAACACCAACTGAGAAACACACCCAGGCCAGAGCAGCACTAGCCCAGGATGCATGCAGCCATGGGTCAACATGAGCCAGGAGACAAGATGCTCCCTCCCTTTCTAGGGGCTGTGACTCCCCATCCTCTTGCCAGGACCTGTCTCCAAAAGAAGGGGCCAGAGTAGCCAAGAGGCAGGGCACTCACCGGAAGGGCCAGCTGAAGCGGTACTTCACCAGTTTGTGAAGGATATCCTCACACTTTTGTAGCTCCAGACTCTGCCTTCTCGAGATACGCTTGGTCTGAAGTACCTAGCACCAGAGGAAGCAGAGCGCCAGTCATTATAGGACTTAAAAAGTAGAAGACTAGGTAGACGGTGGTGGTGCACGCCTTTAATCCCAGCACTTGGGAGGCAGAGGCAGGCAGATTTCTGAGTTCCAGGCCAGCCTGGTCTACAGAGTGAGTTCCAGGACAGCCAGGGCTACACAGAGAAACCCTGTCACAAAAACAACAACAAAAAAAAAAAAAAGTAGAAGACTAGACAGAACACACACAGATGCACACATACACAATAAAAAAAGTAATAATAATAAAAACTAAAAAAAATTCCCTATCTATTAAAACACAAAGGAAGACAGTTCATCACTTCCTTGGGCATCATGGTAGGGTGATGCTCAAGGCAGGTGGTTCTCTCTAGTCAGAATGGTTAAAGCAGCAGAGGGGACGCAGCAGGTGCTCATCAACAGAGAGTGGTGCCAGGAGATGGCTAGCCCTGTGAGATGGATCCAGGACTATGGACATAAACAAGCAATGGCAGAAAGCAGCTGCAGACCCCAGCAACCAGCCTTGTGGAACACATATGCATGTTTAGGAAGAAAAGTAAGAGTGTAGCACCAGTCCTTGCTGGCTGCAGGAGGAGGTGGTTACAGAGATGGGGGTTGGGCACCCTTACAGGCAGCCACAATCGGGTGGAACCCCAGCAGTAGGAACCCCACACAAGGCACTGGCAACTTTAAAGACTGGTCTCTCCCCAGTGGCTTCTTTCATGTCTCCAAGCCCAAACTAGACTGTAAAGATAAGCCAGCTCCTGAGAGCTTCCTTCTGTTCAAGCTCAAGCCAGACCCAAACTACTGAAGTGATGCCGCGATCAACAGAGGAGCAAGGCAGTGTCCTAACAACTGTGGCTAAAGCAGCAGTTAGTGGCTCTGGCATTGCTGGCATTCCCACAGGGAGGCCCACCCCTCTGGGCCCACCAGAGACACATGGATACTATTTTAAAGTCTCTACTGAGCTGCAGGCTGCTGCTAACTAGGGGAGACTGTCTGCAGGCTAGGCAGGATGCCGGGCATAGCTGCTCCTAGAGGGCCTGCTGCCTAGTCTGCCCAGAGCCTATCCATCTGCTGCCTCAGCCCCCAACCCAAGGGGAGGGGGAAGGGAGGGGAGTCTCCCACCTGTTGCCTTGTGAATTCCCCATTGTGGACTAGAACATAAAGAATACAAAGACTCTAAATACCTAATAAAAAAATGGAAAAAAAAAAAAAGAATACAAAGACTAGAGGAGGCTAAGTAACTCTTACCAGATCATCGACCTCTGGGTCATCCTTTGGCCGTGACCTTCTGGCAGGATGTGACTTCTTACCCGGCGGTCGGCCTGGTCTTGCTGCAGGGATGACACTCTGCTTGCCTCGAATGGTCTTCCGAGGTCTCACTAAAATGAAACGTGGGCTCAGAGCACAGCAAAGGGGTGGGTGAGGCATGGTGTGTGTATGACAGGGGAGGGGCGAGAACACCAGAGCAAGCGGGCAGTGACTCTCTGAGGCTGCAGGAGGCCAGGTTCCAGCACTTCTAGCGTGTCCCCATTTGGTTCAGCTATATTCAGGACAAGGTCTTTGCAGGAGTCAACTGTCAAGTAACTGAGGAGGAAACAAGTTTGCCAACAGGGCAGGATGGCTCTCCTACAGCCGAGACTTAGCCCAAGAGAATGCACACACTTTCATGTACAAGGGAATCTGACATTGCCTCGTCATTTCCAGTTACCCTATTCCTTTTACCCAGTGTTTCCAGGGGAAAGCTCACTCACACAATGGGCCACAACATTCTGCCAATCCAAGTCAGGACCCACTTTCTCATGTTTCTGAAAACCAAGATGGTAGGTGAGGACTCTTCCCTAAGAGCCCTGCCTGGAATCTCTGAAGAGAATAAACTTGAAGGCACGTAGACTACTCATGTCACTGGTTGGCGACAGGTGCTTAGGACAGGCAAACCAACATTCCTTGGGATGCCCTTGGGAACATTCTCTGCAAGGATTAGCTCAAAGCTGCTTCTCCACTACTCCATTTTCCGAGGCCTTTCCTCACTAATACCCTGAGTGGGGGGAGATAACATTTGGGCAGAGAATGTGTTCAGAGAAGCAGCCTTGTGGAGAACCAATGAACCATGCTTCCCATTCTATTTCTGGACCATGCTAACCCTTCAGTGGCTATTTTAAGGCTTCCAGCTCCAGACAAGTTTCATGAGGAAGAGCTGAGGCTCAGGTCCTAGGCCTGAAATTGCACAAGGGAACCAACATTGATGGCCTGAAAAGCTGAAGGCACCAAGGGCTCTGGAGTACCAAATATTTCCTAGATTCTTGGGTGATAACCCTAGGAGAACAGCTGCCTCTGTGGAGAAGAGGTGGGAAGCAGTCACTAGCAAGAAAATAAACACAATCAGCACACTGCTGCATCCAGCTCTCACAGATAGTGTGCGTCCACACTACAGATCATTATGAGGAGGCTCTTCATGGCAATGGCTGACCCTGAACTGCTGAAGTTGTAAGTGTGAACTAACAGTCTAGTGTGGTGGCATGTGTCTGCAATCCCACCAATGGAGGGAGGTGTTCCAGGACAGCTTGGAAATCTACCTTTAATCAGAGCATTTAGAAGGCCTAGACAGGCAGCTATCTATAAAATTTGAGGCCAGCCCAAACTACACTGCAAGTTCCAGGAAAGCCATGGATACATGGTGAGTTCCATTCTCAAAACAGAGCCTGAGATGGGAAAGATGATCATTCAATTGCTGTGCAATATGAGGGAGGAAAGTAAATTAGGACAGGCACGGAAGCCAGAACACATGGGATACACCACCATAGTAGGAAATGGCCACACTAAACACCCGCTTTCTTATCACAGCATGGATAATGCTTCAGAGCTGCGAGGCCTGTGTTCTGTTTTCTACTGGCCTATGAAGAGGATACCACTGAAAGGATGGCTGGAGCCACTGGCTTCATCAAGGACAACATGGGCATTCTCAGCACCCCTAGGACTGAACCACAGGAAAACCAGCCTTCCTTTTCCAAACATCGAAAGCTGGAGATGTGCATACTTTGGGAGCATTAATCAGCATGTGATGAGACAATCAGAAATAACTGAAACCACCCTGCACCATAGGCCAAAGACCTCTCTGGCCACTGTCACTATGCATAGATGGGGCCAGACCAGAAATCTTGTCATAAACATGCTTGAATCCCAACTAAATCTTAGAGCAAGTGCTCTGCTGTGGGCTGATGCTCTGGGAACCACTCTACCTTCTCCCTGACAGCTTAAAAATAGATTTTATTTTTAACCATGTTTCTGTGAGGACCAGTGTATACGTGTACATATGTGCACATGAATGAAGGAAGGTTCCAGATAAGAGTCTAGGTAAGGGTCCTAAATCCCTTAATTTGGAGTTGCAGGCAGTTGTGAGCTGCCTAACATGGACACTGGAAAGTGA
Source organism: Mus musculus (assembly GCF_000001635.26). Taxonomy (NCBI): domain Eukaryota; kingdom Metazoa; phylum Chordata; class Mammalia; order Rodentia; family Muridae; genus Mus; species Mus musculus. Next base: position 135,240,366 of record NC_000071.6, on the reverse strand, counting down.
ACATTGATGATATGGTAGAGCAGTATAGATTCTTAAGTGGCGATCCACCTCTCCACCCTGACCATCTTGAAAGCCAATAGAAACACACGGCAGCTCATTTACCCACAGCCCCAAGAGAGAAGAGTAAGACAGCAAAATGGCAAGGCTGAATTTCTCTTGCCAGCCAGGCCTCTCTGGTCAGTTTGAGAGACCGAGGCAACTATGCCATACTAGACACTCACGCCGCAAGCCAGCCACTTCATAATCCTCTTCTTCTTCCTCCTCCTCCTCTTCTTCCTCTTCCTCTTCACCGCTCTCATCACCCTCGCTGCCCTCAGAGGTAGACTCTTCAGTGTAATTCCTGGAAGGAAAAGCCAAGCAGAGACATGGTTTCAGTTCAGTCCAGGACGGCTTACGGAGAGCTAAAGCCCCTTACATCTCTGCAGCATGGCTATTCATGGACCAGACTGAGCTGACAGTAAGGGGAGAGACCTGGAGGTCAGTCCTACTATGCTTCAGCAGCATGTGCCCTGCCCTAGCCTACAAGGGCTTAAGGGACATCAATGGAGGAAGGGGACCAAGAACAAAATACAACCTCTACTTCCTCTCACAAACAGTATAAACCACCATTACTTTTGTCTCACAAAAGCCAGATAAGGAAACATTTTAGACACCACAGCTGCCCGACTCTGGGGTGTATTGAGAGGGCTGAGAGGCTGGCAGGTGTTACTGCACACCTTGATGGCTCTCTTCCAGGAGCTGAGACAGCTTGCAGATGACCACACAACAAAGCAACTAATCCCGGCTCAGAACAGCTGGTCTAAAAAAACACTACTTCAGAGCAGCACACCGCATGTCCCTACAAGAGGACATGGTAATGGAGACAGAGGGAGAACTAACCCAGCACGGCTGCTAAGGTGTGGTTGGAATCAAACAGCTCTGCCCTTTACAAGAGACAGCCTCGTGCCCGTAAGGATGCCCTTTCACATCTCAAATGTCAATGTAAGAAGTAACGACAGTTAACTGGGGAAATATTAGGTGCCTTCAAGGTGCTGGTTTGGCTGTACTGACATAGGAGAAACCATGTCCAAATAGACAGCAGGGAAGGAAACTAAGCATGGGTCGAGAAGGCAATGATTTGGCTGTAGATATTCAGTAGTGATTGCCTGTAGAAGCGGCTATAAAGTAACAATGAGGTAAATTTAAAGGCAGGAAAAGATGTTAATAAAGTGTATCAAGGGGCTAGAGAGATGGCTCAAACAGTGGCAGTTCTTGCAGTGGACCTAGGGCTAATTCCTAAAACCTACACAGACGCTCACAACAATCTCTAACTTGGCTTTCAGAGGACCAGTGCCCTCTTCTGGCCTCCATAGGCACCAGGCACACATGTAGTGCATAGACATAGATTCAGGTAAAATGCTTACATACAGTTAAATGTGGTGTGTATGTGTGTGTGTGTGTGAGCATGCACCCAGAAGAGCCAGGCAGATCTCTGAGTTCAAAGACATCCAGGACTATACAGAGAAACCTTGCTTGAAAGACCAAAACAAAAGAGGGAGGGTACAGGGCTAACAGCAAGAAGCAAAAATGTCAACAGTAAACAAAACCAAATGGCTCAGCAGTTAGAGCACTTGTTGCTCTTGAAGAACCAGGGTTCAATTCCCATCACCCACATGATAGCCTGTGACCACAACTCCAGTTCCAGGGGATTCAATATACCCTTCTCACCTCCATCAATATTACTTACACACACTCAGGCAAAACAGCCATACACAGAAAGAAGTAAAATTAATTAGAGGCCAGCCTGGTCTACAGAGTGAGTTCCAGGACAGCCAGGGCTACACAGAGAAACCCTGTCTCGAACCCCCCCCCCCCCCCCCGCCGCAAAAGAGAGAGATACAAAGAGAGAGAGAGATACAATTAAAACTATACACACACACGCGCGCGCGCGCACAGTCACACCCTAAACCAGAGTCATATAGCACCTAAGCTCCTGTATCTGTACCATAAATGACCAAGCTTTGCACCCTAATAAGCTTTAACTCCTTAGAAACGCTCAGTTTTGAGTAACTGAAACTAATTTTCCAACGAAGTTATCTAATGGTCTCACACAGCCCAGAAAGTCTTTGAACTGTTTTGTAGCCAAGGATGACCCAGTGCTACTGATCCTCCTGCCTCCACCTTCCTAGTGTTTGGGATAACAGACTTGTAGCACCATGCCTGACTTCTGCAGTGCTAGGGATCAAATCGAGGCCTTTTTACATGCCAAGTGAATATTAACCAGATCTCCAGCCCCCAGCTTACTTTTAAAAACTTCTCACCTGCCACGGGAATTGCGTCTGGCAGTAGGAGGCTGGCAAGCTGGACACTGCCACTCGCCATCTGGTACTTCATAAAGGGCCGGCCTCAGACAGAACAGGTGGAAGGCTTTATTACACTCGTCACACAGGATCAGCTTGTCATCCTCACCTGCAAAGACAGGCGCACACAGCACTGTTGGCAGCGCAGCACAGCGCAGCACAGCACTTCTCCCTCTCCTTATTCACGCCCATGTGTGCCCGAGAATCTGGATCCCCTAGAGCTGGAGTCCTAGCTGCCCAACACGGATCCTCTAGAACAGCTGCAAGCACTTGTGAGCGTGGAGCACCACTCCAGCTCCTTTGTCTTTCTTTCAAGACAAGGATTCAGTGTATAGCACACAGTGGCCTAGAATCCGGGGAGCTCCTCCTGCCCCTGCCCCCCAAGTGGTAGAATCACAGGTACATCCCAGCACCCCCTGCTGCTTCTCTGTATGCACATGGAGGCTAGAGGCTGACATTAGTTGCTGTATTTGACAGCTTTCCACATCAGCATACTGAGTCTCTCACTGGAGCCCAGAGCTAGACACTGGTTCTGTCAAACCCCCTGTCTCCACCTCCTTACTTAGGTGAGCAATGGAACTAGGTCTTCAGGCTTGTGTGCAACTTTGTAACAAAGATGTTACCAACCTGAACATCTTTGCAGCCTGCTCTTTAAAAAGTGCATTTACTTTCTGAAAATTGGACAATTTAGGGAGAGTTCCTAACTCATCTCCTCAGAACTACCAAGAAGCAGGGCAGGGCAGTTAATAGTCACTAAGAGTTAACTAAGGGACATGGGGACACACTCCTTTAATGCCAACACTGAGGAGGCAGAAGCAGGTAGGTATTTTTGAGTTTTTCAGTCTAGCCAGAGTTACATGAGACACTATCTCAAAATAAGTAAGTAAATAAATAAAACATGTTTAATTGTACATGTACTTTAACTAAAAGGCAGAAAAATCACTGGCTGGAGACTCTGCTGTTCTTCTTGGACCCCGAAACTCTCCCACACATGTCTGCATGGTCCTCAGTAGTCTGGTTTCTCCACACTGTATGACCTTCATCTGACTAACTTTCTTTTCTAACTATCAGTCTGGTCAGTTTTACAGCAACCAAGTCTACACAGTGCCTCACTCTTTGGAAACTGAGCCCTAAGCTAACTCATAAAGATGGACTTAGTCAAGGAGAAATAAAAACCATTTCCAAATGCTCTGTTCCCAGCTCTAGGCTAAAGACTGAGGTCTGGGTGTGCAATGTGCAAAGACTGCCCCCTGCTGGAAGCACCTACCTCATCTCACAGCTGACAAATGCTCTACGGTTCCTGAGGGACTGTAGATTTTAAATTAACTAACTTGCATGCAGAAAGTCTGCCTACCACAGTTTAACCGTGCACACAGGAACAGGGCTAAATGATGCACAAAAATTCCTTCAGAAGGTGGATTGTGGTGGTTCCCAGCACTTGGGAGAGAGAGGCAGCCAGTCTGATCTACAGAGCAAGTTTCAGGACAGCCAAGGCTACACTGAGAAACCCCGTCTCAAAAAACCAAAATTCCTTCAAAGGAAAAGAAAAAGGTTTTGGAAAGCCTAGTCCCAAACAGTCAATGAACAACTTTCCTCAATGCATACCTTTCTTTCGACAAACTTTGCACCTAGCGTTTTCTGCTGACATGTCCCACTTGATACATGCATCGAGCATCCCAAGTAGAACATGCATCCTGGAAAAGGTCTGTGCTTCACGGATTGCTGTTTTCCATTTTTCCAGTGCAGAGGCAACCTAAGCAGCAAGTGAAACAGCCAGATATTATGACCATGATATTATGACCAAAGATTAGACAGGGCTAAGGATGGGTAAGGAAAGAATTCAGAGAATATTTGAATTTTAGAGTTTCATTAAAACCCACCATCAAGGCTTCAAAATAAAAACCAAGCCTGGAAGAGGTCACAGCAAAACTAAGCATAGAGTAGGGATAAGCAACATGTCTCTTCCAGTGACATCAGTGTCATTTAGAAGTAGAATGAGCCAGGCAGTGGTGGCGCACGCCTTTAATCCCAGCACTTGGGAGGCAGAGGCAGGAGGATTTCTGAGTTCGAGGCCAGCCTGGTCTAGAAAGTGAGTTCCAGGACAGCCAGGGCTACACAGAGAAACCCTGGGGGGGGGGGGGGGGCAAAACCACAGCACCTCATAAATATGCACAATTATTAGGTATTAAGGAACTTTTAGAGTGTTTAAATGGGACTAGGTGATTAAGAGTACTTGCAGAGGACCTTCCCAGTACCCACAGAGTGGTTTATAAGAATCTAGACCTCCAGTTCAGAGGATCTAACATCCCTCCTCTTCTTACCTCTGTGGGCACCAAAACCACATGTGTTACACATGCACGCGTGCATGTGCAGGCAAACCACTCACATGCATAAACTAAATCTAGTCAGGTTGTGGTGGTGCGTGCCTTTAATCTTAGCACTAAAGAAGCAGGGGCAGGCAGATCTCTGAGCTCAAAGCCAGCGTGGTCTACAGAGCAAGTTCCAGGACAGCCAGGGCCACACCAAAAAACTCTGCCATAAATATACAAATAAATGAATGAATGAATGAATTTCTAACTAAATGAACTGTATTTAAAGAGGAGAGATACTAGCTACTCTATTACTATATAGACTGTACATATACTGAGTTATATTGCATTACTATTAAATTTATACAACTGAAATAATAAAAGATAAGCCAGGTCTGAAAGCTTATGGAACGGGTATAAGTCCTTGTGCTCACAGAGAAGCACTTGGGACCCTGGAATGCTAACCACATGGGGTTTTCACTTCAAAGGAAGGGATGTATGAGCTGTCATCCCTAGAATGCTGGGAGTAGACGTACACTAGTCTGGCAACCTTTATCTGTGACATCACACCAGATCCTCCCCTAAAGCCTTATCCTAAGCTTGTTTTCTTCAAGCTACAGAGCCCATCTTTATAAAGGTGCTGTGAGGAGTCATTCGTGCATGGAGGCGTCACTCGTACTTCACGTTTTGATGCAGCTGCCTCTGATCTTAGCTTAGCTTACTTCGCGCTTTACTGTACATGAGATTGGGTTAATCACTAATAGGAAAATTTTCACCAAATTGTACGGTACTTAAAAATGCATAAAATAGGGGTTGGTGATTTAGCTCAATTGTAGAGTGCTTGCCTAGCAAGTGCAAGGCCCTGGCTTCAGTCCTCAGCTCTGGAGGGGTGGGGGTGGGGGTGGGGGTCGCAGACAAAATAAAAATGCCTAAAATAAATCACCCGGGGTCAGATTCCTGATGTTTGAACCAACATCAGTCAGTAATGTTGAACTGAACTGTCTTCTTGCTTCCCTCGGATCATTCTATGTTGTCTGGTGCTAAGAGACTCCCACAGCGACTCAGATCTGTAATTTCAGCACTTGAGAGTCTGAGGCAGGAGGATCACTATGAGTTCAAGGTCAGCTTGGGCTATAGGGTAAAACCTTGTCTCATAAAAACAAAACAAAACAAAAAAGGGGCAGACACAGTAAGAGTTGTCAGAACAAATGCAAACAAATTAGAGACAAAGCCAGACATAGTGACACACATCTATTATTTCAACACTCAAGAAGCTGAGACAGAATTATAGGTTTGAGGCAAGCCTGGACCACATGGTTAAGACTCAGTCTCAAGGGCTGGAGAGATGGCTCAGCAGTTAAGAGCACTTCCAGAGGTTCTGAGTTCAATTCCCAGCAACCATGTGGGGGCTCACGGCCCTCTTTAATGAGATCTGATGCCCTATTTTGGTATGTCTGAAGACAGCTACAGAGTACTCACATACATAAAATAAAAGACCCAGTCTTAAAAGAGACAGAGAAGGAGAGAAGAGAAATAGAGACAGAAAGAGAGAAAGAATGACAGACCCCAGGATTTTCCTAAAGTATACATTATGTTTCTCAATTCAGAGAAACAAAATTGGTGTTGTATTTATAGACTAGGACTGAAGAGTTGGCTTACAGTTAAGAGTACTTCTGCTCTTGTAGAGAGCTATAGCTCAGTCTCCAGCACCCACATCAGGTAGCTGACAACTGCCCATAACTCTAGTTCCAGGGGAGCTGATGCTTTCTTCTGGGTTTTTGAAAGCATTGTATGCACATGGTGCACACACAGACAAGCAGGCACACACATATCAATATAGGTGGAAATAAACACTATTTAAAAATTTTTTAAATGCATACCCTAGACCTTGAAACGATCTCACAGATCCCAAGAAACTGGAGCCCAGACGAGACTGACATAAACTCATGTAGCAGCCTGGTCCCGGCCAAGGAAACTCTGGCCCTTGCTAAGTGGAAACTTTCAAAGCGGAGGACAGTGGAAAATTTTGAGCTGTGGCAAAACTGACCTTTGGTGGGAGCTGCAGGGCAGGATATTGCTAGAACAGAACACAGCAGAACAACTCAGCAAGCAACCTGATTTTTCCAAGAAGTTCTCCACTTCTGTACTGTCTAGGGCTTATATTTATTTCAGCTTAGGGTTTAGTACAAAAAGGGACCTTAATGAGACTTAATTACCTGGTCCTCAGTAAGAAGAAAATGTCACAAGAAAAATGAATAGCTAGGAAAGATCCTTTCTAAGAGCTTTCCAATAAAAATCCGTACACAGCTGGGTTAAAGGGCAGCATGGCTCACAGGGAGCAGGCAATCGACACCAAGCCCAACAAGACCTGCATGATGAAATGACAGGCTCCTGCAAACTGTCCTCTGACCCCCACTTGCTGTGACACACAAATATGTGCAACACACATACACATAAAACAAAAACTGAGTTAAAAACAAAACCCATGTAGCATTCAGTAAACCAGCTTCTCATAAATACAGTCATAGGCGTGTAAACCCGCTTCCTCCAAACGCTCCTCCCTGAACCATGCACCACGGGGTCTAAGGAAAGTAAGGAGGAACAACTGTGCATGAACTCTGAGGCGTTTAGGAAGAGCAGGAGACTTACTCTTAAGCATTTTTGCTTGTAATCACATATGCACAGATAAAAGGGCTTGTTGGACCAGCTAGAACTGGAGTTAAGAGACAGTTGTGAGCTGCCATGTGGGTGCTGAAAATTGAACCCAGGTCCTCTACAAGAGCAGCCCGATGCTCTCAACTGCTTTGCTATCCCTGTAGCCCCCAGGGAAGAGACTTATTAAAGCTATCTGCCTATAGTGATGCTTGCCTGTGCATCACTTGGGAGGTTCAAAGAGGACTCAGAAGTTCAAACCCAGCTGGGGCTATATTAAGACCCTGGATTAAAGCAAAACAAAACAAAGCCGGGCGTGGTGGCGCACGCCTTTAATCCCAGCACTCAGGAGGCAGAGGCAGGTGGATTTCTGAGTTCGAGGCCAACCTGGTCTACAAAGTGAGTTCCAGGACAACAAGGACTATACAGAGAAACCCTGTCTTGAAAAACCAAAACCAAAACAAAACAAAAAAAGCAAAACAAAACAAACAACACAAAACAAAAGGTCAGGCATGGTGAAACACACCTTTAATCACAGGGGCCGGTAGAACTCTGGTTCTAGGCCAGTTTACACAGAGTTCCAGGCCAGCACAGTGAGAACACTGGCTACAACAAAAAACAAAAGAAAACTAGATGGATTTGTCTGACAGTGAGACATACATCATTTTAATCTGCATTTGAGGTTCCTTCAGAAAACCAGCTCCCACACCTACTGCTCACCCTGCCACCCTCACAAGTTAGCCCAAAGGCCACTCCTTTCTATCAGCACAGATGGCCTAGACTCACAATGGCTTCAATTCTCTTTTTTCCTTTTGAGGCAGATTTTCTGTATAGCCCTGGCTGTCCTAGCTTTAAACTCAGAGACATGCCTGCTAGGATTAAAGACCTGCCCCACCACCTGGGGGGGTTCAGTTTTAGGATGGTGTGAAAGGGATAGAGATACTCGTTTAGTAGAAACGCCAGGTAGGTCCGTCTTTTCTGAGATAGCAATGACATGCTGACATGTGGACAATCCTCTCTGGTAAAGCTGAGGCCAAAACACGGAGCCACAGCAGAAGCTGGCTACACTGTTACCAGGGGAAAAACTGGACTTCCCAGCATAAGTAAAGCTAAATGATGCTGAGCCTGCCACAGGGCAAGCACGTTCATTAGACGTTCTACCTTACTATGTGTTCAACACACAGCTGTTCAGCAGAAACAGACAGCTCAACTACAGGCAGTGGCTCTACTTCTCGGTCTTACACTCAAAGGCGTTCCCACTGCTTAGACTCAGCAGCTCAGTACCTTTGCTTCCTCTACCATCTTTTTCTCTTCATCTACTTCCTCGGACTTTGTGGAATCTTCACTTTGGAGTTTCCGCTTCTTCTGCTTAGGCGCCATAAATCCTTGCAGAAATTTCTTTATGACACTGGCTTGAAGGGCAATGACGCATTCACCAAAATCCTTCAGTTTCTCTAAGGAAATGACCTGGAAGAAAGATTTACAATTGAGACTGAGAGGAGGACAAGACCAATAAAGAAGTTGGGCCTAACATCCAGAACTGTCCCACGAGTTACCTGCGTGCCTTCCATAATAACTAGGGATCTAACAGCACCTGACTTCTTCCACTTCCCCTATAAAAGGATCCAGAACTCTGAAATTCCACCTCTCCAAGGAATCCATCCACTCAGTAATTACTACTTACTACATGCAGGGCAAATGTGAGGGGTGAGGTACAGAGGCTGTGTGAAGAAGCATGCGTGAGGCCATACGTTTAAACCCCAGTACCGGAAATAAAACACAGGCAAGGAGAGCAGAGACGTCTGAGAAGACTCAAGCTTTTCTGACTTTCTGGCTGAGGGCAAGCATTAAGCTTTACATTCTTTCGTCTCCATTAAACCTCTGTTTATTTACAGATGAAGAGACAGAGAGACAGGCACTAAATAACTATCAAAATTATATATATATACATATATATATATATCCCCCACACACACACAGGGTTTCTCTGTGTAGCCCTGGCTGTCCTGGAACTCACTCTGTAGACCAGGTTGGCCTCGAACTCAGAAATCCGCCTGCCTCTGCCTCCCGAGTGCTGGGATTAAAGGCGTGTGCCACCACTGTCCGGCTTTGGCTTATATTTTTAATAAAGATATATTTTATTTTATTTTTAATCATACCTATGTGCCTGCTTGAGTGAGTGTGTGTACCTGAGTGCAGTGCAGCAGGGCGGTGTGATGCGGGAGCTGGAGGTGCATCTGGGTGCTGGAAACTCCATGTGGTGCTTACCAGAGCAGTGTGTGCTCCTAACCCTTCGGTTCACAAAAGTGTATTCTTAAACGGTGTGCACTACAATCTTGTCAGTCACATAGGGAATACCAATTTTAAAGAATACAGTCAAGTGTATTCCTTGCACTAAGGAGGCAGAATCAAGAGACAAGCTTGATCTTCTATGTGTAAGGTCCATGTAGGGGAAAAAAAAGGAAAAAAAAAAAATCAAGCCAGAAAGAAAAAGAACCCAATGTCAGCAAGAGAAAAGAACTAGATTTGGCCCATTTCCTGATACTTAGCAAACAAAAGAGATGACAAAGAAAACATTGCATACATGATCTTTTGGTTCCACATGTATTATGCAAAACAGACCTAAACCAAAACTTGATCTTTTTAGCAGGATAAGACACAGCTCTAGAAATGACTCTAGGCTGAGTTTCTGAGAGTGGCAGCTTTCCCAGGGGATTTTCTTGCACTCTTACCCGGGCCTCAAACTCAGATGTTCCCTCCATGTAGCCAAGTCCTCCTTTCTGCAGCCTCGTTGCCACTTCAATAAGATCACTCCTCAGGAAGTTTAAGAGCTCCTGGTTGCCGTCACAAGATTTTAGACCCAAATTTGGCTTCCGAGCCAGATAAATAGAATGAGTAATTTCTTGGTATCTGTAGGAGTTGAGATAGGGAAAAGGGAAATTATAGAAACTTTTCTTTTTTAGAACTACTTATTGATTTTATGTATAAGAGTACACTGTAGCTGTCTTCAGACACACCAGAATAGGGCATCAGATCCCATTAAAGATGACTGTGAGCCCCCACATGGTTGCTGGGAATTGAACTCAGGACTTCTGAAAGAGCAGTCAGTAATACTCTTAACCACTGAGTCATCTCTCCAGGCCCTAAAGAAACTTTTACCAGTACTCTATACATCCTCCAGCAGCCAATATCTGACTCTGTTTCCGTGTTACCCAATATTGGATATTGATATAAACAGAATCATACAACACATAGCCTTTCATGTCTGGCTTCTTTTGCTTAGCACAATGTTTTGATACTTACCCATGTGGCAGTACAAACCAGTGCTTCCAATTTTTTTTTAAATGTTTATGGGCTTTTTAAAAATCTGCATGTGGGGGGCTGGTGAGATGGCTCAGTGGGTAAGAGCACCCGACTGCTCTTCCGAAGGTCTGAAGTTCAAATCCCAGCAACCACATGGTGGCTCACAACCATCTGTAACAAGATCTGACGCCCTCTTCTGGAATGTCTGAAGACAGCTACAGTGTACTTACATATAATAAATAAATAAATATTTAAAAAAAAAAAAAAGAAAATCTGCATGTGTTCTGTGCAACCATCTCTCCAGCTTTCATGCCTTTTGTAAGTGGATAGTATGCTGTTTGGACAGGTCACCTTCTATCTTTCTACTGATCAGTGGTAGACGTTTATGGTACTTCTACCTTTGGTCTATCATGAATAATGACTGATCAGTTTTGAACAGTAACTCAGGTAGGAATGCACTTTTGCAAAACTGCTTAACTACAATGGTTTATAGCTTGGTGCAGGGCACACACTAGGCATAGAGCAAGTGTGTGCAAAATGTGTTTTTCCAAATAAACATGATGCTCAAAAAGATTACAAGTTATGTAAACATCAAAGGTTACAGACTTATCTTTGTAACTTTATTTTAATAGATTATCAGCAGAAAGTCAGATATGATTATACACAGCTCTCGTCAAGAGCTCCTTGAGACCTGTACCAGCACACAGAGGATAGAGGCAGGAGAGTAAGAAGTAGAAGGTTGTCTTGGGCTATAAAGTCAGGGCTACAGAAGACCCTGTTTCAAATAAGCATGCAGGTTGAGGCTGGAGAGATGGCTCAGCTGTTAAGAGCACTGGATGCTCTTCCAGAGGACCAAGGTTTTGATTGCTAAGCACCTAATTAAAAAACAAAATACACACACACACACACACACACACATACACACACGCCAAGCATATATGCAAACAAGTCCAAACAAAAACCATACTGCTGCTGAGTATCATGGCGCACACCTTTCGTCACAGCACTAGGGAGACAGAGGCAGGCAGCTCTCGGAGTTGAAGGTCAGGCTGATCTACACAGAGACCATTTCAAAAGCGCACACTCACATATTGCCATTAACACTGAGAAGACTTGAGTGACAAGAAGAACCACTTACCTCTTCTCCAGCCTCTCTTTAAGCTGACTTTCCCTGATTCCCTGAGGATGGAGGCAACTCAGCAGCTCATCCAATTCCTTCTGACTGTCACACAGGAACCTGCAGGAGCAAAGCAGACCGGACAAGCGGGAAGAACAATGAAAACCCACTGGTGTATGGAGTCTCAGGCTGACAGTGAGTGAGAAATACAGAATTCCAAACTGGTTTCTTTTCTTTTTTAAAAGATTTATTTATTTCATTTATGAGTACAATGTGGCTGTCTTCAGACACACCAGAAGAGGGCATCAGATCTCATTACAGATGGTCATGAGCCACCATGTGGTTGCTGGGAATTGAACTCAGGACCTCTGGAAGAGCAGCCAGTGCTCTTAACTGCTGAGCCATCTCTCCAGCTCTTCAAACTGTGTTCAATCTAATGTCCACTATTAGAACACCTAATAGGTTATGGGAAGTGCTACAATACAGTGACACTTGTCTGTTTTTTCTGAGACAAGGTTTCCTTCTGTGTAGCCCTAGCTGTCCTGGAATTCGATCTGTAGACTAGGCTAGTCTTGAACTCATGAGATGCACCTGCCTCAGCCTCTTTTCTGGGACTAACAGGGTGCATGCGCCAACCACCTATCTCAGAGATAGACTTTATAAAGGCAATAGAACATCTGTCCATATGACTTCAAAAAGTAAATATAGGGCTGGTGAGATGGCTCAGCGGTTAAGAGCGCCGACTGCTCTTCTAAAAGTCGCAAGTTCAAATCCCAGCAACCACATGATGGCTCGCAACCATCTGTAATGGGATCTGATGCCCTCTTCTGGAGTGTCTGAAGACAGCTATAGTGTACTTACATATAATAAATAAATAAATCTTTAAAAAAAGAAAAAAAAAGTAAATAAACCTCAATGGAAAACAGCTAAGTGACTGCACCGAAGATATTTTCCAGTGGATAAAATTTACTTAATAAATTTATGTATCTTAATTTTATTTTACACATACTTTGCAAAGTGTAATCACCAAATTCAAAATACTTCATATTCCCAAATTTATTGAGAAGCTTTGGCAATGCTACATAAGCTATTGCACGGCAGACCTGTGGGACATGCCTGTGATCCTAGTACCTTGGGAAGCTAAAGCAGGAAGATTAGAGTGAGCGCAAAGTCAGCCTGGGCTACATAGTGAGTTCCAGGCTCACCTGAACTACAGTAGAGGACTTTGTATCTCAAGAATTGGGGATAAATCCAATTATAATATACAAAATTATACTATAAAGAGGTGTGATGGCTAATCTAGGTTGTCAATTGGATACAACTATTACTAAGAGATACCCTCAATCAGAGGGATGACTTTCATCAGACAGGCCTGCAGGGCATTTCTTGATTGCTTTCATACTGTGGGCAGTACCACCCCTATGTAGACAGAAAGAAAGACAGCAGCTAAAAGTGAGCCCGGGAGCAAGCCAGTAAAGACCAGCCCCCTGTGACTCCTGCCATGAACTCCTTCCTGCCCTGCCCGGCTCCTCTGGAGAACGGCTCCTCTGGAGAACGGATTGTAACCTATAAGCTAAAATAACCGCTTTTCTCTCCAAATGTTTTAGGCCACAGTGTTTATCACAGCAACAGAAACTAAAGTAGAACAAGCAGGGAAAAATCAAATCCTGAACTTTGAGAAAAATAGCTGGTTACCAAAAGATCAACTCTGGTTTTTAACAGTGAGGTCTTGGTTTTCTTTCCTTTGAGACAGGGTATTATGTGGCCCAGGTTGGTCCTGAATTTGGTGTATCCTGCTTCCATCTCTTGGTGCTGGGATTACAGGAATGTACTACCACAAACAGCTTAAGAGCTGCTGGAGATGCAACTCAGAGGTCTACTCATGGTAGGAAAGCACTCTACCAACTGAGCCACACCCCTTGCCCAACAGTAAGCTTTGATATGCAAAAATGAGCAACATATTACTGTGTTAAATATTTCTTCCTTAACATTGGAAAGGAATAAACATGAGCAAGCACTCAGGTGTTGTGTTACCATAAGTTTTGTCCTTGCTTGGGCACAGTGGTCTCCACAGCTTCTAGTGCTGGTCCATGGTGCGCATTCACACTTGCATTCTTGCCTAGGTTTGCTTTCTTACCTAAGAGAAATGCAAATGCTAAGTTTAATACATTAAACAACCAACTCCTTGTTCAGAAAATCTAAATAGACTCCATGCCCAGACAACAATATACAGATGCTGCAGCCAATTAAACACAGAATACATTTATAATTACTAAACTGTTGAATTTTAATTAATAAAATTTAAGAAATCTCTAAAGAACTATTCCCAGATTTACACGTATTTATAATTTATTAAGACCACTACATAATATAGTTATATTTTTAAATAAAGAAATTGCAAACCTTGAGAAAGTATGTTTGCTAAAAAAATGTTTTAAATGTCTAATTGAAATGTTTTGGGGGCTGGTGAGATGGCTCAGCAGATAAGAGCACCTGACTGTTCTTCTGAAGGTCCTGAGTTCAAATCCCAGCAACCACATGGTGGCTCACAACCATCCCTAACAAGATCTGGCGCCCTCTTCTGGAGTGTCTGAAGTCAGCTACAGTGTACTTACATATAATAAATAAATAAATCTTTAAAAAAAAAAAAACAAAGAAAGAAAGAAAGAAAGAAAGAAAGAAAGAAAGAAAGAAAGAAAGAAATGTTTTAAGGCGACAGACAGTGATGTCCTATGTGTGGTATGCTTAGTCTCACACGGCCGGTCCCCAACTCATTTTATAGTAATAATGACAGACAGTTCATATTGTATCCCATGACTTTTCTGGGGCTGGGATTTGCACTTTCACAATGCTAGGCAGCCGTACCTCCACTAGCACAAACAGCTGGCACTCTACATTACAAGTAGAACTATAGGGCTAAGCCACACATCTGGAAGGTAGGTGTATTACGTGTATTTTTTAACATACAGTACTTTAAATTTTTTTGATGGGTATATCAAACACAACCCTGTTGTAAGTTGAGAACTTCTATATTCTCTACAGTCAACAGCTACACAGCTCAAGCCTTAAGCAAACTCATCTTCAGGACATGGTAGTGCACACCATCAATCCCAGCATTTGGGAGGCAGAGGCAGGAAGATCTCTGTGCACTCTAGGCCAGCAACTTCTAGACTATATTTAAGACCTAGACTCAAAATAAATAACCAATCAACTTCAAATCAATCTAAAAATCCACTAGAGGTCAGAGAAATGGCCCAGCAGGTAAAGGTGCCTGCCCCCAGACCTGAAGACCTGAGTTCAATCCCCAGGACCAACACAGGGGAGAGAACCAATCCTACAAGGTGTCCTTTGACGTCTACATGCATTCACACATACGTATACACAAACATATCAATATCATATAGAAAAAAAAATCCTCAAATAGGCAGTGGTCATATATATATATACCTTTAATCCCTGAACTCAGGAAACAGAGAAAGGCAGATTTCTGAGTTTGAGGCCAACCTGGTCTACATAGTGAGTTCCAGGACAACCAGGGCTACACGGAGAAACTGTTTCAAAACACCCAAAAGAAAAAAAGGGGGTGGGGCAACAAAACAAAACAAATCTCCACTAGGATGCTCTAGATAAGCTTTTGAGAAGTCCTACATTCTATTGGAATCACTTCTAAATCTGAAGAGCCTGACTCTACAGTCAACTCTTCTCTAGTTCAACTGCATCAGATAGCACTAATATTATCTGTAAAGTATACCAAATCCAGAATGTGCTGCAAGGTAATATAATCTACACTTAAAATAACTTACCATAAAGAAGCCTTAAAGTTTTCAGATGTATAAAAGAAATGAGTGGTTTTATTATTAATAATGCTACATTAAGTTTGTTATTAGGAGTATCTTCAAAATCAAGCACTACTTTAAAACAAAAATAAAAAATACATTCCTAGAGAAATACAATTCTTGAGAAGCAGTCTTCATCAGGTTATTATAACCCAATGGTTCCAGAGGACCAGGGTTTAAATCCCAGAACCTATATGGCAGTTAAATCTGTAACTCTAGTTCCATAGAATCTGATGCCTCTACTGACTTTCGTTGGCACCAAATGCACACAGTGCAGACACACACACACACACACACACACACAAAATACCACATACTTTAAAAAAGACTTCAAAACCAGCCTAGGTTATATGAGATCCCAAGCAGGTGGTAGGCGGTCTCCCTGTTTTGTCCTTTTCAACAACTGGGCTCAAATATCACTCTGCTCCAGCCTTCCAAGGAACTATAACTATAGACGCATGCCACTGTGCCTCAGGCTCAGTCAATCCTTGCACCCACCCTACAGGTCTCACTACAGAGCCCAGGGTGGTCTCAAATTCACCACCTCCTGCCCACCCCAGGCTCCTAGTGCTGAGATTACTTGAGCAGTCCCTGACTTAAGATGAGATATGTCTATTTTTCTCCTTATTAGATTTGCAGTGAAATGACATTCAGGACCTTATCTGTCCTTTTTGCAGTCAAATCTCCAGCACATCTAAATTTTCTTTGCACAATACAAGGTATTTCAGAATTAATTTAAAAAGCAGAGAAAGAGGACAAATAACAGTTTCCTTGGTCTCCTACCTCAGTTTTAGGCTTGATGCCTCTACAGACATTAACAAGGTACAAAATCTGAAAGCTATTTCTGTAAAATCTACTACCCACAAGTATTCACTCCTCCTCTTCCCTCATTAAGCTAGGATCAGGGCTACCATGCTCTCTTCTCTCTGCATGCTCCTCTTCTCTCAGAAGCTGGGTGGTAATAAAGAAACCACAGCCGGGAAAGGGGACACAGGAAAGTCAGTCCTCCATGTGAATCCTAAACCACAGACAGTCCCTACTTAAACTATCTCAAAGCAAGGGTGGAAGTGCACACCTACAATCCTGGTACTCAAGAGACTGAGGCTGGAGGATTGACAGTTCTAGGCCAGCCTGAACTATAGCACAGCACTGCTTCAAACACATAAAAATATTTCATCTTTACAAAGAGGAAGGTCAAAACACACTCAAAAGAAACAGTCCTTAAATCTTTTTCCTAATAGCACCCTGCAGTTCTGTTTCCTGAGCTAGGGTGTGGCCACAGCTCGTAGGCAGCCACACACTCACTAAGGAAAACAGTACTCCAGTGTTTTGTGCTGGGCTGCTACACAGCTCAGACTTGTTCAATGCATTCTGGACATGACCACTTCCCGCCTGGAGCAGACACCATACTCAAAGCAGTGGTTCTCAACCTGCCTAATGCTGCAACTTTAATATAGGTCCTCATGTTGTTGTGACCTCAACCTAGCCTGATTATCAACTCCTAAGAAAAGGTCTCCCCCACCCCCCACTCCTCCACCCATGGTTAGGGATCACTGCTTTATGTCAACAACCTCTGCAGCAGATATACTTACTTCGAGGACAGTAGTCATCATCAGGTAAATTGCTGTGGTCTTTGCGGTGATGCTTAAACCGGTAGTCAATGCTATTATGGACCCAGCCCTTTTCAATGAATAATCCTGGGACTTCGTTTGAGAAGAGCCAGTATCTACAAAGCACAACAAGGATTAATTAGTAACACCCATGATAAGTGCAACAGTGGACAGAGAGACGGCTGGATCACTTTACTGCTAACAAGCAGGAGTAGCACTGGTCACAGCTGACAGTGCCTTCCTCACAATTTGACATAGAAGAGTTGTAAGGAAAGACAGGGTAACAAAGATGCCTTGACATCTGGAATTCATCTAATGTCTGTGTCACTTCTGTAATGTCTATTCTGTCTCATTAGGTTCCACACAAGGAATGAATTTAAAATACCTTACCTAAAAAACAAAAAAATTATTTTAAGTCTGTCATGTTTTGCCTTCATGTATACATGCATGACTGAGTTCAGAGAGGTTTTCAGAATCCTGGAACTAGAGTTACAAATGGTTTTAGTCCCCATGTGGGTGCTTAGACCCAATTCCAAGAACAGTAAATGCAAGAACAGTAAGTGGTCTTAAATCACTGAACCATCTCTTCTAAAATACTGAACCATTAAAAAAAAAAAAAAATTTTGGATTATAGTTCATCTGTCTGTATTATTTAAATTTTCTATCAATGATACCCTTGGGGACAAGAGGAGACTTTTGTTTTTTTTTTTTATTTGAGACAGGGTTTCTCTGTGTAGCCCTGGCTGTCCTGGAACTCACTTTGTAGACCAGGCTGGCCTCAAACTCAGAAATCCACCTGCCTCTGCCTCCCAAGTACTGGGATCAAAGGCATGCGCCACCACCGCCTGGCTGAGACTTTTTCTTAATCATAGGAATAGAACCCATGGTTTATGCAAGAGCTCCGATATAAGCTACCAACAAGCCTGGGAGACTGTCTTATCTAACGTCATAACCCTGACATCTGACACCAGTAGTAGTCAATAGTTGCACAATGAGAAATCATCGCTACAAACAGAACTGAAGAACTGAACAGAAGCAGTTTGTCTCTAGCACCTTAGCTAGCTTCCCTCTCAGAAGACACGGAAATTAAGTTGAGTAACTTACCTGTTATGGTTGCGGTCTGTACCAATAGGTGTCCTGCGCAGTACAAGTTTTGCCTTGGCAATCCCTTCCTGGAAAGCCTTCTCGGCAGCAGCCTTGTGTTTCCGCATTCGTTCCTCTTCAGCTTCCCGTTCCAATCTCACTGGTGAAGATTAAAAAAAAAAAAAAAAAAACAAGAGTTGTATGGAGCACAAGTTTCCCGGGCCTTCCTTTCTTCCTATGCCATGTAATATAGAACATGATAATCTATGATCCTCCCACATCCCTTACAACGTCTCACCCCTCACTGCCACAGGATCCCTAAACAGACCAGGATGAATTAAAAAGAAAATAATTCAAAGATAAGAGTGCACATGGAAGGAGGGGTGGTGCATGCCTTTGATCCTAGCACTAGGGAGGTAGAGCCAGGCGGATCTCTGTTAATTCAAAGCCAGCCTGTTCTACAGAATGAGTTCTAGGACATCCAAGACCACACAGAGAAAGTCTGTGCAGAAAAAAAAATTATTTCAATCAAGAAGAACCTGTGACAACTTATCTAAGTATGAATGTATACATGCACAAATGGATGTACATACATACAAGGTCTCACTATATAGATCTGGCTGGCCTTCAACTAGGGCCTGCCTGCCTTTGTTCCTGAGTGCTGCAATTAAAGGTATAGGCCACCACACTGGGCTCCTTTAATGTGATTGACAGGAGAGAGAGAAAAGAAAATCAAGTAAGAATATGTAAAGAGCAGCTGGCCTGAACTCATGGATTTCTACCTCAGGAGTGTGGATGTTAAATGTGGTACCACTGTGCCACTCACACCTCTCAAAACAGGGTTTCTCTGTGTAGCTCTGGCTATCCTTCAACTCACAATTTAGACCAGGCTGGCCTAGAATTCACAGCAATCTGTCTGCCTGTCCCTCTTTCCCTCCCTGGTTTGAAGGTATCCACCATCACCACATGACTGGAGAAATGAGTCAGAGGCTGGGAGTGCTTGTTGATCTCCCAGAGACCTTGGTTCCCTTCTCAGCATACTCACATGCAGCTCACAACCATTTGTAACTTGAGCTCTAAGGGATATGACCCCAGAGAGGCCTACAGTGCACATAGATACATAAGTACAAAGCAATTATTAACATAAATAAAAATAAATAAAAATTAATGTTATTACTTCACTGATGGGGGAAAAAATTATGAAGTTGAGACAGTCTCATATAGCCCAAGTCTGTCTCCAACTTGGTTAATATGTGGAATTTTGCTCAATAAAAACAATCTATCAATTGAGTATTTAAGCTTTTTTGTGGTTTTTTTTTGATTGTTGTTTGAGACAGAATTTCTCTGTGTAGCCCTGGCTGTCCTGGAACTCACTCTGTAGACCAGGCTGGTCTTGAACCCAGAGATCCGCCTGCCTTTGCCTTCCAAGTGCTGGGATCAAAGGCGCGCGCCACCACACCCGGCTGAGTATTAAAGTTTGTCTGTCAAATTCTACTACAATAATGTGCAAAGGACAGCTATTTATGTCATAATCTTTAAATTATATCTTCCCTGATAATCATATATGCAATATAGTGAGAATATTAATAAGGTAAAAATCATATCTGTTGAAAGGAAGGAAGGAAGGAAGGAAGGAAGGAAGGAAGGAAGGAAGGAAAGAGAGAAAGGAAGAAAGAAGGGAGGGATGGAGGGAGAGACAGAGAGAGAGAGAGAGAGAGAGAGAGAGAAAGAGAGAGAGAGAGAAAGAGAGAAAGAAAGGCAGGCAGGCAGGCAGGGTTTGATAATACACACATTTAATCCTGGCATTTGGGAAGCAGAGCCAGGGAGGTCTCCGAGTTCCAGGTCAGCCAGAAGTACACAGAGAAGAGTTCCAGGCAGCGAGAGATAAGCTCAACAAAACTAAATAACAGCCATGCAGTGGTGGCACATGCCTTTATTCGCAACACTCCAGGCAGAGACAGGCAGATATCTGAGTTCTGAGTTCAAGGCCAGCCTTGTTTACAGAGTGTGTTATAGGACATCCAGGGCTATAAAGAAAAATCCTGTCTCAGAAAACAAAAACCTAAACCAAAAACCAAAATCTAAACAGCAGGAATGTTGGGGTAGTGGTATAATGCTTGCCGAGCACATCCAAAACTCTCAGTTTGAGCCCTGAAACCAAAAAACTGTAATGCAGTATAAAATCTGTGGCCTTTAATAAAGTTCTCTAGACTGGTTAACGAGATAATTACAGCAGTTACACAAGAGATAAGTATAAAAGTAAACATTAAAGATAGATCTGCTGAAAATATGGAAAAATCAGAACCCTCACCTGGTGACAGGGATGTAGAACTATACAGACGCTTTGTAAATGGCCGGGGAAATCCTCAAATAGTTAACGGCTACAGGACTCAGTAATTCCTTTCCTAGGCATACACCCCAAAGACACTATGTCTAGACAAATCCTTTACAGAGAAATATTAATAATAGCAAATGATGCAGGCAACCTATCTGTCCACTGACTGGTGAACAGTTAGCAAATAACATGTGAATCTTGAAACCATTAAATGAAAGAAATACAACATTAAAGTAGATTATATGATTTTTATTACTTTTAATTATGTGCATGCATGTGTGTGCGTGAAGGTATGTACATGAGAATGCAGTTGTCCAAGGCGGCCAGAAGACAGTGTTAGATCCTCTGGAGCTGGAATTATAGGCAGTTGTAAGTTACTTGATATGCCGGGAACAGAAGTCCTATCTTCTCAAAGAGCAGTTGCTCTCTTAATCACTGAACCACCTCTCCAGCCCGGTTTGATTCTATTTAATATATATTATAACACACATCTATATTACATTTATTTCCCTATGTGTGTAAAGGTCAAAGCATAACTTGTAGAAGTCAGGTCTCACTTTCTGCTCTGTGGGTCCCAGGAGCAATCTCAAGTTGCTAGGTGTGGCAGCAACTGACACTGAGTTCTTTTACTGGCCCAAGGGGAATCTATTTAAATGAAATGCACAGAGCACATGAATCCAGAGAGATCAGTAGTTGTCAGTGGCTAAGAACAGGAATGCCTTTCGAGGTTTCTTCTGGGATGGTGGGAGTAGTTTGTAACTAAGATTATTGTCTTTTATGTCTTGGTTTCTTCCAACATACTGTCTTACATGCTATAACACAGATGAACCTCTCAGAAAAATGTTCTGGTTCACATATTCAATTCCAGGGCAGAAGAATTTCCTTAAATTCAAGGCCAACCTGGGCTACAGTGTGAGACTGTCTCAAAATAAACAAACAAACAAACACAGTAACAAAAACAGACTGTACGTGCATGCAGTCAGTCACCACATAATAACCGCTCTCTACACATGGTTATTCCATGGTGTACTACTATCTTCAGGTCCCGCAATTATATATTCATTTAATAAATATGTATGGGTGTTTTGCCTGCATATGTCTATGTACCACCTGCATGATTGTAGAGCCAAGAAGAGGATGCTGGATCCTTTGGAAGTGTGAACTTCACCTGCAAGAGCATCTCTCTAGCACCTAAACACATATGCACGCACACACACACACACAAATTGTATGCAAGCACACAAAGCTGTTGAGCTAAGCATGGCAGCTCATGCCTGTAATCCTAATATACTCTATAGGTTGAAGCAGGAGGCTTAGCTACAAAGTAAGTTTCAGGAAAGGCTAACTAAGATCTTATCTCAAAACTATGAGAAAACAAAAATATCTTAGTGAGTGCCAGTTTATGACAAATACCCTACCATTATTCTAGTACTTTCTGTTCTTCTACCCATGAAAGGGCTTTCCTGAACCTCTCAGGACAAATTTTACCTTTTGTTTCTCTCTCCTGGATTTCCCGCTTCCTCTTAGCTTGCATGCTAAGCAGCCTTCTGCTCTTGACAGCACTGATCATGTCATCTGCTTCCACTTCTACTTGCTGTTCAATCTTCACAATTTCTTTTTTCCTGTCCACTTTGCCTAGCACATTCTCCTCTTTGCCATTTTCTTTATTTCTGGCTTCCATCTCCTTCCGCTTTTGCTTCTCTGCTCTCTTCTTATCATTCTCCTCCTTCAGCACAGCAAGCCGCTCCTTCCACAACTCTGCAGACACCTGCTGTCTTGTCTCCATGTGGTCTTGCACAGAGTATGTCATGAGGATACGGTGGCAAAGAGCTGTCAATATCCGTAGCTTCTCCTCTGAGGTCAGCTCAAAGAATTCTGATGTCTCCAGCTTCTCTAGAAATTCGTCTTGCACCTCATTATCCTCAAATGGTGTGGAATCTTTATTGTCATCTGTTTCTGAGCCCTCGCTGTCCTCCTGGACATCACACCTGCGCAAGCAGAGCCGGACCAGCTCTGAGACAGAATGCAGGGTGAGGGGGATTTCTGACAGCTTCATTCCCAGTTCTCCATAGTCTTCTGCAATTTCATCCTGAAGTAAGGTCTGTAGCAGGATGACCAGCACTCTGTTCAAGTACAAAAAACCACCTTTATCTGCACTCAAGGCTTCCATTAGGGACACAGCAGTGATAGGGTACTGAGCATCGGGCAAGAGCAACCCAGAGTAACAGCTCAGGAACTCCACCACCAGGGCCACATCCCCAAAAAGAGTGTTGGGGAGCCCCTCAGGGGTATCTACCAGCCTGAATGCTGGGAGGTTTCTGCCACCTAACTCCTGGTCCTCAAATCGCTTCTGCTTTTCTAACCTCTCCAGCATTTCTCTCTCTCTCCGTTCTTTGGCTTTTTCCCGCAACCTCTCCTTTAGCTCCTGTCGTTTCTTTTTCAAATATTCTTTCCGTTGCTCTTCAGACATAGAGGCCCACCTCTTTTTATGTTCCAGGAGCTCATAGCGTTTCTGGACAAGAGCCCGGAGCTCTTCTGGAAGACGGGCTCTATCTTCATTGGAGAGGAGACGTGCTGTTTTGGAGATAACACAGGACAGAGCACTCTTCTTGTCCTCTTTGTCTTTATTTTCTTTGTAATAGGCAATCAGATGCAGAGCTGCAGGAGGCAGGTGTTTGTGAGGTTTACCAGAAGACCTTGGCACACCCCCAGAACTCCGTGGGGTGCGGGTCATCTTCTGAGTCCCTTTGGCCATATCCAACAAAGTCATCTGCTTCATTTTGGTCTTAGGAGTCTTCACACACTTGCTGGGTGATTTGGAGTTGCCTGTGGACTTCTGTCCATTCAGGATGCCTTTGCCTCTGCCCTTGGCCTTCAGAGGTTTGTCACTGTGCTTCCCTGGCTTCTTGGCGGCTGGGCCTTTCTTAGGAATGTGGAAGCTGTGTAGCTTGTTGTTGTTGGGGGACATAATTTTCATCACCCCTTCCAAATGTTCTTCCGGAGACTTGGAATTCTTTGAGTTCTTTACTTTGAGTGGTGGGCCATTTAACGACTTCTCCAAGTGCACATGACACCACAGCTTAGGGTTTAGTGGGGAACTCAGAGAAGAACTGTCTCTCTTAGGTTTCTTTGAGGGCTTCCTGTCTGGAGATCCAGTATTCCTCCTCTTGGTAGAGGGATTGAGAGTCATATACTAAAATTTAAGAACAGGAGCAAAATTACTTTTAAAACTATGTGTAGCAAGCAGTATCTAAGCACTGTAAAGCCACACATCCATCGATACAACATAGTAAGACCTGTCTGAAAGCAAAGCTAACACTTGACAGATGTGGTGGAGGCAGTTATCAGCAATCCCCAAACTTAGGAGGTGGAAGCAAGAGAATTAAGACTGTCTCAATGTCCCCCATCCCTCCAAATGTGCGCTGTGGACTGTACAGCTCAGTAATGGGATGCTTCTCTATAATATGTGAGGACTTGGGCTCTACCTCCAGCAGTTCAACCAAAACCTACCACCCCCCTAATGTTAGATCTAGCTTTATGTTTCCACATGCACTAGTGGCTCTCAAATATTTTACTGAACTCTATGAACACTTTCTCCAGCAACAACATATAAAAATTATGCATATAGTTTTCAAAGTCTATCCATGGGCCCTAGATTAAGAAAGAACTGATCTAAAACAGAAGCATCTAAGATTCCAAGAAGTGCTACTCTCAACCTGAGTGTGCAGTTCAACTGCACAGCACCTCCCTAAACCCTGTACTCTGTCCCTGAGAAGGTGGGGCGTGGGGGGCAACAGCACACACATATCCAGAGGGTATAATCCTGTTCTTGAAATAGCAGTTAGATTTTCAACCTTTAATTTTATGTAAGCTTCAATAATTTGTTCTATAAGTAGAGTATACCATATAAATGCTTAGTCTCGACCCAGAGGCATACATTCCTATGAAAACACACTTATGTAGAGCGGTAATAATACCGTTCAGATAAAGAACCTTCCTGGCCTAGGCTCTTGGGTTCTCAAACTCTTCTTTGTTCTCTCCCACAATGAAAAACTCACTTCTAAGAATATATTAACTACAAGAACTATGAATCCTCACTTATTTTATACAGTTCTTTAAAATTCTTTTAACACATTTCACTGTTTATCTTATGTGGATTGAGTATGTGTGTGTTGTGTGGTGCTATGCATGAGGACATCAGAGGAAAACACATGTGAGTCACAGGGATTAGACTTAGGTGCTCAGATACGAGCATACCTTTCCTTACTGAGCTGCAGTCCAGTCCTGACTGTGTATAGTGCTGAATGCTCCACCCCCTTCATTCTCTCAGCCACTCTAGTCTACAATCCTCCAATCTCACAAGACTTTTTTCTTGTTTTTCTGAAACAAGGTTTCCCTTGTAGCCCTTCTGTCTTAGATTTACCTCTGTAGACCAGGCTGGCCTTGAACTCAAGAGAGCCTGTGCCTCCCAAGTGTTAGGTGTGTGCAGCCCACCCACCCCCAAAGTATCCCACTAAACTTTAAATCCATTAATTTTACCACATTTTCAAGATCCTAACCTGTTTGTCTTTTTTTTTTTTTTTTCCTTTCTGAGACAGGGTCTCTGTGTAGCCCTAGCTGTCCTGGAATTCACTTTGTAGACCAGGCTGGCCTCGAACTCAGAAATTCGCCTGCCTCTGCCTCCCAAGTGCTGGGATTAAAGGCATGCGCCACCACAACCAGCTTGTCTTTTTTTTTTTTTTTAAGAGGTGAGATGTCAGAGCCAGGTGTGGTGGCTCGCACCTATGACCCCAGCATTCAAGACACAGAGGCAGGGGAATTTCTAAGTTTGAGGATATTTCTAAGTTTGTTTACCTTCCAAGTAAACAAAACCACAGAGTCTCCCTATAATGGCCAAGAGAGTCTTCAGACTCTGGAAAAGCCATGCGCCTAAGCTTGAGGAAGAGATGGGTATAGGTGGGCATGGACCACCATGTCTGGCTTCCCACCCTTCCTCACTTAAACTTAACTCGAGGCAATCATTACAACCCATCTCACACAAACAACTTCCTTCCTAGTCTGTATGTACTTGGGAAAGCCCAGTCTGTTCTGCCCCAGGCTGTTCATGTTCATGTAAACATGGTTAGAACAGAAACTACAACACATCCATCGCTGGCACGCCAAGAGACCCTAGCTAGCCCACTCTCACAGTACGTTCCCTTAAGAATCCATCTCCCTTCCCACTACTCCATTTACACCTTCTGTCTCCTCAAGCTTCCACACCTCATTTCCCTCACACAGAATTAGTTAAGAGGCAGCTTAGCATACTTGCTCACACCTGTAATTCAAGAACTCCAGAGGCTGACGTAGAAAGACTATCAGGTCAGAAGAAGTGTCATATACGAGTCTGAGGTCGGCCTGGACTACATAATGTGAGACACTGTATCAAAAATAAAGCAAAAAGGCACATGGGAAATTCCTCAAGACTATATTGGCCATTATAGCGAGACTCCCGTCATTTTGTTTACTTGGAAAGTGGATATCCTCAAACTTAGAAATCCTGCCGCCCCTGTGTCTTGAATGCTGGGGTCATAGGTGCGAGCCACTGCGCCTGCCTCTGACATCCCACCTTGGAAAACTGGGAGATTTCCTCACAGTCAACCAATGAGGCTACAGTGTCAGACGTCGTTTCAAAAACAGAGCAAAAAGACTTCAGAGGTTAGAACGTAGTTCACTGGTCACAACAGGAGTTTCTGGTTAAAATATGTATCAAAACTTTTAACTGATTTTAATATTTTAAACAATATAATTGTAAGTTGGGTATGGCATATAAAAGCCTAAAATCCCAGCACTTGGAAGACAGGGGCAGGAGGGAAAGGACAAGGTCAGCCTGGCCTACATGAAACCATGTCTTAAAACAAAAAACCCCAAACAAGCCAAAACAGTAAAGTTGACAGCTAAAATACAAACTAAATGAAATAGTCAAACTCACTTTAGCTAACAGGAAAAAGACTACTAGATAATTTCTACTACAGGCAGCAATTATGCACGAGGAACCATTTTGAGTGGACAGGGCTAACTGGCATGGTGGTACATGCCTGTTATCCCTGCACTCAGAAGGGAAAGGAGGGGGAATCAGTCCAAACATTAAGGACAAAATCAAAGAAACAAACCCAGAGAGCCACAATAAAACCAAAAGCAAAAAAGTTTGATTGAGAGAACAGACCATGATTAAACTCCTCTTTTGACTAACTGAGTAAATCCCAACTTTAAAGCCCAAGCTGACTTTTCAGAATTACAGGCGATACTGGCACATGCCCCTCATCCAGCCCCTTGGGAGGATGAAGAACTGCAGGGTTAGGCTTTTAGCTGGCTGCTTACCAGTGCCTGATTAAAAGTGAATGTTCCCCAATACCACTTTCAGGACAGAGGTTTACCATCGTACAGAACACGAACTCTAGCCACGACTCCTGGAATATCTTTCCCCACTGTACAATTTCCTACTTGTTGTTTCCCAGGACTAAATATCAAAATGTTAATGAGAAATAAGCAAAAAAGGATGACTTATTTAAGGTTCCCCTCATAGACAACACTACTATGAGTACTTCAAAGAGCAGTGTACTTCTGAGACTGTCCTGCAACGGCAGCAGCAAGTGAAAACAAGTGTATGCGCTCAAGCTGCCCTAACAGCTGCGCAACAGGACATGCACACACCAGCACTCCTGCTGATGCTCAGGTGGGTGCTTAAAGTGGAAGGAAAAAGGGGCTAATCAAGGCAGCTTTGTTCCAACATTTTAAACAGATTACCTTTAATAGGTATCATTAGAACTGTTAAAAGAATTCAAAGCTACAACAAGGTGCTTTCACATTTATTTGGAAGCACAATGTTAAGAAATAATATGGACCATTAAATGACAAGAGTTCTCGTCTCTATTTTCAATAAAAAATTTTTTTTTTCTGAAAAATGAAAGAAATGAACTCACCCAACCCCCTCCCAACAGGCCGGCTCCCGGTGTGAGCAGTCAGTCCTTCAGTAGCTGGATCATCTCAGCATGGAGCATGCTGGGTAGTCACAGCCAAATGGGAGCCGGCATGGCTGGACTCAGGGGGATCTGAAAAAGTATAAAACCACTTATGTGCTGAGGGTCTCCTCTATTCCCACTCAGCACAGTTCTACAAGATTAATAGAGAGGAGAAAAAAGAATGAAAAAATATTTTGGTGAAGGCCCTTTCTCATTGCTAACTACTTATGACAGCAACATGAGAGGCCAAAAGAAAAAAAGTGGCTATTATTCTATTTGTTCCCATCACAAAGCACATAACACCATCAGGACAAAGAAACATAAGTCAAAGAAAACATTTCTTCATTGATAACAATGAGGAAACAATCTGCAGCAATTCAATCTGAAGCTGAACTTAATAATAAAAATAGCACATCTAACAGTTAGACCAATTACAATACTGTGTCAATGCAGGTGTCCTGAGTAGCCACAAGTGTCAAATTTGTGGGAGTGGAGCCGCAGGCAGTTGTGAGCTACCTGATCACAGGTGCTGAATCTGAGCCTCTAGACAGGAAGTAAGTGCTCTTCATCAGTTAGCCATCTCTCCAGCCTCCTCACAGATCTGGTTTGTATTCCAGTAGGTTGGTTTTGTTGTTTTCTGTTTTCCTTTGAAAACATGTAGTCCTGGCTGTCCTAGCACTTAACTTGCTTTGGAGACTTGGTACTGAACTCAAGAGATCCACTTGCCGCCTGAGTGCTGGGATTGAAGTCGTGTGTGTGTGTGTGTGCCCGTGCGCGCACCCACACTCAATGCTTTTCTACTCTTCTAATTCACTGATGACAACATAGCAGGAGGCTGAGGGCAATTTATATAGAGTTTATCTCAGCCTCTATGTTTTTAGCCAGTACGTTAGCTGAAAAGGTATTTTTCGATTTTGTTTTGTTGTAGTCCTGGGTACTGAGCCCAGAACCTCATACAGAAAGGGAAAGAGGAATGGAGACAAGAGAGGGAAGATGGGAGAGAAAAAAACAAACAAAAAAAAAGAAATCCTAAGCCAAACTCTTTAGTTTATCACCCACTGTTACTTGGTTCTAATTAGATTATCCCTCAGATTCCCCACTTATTAAATAAGACTAATAGATACACCATAAATTACATAAAAACGATTTAAAGATCAAAATGGACAATTCAAGGAGGGAAAAATGTAGTCTAAAGAGGGAAATGCTTGGTTTCTATTAACATGTCCCCTAAGTTATAGATATTCAGGCTTTATAGGACTGTCAAAGTTATCTTGCCTTATATACAAAATCAGTTTTCCTTCTGCCCCCATACCCAAAAACAGGGTTTCTACATAGTCCTTGTTGTCCTGAAACTGTATGTAAACCTCGAACAGAGATCTGCCGGTCTGTGATCCAAGTGCTAGGATTAAAGGCACATACCACTATGCCTAGCTCAGTTTTGACATCCCAGTTAGTATTTCTGTCATCTTAACACTGACTAGAGTAATCCAGAAAGAGGAATGTCAACTGAGAAGATGCTTCTATCAGACTGCTCATGGGTGAATCTGCAAAGCATTTTCTTGACTAATGATTGATGTGAAAAGGCATAGCTCATTATGGCTGGTGCCACCCCAAGGCTGGGCAGGTGGTTGTGAGCTGTATAAGAAAGCAGGCCAAGGAAAGCACAGGAACAAGCCAGTAAGTATCATCCCTCCACAGTCTCTGCTTCAGTTCCTGAATGAATTATCTGTAGTTAAAGGTTCAAAATCTGCCATGAATCTAACTCTCTATGACTTAGTGGAGAAAGGAAACTATCTAGTAAGGCTTTATTTATCCAGGTGTCAAACATTAATAGTGACCTTACCTTATATGGGTCAAGTAAAAAGTCACTGAACTTGCTAGGCAGGGAATATTTCTTCACCAATTCATCTTCCACCACCCAAGGTGCATTCTCACCAGTACCAGCACGTAAGGCATTATGCCGAATAAAGTATCGAAGTATCTCCTTATTTGGTGGTCTCTCCGTTCGAATCAAGCTGTCTGCTGGCACATTGCTGATGATCTAGGTGAAAAAATAACAAAGAAATCAGCACTGGGGTGGGAAGCAGTTAAGCAATGAAAACAAAACACATATCCACAAAGGAAAGAATCACAATTCCATCTTGGGAAAGGGGTACTATACATTAAAAGATAAGGCAAAAGAAAAACAAAAATTTTTTTTTAAATTTATTTATTATTATACATAAGTACACTGTAGCTGTCTTCTGACACACCAGAAGAGGGCGTCAGATCTCATTACAGGTGGTTGTGAGCCACCATGTGGTTGCTGGGATTTGAACTCAGGACCTTCGGAACAGCAGTGTTCTTACCCACTGAGCCATCTCGCTAGTCCCAAGGCAAAATTTTGAGACAGAATTTCAAAATGATTTCCAGATTATTTGTCAATAAATATCAATTAAAGTATACCATTCAACTTCACACCAGCAACTTTTCTAGTTACGACTTTATCTTAGGAAGTCGTTTAATAGCAAAAGAGGAAGAAGGAGTATTACCTAAAGATCCATCCTTCACGGATCCATGCTTGGTGGCACACACCTATAATCTCGGCACTTAAGAGGCTGAAGTAGGACGATAGTGAGCTTGTGGCTAGCCTGGGTTAACATATAGCTAGACCCTGCTTCCAAAATACCACAAGAAATGGGGCAGTAATGGTGCGCATCTTTAATCCCAGCACTCAGGACACAGAGGCAGGATGACTGTTACCAGTTTGAAACCAGCCCAGATTACACAGCCAGCTTTAGGCCAGCGCAGACAGCAAGACCCTGTCTCAGAAGCAAAAGACAAAGAAGCAGCTGGTGGGTCTTCCCATAGAGACCTTTTCCAAGGGCTGAACTGCTTCTTATATGAAAGGGTTATCTATGAAAACTAACACAAGATTATTTTCAACATCCTAGTCCTCCTTCAATAAAACTTAAAAGTTCTAGTTGGGTATGTGTAGAAACACCCAAAATAATATACCAATATTTTTAAAATCTAGATTTAATCAAGGAAATATATATTTTATTTACAAGTTTAAAACTTTTGTTTTCTGCCACAAGGTCTCATGTAGCCCAGTTGCCCTCAAACTCACCGTGTGACATGACCTTTAACTCCTGAACCTCCTGCTTCTCTATTCCAATTACCAGGAGGTAGGAAATAAACTCTTGCCAACTGCCTTTAAATACATCCTGACTTTGAACATATTGAAAGATATGTAAAAACTAGAGCTGGAAATAGTTCAGTGATTGTACTTGTCTAACATACAAAAGAGCCTTAGTCCCACATGAAGAATTAAAAATGTAAAAGCCAAAAGGGCTGGGGATGTAACTCAGTGTAGAATATTTGCCTAGCATAGCAATACCCTGAGTACAATAGAGTTTTAAAATGGTAAAAAAGCATTAGTAAGTTGTATTAAGGGTACGAACTAGCTTCAAATCTAGTGAGATCACTTATAGAAGCAGTGTCAGAGTTGACTGACCATGTAACTTTAATCTCTGTGGTGAGGACATTCCTTGACATATTCCTTAGCATATTTTCTCCAAGAAAGCCACTCCTACAGGAGTTTCTTAAAATTTATTAGTGTAAGAGACTTAACCAACCTTATCTTCATTTTGTAGCTTCACATCATATTTGTGAGGCAGAAATTTTGGAGGAGCCCATTTTCTTTCTCCTTTTTTTAATGAAGTAGGAAGTTTTCGTGGAGACCTACGCGCTCTGTCATCTAGTCAAATCAACAGGAAATTAGCAAATAATAATAATAAAATTATTTTAATTCAACTTATTTACTCACAACTAATAACTTCATTCAGTCCCTCCCTTATACCAGGCACTGATGAGGTGTAATACTTGTAACTTCCACGAGCTAGTCTATGCAGGAAATCAGGTAAGTAAATGCCTACAATCCCACAATACAGGCTGACAAACAAGAATACTCTGGAAGTACAGAAAAGGAATGTTCCAGAAGGTGAGCATGAAACACCTAAAAGAATATGACGTATGAGCTGGAAAAATGGAAGAATAGACCTGGGTTAACTTCCCAACACCCCATGGTGGTTCCCAATTGTCAGTAACTCCAGTCCAGAAGACCTAATGCCTTTTTATGACCTCTGAGGCATGAGGCATTGTATGGTGTACGCATACATGTAGGCAAACACCTAAACACATAAAATAAAGACATGGATAAAAGAATGTGTAGTATGACAGGATAACCACAGTGTTAAATCTAACAAAAACATTAAAACAACCGGGGCTACAGAGATTGTATGGAGGTTAAGAGCACTTGTTACTCTTTCAGAGGTCCAACCTGGGTTTGGTTCCTAGCACTCAGGATGACTCAAGCATCTGTGACTCCAGTTTCAGAAGAATCTAATACCCTCTTGTGGCCTTCATGGGCACTGCATGCATGTGGTGCACAGACATACATGCAAAATACCCATACACAGAAAATAAATTTAAGATTAAAAACAAACAAACAACAACAACAACAAAAACCTGGATGTTTTGCAAGAGGACCTGGGTTTGATTCCCAGCACACAGCAGTTCACAACCATCTGTAACTCTAAATGGAGGGAACCTGGCACCTTCTGGCCTTGAAGGGCATAGAGTATGCAAGTGGTGCACAGACATACATACATACATACATGTGTATATATATATATATATATAAAACACATGTATGTATGTGTGTGTGTGTATATATATATATATATATATATATATATATATATATATATATATACACACACACACACACACATATATATGCAGGTAAAATACTGACACATGAAATCTCTAAAAATTCAAAAAAGTAAAATGACTTAAAAAAAATCTCTGTACTCAGCAAGTAAGAAGCTATCTGCACCTGAT
This sequence comes from Mus musculus, assembly GCF_000001635.26. Classification (NCBI taxonomy): domain Eukaryota; kingdom Metazoa; phylum Chordata; class Mammalia; order Rodentia; family Muridae; genus Mus; species Mus musculus. The sequence continues at coordinate 135,207,897 of NC_000071.6, read as the reverse complement.
TAGAACCCGTATAATTATTAAAAGGTGCCACAAATGCAGGCGTGGAAGCATATATTTGATACACGTTTAACCCCCAGAACTCAACAGAGTAAGGTCAGTCTGGGTCACAGAGCAAATTACAGTCCTAGGCTGTCATAAAAGCTTGCAAAGAAAAAGTTCCAAGTATAGCAACACAGCCTATAACAATACCCAGTATTCTCTAGATAGAGCCGAAAGATCAGGAGTTGAACGTCGCCTCAGATACATAGTGAGCTTGAGGCTAGCCTGCTTGAGTCACTGTCCCCAAGCAAAAAAGTAAAAAATCAGACAAGTTAAATCATAATTAATACAAAGGATTCAACCATTGGTCAGTATGCAGAGAAAATAATATTCTGAAGACCCTCGGAATAAACAGGATAGAAGAGTCTCATTGGGTGTGGTAGCACACCTAGCTGTAATTCCAACTTCTGGGAGGTACAAATAGGAGGACCAGTATTAAAAAAAAAACAAAGAATAAAAATATCAAGCCAAAATAAGAATATAGAGCTAACATGTTCCTGCCTGATATATTATTAACCTTTTTCCTCCACCAAGAAAATACTATGGAAACTAGAATTTTATCACATTCCTACAGAAATCTTAACTGTTTAGAGAAAACATTCGGTGTTTTGTAACGTAATTCAAACTCTGCCTCTTCCGCTTTCTACACATTAGGAATATCAGTTATTAAAACCTAACTAAGGCAAACACACTAAAAAGGAAGTCAAAGCCTAAATTCCTATTTGTGGGTACCAATGTTTCAGGAATGACCCCAGACAGTCTCACATATCACTGGTATCCCAATGACCGACTCTCCAGTCAGAGGGGGAAGAGTGAGAAGATATCCTCCTCAGTCAGTTCCTCATGAAAACAATTTTCTACCTCAGGCAACCAGAATTTCCACGAGTTAGGGGCTGGTGAGCTGGCTCAGCAGTTGAGAGCACTGGCTGCTGTTCCTCCAGAGGACAACAGTTCAGTTCCCAGCCCCCACGCTGGATGACTCACCATCACCTGCAACTCTGGATGTGGAGGGTCTCATCCCCTTTCTTGGCCTCTGTGCACCTATACACAGGGCATACATACACTCACAAATAAAAATAGAATAAACTTACAAATATTCAGTTCCAAAGAGAGAAGCTGGAAACGATGTGAATATGCAGCCCCAACAAAGCAGAAAACACAGCTGAAACAAAAGCCAGCTACAACTAGTCTCACAAGTTTCCTTCAGATTATTACTATATGACCTCTAAAATGATCAGCATGGATCCAAAACATCTTGATGCAACAGAAAGAATGGCAGAAAAAGTGGCAATTAAAATAGCAAGGTGAAATTATTCAATCAACCAACAGGTACAGACCATATATACCAAATACTGTGTGCTCATTTTGAGACAAAAGGATTCTAGGACAGTTAATTTCCTTATTTAAATAGTCTTAAGTGCATATAATAAAGGCTTAGGATGTGGTAACACTCTGTGCTGGCTGGTTTTGCATGACAACTGAGCAAGAATCATCACAGAGAAAAAGAAGTCTCAGTTGAGGAAATGCATTCGAGAGATCCAGCTGCAAGGCATTTTCTCAATTAGTGAACAGCCCATTTCTGTTCTAGTAGTCCTGGATTCTATAAGAAAGCAGGCTGAGCAAGCCAGGGGAAGCAAGCCAGTAAGCAAGCAGCATGCCTCCATGGCTTCTGCATGAGCTCCTGCTTGAGCTCCTGTCCTGACTTCCTCCAATGATGGACTATGATGTGGGGGTGTAAGCCGAATAAACCCTCTCCTCCACAACTTGCTTTTTGGTCATGGTATTTTCATCGCAGCAATAGAAATCCAAACTAAGACACATTCTCAGAGATGTTTTCCAAGTGGGCAATGCTTTTAGTTCTTCTAACTATAAAGTATTATTTTAGTCTCCAGATCTGTAAAAATTATATTTGGTTAACAAAGTGTTTCAGAATTCTAGTGGCTCCTACCTGAAAGTCAGGTCAAAAGAGACAAACAGAAAAGCTGTATCTGAAAGCCACCACACTAGACTGCACTGTGAGGACCAGGAGGGATTAGAATGTGCTCTGTCTACCTGGATTACTGCCCTCTCTACACTCATGTACATGTTTCTGGCTTTAGGAGTAAAGGCAAGAGGGCAGGAAGTGGTGGCACACATCACACGGATCCCAGCACTTGGGAGGCAGAAGCAGGCAGATCTCTGTTCCATGCCAACCAGGACTACATAGTAAGACCTTGATTAAGAAAAAAAAAAACAAAAAAACCAACCAAACAAAAAAAAAAACCAATCAACCAAAAAGAACAAAGGGCCCTAGGTGTATCTTAGTGCATACCTGTAATCCCAGAATTCAGGAGACAGAGACAAGAGGACCACTCCAAAATTGAGGCCAGTCTAGACTACATATTCAGACCCTGACTCAAAAGAAAAACAACAACAAACAAAAAAAGTAGGAAAATTAAAAGAAATCCAATTTTCTTTACCATCCTGGTTAAGAATGGTCTCAATTATTTAGGGAGTTTTAAGTCCTAAGTCACGTTGTGGGTATGTTAGTGGTTTTTTGAATCATAATGAATAAAATCTTGACAATATAAAAACCTAACTGTACATGTGGCTGCTACAGAAAGCTAGATTTCTACCTAACAAATGAGCACCGTCTCAACTCAGGAGCAAGGCTAGCATCATACATACTAATACTCTCTCTCCTGCCTTCATCCTCTTTGACTACTGTCTCCTTCTTCTGGAGGTCCTGAGCCATTTGACTGGAATTTTCTTTGTCACTTGACGGAGAATCACAGGCCCCATCAGATTTCTTCTCAACAGCTTCTTCATCAACTTTCTCCAAAGGATGAATCTTCACTATCTTCACCTTGAGCATTTTCTCCTTCCCAACCTACACATACAATGCAAAGACACTTAATAAATAGAACGAGAAACCTACAAAAATATAAAACATGATCCAGTATACCTAATATGGTGATTTTAATAAAAATGGCTCCCATAAGCTCATATATTGAAATGTTTAGCCACCAGGGAATGGTACTATTTGAAAGGACTAAAAGATATGACCTTGTTAAAAGAAGTTTATCACTGGGAGTGGGCTTTGATGTTTCAAAAGCAAACCAGTCCAGTGTCTGTCTGTCTGTCTGTCTGTCTGCCTGCCTGCTTATGAATCAGGATGTAACTCTCAGCAACTGCTCCAGTGTCATGTGTGCCACCATACTCCCTACCATGATGAAAATGGACTAAGCCTCTAAAATTGTAAGCCAACCCCCATTTTAATGCTCTCTTATAAGAGTTATTTTGGTCAATGGTGTCTCTTCACAGCAACAGAACAGTGAGTAAGACACCTAGCAAACAAAAATTCATGCAGACTATATAAAGTATCCAGGCATAGTAAACTTTGCTCCTCATATTTCTAGGCCTAAATATACATTAACAAATAAACCGGGCAGTAGTGGCGCATGCCTTTAATCCCAGCACTTGGAGGCAGAGGCAGGCAGATTTGAGTTTGAGGCCAGTCTGGTCTGCAGAGTGAGTTCCAGACAGCCAGGGCTATACAGAGAAACCCTGTCTCAAGAACACAATAAATAAATAAATAAATAAATAAATAAGCCAGCCAGCCAGCCAGCCAGCCAGCGTATCATATGCCTATAATTCCAACACCTGAAAGGGTGAGGAAGATTTCTTCGCATTCAAGGCCAGTCTGAAAAGGTAGTGAGCTCCAGACTAGCATGGACTACAAAGACATCGTTTCAAAACTCAACTAAACCAATGGTTCTCAGCCTCCCTAATGCTATAGCCCTTTAATACAGTTCCTCGTGTATGGTGATCCTCAATCATAAAATTATTTCACTGCTACTCCGTAACTAATTTTGATACTGTTATGAATCATCATGTAAATATCTGATATACAGCCCCAAAAGAGTCACGTCCCCAGGGTGACCACTGAAGTAAATAAGCAGAAAGATCTGCCACGCAATACCACGCTAATCTATAATCCCTAGGAGGCTGAGGCAGGAAGATCAGAACTTCTCCACCATCATCTCCTACATAGTAAGTTCAAGGTCAGCCTGGGCTACACAGCAACATCCAGTTTCAACAAAAAAAATTAAATAGAATAAAATGGGGGGCTACATAAATAAAATGAGCAGTTGCTCTTGAAGAAAACAGGGGTTTGATTCCCTGTACCCATATAATGGCTCTAGCAGGTTCACATGTGGTGTACATACATTCATGTAGGCAAAACATTTATAAAAGTAAAATATACCTTAAATAAATAATATTCTACTACACAATTCATGTACTATGTACTAAGGGCAATTGTGCTAGTCTAAAACATATGCCAAGTACACTTCAAGAACTGCATTTTTTGGTTTTCACTGTATACCTGGCCAACTGGATCTCCTCATGTAGAGCAAACTGGCCTAAACCTCGTGGTAATCCTCCTGTCCTTTCTTCTAAAGTGCAAGGATTATAAATGCATCACCGGGGCTGGTGAGATGGCTCAGTGGGTAAGAGCACCCGACTGCTCTTCCAAAGGTCCAGAGTTCAAATCCCAGCAACCACATGGTGGCTCACAACCATCCGTAACGAGATCTGACTCCATCTTCTGGAGTGTGTGAAGACAGCTACAGTATATTTACATAAAATAATAAATAAATCTTAAAAAAATAAAAAATAAAAATAAATAAATAAATAAATGCATCACCACACCCAGATAAGAACTTTTTTTGTTTTTCAAAAATAAAATATCCAGTTGTTACAGAACCCATCTAAAGGACTATCTTTTCTCCACTTAATTACCTTTCAGTGACTATTACAAATCAGTTGTCTGGGTTTATTTTTGGATGGTAGTCTACTGCACTATCTATCTGTCTTACCACGGAAACTAAATTGGCTGGGCACAGCGGCATGTGACTGTAACTCGAGAACTCTAGTGGAAGAGGCAGGAGGACTGACATGAGGCAAAGGCAAGTCTAGTCCTGTGGATTTCCAGAACAGCCTGTGCTACAATAAAAACCAGTCTCACCTGGAAATTGTTCACAACCACCTCTGCCTCTAGCTCAAGGGGTATCCCATCAGACACTTCTGACATCTATGGGCACTTGTCCACATACCCATATACATAATTAAAAAAAAAAAATCTTAAAAGCACACACACAAACCAAGTACTTAGGCTAAGCAAGTATAGAATTAAAACAACACTATGACACCTACATCACCATATAGACTTTTTTAAAAAAATCACACACAAGACAATAAGCACATCAGCACATATCTGTAATCCTAGCACTTGGAAAGTATAGAGGAAGATCAAGAGTTAAAGGCTACCCTTGACTACACAATAAATTTGAGGACAGTCTGAACTAAATCATACCCTGTCTCCAAAAAACAAGGAAAGGGGGAAGAGGACACGTACCCCTCCCACACACATATATAGAAGTGCAACTTTAATAGTTCTTAAGTAACCCACTCTCTACCTCAGAGATTGACAGCCATTGTATTATTTTGTTTTGACTTCAGTAAGTGGAATCAAGACTGTATTATTCTGTGACTACCTTCTCTTAATTTTACATTTCTTTTTGCTATTGAGTATTCAAAGCCTTAACAATTTATTCATTCAACTGCTGATAGGTCCTTAGGTAATTTCCTCTTTGGAGTATTATTTGTAATACTAAGAGTTCTTGGGGGGGGGGGGGGGTGTAAAAAAAAAAAAAAAAAAAAAAAAAAAAGCCGGGCGCGGTAGCTCATGCCTTTAATCCCAGCACTCGGGAGGCAGAGGCAGGTGGATTTCTGAGTTTGGGGCCAGCCTGGTCTACAGAGTGAGTTCCAGGACAGCCAGAGCTACACAGAGAAACCCTGTCTGGAAAAACCATTTAAAAAAAAAAAAAAAAAGAGTTCTTACACAAGTATCCTGGGGCAATATTATAAAGATAAATGTTCAAAAATGACAGCCCAGTCAAGGGGACATGCATATTCAACTGTGTGAGCAATCGCAAAGCATTCACAAGAGCTACATACTGTTCACAGCACTGGTGCTGAGTGAACGCTGGCAATACAGCTCAGAGGTAACTTACACACCTGCCTAGCATGTGCACGGCTGAGTGTGCAAACAGTACAGCAACGGGAAAAAGAATAAGCAAAAGCAATGTATGAGCAGTTCTGTTCTCTTACCAATTTTGGCAGTTGCTCATATTTACTAAACTCATATGTATAAAAATCTTGACTGTGGTTTTGATTTGATTCCTGAAGCATAAATGAGTTTAAACATCTTTTCATGGTTTGGGACATCCATATTCCCATCCTTTGCCTCAGATACTCTTGTTCCATCTTTGTTTTGTTTTCTTACTTTGTATTTTATTTTCAGTGTTAAAGATGGAGTCTCGGGCCCTGCTCATGCTGGGCAAGTATTCCACAGTCCCTCACCGGCAGGCAGACTCTAAACTCCAGTCCTTTTCCGTCTTGCAGATACGCCCTGTGCTTTCCTTTTTTTAAAGATTTATTTATTTTATTTATATGAGTACACTGTTGCTGTCTTCAGACACACCAGAAGAGGGTATCAGATCCCATTACAGATGGTTGTGAGCCACCGTGTGGTTGCTGGGAACTGAACTCAGGACCTCAGGAAGAGCAGTCAGTGCTCTTAACCACTGAGCCATCTCTCTAAGCCCCTGCCTAATGCTTTCCTTTTGTCACTATAGTTGTACTTGTTTTTCTTCCTTTTGCTTTTAAGTCTAGTCTTTCTTCTCTACCTGGCTCAGTGTTTACAAAGGCTATTTTGGGTTTCTGTGCCCTCCAGATCTTGATGAGGTCAGCCCATAGGAAGCACACAGTAATCAGACATGGTGGGGTTATTTCTGTTATATTTCCCTTAACAAATTCCAAGCAAGTTAGCTAGATCAGATCACTAAATTAGTCTAATAACTATAGTTACTTTTCCTATGATTTGGAGCCACTACCTTCCCTCTATTTCCCTGAGGTTTGTTTAGAAATGACAATATCCCTATTGCTCATAGCAACCAGGACTTCTCCTTATGAAGTGTTGCTTGTGCTTGATCAGACTCTTGTCTGATTTCAAAAGTCCCTTTACTAAACTCAATTCAATTACACGATTTAAATCCTCCATCTGTTTTTTGTTGTTGTTGTTAAGATGTAACACTTAAAAGGCAGAGGTGTGATCATCTACACAAACAGATTTCTTTGCGTTGGAAGCCAGCCTGTTCTATAGAGTGAGTTCTAAGTTCTAATACAGGCAGGGATATGTAAAGAGACCCTGTCCTCAAACAACAAAAAGAGACAGAGGCAAGAAAACTACTTAGAGTTTAAGGCCAGCCTAGCATACAGAATGAGAATCTCAAAGATCAAACCAAACCAACCAATAAACAAAACCACTGATAATTTCAGACATTACAAATAAAAAATATAAAATAACAAAGTAAAAACAAGAGTAAATTCATTAAATACATCAGTGAAATAAAGTGCAAGCAGAGTGAGGTATCAGAGACATAAATGAATTCAGTGTCAGTCTCACTTCTTACTGGCTACTACAGCACATTCTGCCCCTGAGCAAGATAGCCTAACACTAAAACCCCTGAAAATCACACTCTGAGATTGCAAAGATGGGTAGCTATTTAAACCAGCATCTAGGTAATAGCTTGCAAAGATAAGGGGTTACTTTATTTCTTCTCCTACTTAGAAGAGCATTTCCTGGATCATCCTCCCTTTGGAGCCACTTCAACTCCCTGAAGTTCTTTCTCACTTCTCCTAAATAAATTTATGTTCAGGCTGACAAGATGGCTGAGCAGATAAAGGCACGTGCCAACAAACCTGGCAAACTGAGTTTTCAATTCCCATATGCTGGAAGCCAAGAAACAACTCCCACAGGTTGTTCTCTAACCTCCACACAGGTTCTGAGGTACAGGAGTGTGCATATATATGCAAGGAACAACATATAAGTAAATGAATATGATGAAAAATTGTATTAAATAAATCTGTCACACTGCTCTTAAAAAGGAAAAGCCGGGCAGTGGTGGTGCAAGCCTTTAATCCTAGAACTTGAGAGGCAGAGGCAGGCAGATTTCTGAGTTTGAAGCCAGCCTGGTCTACAAAGTGAGTCCTAGGACAGCCAGGGCTACACAGAGAAACCTTGTCTAGGAAAAAACAAAAACAAAACAATAAATCATACATATACTTCTTCAGCTATAATCCCAATATTGGAGAGGCTGAGGCAAGATGCCCACAACCTAGAGGGCAGCCTGGGCTGCACAGGAAGTTCTGGACCAGCATGGGATATAGAGCAACATCCTAAGTCAAACAACAACAAACTAATAAAATCAAATTCTCTAAATAAAGTATTTATTTCCTCACTCCAAATACAGTAACAATTTTCAGAACCAAAATGCAACATAAAGTCCAAAGATGTGATGGAGGGTCCCTAAGCTTGTAAGGCCCAGGGTTCCCTTCCTAATGGGGTGGGGAGGAGGGGGTGGAAATCAAACAGCGCTGGCAGGCACTGTGGTGCACTGAGGAGGCTGAAGTAGGACTACAAGCTCCAGGCCAACCTGGACTCCAAATCCAGACCATCTCTTTCAAAAGAAAGAAAAGATCAGTGAAAAGAAAAGAAAGAAAAGAAAAGAAAAGGCAACCAACCTAAGGACCAGAGATCAGTGAATAACGGGACAGAGTCTAGGTTTCAGAACACACCCTAGCCCAGCACTAGTGGTGGCGCACGCCTTTGATCCCAGCACTCAGGAGGCAGAGGCAGGTGGATCTGAATTCAAGGTCAGCCTGGTCTACAGAGTAAGTTCTAGGACAGCCAGGGCTACACAGAGAAACTGTCTCCAAAAATAAAAAGGAATCCATCTAACTTAAGAAACAATGCACTTTCTTTACTCTGACAAAAGTAAAAAGTAGTAAGCCCAGTGTTGATCAGATATTTTCTTATCTTGAATTCATCTAATACATGTCAACATGAATACCTATTGAAATGTTACCTCACTACTTTTCTTCATATTCTTTTGCCTTATGTAAAGTGACTCTGCTATCCCAAACATACAGGTATTTTTTTAAAAAAAATGTTTGTGCCGGGCAGTGGTGGCGCACGCCTTTAATCCCAGCACTCGGGAGGCAGAGGCAGGTGGATTTCTGAGTTCGAGGCCAACCTGGTCTACAGAGTGAGTTCCAGGACAGCAAGGGCTACACAGAGAAACCCTGTCTCGAAAAACAAAAACAAACAAACAAACAAACAAAATGTTAGCTTCAGCCAAACATGGTAGTATATGCCTTTAATCCCAGCAGAGGCAGGCAAATAAATCACTTTGACTTTAGCTGGACCACAGAGCTAGGCAGTCTCAATCAATCAATCAATTTAGAAAATAAAAAAAAAACAAACCAAAACAAACCAAAAACAAGCCAGGTGGTGGTGGCACACACTTTTAATCCCAGCAGTCAAGTGAATCTCTGAGTTTGAGGACATCCTCATCTATAGTGACCAGTTCCTGAACAGCCAGGGCTACACAGAGAAACCCTGTCTCGAAAAACAAACAAACAAGAATACAGACTTACCTCAAAGTCACACTCTTCCCCCACGGCATATTTGGTCATGATCTCTAACCAGGCAGAGTCGACAAGCTTCTCTAAGGAGGCTGTGTTATGGTGAACCATTTCCAAAACAAGCTTCTCATACCAGTTAGGAAACTCTTCCTTCAAACTAAATAAAGGTCAACAGTTAGCAAGGAAATACAAAAGCCTTTAGCAGGAGATTTCAACTCAAACTGAAAGAAAGAAAGAAAGAAAGAAAGAAAGAAAGAAAGAAAGAAAGAAAGAAAGAAAGAAAGAAAGAAAGAAAGAAAGAAAGAAAGAAAGAAAAGACAATAATTTACAGCAATTTTAGGGTGACAAATATTTCCTTTAAAAAAAATTACTTGAAAATTTCATGCAATGTGTTTTACTCCCTCGCCCCCCAAAGAAACTTTCTTCAGCAAGTACACGTAAAGCACTGGAAAATAAAGGAAGATTAAAAAGCCCAAAGTGGGGGGCTGGAAAGATGGCTCAGCAGTTAAGAGCACTGACTGCTCTTCCAAAGGTCCTGAGTTCAAATCCCAGCAACCACATGGTGGCTCACAACTATCTGTAATGGGATCTGATGCCTTCTTCTGGTGTGACTGAGAAACAGTGTATACTTGAGACTAATAAATAAATCTTAAAAAAAAAAAAAAAGCCCAAAGTGGGTCTGGAGCGAGGGTTCAGCAGTTAAGAGTATTTGCTGTTCTCAGAACCCAAATTCAGTCTCTAGCACACATTTAAGAACTCACAGCTGTCTGCAACTCCAGTTCCAAGGAGTGTGATGCCTTCTTCTGACCTCCTTCTATGCCAAGCAAGCATGTAGTGTGCATACATACATGTAGGCAAAATACTCATAAACAGAAAGTAAATACATCTTAAAAAATAAAATAAAAAACCAAAGAAAATGATAATAAAGAAACTGCAGCTACCAGGGCATGGTAGTTCACAAGCAACAACAACAAACAAAATAAAATAAAATAAAACAAAACAAAACCAAAACAACCAGCCCTGGTGGCCAAACCAAGATCTCTTAGCTCGAGGCCAGTGTGGAAAGGAGAGCAGGAGATAAGCAGTGAAAGACACATCAGTTTTCAGAAGAAAACAAACTAAGAACTCTTAAATACTTGTCAGATTAATCCATCCAGGTTAGCTTTCTCACTCATAAATAAAAATAATAGGCATACTACCAATAAATTCAACACTTCCCCTATTATGTTGCTTTTTAAGGGTCTCAATGTGTTGCCCTGGAACTCTCTATGTAGACCAGTGGGCACTAAACTCAGAATTGTCTGCTCTGCCTCCTTCAGACCCTTCTCTCTTTTTCAATAATCCCCCATTACTTCTAACATTCTTAATTACCAAATCATATACTTTATAGAACCTGTGGCCAATATAGATTTAGTCTGGTTTTTCTTTGCTGCCTTGATATTACTTCTAGAGCATATCAGTCCTTTACTTAGAATTATATTTTCAAAATATTTATAAGGTAAAACAAAAAACAAATAAACACCCAAAGGCTTAGTAAAATACCCAGTAAGTACACATACATAGTAAATACCAGCAAAATGCTACTAACCGACGAGCACTCTGAGCACAGCACACTAACTCAATGTATTACATTCAAGTCCCAAATACATAAATACAAACACCACCTTACAGGTATTATCTCCACCTAACTTCCCTGACGTAGAAAGATGGTGCCAAAGGGGAAGGCTTCTGATACTCACAGCTCAGCAACTTCCTGTTCCTCTTCCCAGGCCTCCTTGTGTGTTAGCTGACTGCTTCCTGTACTCTTACACGTCCAAATGCGTTCACTGTATCTTTCCAGGCGGGCTTCATACTCTCTGTCAGCAGTGGCTCAGGAAAACAATATTCAAGCAACAAAACACCCAACATATACTCAGAAAAGACATATCTATATTATAGAAAAATGCCCAACTATCTTTTCTTTAAGGTAGAACAAGAGAAAATAAAAATGAAGTCTATTTAGTCATAAATCCAAAGTATATCATAATTGAAGAATGATAATAACTGGTCACATTTTTGTTGTTGTTGTTTTTCAAGACCGAGTTTCTCTCTACAGCCCTGGAACTCTGTAGATGAAGCTGTACAACCATACCCAACAGGAATACGGACTAAGATTAAGTGAAACTAACACAGCTTAGATAGCCAAATAGTTTAAGAATCATTCCACAGGGGCTCAGGAGTAAGAGCTCATCAGTTAAGAGCACTTGCTGCTCTTCCAAGGAACACCCTCATGGTAACTCACAACCACCTGTAACACCAATTCCAGGAGATTCAGTACCTCCTTTGGACCACTTCAGATACCAGGTACTAACATGGTACATGCACTCACACACTTACTTACACACACACACACACACACACACAAAACATTCATTTTTACATACAAAATGAGATAAATAAACCTAATAACATTTTAAAAAATCTGTCTACAGGCTGGGCGGTAGTGGCACACACCTTCAATCCCAGCTCTTGGGAGGCAGAGGCAGGTGGATTTCTGAGTTCCAGGCCAGCCTGGTCTACAAAGTGAGTTCCAGGACAGCCAGGGCTATTAAAAAAAAATATATCAGTCTACAGTTAAGATGACTACATCAAAGTTTGAGATAAATTCAGACTAGTGACTCTTTACCACCAGCCTTTCTATCTACCTTGGAAACACCTGTTCCTTCCTAAGGCTTGAAAAACAAATTCCAAGCTGGGACTGTCATGCAGTAGGGCATCTGCTTAAGCCGGTATCACAATTCAAAGTCAGTCAGTCAAATGCATGAACACCTAACCTAAAACCTAGCTTTGATAAACTATTTATTCCAGTCTTCATGTTGGCCCTGATAACACTGAACTCACAAAGCATTTAGTAGTTGTTCAGTCTTCCTGAGTGAGACGGGAGAAGACACGACACTAGTGCCTTACTATGGCAAATTCCTGCCATCCCAACTGGAACTCACTGGCAGGCAGGCATACTCAAATTCAAATAACAAGCAACTAGTTTACTTCTGTGTACCAATAGTAACAGATGCTATACAAGAAAGAAAACTGAGCTGCAACTAGAGTCACCTGCCAATCCCCGTATGTTCCACACATGTTTCATCTTGGCTCAACGTATTTAAAGTCAGTTGTGGCATCACCTATAATCCCAGAACCTAGGAGGCAAGGGCAGGAAGATCAGGAGTTCCAGGTCATCCTCAGTTACACAAGGAGTTTGAGACTAGCTTGGGCCAAATGAAATCCTGCCTCAAAAAGCAAAAACAAAACAAAAGGGGGTGGGGGTAGGGGTTAGCCTGTTAAAGGGTATTGAGTCAGCAGCCCCGATTCTGTTTTAGATTTTAGGTCACCAGAAGTCAGTCACTACAAGTAACCACTCACAGAAAATGTCAACTGAGGTGCTTCTGTCTCAGCAACTGCTGCACATGTAATCGAGACAAAATGTCAAAGCAATTCTCAAAAGGTTAAGCAATCTATAACTAATCAGGTACTTTCAAGTCCTTGACTATATCATTATACACTTACTTTTCTTGACTCCAAGAACTTTTCTCCTTACCACAATATACTGCTTTATTCTCTTCAACCTAATAAGGCTGGTTTCTTTCAAAAGTACCTGACTGTGGTTTAATTGAGAATGGTCTCAAGAGGGCGATACATTTGATGCTTGGTCATTAGTGCGTAACTACCTGAGATGTAGTAAGAGTCGGTGGTAGGTGTAGATTTGTAGGATAAAGGGTCAAGGAGGTGGGCTTTGGGGCTTCAAAAACCACAAGCCAATCCCAGAGTCCTCTCTTCCTGTTGCCTCCAGATCTGGATGCAGAAATGTTACTGTTTGCTTGCCACCTTATTCCTGCCATATTTCCCACCATGACAATGGATTAAACCTCTCAAACTGTAAGTAGCCCCAATTAAATGTTCTCTTTGATAAGCGCTGCTGTGGTCATGGTGTCATTACAGCAACAAAACACTAACCAAGACACTGAAAGTCTGAAAAGTGGTCCAACAGCATATGAAGACTTAAGTAGTAAAGTAAAATACTTAAAGTAAAAGGGCTGGAGAGAGAGCTCTGTGGTTAAGACCACCTAATGTTGCTACAGAGAGCCTATGTTCTGTTGCCGGAACTCATTCACAACCATCTGTAGTGCTCCAGGAAATCTGATGCTCTCTCTGACATCCAGACACTAGACATGCATGTGGTTTGGTGCACATACATACATACATACATACACGCAGGAGAAATCCCCATACACATTAATTGCTCAAAAACAAAAACAAAACATGCAACTAAAGATGGGCGTGGTAGCACACACTTACAATCCCACCAATCCTGAGGCTGGACCCTGTCACAAACAAACAGAACAATAATCCTAAGAGTTCTAATAGCGCCAACTCTCAGATTTGCTTTTTAATTCTATCTTTTCTCTCTTTGGATCACAGTGCCAATGATCAACTGTAATCTGGGATCATGTATTAAGTCATACATTTGTAATTTCAATATATGGGAGGGAGAAGCAGGAAGACTGCCCCATGTTGAAAGCTAGCCTGGGCCACACAGAAAGTTTGAAACCAGCAGGGGCTATAATTAAACAAACCCTACCAAAACAACAATTTGGGGATCTGAAGAGACGGCTCAGTGGTTAAGAGCACTGGCTGCTCTTCCAGGTAATCTGGATTTTATTCCCAGCACCTATATAGTGGCTCACAAACATCCTTAACGCTAGTTCCGGGAGATGTAACCTCTTCTCTTCTGGCATCTGAGGGCACCAGACATGTACATGGTGCACAGATATATATGCCAACAAAACACAGATAAAGTAATTGTTTTTTTAAGTTTTTAAAGATTTATTCAAAATCAGGATTGGTGACCCACAACTTTAATCCCAGCACTTGGAGGCAGATCTCTTGAGTTTGAGGCTAGCCAGGCCTATCAGGCATGTTCCAGGACAACCAGGGTTCAAGAAATCCTGGCTTAAAAAAAATATTCAGAACTATAAGTTAACACTATTTACAGCTACCCAACTCTTCAAACATGCTCTACTCAGTCTGTTTAGAGCCAGATTTACTGTACAAATAATGGCCCCTCAGTAAACCATATAAGAGTTCCCAGAGCATACTACAAAGTTCCTAAAACAGTTGTTTCTAAACTTGAGCACACATGACTACTGATGCACACAACAAAAGCATGAGTCTACATTAGGCTGTCGCTAGCTCCAGCTCCTGCTTCTTTTGAAACCCAGTTTTACTTAACAGATCTTATGACCAAATATCAAAAGCTGTTGGAGGCTAAAGCTGGAGGGGCTGCCTAAAAGCTCCAGGCCAGTCACAACGGTCAAAATCAAGTAAAAGCCAGCCTGGGTTCCATAAGCCAGACCATAACTCCAGCTGAGTCAGTGGTGGCAAATGCTTTTAATCCCAGCAATAGTGAGGCAGGGCAGGAGGATTGCTGGGGGTTCTCAAAAACAAACAAACACCAAAACAAAACAAAACAAAAAACAGAGTGGAGGGCTAGACATGGTGGCACATGCATTTGGGAGGCAGAGGTAGATGGATCTCTGCAAGGCCAGACACAGTGAGACCCTGTCTCAAAACAAACAGGGCTGGAGAAATGGCTCAATGTTGAAGAGCACTGGCCACTCTCAAGGAGGATCTGGTTTCAATTTCTAGCACTCACATGGAAGCTTGAAACTGTCTGTAACTACAGTCCCAGGGGATCCAACCCTTTCTTCTTATCTCCATGGTTACCATACACACATTTATGTCCATAAACACTCAGACACATAAAAGCAACAGCAACCAAAAATATACACCAACCTGACTCTAATCAATTAATGTTATTCTAGTAAGTGTCTTGCCTATGGTACTACCCCTACGGAAGACTATCCATAGGTACAAAGGTAAAGTGCAATTGATAACCTATGATAGTGAAAACATACAATCATTAAATTCGTGTATTATCTGAAACTTCCAGTTTCCTTCTTTTAAGATTAAAAATTTTGGGGCCGGAGAGATGGCTCAGAGGTTATAAGCACTCACTGACTGCTCTTTCGGAGGTCTGAATTCAATTCCCAGCAACCACATGGTGGCTCACAACCATCTGTAATGGGATCTGATGCTCTCTTCCGGTCTGCCCTAAGACAGTGAAAGTGTACTCACATACACCAAATAAATAAATCTTGAAAAAAAAAATTGGGGGGCTGGAGAGATGATGGCTCAGCAGTTAAGAGCACTGATTGCTCTTCTAGAGGTCCTGAGTTCAATTCCCAGAAACCACATGGTGGCTAATAAACATCTGTAATGGGATCTGATGCCCTCTTCTAGTGAGTCTGAAGACAGCTACAGTATATTCATATACATAAAATAAAATGAATCTTATTAAAAAATTTTGAGTGTGCTGGTGTCTGTGAATGAAGCATGCCATGTATGTGTAGTACCCACAGAAGCCAGAAGAGGGCATTATGCTCCCTTGGAGCTGGATTTACAGGTTTTGAGCCTGCAATCCGGGGTTTCTATGGTAGACCTATGGTAGTGCTCTTAACACTGCCATCTCTCCAGCCCTTCTGTTTTTGAGAAAAGGTCTCCCTTGTAGCCAGGCTGGCCTAAAGCCCCCTTTCCTCCTGCCTTAGCTTTGGAATGCAGGGATTACAGCCATAAGCGGCCAGTAAGCTTCCACTGTCAATTAATTCAATGAAGGCATACAAGGTACCTTTTAAGAACATACTCACGGCTTTAAGTTAAAATAGAAAAAGTTGTTATAGCTAAACATGCAGTCAAAATGAGGAGAAAATTACTCTTATTAAAATATAACCCTAAGAGCTGGTGAGATGGCTCAGTGGTTAAGAGTGCCGACTGCTCTTCCAAAGGTCCCGAGTTCAAATCCCAGCAACCACATGGTGGCTCATAACCATCCATAATGAAATCTGATGCCCTCTTCTGGAGTGTCTGAAGACAGCTACAGTGTACTTAAATATAATAAATAAATGAATCTTTTAAATATATATATGTATAACCCTAAATATAAATTGAGGAGTGGTGATACTTCCAATACAGCTGTTGCTCAACCATACATCTGCTATCCTCTATGGAACCACTCATAATGAAACATGCCAACCAGCCAGCCACACGGTCCAGAACTCAAAACTACTCTCAATATGCTCCCTGCTTCTGGGAATTTCCAGGAGAGCAATTTCCTCTAAATATCATCTTTTAAAAAATAATTCATTTATCTAAAAGTCCTAAATACTGGTAGAGGAAATTCTAAACAAATGTCTATTAAATGTATACCATTTAAAATGGTTCAGGTTTCAGTTTTCATTAAGAAAATGTTTGCAAGATTAGGGAAACAGTACTATGATGGTGCCTGCTTGCTCCACAATGTGCATCAAAGCATATACACCCAACCCACCTCCAGACAATAAATAAATAATAAACAATGCCTTTGTTAATAATTCTAAATTAGCTGGCTATGTTTCAAATGTCTCAGACTTACCTCTGGGGCTGGTGAGATGGCTCAACAGGTAAGAGCACTGACTGCTCTTACAAAGGACCTGAATTCAAATCCCAGCAACCACATGGTGGCTCACAACCATCCGTAATGAAATCTGACTCCCTCTTCTGGTGTGTCTGAAGCAGCTACAGTGTAGTTATATATAATAATAAATAAATCTTAAAAAAAAAAAAGACTTACCTCTGATAATATTAGTATGACCATCAATAGGTCAAAGAATCAGCTGGGTATGGTACCATGATACCAAGGATAGCAAACCTCGGAGTTTAAACCAGTCTGGACTTGGCCAGTCAAGGTTGCATAGTGACACCCTGCCTAAATAAATAAGTAAGTAGATAGATACATAGATAACTGACATGTAAGGAGACTATGTCAGAGTCCCAGGAGTAAGTTTTACTCTACTGACATCATGAAAATAGTTTTAAAAGCAAGTATGGTACCTTTAGAATAATGTACTTCATAGAACTAAATACACCTTATATCATCTAATTATAACACAAACTGACACAGAGTAGACTAATATCTCAATAAAAGTGTGGGGGTGGCTCAACAGTTAAGAGCACTTGCTGTGGAGCTAGGTTCAGTTCTCAGCTAACACATGTGGAAACCATGTATAGGCACACAGAAGGTTCACACATATAAATGTAGGCAAAACACTCATGTCCATAAAATATATAAATCTTTAAAAGAAAAAAAGTTTTGATTCAGTTAAAAGCAAAGGAGGATGTGTGGCATGGTGGCACATGACTATGACCCTAGAACCCAGAAACTCTTCACTTGGGAGGCTGTCGCAGGATTCAGGAGCTCAAAGGCAACATGGTGTGTGTCAGAGCCTGCAGAGCACATGCAGGGCCCTGGGCCCCATCCTGTACCACAGTTCCTGTTCTTCCCTTCATTTATTTACAGTGACATCCTTGAAAGAGCACTGGATTGTAATCCCAACATTCATCATTTATACACAAGAGTCCATGAACTTTAAACATACCGACTTCAATTCCCTTGGGCCCACTGGGCAAGCAGACAGGAAATCTGGACCACCTCTAAGACCCTTTTCAGCTCAGAAATGCCATAAGCATACATAAGCAAACACCTACATGGAGGCCAGGCATGGTGCTGCAAGAACCCTTTCATCTCAGAACTTAGAACAGGTATGGAATGGCAGATCTTTAAGTTTCAGGCCAATCTGCTCTACAAAATGTTCCATCCTTGACAGAGCCACACAGTGAGACCCTACTGAAAGAAAGAGAAAACAAAAACAAAAACCCAACTGGGGCTTAGAGTCAACAGTGAGGTTAAGTGCACAGAACCTGGGTTCAATCCCCAGCACCCTCACAGTAGCTCACAATCCAAATCTGGCCTCCAGGGTGCTCCAGACACACAGTGCTCCATAGACACATAGGCAGGGAAACATCTATACAGACAAAATTAAAAGGTGGAAAATAATCTCTGTAGGTGGACACTGCCTTTCAGAACTGATGCTAGAAGGGCTGAAGCTGTACTGGCTGGTCCTGAGGTCTATTAATCCCAGATACTAGGGAGGCTAAAGCAGGAGAACCAAAAGTTCAAGGCCTGCCTAAGCCACATGGTGAGTTCCCAGCCAGTCTCAGCAATTTTAATGATGCCCTGACTCAAAATAAAAAACCAGAGGGCCCAGGATGGAGCTTACTAATAGTGCAGGGCCCTACGGTAAATTCCCCAAATATTGAGGAAAGGAAGGGGAGTAAAAGTATCCTAAATATTCAGAACATTTTATTAAATCTACACAGGTGATCGGCAATTCCATCACTTGGGAAGTTAGGAAGGAAAACGTCACACTTAGCTTCCAACACCTACCTTAGACATCAACCTAGGTTACAAGACAATTAAAAATGAAACAACAAAAAACAAAGCAGGAAAGAGGCAAAGGCCAAGAGCAAACTGAAATACTTCACTTGAATCCTTCCTGCTCTTACCTAATCTTTCCAAAGGAAAAGGGGTGGTAAAGATAGCAGGACAGGCAAGTTTGGTAAGGAAACTTAGCTTTTTAAAAAACAAATAAGCCTTAAAAGATTCAACATTCCCCCTACCGGGGGCGGGGGGGGGGGGGGGGGAAGTACTACAACTTTTAACTAAGAGGCTATGCTTGGTCAAGAAATCTTAAAGTAATGATTGGAAATGCTGACTTTGTATTCTAAAACACCAGTTTCACGTACCAGAGAGAGAGAGAGAGAGAGAGAGAGAGAGAGAGAGAGAGAGAGATTGAGAGACAGAGAGACAGGCAGACAGACAGACAGGATCGGGAATGCAGTGTCCAGCCTCTCTGAGTTCGAGGCCAGCCGGTGCTACATGAAGCGCTCCCTCAAAAAAAAAAAAAAAAAAAAAAAGACGGAAAAATGAAACTTCTAAGTGTCAAACTTCTGTGTTCTCTAGGAAATAAATGGCCACCAGAACCATCAATGTACCTTTCTGCTCCTTCCCATCTTCAGTGGGTAAAAAGTTAATGCCAGGTTTTGTGATTTACGGTTCTGTCAGTTCATCCCTGGCCTAAAGTCCACTCCGGAGGAGAAAAACAAAACCCACAAGCCACATCAGTGTCCCCGCACAGCCCACTCAAGACGCAGTAGAGGCTTGCACAAGCCGGATCACGCGGCTGCGCCGGTACAATTTCAAAAACTTAAACTTGACGGTTTCATTTCTATGAAAGGAGAGAGAAATAAAATGCGCAAAGGGAACCCGGCTACCCTCCCTAGTCATTTAGGGCCCGAAGCCAAGTTGGGGAGGAGGGGATTGGTGTTGCGATCACCACCGAGGCCCCGGGGACAAAGTAAGGGGAAAAGGGATGGAGGCGCGCGGTTCCGGGAAGGACGGCTGGAGACGGCCCGGAGGGATCTCGCCGCGGAGCTCCCAAGCCCGGGTAAAGCAGGGCCCCGGGCATCACGGCCCGCGGACGGCCCCGTGCGGTGACAGCTGCCCCGCGAGCCGCGCGCGGCCCATTCGCATCTCGCCATCTCCATCCCTCGCCCTGCGCAGCCGCGGCCGAGCGTCCACACCGCGCGCGGAGAAAGGATACTCCCGGGTGCGGAAGGCCTCCTGAGTGTGCGGGATGGTGAAGAGCGGCTCCTCTCCGGGCAGCGGTTTCACCAGCGGGAAGGGCTTGCGGCCCAGCAGCGGCGCCATCGCGGCGGCGCCGGCAGGGGACGGAGCGCCGAAGGCTCGGCCGCTCTGCTGCGCAGCGCTAGGCCCCGGCAGCCCCGGGGCGAGCGAGCGAGCGAGGCGCCTGGCTCCCGGGGCGATGGGGGAGGGGAGGGGTGAGAGGGCGGCGCGAACTCCGGCTTCCCTCAGAGCTGGCGGGACCGCGCCACGGCCATGGAAGCCAGGGGGACGCCTCGAGGGGAGAAAACGGAGAGATTCTCCTCGCCCCTTCCGGCGCCTTTCACCTCACGCCGATCTCCGCCGCGGCGGCCGCCAGTCACGACTCCTCTCCAGCGGGCACGGGAGGAAATTATTGAAAAATGGCGGGAGATTCCCTTCCTCCCCCCCGCTGCCGGGCCAGCGCACAGACTAACTTGCTTCTCCGTGGCGCCCTGGGGCGGAGGCTCCGATAGGCGGAGGGCTCGTCGGCCTTCGCAGCCTATTGGCTCAGAGAGGCTGCCGCTCCGAGGTCGAGTCCCGCCCCCTGGGCTCCAGCCGCGAAGTTGAGTTGCAGCGCAGCAGAGGGCAGTCTGAAAAGGTGAAAGGTCACGTTATGTAAGAGCCGGGGACGGGCGTGCGGGCCTCCAGTGGCGGACTTCAAAAGTAATGGGACAGCAGTAGGAGGGGGAGGACGAAAAGCGGAAGACTCAAAGAGGTCAGAGCAAAAAGCCCTGTCACTGATACAGACATTGCGCCATCTGTCACCGACGGCGACACCGACATCCGGGCACTCACTGTCCGTGTGCTGCGCCGGAGGGGGGAGGGGGAGCGCGCGGCCAGGGGCTTTGTCTTTCCACTCGCGCTCCGCCCCCCTTCTTAAAGGGGCCGCGCTCGGCCACGCCCGGGGATGCGCGGGTGGAGCTGTACTGGGCGGGAAGTAACTCAGGCCCTCTCCAAACTGAAGTTCCGCATTGGGGCGACTAGGACCCCAACCTTCCCCGACGCGGCATCACTGTAATTGAGAAATGGAGATTAACAGCCTGTTTTTTAAGGACTACAGGGAAGGATAATGAAGAACTTTCTTTAAAAATATGTGGAGGAAGAGCCGCAGAGCAGACTCAGGGGCTAAGATCTTGTACTCGTTCAGAGGACCCAAGTTCAATTCTTAGCTCCCACATCGGGTAGCTGGAACCTGCCTCCGGCTGCAGCTCCAGGAGTTCCCATTCCTCTTGCCTCCTCAGGTGCACGTACTCACGTGCACGTAACATCCCCCACCACGTGTGCACACATACACAATTTAAAAATAAATCTTGAAAGTAAAATAAACGGAAGAATAATAAAGAAGGTTTTCTGTATGTACATATGTAAAAGACTATATTCATTCATATATATGTGTGTGTATATATATATATGTGTGTGTGTATATAGTGCAACTAAGTGATGCAGGTTTTTGAAGCTGGACGGTCCTAAGTGAGTTTGTGACTAACCTGGGCTACAGTCTTACAGGCTGAATAGCAAATCCCTATAACAATAAATAAATAAAGCTATGTTAGAAAACATATGTATTAAGCTCATGGGGCTGGAGAAGTGACTCCGCATGCAATTAAGAGTTCTTCCAGAGATTCTGGGTCTGATTCACAGTTTTTGTGTTGGAGGATCACAATCGCCTGTGACTCCAGAGCAGTAGATTCTTGCAACCCTGTATACATACCCCCCCCATACACATAATTTAAAATAAAAATAAATGTACTATTAAAAAAGATGGGCCTAAAGGGATGGCTTAAGGTTAACACATACTGCTCTTGCAGAAGACCTGAGTTGGATTCCAGCATCCACATGCAATGGCTCTCAACCATTACTAACTCCAGTTCAAAAGGTCAAAGACGCTCTAGCGCCCTCTTTTGGTCTCTGAAGGCATGTGGGCATGCCTTCACACCCCCACTCCACCCCCACCTCTTCACATAAATAAGTACATAGTGAGACTCTGAAACCAACAATAACAATAATAAATTTAAATGTATAGTTCATTAATTAAAATCCTATTAAAGGATATGTATGTATAAATAAATAAACGTTGGGGCCAGAGATATGACTCAAAATTAAGAGTACTGGCTACTCTTGCTGGGAACTAGAGTTTGAGTCCCAGCACCCACATGGTGGCTCACAACAATCTGTAAGTTCAGTCCCAGAGGATCTGACACTCTCTTCTGGTCTCCTTGGGCACTGTACACATGTAGGGCACAGACACACAGGCAAAACATACATTCACACACAGACACACACACAAGAAAATAATAGTAAAAGCTGGAGAGTTGAGGATCTGATACTAGGTGGTCGTGAAGATCAGAATGCCAGCACTGGGAAGGAGAGGCAACTTGTCAGGCAGGACTATGGCCTATCATAAAGGGGGTGGAGTAGGGACAGGAAGCAAAAGAAGGAAAGGAGAAATGAAAGAAAAAAGGGAAGGTAAAGAAAAATGCGCTTACTGGGCCGGGACAGAACCACCTGGCACTGCCATCCTGGTTTTGTGAGACAGGTTCATGCCATGTAGCCAGGCCAGCCTCAAACCACAGGCCTCCTGCCTCAGTCTCCTAGCTGCATCCACCTCTCCTCTGTACCTTGGATTGCTCATTGCCTTCTGAATCTTTTCTTCCAATTGTTCTAAGCACACCCATCTGAAGTGGGAATTTGAGGGTTCTTTGGAAAGCCAGTTGTGTTGGATGGTGTTTTGCTGGGGCAAACATGTGAAGGAATGTTTCACTGAAGCAGACATGTGAGAAAGAATGTTCTGCAAGCTTGTGAAAGGACATATGATGAAGGATTCTTCACTAATGACACACATGTATCGGTCCACCTTATATTTTGTAGTTGGGCTACATTTGTCAGGACTCCATAGAGAGAAATACACCAAAAAACTCAAAGGACTCAACAGACAATAACAGAGGCTGAGCTTGCTTGCTGGGATAGCCGGCTGAGCAATGCTTGTTAGTATCCACTCTTCGCTGATCTTCACTTCCTCATGAGAGGTACAGCTGAGAACTTCTGCTTGTGTTCCTCCTGGTCCCTTCTGCTAACTAGTGCTGAGACTACAAAGTGAGTTCCTGAACAGCGAGGGCTATACAGAGAAGTCCTGTCTCAAAAAAAAAAAAAAAAAAAAAAAAAGCATATATTGTTTATATGTATTTGTGTAATAATGAGTTCATCAAACATTTTCATAATAAATATGTATATGTGTGTGTGTGTGTGTGTGTGTGTGTATTTCTTTTGAGACAGGGCTTCTCTGTGTAGCCCTGGCTGTTCTAGAACTCACTCTGTAGACCAGACTGGCCTCAAACTCAGAAATCTTCCTGTCTCTGCCTCCCAAGTGCTGGTATTAACTGCCTGGCCTGGTTTGTTTGTTTGTTATTTTAATTTTGGTTTGGTTTGGTTTGTTTTTGGTTTTCCGAGACAGGGATTCTGTGTGTGCCCCTGGCTGTCCTGGAACTCACTCTGTAGACCAGGCTGGCCTCAAACTCAGAAATCTCCCTGCCTCTGCCTCCCATGTACCACTACAGGGACCTACTTTCATATTTTGTTGTTTTTGGTATTATTTTTGGTATTATTATTATTTTGCTTCATGTTTTGTCTTGTTGGTTTTGTTATTGTTATCTTTGAGGGTTTGCTTTTTGTTTTTTGTTTTTTTTCTTTTTGTTTTTCTTTTTCTTTTTTTTCTTAACCTCCTTTTGATGTCCTGAACTAATTACCAATGGTTGTGAGCCACCATGTGGTTGCTGGGAATTGAACTCATGACCTCTGAAGAGCAAACAGTCCTCTTAACCAGCCCCTTGTTTGTTTTTCTGGGGGGGGGGGGGGGGAGGGGAGGGGGCGGAGAGAGTGAGAGAGAAAGAATGCGTTTTGTGCTGCCCCCTAGCAGGAGCATGGATGAGGGCTTATGTACAGGCCACCACACCACTGAAGATGCTGCTCCCTCTCCCAGCAGCTTTGACTCTCCTAGATTCCCAGGGAGGGGCAGGCCTTTGAGTCCCTCCCCCACCTCTGACAGAATGCACAACTCAAGGCTTTGGATTTGTTTTTGAGGCAGGATCTCTTTCAAGCCAGGCTGGCCTGTCTTACTGTAAAGCTGTGAAAATGACCTTAAACCTCTCATCTTCTGGTTTCGCCACCCAGAGCCTGGCTCACAGGTGTGGTGTGCTGCCCCATTTCTGCTGTTCAGGGCCTCTGTCCAACTCGAGGCTTCTCGAATGAGAGGCAAGCTCTCTCTACCAGCTGAGCTACACCCCCAGTGCAACTATTTTTTTTTCTTTGTAAATCATAATTTTAGCATGATTACTCATTCCATGTAGGCTCTGTCCCATTTGAATAAACAAATTAATACTAAAGGACAGAGATTGAAGCCAGCAGTTTCTAGGGATCCTCTACAGACCTCCTCCTGTGTCTGCTCCCCAGTTAGCAGTCGCTGGTTTCCTGCCGGGAAAAGCGCCATTTAAAGCTACATGACCAAGCTGAATCTTTTGTTATTATCTTATTTACTTTTGAGAGAGTTCCAAGATGTAGCTCTGGCTGCCCTGGAACTCTGTAGACCAGGGCCTCAAACCCACAGTCACTTGCTTTTTGCCTCTCTAGTGCTAGGATTAAAGGTGCATGCCACTATGCCCGGCCAAGTTTTACTATTTATGTGGATGAGTGTTTAGTCTCTGTTTATGACTGCACTACAGGTGTGCCACGCTCTCAGAGGCCACAAGCAGATGTCATAGCTCCTGGGACTGAAGTTACCCTTCATTGTTAGCATCCATGTGGGTTCTGGGAATTGAACCCGAGTCCGCTCTAAAGGAGTGCTCTCAACTGCGGAACTGAGTTTCCAGTTCCTTCTTCGTTTGTGAGACAGGGTCCTTTGGAATCTAGGCTGGCCTAAAGGATCATCCTAAACTTTTCTTTTCTTTCTTTCTTTTTTCTTGAGTCAGAGTGTAGCTCTGGCTGACCTAGAACTATGTAGACCAGCCTTGAATTCACAGAAATTCTCCTGCCTCTACCTCTCAAGTGCTGAGATTAAAGGCATGTGCCACCATGTTAGGGCTGACCCTGGTCTTCCTGCCTACCCATCTCCAGTGCCACAAGTACACTAGTGTGCCTTGTTTCAAGTGGTATGGAAGGTAGAACCCCTCTGGTCATGAACCATGCTGCAGGTGCTGGGAACTCAGCTCAGATCGTCTGTAAGAGCAGTACGTGCTGCCTGTAACCACCAAGCCACCTCTCTCTCCTGCCTAGGAATGGATGTATAGAACTTATGCATGCACATACATACATACATACATACATACATACACTAGATCCTCACGTATGACGGGTGTTCACATGAGTGTCAGCACGTGTACCAGGGTTCATATGGAGGTCAAAAGATCACCTCAAGTTTGGTCCTTGCCTTCCACTGTCATTTGGTCATCTGTGTAGTCCAGGTTAGCTGGCCCTTGAGCTCCCAGGAAGTCTGTTTCTGACTCCCACCTCACATAGGAACACAGGGATAATGGACGGCAGTCCTCTATCTGGCCTTACCTAGGTGGGGCTGGAAATCGTCCTCACTCTCCCCAGGTAAAACGCTTTACCCACTGCACCATTTTCTCAAGCCTATTTTCTTTGTCTATTTTCCTGAGGCAGGGTTTTCTCAGAAAGCCGAGTCCAAACCTCCAGATTCTCCCGCCTCAGGCTCTTGAGGGCTGGCATTCCAGGCCGGGCAGCCTTGAAAGCATTTACATTTGAAAGGGCATCCAGTGGACAGGATGCTGTCACAACCACTCACCCACCCAACTCAGCTCCCATAACTTTGTAGAAAGAAGCTGTCAAGTACTAACAAGACATATTTCAAAGTTTAATTTTAAAAATACTCTATTCAGTGCTAAAATAGGTCTTCACTTGCTGTTACCCATTTCCATTTTCTTAAACTTTTCTTTTTTCAGACAAAAAATAAAATCATAAAGTTTAATTAAACATGCAGATTTTAAAGAAAAAGGAACTTTCTAGAAAGTCTGAGCTGAAGGAGTACTGGGGCAGGTACTGTGGTCAGAACCTCCAATCATGGCTGGGGTTTTCTGCAGGAGGAGGTGGGGACGTTGGAATGAAAGGACGGGTGAATAGAAAGCTTCAGGTGTGCTTAGTGAGTGTGAGGATGCAGCAGAAGGTTCTGGCAGGCACAGGGCTGGGAGCAGCTGGGGCATCCAACAGAGGCAGGTCTGCCTCAGGCACAGGATGCATCTCCCATGGGTCTTCTGCCCAAAGGTGGCGAAAGCCCCTCCGTCCCGGAAGAGCCTCTCTCCGGTGTTCTCCACATCTCTACCGGTCAGTCCCTCTCCCAGCAGCAGCCTGCAGGGCCTGGCCCTGTGGCAAAGTCCATACTCCACAGTCTCCATTCAATTCAAGTAATCCTAGGCACTCTTCTCTCAGGTGGGCGCCTTCCACACCTTTCTCCCCGTGGCGGCGCCAGCAGCTCCGTGCAGTGGTTCTGGAGGTGAGAAATGAACCCTGATGCTCTGGCCTACTTGGGCTACAGAAAAGATGTGAGCGCTCCTTTGCTCAAGAGCAAGCAGACACAAGTGTCAGGAACAAGAAGATGGTGCGACGACCCCACGCCCTCCATCAGCCTTCTAGCCCAGAGGGCTCCCACGCACAGGCTCTGGACCCTAGTGCTTGCCCGGACCCCAGCATCAGAGCTCGGCCAGACCAGAATGCAATAAATAGAGGCAGGGGCCAGGAGGCGAGGGGCCAGGACGGTGCTAGCTTTCCGACGTGGTCTGCGGTACTACAGGTTGGTCCACACAGAATCTCTTCAAGGGCGGAGCACCAGAGTCCTCCTCTTCCTCAGTGGTCTGGAAGTAGCAGGACAGGGTGTGATGAGCCACCCCGAGCAGCCCTGCCCATTCACCACACTGCAGCCTGCAGCCTGCCCTCTGCCTGCTTTTAGGTGACCAAACCCTGCCCCTATTCTAGAACCAGTGACTGTTTTCCCAGCAGACTCTACAGCCTAGCATAGCACAGCTGTGTTACCCACCCAATTCCTAGGATCTTTCCTTCTCTTCCCTGGAAATAGGGAAGGCTGGTAACCTCTTACCTGTGTCTCCACCGGCACTGGCTCTTCCTTTGTGAGTGTGGGAGGTTCATCTGCAACTTCAGATGCAGGCAGCGAAGGTTCTGTAAGAGCAGCAATTTTAGCCCAAGGTAAGTCTAGCCTTGCCCTTGGCCTGGGGGCAGTTCCTGAGATTCATATCAAAAGGATGCAGGGCCAGGAACCACATGTGTCTAGCCAAGAGCCACTATCCCTCATGTGGGAAGAATGAAGTGTGAGTGGATCACAGAGGGCCACCATCCCAGCATGGCAAACACTGGGAGCTAAAGCTCACCATTCCTACTAAGGCCCCCTGTTCTGAGAGGGCTGCTACATCAGATAAAACAGCACATGGAAGGATCTAGAACAGATACAGCCAACAGCAAGCACACATTATCCACACCAAAACAACTTCCGTTGTGTAGCACACAAAAGAGGCTAACAAGGGCCACAAATGCATAGGGGCACCTCCATGACTCACCCTCCAGGATCTCCTGGCCCAATGTGGGGGGCTGGGAGTCATCAGTGCGGAAGTCTGAGGTGTGTGCTGGGCTCAGGGACTCGCTCTGCTGGGGGCTGGGACTTGAGTTGGTGCTGCTGTCCACCTTGAGTTGATAGACATCCGACACAGAGCTCTGGTTGCTGTTCTCATCTGGAAAGCAAGCACAGTAAGGCAAGAGCTGAGAGCTGGCGCTGGCACACTGACACACTGCACACTGCTAACACTAAGGAGGCCCATGTGGGTTTCCCATGTCCTGGGTACTCTCTGCAGAGTTTAAGCAGACTTGCTTTGAGACAGGTGTCACTCTATAGACCAGGCTAGCCACAACCTGGCACTGGTCCTCCTGGCTCTGATTCCCAAGTCCTGATTACAGACGTGACTCACCACACCTGACAAGAGCTCACCATGAGCCGGGCATGGTGGTGCATGCCTTTAATCCCAGCATTCGGGAGGCAGAGGCAGGCGGATTTCTGAGTTCGAGGCCAGCCTGGTCTACAAAGTGAGTTCCAGGACAGCCAGGGTTATACAGAGAAACCCTGTCTCGAAAAACCAAAAAAAAAAAAAAAAAAAAAGAGCTCACCATGTCTCCGAACTCATTATCAACTTGAGCTTCCTGGCTTCTCCTCTTGAGTGCTTGAGTGCTGAGCTTGGAGGCATACACCCACACACCTGCCTCTGTGTGGTGCTGAGGATGGCGCCCAGGGCTTCCTGTGTACTGCCGGAGCGCTCTACCAACTGAGCCATATTCC
The DNA here is from genome assembly GCF_000001635.26 of Mus musculus. NCBI lineage: Eukaryota > Metazoa > Chordata > Mammalia > Rodentia > Muridae > Mus > Mus musculus. The sequence goes on along the minus strand of NC_000071.6, from coordinate 135,179,350 downwards.
CAACCCAAGCATTTTCTACTTGACAATATATAGAACATGCAGCCAAAACCTATGATTGCAACATTTCTAGCCCAGGAATGTGGAGCTCTGCTTATATAACCATGCTGCTATTGCCGACCAATTACAGCTCTGGCCTGGTAGCTTCTTGCTGCACAGTGGGTGGCAGGGGTGCCATCTGTGCCTTCCCATGGCACAGAATGGCAGCACCACGTGTCTGGACCTCAGAGTACCTGATGGAGGCTGTGGTGCCTGGAGGAGATCACCTCAGGCTCTCAGACACTGGACTGTCCCAAGGATGAGAGATTAGCACCTGGGGCTGTCTAAAGGCTTAAGGTCACCAAGTAAGTTAAAAGCTGAAGCAGCCACAGTCCCCTCCCCCATTGCCTCCAGCAGGCACAGTCTGCTCACTTGCACTTGCTTTTTCCTCTGTGGTGCCTCAGTTCAGACCTCCTTGTCACCTTCAGACCTGCCTAGCCTGATGTGACAGCCTTGAATCTTGCTCGGCCTTACAATTACAGACAAAGTGAACATGGCTCCTACAGTGGAGAGTGCTCTGTCCCTGCACTCCTTAGGGCCTCCCTGCCTGCCATTCTTTAACCTTTTCCCTGGCTTCAGCAGCTAGCAGCTGACTGAGCACTGTTTCTCGGCCTGTATCTTTCCCAACCTTCCTGCTGCTGGCTGCTATGACTTCCCTTTCCAGGTTCCTTGCAAAGCTCCTATATATTTGCAACAAAATCAATTGCTTGGAGGAGCCTCAGTGTTCCCCAAGGTGGAAAGGCCATCCCACGAGCTCTGATGCTTCTACTGGCCCCTGTGCACATACTGGTCACCTTCTATCACACTCTGTAGTGTCCCTGCCACTGCCTGCCTTCTCCCAGATATCCCAGTGCCAGACACAGGAAGTACAAACAAAAAGGAGGGGTTGGTGACCAGACCAATGCCTCCGGTTTCCTGGAGCCTTCTGATCACTGAACAGCCTTTCCCTGTGTTCTTGTTACTCCATGACACCGACCTTGGTGGGGAAGAAGGAGGCAAGCAAGGGCAACTGCACGCTAGGTAGCTTCGAATATGGTTCCTAAAAGACAGTGTAAGGCCACTGTGGTCTTCCCTCTTTCCAGGACTTCTATCCTCCACACAAAAACGAAAGTGGCTTTTTGGTTTGTGTGTGTGTGTGTGTGTGTGTGTGTGTGAGAGAGAGAGAGAGAGAGAGAGAGAGAGAGAGAGAACTAAAGTTCTGATTGAGAGAGAGAGAGAGAGAGAGAGAGAGAGAGAGAGAGAGAACTAAAGTTCTGATTGAGGCCAGTCGACACAGACTTGTAACAGACCTTCCTGGGAAGCTGAGGCAGAAGGACAACAGTTCAAGGTCAGCCTTCGGAACTACAGAGATCCTATCTCAAAATTAAACCTAGCAGGGCTGCAGGTGCAGCTCAGAGGCAGGGGCTGTAAATTCAATCCCAAATACTGCCAAAAGGAAAAAACAGAGCAGCCAAGTCTTGTCACCTGTTCACTCTGGCCCTGAGAGTGTGAGACTGAGGACCAAGGCAGAACCTCCTTCTGAGCACAGTGTTGAGTGGCACTTCTCAACCTTCCTAATGCTAAGGCCCTTAGGTAAACCCTGCAAAACAGTCATTTGACCCCAAAGGATGGTACTATGGGTGCAGGGGTCTCTCAGGCTCCTACCCTTAACCACCGAACCACTGATCTGGCACAATTATTTTGCTTGTTTGTTTTGTTTTGTTTGAGACAGGGTTTCTCTGTGTGGCCCTGGCTGGCCTCAAACTCAGAAATTCACCTGCTTCTGCCTCTCAAGTACTGGGGATAAAGGCCTGTGCCACCACCCGGCTCCCAGGTGTGTTCTCATTCCTGTGACGTCTTTGAATTAGTCTGTATTTTATACTGATTGTATGTGTGCGAGGTTTTGCCTGTATCTTCACATGTGCACCACTTGTGTTCCTGGTGCCTGCGGAACTCAGAAGACATCAGATGCCCTGGAACTGCAGTTAGGGATGCTGTGAGCAGCCACATGAGTCCTTGCAAGAGCAACAAGTGCTCTTAGGCACTGAGCCGTCCCTCCAGCCCCCAAGTCTTCTATTTTCTGAAAGAAAGACATGCATAATCAACTCACCCTGGAATTCAAGGAGGAGGGAGGAATTGGCTGAGGCGTCAGAGGGAAAGCCATTAGGTTCCCGGGCTGCTGTATTATTCGATTTTGACTTTTCTTTCTATAAAAGGAAAAGAAAGAAATATGACACAGGTAAACAGGACTCAGGATTATAAAGGGTTACCCACTGTTTGAAAGCCCTCAGAGGTCTGAACAGAAGTAATGGGAGGAACTGGGAACATAAGAGACAGAGGAGGATGAGGAAGACCCAGGTAGCTGCTGCTTCTCCACCCACTCTCCAGTTCCAGAGGGAGCTCCATAGCGGAGCAGCTGAGCACCACGAGAGAGAGGCAGGTACCCGGCCTCTTCTATAGCTGCATGGTTCTTCTCTGCCCTAACTACAACTTTCAACACTCAGCCCAGCCCCATCTACAAGCCAGGTGTGGAGGTGAGCACACACACACACACACACACACAAAGCTGGGATGTAGTTCAGTGGCAGAGTGCTTGCATAGCATTTGTGACACCCTGGGTGGCATCCCCAGCACTGCATGAAGTCGGGCATAATGGTGCCTGACTGTAATCCCAGGACCTGGGAGGCAAGAGGACCAGAAGTTTAAGGTGATCCTTGGATGTGTGTGCATACATATATGTATACGTGTATATATAGTAAGTTTGCAGCCAGCCTGGATTCCATGAGACTGTCTCAACAAACAAACAAGTCCTAAAAACAAAGCCCCCAAATAAAACAAAACAAAACAAAACAAAACAAAAAAAAAAAAAAAAACCAATGAGGCTGGAGTTAGCAGCCTGGATCAGCAATTAGGAACGTTGGCTGCTCTTCCACAGGACCTGGGTTCTGTACCCACACAGCTGCTCACGACCATCTGTAACTGCATTTCCAGGGGATCTGACGCCCTTTTTGAGCCTCTGTAGGCACCAGGCATGCATGTGGTACACAGGCTCACATGCAGTCAGAACACCCACACCCAAAATAAAAGAATTAAACAAATGAAAATGCCCACAAGAGCTAAACACTCAATTCAATAAACTAGGAGAGCAGGAGAAAAAAAAATAACCAAAGCAAAACCCAGAGATTGATAAACATTACAATAGCTCTTTATACAGGTTTCAGAAGCAACAAAATTGCCTATTGTGTAAAAGTCACAAATGCATCAAAACTAATTGAAAGACACAGTAAGCAAACACATATGTCTTATTGGTTGATTGGCTGGTTTCTGAGACAGAGTCCCACTAAGTAGCCCTGGCTAGAACTCTTACGTGTGGTGATTTGAATGAGAATGGTCTCTACAGGTTTCTATGTTTCTTTTGTTTGTTTGTTTGTTTGTTTGTTTGTTTGTTTTCGAGACAGGGTTTCTCTGTATAGGCCTGGCTGTCCTGGAACTAACTTTGTAGACCAGGCTGGCCTCAGAAATCCGCCTGCCTCTGCCTCCCAAGTGCTGGGATTAAAGGCGTGCACAACCACCGCCCAGTGGTTTCTATGTTTCAATACTTGGTCTCCAGTTGGTGGAACCAAGAGAAGGATTAAGAGACATGGCCTTGTTGGAAGAGGTGCTGGCTACTTTCAGGTCCACTTGACACTAAGTCATTTGGGAAGAGGGATCCTCAATTGAGGAAATGTCCTCATCAGGCTGGCCTGTGGGCAAGCCTGTGGTGCATGCTCGTGAAGGATGATGGGCCGCCCCTGGGCTGGTGGTCCTGTGTGCTGTGAGAAGGCAGACTCCTGGCCTCTGCTTAGGTTTCTGCCTCCAGGTTCCTCCCAGATTTGGCTGCAGATTGCTGGGAACCTGAGAATGTCAGGCAGTAACCAGAAAGCTGGAAAATAGAATAAATCTTTCCCTCCCCAAGCTGCTAAAGGTCAAGGTCTTTATCATATCAATGAAAACTCTGGGACAGAGGAGGTAGGGGTGGGCTTTGAGTTTTCAAAAGACTCCCACCATTCATTCCCAGTGTACTCTCTGCTGCCTGCAGAGGGCTCTCAGCTGTCCCAGCCACCACACCTTAGCCCTGCCACCACTGTAGACTCCAAACTCCAGACTCCTCTGGAACCAAAAGCCCAATTAAACTCCTTCTTTTGAAAGTTGCCTAGGTCATGGTATCTCATCTCAGCAACAGAAAAGTAACTAAGACACCAGGTAAACCAGGATGGCCTGGACGCCTCAAATGCAGAGACTGAAGGTGTACACCGCCATGCCCAGCCGGAGTGATGGGTTTTAAAACACAAAAGAATCCTGCAAAATCCCTCTGTACCAGCCCACTTGAAGATTATGAGCAGAGGGCCGCAGATATTTCAGGTCCCAAGTCTCCCTGTAAGCCTGAAAGCAAACACTAGCGGAAGCAGACCATCAAGGCAGCCAGAATGAGCTGGCCCCACCCACGTATGCTTTTGAGGACTGAGAAGGGGTAAGTTGGCCCGGTCCCCAGTAAGGAGCCAGGACAAATGTCCATCTGCATGGAAATGATGGAAATGGAGCCCTACTTCACACATGTCTGCCCTGCCTCGGATGTCTTATAAATGGAAAGGTAACAGCCAGCCTCTAGATTACATGCAAGATCATCTCTGGTACCTCTAAGAAAGGCCATATTCCTTCTGTCTCCTTCATTATGGGGACGAGAGTCCTACCGCTGATCTAATTCCACTTCACTACACTGGCCACACCAACCTCAAACTCCCTCTGTAGCCCAGATAGGCTGTGGCCCTGTGTTCTTCGTCTTCTGCCTCCTAAGCGCTGCTGGGACTGCAGGCCTGTGGCACTACCAGGCCCAACTAGTTAGTCATTTTGTTGTTTTATTTTTTGTTTTGTTTTTCGAGACAGGGTTTCTCTGTATAGCCCTGGCTGTCCTGGAACTCACTTTGCAGACCAGGCTGGCCTCGAACTCAGAAATCCGCCTGCCTCTGCCTCCCGAGTGCTGGGATTAAAGGCGTGTGTCACCACGCCCGGCTTTTTTTGTTTGTTGTTGTTTTGCATGGCCATGAAGCCCAGGCTCAGGAGCCTAGAATTGCTAGGATATCAAGTGTGCACTGCCACACCCAGCAGGAAAATTTAAATGCATCAATTATATTTTCAAAGACTTATTTTATCTTTGTGAATTTGAACACTTTACCTGGGCACTGCAGCTCACACCTGTGATCCTAGTACTCTGAAGGCTAGAGAGGAGCGCTGTACAAGGCCAGGGACAGTGTGAGCTACACAGTCAGAATCTGTTGCAAAAATCCCCAAAAGGAATAAGAAAAATGAAACACTTCTGTTGCTCTGGACACTACAGAGTATTTAAAAAAAAAACAAGTTACAAATGGAAAGATACATGGGTAGCTTAATGGACAAGAATCAGAATTCCCACAACTCAGAAGAAGATGACAATGTAAGGACATTGCCAAGTATGGTGATCCAACACTTAGAAGGTAAAGGGAGGATGGTCAGAAACTGAAGGCTATCCTCTGCTCTACAGTAGGTCTGAGGCAGCCTGGGCTACAATGAAACCCTACCTCGAAAAAGAAAACAACTCTGTGTCAAAGAGTTCAGAGTCAGCTAAATCTACACAGCAAATTCCAGGATATTCAGGGCTACACAGAGAGACCTTGTCTCACAACCCCCAGCCCCTACAAAGAAAAAGATGTAAAGAAAAAATAGACAAAGAGAAAACAGAAGTTCTACAGTACAAGGAAAGGGAGAGCCAGGACCAAAGACAACATGGATAGCGACAGTCTAATGCTGAGCAAAACAAGAAACACAAAATCACAACAAAGCAAAACAAGACACAAAAATAGACACTTTAGGATTTGTTTTCCAGTTTTTCAATTTTTATTTTATGTGTACGGTGCACTGGCTGCATATACCGTCTGTGCACCACATATCTACCTGGTGCCAGCAGATGTCAGAACAGGGCACCAGATCTCCTGGAACTGGAGTTACTGAAGGTTGTGAGCCACCATGTGGGGGCTGGGAACTGAACTCAGGTCCTCCGGAACAGCATCCACTGCTCAAAACTGCTGAGCCATCAAAACTGCTGAGCCATCTCTCCAGCCCTACGATTCGTTTGTATAAAGTTCAAAATCCCTAAAAATGATCAGAGTGGTGGTAAGAAATACATGAGCGAGTGGCCACTCCCGGAGAGGAGGGCAGATTGGCACAGGGTCTTCAGAGTCAGTGATGCTCTCTTCCTGGCCTCTAGTGTTTCCAACTCACTCACCAGACAGGGACTCATTGTGCAGCCCAGGCTGGCTTAGACTTCCCTCCCATTTCAGTCTCCCGAGTGCTGGGATCACATGTATGCGTCACTCACCCAGCTAGACCTAGGTCTATGCACCAAGGACACTGGTTTATAGTTATTAGACTGCTGTGTTCTGGTTTGATTATGTTTCTATACATATATACATATTTTTTTTCTTTCAGTGCAAAAGAAGTAATCTAGAGCCTCAAGCATTAGGCAAGAGATCAACCAGAGTCACACCCCTAACTTCCTTATATATAACTTCTAAAAGGTTTGTTTACATGTACGAATGCCTTGCCTGCATGCATGCCTGTGCACCATGCGCATGCCTGATACAGGATCCCTGCAACTGGAGCTACAGGCAGTTTGAGAGCCACCATGTGGGTTCTGGAAACCAAACCAAGGTGCTCTGCAAGAGCAGCAAGTACCTGAGCCATTTCTCTAGCCCCTTATCATATATTTTTAATAAACTGATTATTATGTGTGCACAGTGGGGGAGGGGCCCATGTGAAGATTAAAAGATAAAGCTCCCTCCCTCCGCCTTCACATGGGTTCTGAGTGTTGAAATAAGGTTGTTAGGCAAATGCAGCAACCGTGAGCATCCTAGAGATCTTTTTCTTTAAAAAATTTATTTTACTTATATTTCTGGGTGTGTGTGTGCGCGTGTGCATGTGAGCCCATCTATGGGGACCAGAAGAGGGTGTCAAATCTCTTGTAGCTGGAGATATAGACCGACATCCCAGTGCTCAGGAGGAGAGAGGAAGGTGGTGAAGTGGGAACTAGCAAAGACTACATACCCCTCTGAGTCCGCAGAGCTACACAGACAGTAGTCTAGAAAGCAAGATGGGGGCTAGAGCAGTGCTGAACACATGTGCTGCTTTTCCAAAGGACTTACACTCGAGCCCAGAACACACATAGCAGCTCATATCTGTCTGTAATTCGAGTTCCACGAGAACAGATATGTATTTTTGGCCTCTGCAGGCAAAACACACATGAACATAAGATAAAAATACATAATATTTTTAAACTGTGGAGGAGCTGGAGAGATGGTTCTGCAGCTAAGGAGTGTCTGCTGCTCTTTCAGAGGATCTGGATTTGATTTCCAGTACCTCGATGGTGACTCAGCCATCCAGGACTCCAGTTCTGAGGGATCTGAAGCCCTCTTCTGACCTTCCTGGGCACCAGGCATGAATATGGTACACTTGTATATATGCAGGCAGACAGCCATAAGGAAAAGAAAAAAACAAATGCAGGAAAAATACAGGTGTTGGTTTCCGACTCCCAGACACTGGACTGAGGTGAACATTTTACTCAAAGCAGGGCTCTCCCAGGATTCCTCAGTCCCTACCTGGCAAACCCAGCCCCCAACCCTGAGCTTTCCAGCCCAGGGACTGGGCTGCCCTTCCCCAAGAGGGTCTTTCCTACATAATCCAGACTTTTTTCTCATTCTCTTTTTCTCTTTCCCTCCCCCACCCCCAGCCCCAAGCCTGCTCTTTCTCTCTTTCTCCCACCCTTCTCTCTCCCCATGGTGACTTCCTTGGCCTCTGTCCTTGGGGCCAATGGACTCCCCTGAGAGCAGCTTCCCCATAAACCTGCCAATTTATAATCTAATCTGGTTTGAACTGGCTCACATCACCATGAAATGACCTAGCAACAGGAACAGGGCTGAAGCTACCATCTAACTAAAGAGAATAAAGGAGTAAATAATAAAAGCAGAGTCTTACACAGACTCTACCTGGAGAGCCTGAGGTCTTTTCAGAGAAATAAATTCCTTTATAATTAAAGGAGGCAAGAAACAGAAACTAAGAACTTAACTGTCCCCCATCCACCCCCGCCGCCGCCGCCACCACTTACCTCCTTGCTATCTGTCACAGGCACCCATTTGAATATCCTCAGGGAGGTATCACCCACAGTCACCCATTTCTTCTCCCTAGAAGGTGAGCATTAATTAATAAAGCACACTTCTTGTGTTTATTAACGATGTTTTCTGGGTCTCAGCAGATTGCTCCTCTGATCTGTAATGTTTTCTAGACTTCTCTATCAAATTATCCTGAAGGTTTGGACACGAGGAAATCAGCAGCTGGAGATGAAAGCCAGGGGTGGGGAGTGCGGTGGCTTTCACGGGTATGCTTGTAATCTTAGCACTAGGAGGCTGAGGCAGGAGGACTGCCACAAATTGAGGGTGGAGGAGGACATGAAAGGCACTGAGTGCGGCTCAGTCTTAACAGGCTTATCAGCATGCACAGGTCCTGACTTTGATCGCCAGCAGACGAAGTCAATGAGGATGGTTGAGATCATTTCTAAGTCTCTCTAGGCTGCTCTGTTCATCTTCCATTTAAGGAAGCACAATCACAAGAAAGGAACAGGCAGCATTTGCATGCTGGGTAACTGAGATTACTCATGGAGAAAAACTACAGCTTTGTAGCCTGTGACTCTTTGGCCAGGAACTACAACAGTGGGAGGAGGCACTGGTCTAGCCTGGCCAAGGGTATGGGCTCCATCCCCACCATACAAACAAAACTGACCCCTCCCCTCCATGTCTTCCTGAGGTAGAAATGGCAGATTTAACACCCTATTAGTAAAGCAAGAAAAGTTTGTGTGGCTTTTACTCAAGATCACCATGAGATAAACTCTGAAGGCCTCAAATATTTCTAAATCCAAATGAACCAGGTGTGCCCTCACCTCATTCAGCATTTCCTCCTGTGTGTGTGTGTGTGTGTGTTTGTGTGTGTGGGGGTGCTGGGAGGGGGACAGGGATGGAATTCAGGGCCTTGGCCATGCTAGGCAAGTACTTTACCTCCAAGCAACATCCCTACTCGCTCAAAATGCTTGTTTTGTCTTTTTTGTTCCTTGGTAGGGACTCTTAAATTGCTTAGATTGGCCTTAAACTTGTGGTCCCCCTGTCTCAGCTTCCTGAGTAGTTGAGCTCACAGGTCTAAGGCATTTGGCCCATTTCACTATGATGATTAGGACTCAAGTCCCCAGCTCTTCCTTGAGTAGCTAGGGGACTATAGGTGTGTTTTGCTGCAGTGTTAGTAGTTTTGAGTTAAAAAGTCAAACATGGGGCTGGGGTAGATATATATAGTTCAGTGCTAGAGAAATTATCACGAGTGAGCAAGGTGGTGGGCACTACCCTCAGAATTAGGGGATGGGAGTTGGTTCAAATATGCGGAATGTCTTGCAGTTCAACCTAATATAATTAAGGAAAATTCTGTGAAGGTGACCTTCGCTAGAATTTCAAAATGTGTCTCTGAGGAACCTACATTGAAATTTCTTTTGAGCATTTTATTATTTTTATGTGTGTGGGTGCTTTACATGCGTGTGTGTCTGCGCATTACACACGTGCTGTGCCCACAGATGCCAGAGGACATGGTATCCCATGGGACTGGAGAAGAGCTGTTAGGGGCCATGTGGTGGAAGAGCAGCCAGGTGCTTTTGACCATTGAGCCATTTTTCTAGCCTACATACTTTTCCTTACCAATAAAAAACAAAAGGGGGTAGAGACTTGAGAATTACATAGGAACAGAGGAATGCCATAAGATGCAGACATTTTCCAACACTTGGGAAACACAGACAGGTGGGTCTTTGAGAGTTCAAGGCCACCCTGGCCTACAAAGAGAGTTCCAGGACAGCCAAAGGATTGGGGACACTGATTCAAAAACAAACAAACCACTCTCGCGGCCTCTTAGCTACTGGGTAAACTGAGGCAGAAGAATCACTGCCAGCCTAAAGCCAGCCTGCGGTCCTCAGGGAGCTCCGGTCAAAAAACAGTAAGGAAATTACAAATCGTTAAGTGAAGTGAATGGCTCAGAGGCTTGGTTCAGAACAATTTAAAGCAATAAAATCCTGACCTAAATTGTTCGCTAATTGTTCTGGGTTTGCAATAAACATTTGCAGGGTCAGGGTACCTTGGTCGCCAAGAGCAAACCTATGGCGAGTGGGCTGGCTAAGGATCCAAGATATCAGGAATTTCTGTTCCAAAAGTGCCATGTTTACAAACTTCCGCTTAATTTCGACCACTTATATCGTATAATAGTCGGCAACAACGGACATCACCGGACACTTGTGCTGCGCAGGAGCGGAAACCGAACCCGGAGCCGCCAAGCAGCATTTCCGCGAGGTCTCCACCGGAAGTGCAACTGTGCAGCGCCAGGCCCCGCCCCAGGCAGAGCGGCCGGAAGCGGCTAATGACAGCTATGGGAGGGGCCATGAGCCGACCGTCTTTCTGATTGGCTACAGGGAACGCGGACTCTGAATTCACGCCGATACCGGCGCGCCCTCCTTTCGCTTTTTGGCTCCGGCCCCCTCCCCCCAGGGCCGGCCTCTTGGTTCCCATCCTGCCTGTTCCTGTATGGCGAGCCTCCGCGCCGGCTTTCCCGCAACCCCACGTCAGCAACCCCTCCGCTCCCGCCCCTCACCATTTCCGCACTTTCTCGATGGCCGCCATCACCTTCTTGATGTCATCTTTAGCCCGGCTACGGGTCTCGGCCCGGACCGAACGGCCGGACATGGCGGCGGCGGGGAGTGGCTGGGGGCCGGGACAGTGCTCCCAAGACGCGGGATATCACGCGCCTCACGCGTCGCCGTCCACCCGCTGCCACCGCAGCACGTCACCGCGGCCGTCGCCCCCCCTCCGTGCGCGCGTGCGCGAGGGAGCGCGCGCACCCGCCCGCCCCTTGGGCCCTCAAGGCCTCAGCGCGCTTGCGCACCCGCCCGGGGGCGTCCCTGCTGTGCGCCTCCAGAGACCCTTTGCCCTCTTGCTGCCAGGCTGAGCCCATCGTCGTCCGCACGTGGTGTGGGCCAGGCGAGGCTGCGAGGGTGGTGGTGGGATGAGGTTTCCAAGTCACCACTTTCCCTACCTGCTGCTTCAATGCATGCCCGGGAATTTTCAATACTGTAGACCAGGCCAACCTCGAATTCACAACCACCTGATTCTGCCTCTCCGGTGCTCTGTGCCATGGCATTTGACCGGAAAATTTTATTTCATTTTGCTTTTCCGAGACAGGGTTTCCTTCTCTGTGTAGCCCTGGCTGTCCTGCAACTCACTCTATAGACCAGGCTGGCCTTGAACTCAGAGATCTACCAGCCTCTGCCTCCCAAGTGCTGGGGTCAAAGGGGTTGGAATTTTCTTTTTTTCTTTTCTTTTTCTTTCTTTCTTTCTTTTTTTTTTTTTTCTTTACATGTATATGGCACAGAGGACAATTTGTAGAAGTTGGTTTTCACTAGTGAGTTTTAGGCTGTTATCAAGTCCTTTAATCCCCCATGACCCCTGACCCTTCAAGGAATTATTTATGCGCTGCATGTTCACCTAAAAGGAGATCTGTGTCATCATTGTCTAAATAGCTGTGTTCCGGAGTCATTATCACACCTTCCTTCATTTTGACTTCTGGTCTTCGAATTCTCAGCTACCCACCTGGAAATTTCTTCTGATTGAATCAACTACTTTTCCAACATCCAGGTCACACTGCGGCTCTTCCTGAGTATTTTGCACCTGGCTCATACTTTTAGCATTCCACTTCACTGTCAGGGAATTCAGTTCTGGATAAAACATTGCCTGTGTTCTGTGCATTGGACCAAGTACTGAGGACATAAATATTTCTCTTTTGAAAGAACTTCTGGACCAGGGACTGTGATGAACACATTTATCCCAGCACTCTGGCGGAAGAGGCAGGTGGATTTCTGAGTTCAAGGCCAGCCTGGTCTACAGAGTGAATTCCAGGACAACCAGGGATATGCAGAGGTTTTCTCTGGGGGGTTGAGGAAGGACAAAAAGAGAAAAGAAAGAGGGGAGTGAAAAGCAGTGATAACAGACCCAATAGAAGGAGGAGGTGACCCACAGCTGACGTTGCATGCCCAGAGGGACTTGTTTGAATCAACTTTGAGGTTTACTTGCAGTTCCAGGAAAACCAAGAGTTCAAGGTCATCCTTGACTGCGTTTAAAGTTTGAGGCCAGTTTAAGGCTGCATGAGACCCCGTCAAAGAAGAGGGAGAGGAGTGTGTCTCCCAGTGACTGTGTAACTTATCCTGAACTTGGCGAAGCTTCTGATTCATGACTCTCAGCCTTCCAGCTGAACATGTTTGCTGGGAAAGGATTCCTAAACAGCTTCTGCAGGGGGCGGGGGGGAAGGGCCCAGGTAACAAATGCAGGGAAATGATTACTGTTGAAATAACTGGATCAAACTCAAATGACCTAATACAAGTGAACCCAGGGCTTACCTAAACATGTCCTACATCAAAGGACACAATGAAGAAGATGTTCTCACTGCTACGGAGATGAAAATAAAGAACAAGAAAAGAATGCAAGGCAGGCCAACAGTGTGCTAAGCTTCACTGCTTATGTTCATGGACACCCGCTCCCCGAACCAGCACAAATACAAGGCCACCCCTTGACAGCTATGTTTAATTTCTCTCACCACCTAAATCCAAGCCATTGCCAGCAAGAACTCCCTCTGCTGTTCATGTTTCTCTACCACCTTCTTTAAATTTAATTTAAAAGAAAAAAATTTTTGAGGTAATGTCTTCCCATGTAGCCTGGAACCAAACCTGCCCAACCTGGGTTAAATAGCAAGACCCTTTCTCAAACAGGTAGGATCTAGTGGCATATACCTGTAAGCCCAGCACTGGGGAAATTTAGGCTAGAAGAACAGGAACTCAAGATTAAGGCCAGCCCTGGCTACTTGTGGTTTCAAGACCAACCTGGGCTCCATAAGACCTTGGTTTTGCTGGGCGTGGTGGCGCACGCCTTTAATCCCAGCACTCAGGAGGCAGAGGCAGGCGGATTTCTGAGTTCGAGGCCAGCCTGGTCTACAGAGTGAGTTCCAGGACAGCCAGGGCTACACAGAGAAACCCTGTCTCAAAAAACAAAAACAAAAACAAAAGCAAAAACAAAAACAAAAACAAAAAAGATCTCATCCTGCACCAATCAGGCCATTATGTCAAAACTAAGTGCAACTGGTATAAACGCAGAGATGTCTGCCAACAGGATGCCATGAAGATTCAAGGGCCAGATTCTGATACCCAACATTGGTTATGGGAGCAATAAAAAAAAAAGCACATGCTGGCCAGGGGCTTCCAGAAGTTCCTGGGCTAAAGTATCACGCAGCTGTGACTGCTCCTGGTGTACAGTCAGCCTTCTTATACTGAGACGGCACACAGTGCTTCCAAGATCTGCAAGTCATCTTGGAAAGAGCAGCATCAGAGTCACCAACCCCAAGGCCAGGCTGTGCATCGGAGAAAATGATTTGACGGCTCACTCACATGCATGGTTTATTTGTGCTTAAATAAAATCACAACAACTGCAAGCAGCAATTTGTATGCCAAAGGGAAAGCAGAGACCATAGCTATAGGGCTTGAGAGATGGCTTAATGGTTGGGAGCACTGGCTGCTCTTCCAAAGGACCTGTGTTCAATTCTCAGCACCTACATGGCAGCTTGCAACTGTTTGGAACTCCAGTTCCAGGGCATCTGGCACCCTCACACAGACATACAAGCAAGACACCAATGCACATGAAATAAATCATTAAAAATAAAAAACAAAAACCAAAACCATTTTTTTCCCCAAGCTAAACTCTTCTGAACTCTGTGAAACCAGATGTTGGAATTGGGGCCATCATCATAAGACAGACCAGGCACATGGTTGTGATAAGTCACATATTCTTGCAACTTCAGAAGATTATGTTCTGTTCCATGAACATGGATCTCAAAAGTCGTGCCCTGAACACAAGCTACAGAAGACCTGAGTCCAGATTGTTTGTAGAGACAAGTTGGGGAGAGTACTGAGTTGACCTAGCAAAGTGAAAGTTACTCTCCAGTCATAACACAGTATACTTCTTTCTTCTGTCTCTAAAGAGATGGGGTTTGTGTTGATCAAGCTGCCGGTGAACTCCTGGACTCATATGACCCACTTCAGTCACTCTAGAGCCTAGACTGCAGGCATGCACCACTACATATGGCTACAATTTTTGTAGGCAGGGTTTTTCTGTGTAGCCCAGGTGGTGTGGAACTCACTCTGTAGACTAGGCTGGCCTTGAACTCAGAAATCCACCTGCCTCTACCTCCCGAGTGCTGGGATTAAAGTCATGTGCCACCACTGCCTGGCCAGCTACAATAATCTTGTATTGGTGTGTGTATACATACACACACACATATATGTATACACACACACATATATAAAATTTTGGGGCGTTGTTTTGTCAAGACAGGGTTTCTGTGTGGCCCTGCTATTCTATAACTAGCTCTGTAGACCAGTGTGGCCTCAAACCTGCCCCTACCTCCTGAGTGCTGTGATAAAAGGTGTGTACCCCAGGTCACTACCACCACTACCACTGCTGCTCAGTGTGACAATAACATAAAAATAACGAAAGACATTTTGTATGTACTTGTGAACACATGTGTATGCCTATTTGTTTTTTGTGTGTGTAGAAGCTAGAAGTAAATTTCTTCCGTCATTCTTCGGGCGTCCATCATCTTGTGTTTTGTGTCAGGGGGTTTTCTCTTTTCTCTTTTATTTATTTATTTATTTATTTATTTATTTATTTATTTATTTATTTAATGTATATAAGTTCACTGTCACTGTCCTCAGACACACCAGAAGAGGGCATCAGATCCCATTACAGATGGTTGTGAGCCACCATGTGGTTGCTGGGAATTGAACTCAGGACCTTTGGAAGAGCAGTCAGTGCTCTTAACCGCTGGGCCATCTCTTCAGGCGTGTCAGGATTTTTCACTGGTCTGGAGCTTGCTGACTGGGTCACACTGGCTGGAGTTACAATTGTCAACCACCATTGTGGGTGAAATGAACTGGGCCCTTTAGAACAGCCAGTGCTTTTAACCATTGAGCCACCTCTCCAGCCTCTTTGCATTTTTTAAAGTATTTTGAGTGTGCAGGATATGTGTGGCCAAAGAGCAGTCACTGATGTCTTTCTATCCACATGTGGGACCTGGGGATTAAACAGGTTGACAGGCTTGTAGAGCAAGATCCTTTAGCAACTGAACCGTCTGACATCCATTTTATTTAAGACAGGATATTACTATAGCCCAGCTAATCTCAAACTTGCTAAACCTATCTCAGCTTCCCGAGTGGAAGTAAGTACCACTCTTATGCCCAAATCGCAAGGACCCCAAAGACCACCAGGGAGTCAATTCTGATGTAAACACATATGGGCTTTTATTAGGAGCTCAAGAGCACTCCATCACCGGTGCAGTGGTCAGAAGTGAGAGCCTCGAGTCTAGGGGTGCAGGGTATTTATGGTGGTTACAGCAAGCTTGGGGAATTCCATACAGGTCAGCAAATTAATATTTTTAAAACTGCATTTCTGCTGTAATTTGCAGGAACCAAACACAGGGGCAAAACCACCTGACAAATAGGATGGCTGGGTTATCTTTTTTCTGCCAGATGTCTTAGTTTATATGTACCTTGACCATGCTGCTGTAGACTAACTGGCTGTTGTTAAGAGGGGTGGAGGATGGGGGGCTATTGCCATCAGATGTTTGCTCAAGTGGACTTTGCGGTTTTCCTCCTGAAATTGGAGTTGGTTGACCTTTGCACCACCTTTAGCTCACCCATACCTTTATTTTAAAAATTAAGAAGCTTCAAAATTAGTATTAAATTTTGTGTTTTAGATCTGAATGGTGGTGGCACATGCCTTTAATCGCAGCCCTTGGGAGGCAGAGGCAGAGGCAGGTGGATCTCTGTAAAGTTTGAGGCGAGCCTGGTGTACAGAGTAAGTTCCAGGACAACCAGTGCTACACAGAGAAACCCTTTCTCAAAAAACTAAAATGAATACATTCATGAACTGTGTTTTAGACAGTCTATGCAGTGCTGACTCGTGGTTCTTCAACCTGCCAAGCCCTTGGGCTGCATGCATGCACTACCACACCTTGTGTAGAATCAGCAGATCAATGCCGCCTCTACTCTCGAGGATCAGAAAAGCTTGGCAGCCTGTAGTACTAGCCAGACACCTTTCCTAGGGCAACACGAACAGCTCTAGCCTACCCCTGGGCAGTCTGTGCAATGACCTTTTGTAGTGCTCCCAACTCATTCAGAACTCACAGCTCCCAGGCATGCAGATGTAGGCCTGACACGCTAGAGAATCTCAAGATCAAAAGCAACTTAGTGAAACATTAGCTCAAAACACAGGCGAAAGGACCTGTGTATGGTGGCACATGCCTTAAAACCAAGCACTCAGGAAGCCAAGACAGGTGGATTTCTATAAATTCCAGGCCAGCCAAGACAACAAAGTGAGTCTTTTTCTCAAATACACACACAAAAAAAAATGGGTTTGGGGCAAGAGCACATATCTAACCCCCAGTGTAACCCATAAGCATGTACACAAGCAAAGAATCACCATGCGCGGTAACAGAACAACATTTATTCCCATTCCACAAGTGGGGAGACGAACTCTGGCAGCCTCTGTGATTACAGGACTCCAGGCCACAGGCCAGTGAATTGGCCAGTTTGGGAACAGACTTCTGACTTCAGCAGCTCAGCATTCTTGCTAGGGTTCACTGCCTTCCCTGTGCAGCCACGGCACCAGTTACTTCTCAAGACACGAGTGCAGAAGCAAGAGAACGCATTTTCAGATGCTTTCCGACAACCAGAGCAGATGCCCACCAGACCCCCACACGCACACACAAGCCTGAGGCACAGCTGTGTAGTCAGAAGCCCAAATCCGTGTGTGGCCACATGGTCTTCAATATGGCTGATCTTATCAGAAACCTGAATCCACAATAGAGAGCGGAGTGCAGAAAACAAAGTATATCAAAAGCTTGGTCATTACTTCTAGTCAGAGTCCCATTTATTGAGAGCTTACTTTGTCCTGGCTAGTTGACTCGGGACCCAGAGCAAAGCAGACCAACAAGGGTTCTGTTCCAACGCATTCTTCAGCAATTTCACAAACTGCTGCAAAGAGGCTTGGAGGCAAAGCATTTGTCCAGTGAGGGCTAGGGCTGTGGCTGAGGAGAGTCTTCGTCTAGCATCTCCCAGTGAGGGGTTGAGGCATGGCTCACCAGCAGAGCTATTTGTCTACCTGACCCTGGCTTCCATTCCCAGGACTGCAAAAGGAAAAGTAAGGAAGAATCCTTCAGCACCAATGAGACTGATGAGCTGCGCCCTCCCCCGTCAGGGTTTGGTGCAGTCCACAAGGATGCCTCCTTGCAAAGTACAGTGCCAGCATCTAACTTCTCTGCAACTGGCAACTTCTGCGGCTTATCAGTCAGTAGCGGCTCCCTCCCACTGTGCACCCAGGACACACGGCCACCAGCCCAGTGCAGTCTCTACCGTTTCCTTCCATAGCACAACCAGGTGACGGGCCTAATTCCCACTCTTAACCCCCACTCACTGCCCTTCTCTGACACTGCAGTAAACACATAGCCAGACAAGATGGCTTCAGAAAGCACCAATTCATACAAAAGGAAAAGCGGCAGGGCACCAGGAGGGACAGGATTGGTGGAAATGGCTACTTCGGAGGGAGTTGGTGAGGTGGCAACTGTTTTCCAGTGAAACTTACAAGGACTGAATCGCACTGACAAGTCTGCCAACAGAAAGGAAAAATGCTTGCAGCACAAGAGGGACCAGCCCACACCCAGAGCCTGCCAAATGCCTGGGTTAGCAAAGAATAGGAAGAATGGGATTGGACCATTGCAAAGAAAGATCACAGGAGTGGCTAAATTTCACAACACTACGCAGGCCACAAAGAGAGTTTGTGGTTTAATTCCAAGTGTAGAGAGAAGGAAGCCTTTTGGAAATGGCATGATCCAAAATACCATTTTTGTTTTCCCAAAGCAGGCTAAACTATGTAGAAAACTGACTTGAAGTAATGTGGTTGGAAACAGAGGTACTATCCATATACTACGGGACAGTGGCTAAGACCGGGATGGTAACAGAAGAGTGGGAGAGCTGCAGATGCTGCAGGCCATCTGCATGTAGCAGCAGTGGTAGAAGGAGAGGGTGACAAGGGAGCCATCAAGGTCAACTTCAGGGTTGTGCCTTGTTATAAACATCCTGTAGCATTGAGGGTGGCAGGAAGAGGCCCTACTTTTAAGAGAGATAAAAACTAACTGGGATGGGAACCTTTTGCTAGATTCAAGCCTTCCTAGATGCCTGCCATCTTCCTCACCAACAAAGACCAGTCCAAGCAGTCTTCAAATGTACATGGCTGAGACCCAGTCTCTTAGTGGGTGGATTCCATTCTTTCCCCATTATTGTCCTGGATTGACTACGGTCAAGCCTCCTGTCCACAACCTCCCCTGCAGCTGTAAATGAACAAAAAGCACATCACAGACACCAGCCTCTAGGTCCTCCCACCAGCTTTTACCCTTGGCAGCAGGCCTAGTCTTGTCTGTCTGTGTTAGCCAGCATCACTAGCTGGTCCCATGAAGCAGGCCCTGAAGTGATGGGTTCAAGAAGTCCCTGAGAGAGGAACACCCTTTTGCGATGGCATTACTTCTCAAGGCACGGGAACCAAACCACCATGTTTATCCAAGATGAATGAGCAAGCAGAGCCCTAGGAAACTTGGCTTCACAAGGGCTGTGGTTTTTTCCTAGTTTGCTTGCAGAACACCGTCTGCATCCTGTGTTTACCTGGTAGGTAATGACACTGGACAGACCTGTTATGCTCCATGTGTGGGAGCATTATAACACTCCTAGCCTCACAGCATCTTTGCAGGAAGGCCACAGAGAGCATCGTTCCCCATTTTACAAATAAGAAAACTGAAGCCCAGGGAAAAACAATCTCGCCAAGGTTTCTCTCCATATGAATGGAGCCCAGGAGGACTTAGAATTCACTATGTAGTCCAAGCTGGCCTTGAACCCCTGATCCTCTCACCTTTGCCTGTATAGTGCTGATATTACAGACCAATGCCAACAAAGACCAGTCCTTAATTACTTCTTGCTGCTATCAGGAGCCTGGTCCAGATGGAGGCTCACCACGCAGCATTATAAAACACGTTCTGAACTCTTATAAAACAGCAATTTGTCCCTGGTGACCCTAGGGTTTTCCCTCTACACTGACAAAATTCTTTGGATGTCAGGGTCTTTTGCCAAACCATCAAAGGTTTTGCTCTGTCTGTCTTCTGTCTACTCCCCTTCTCCGTGCTAGATGAAGACAGATTCTACCCCTAGGGCCTGTGAGAAAACAGTATCTTTCAGTCTGGGAAGAGTCAAACAAGAAGGGAGAAACAGAGAGAGAGATATCTGAGTATGCAAGAATAGTTTCAATAGGAAAAAGTAGGGGGCACCAGGAAGAAAACTGGGAGTTTCCTCCAGGTCTCCATCCCAGGGGCCCCTGGGGAGCAGGAGCTGCTGGGCCAGACAGCCAGACCCATCTGGAGCCAGAGTCACTTCTTCAGGGCACCCAGGCTCTTGAGGGCCTCTTGGGCCTGGGTTAGCTGTTGCTGCAGCCTCTGGCGGGTACTTTCGCTGGATGCCCGCTTCAGGAGGCTCTGCATCTCCTCCACCACAGCCCGGTGGCCAGGGGTATTGTGGAAGAGCCGCACTGCACGGTCCCCACAGGAGGCCAGGAAGCGGCCAGTGATGTCAAAAGTCAAGTCAGCAATACACTCCCCATGGACACACTCAAAGTACTCCTCCTTCTCCCCGCGGCGTGTGTTGAAGAGATGAATATTGGTGCCAGTGGCCAAGGCCAGGACATGGGTATCAGGGGAGAGTGCCAGGCGGCAAGGCATGGTGCTCGCCTCTTCAAAGCGGCCTGTCCGTAGCAAGTAGGGGTCCTGCTGCTTCTTGTACTCCACATCTGTGTCCCATAGCTTCCATGTCCCATCCTTGGAGACGGAGGCCATCCTGCAATGTGGGAAATCACAGCTAGAGCCTCAGCATCCCCAGCTCGGGAAACACTAGATCAACCTGTGGGAGCCAGCAGCTAGGAACCCAAGGTTACATCCTGCCGAGACTCAAGTCTTCCACCCTTTTCAGAACTGCAGCCCAGACAGGCAGAAGTACCCCAGACTCACTGCTCAGCCCAGCTTGCTGGTACACACCTATAACCCCAGCATTGGGGGGCTGAGGCAAGACAAGAGGGTCACTGTAAGTTCAAGGGCAGCCTGCTCTACCAAGTGAGACTCTGTCTGAAAAACATGAACAGAGCAAAACAAAACAATTACCAGGCAAGGTATTCACACCTGTACCTCAGTTCTTATGAGGGAGAGAGGCAGGTATGTTAGGACTCCAGGGCCAGCATTGGTTATCTATACTAAATAAGACCGAACAAGGGAAAGAACAAGGGAAGATGTCCCGAAGCACTCACCTTCGAGAGTCATTGGAGAAAGCGAAAGAGTGGACAGATGCAGAGTGACCCTTCAGTTCAAAGGCTCGCAGCACCTCCTGGAACTCTCCTTTCTTCCCGAAACAGACCTCCCAGACCTTCACATCTGGGGTGAAGCCACACGAACCCACAAACCTGTCATGTAATTCATGTAACTCTTAAAACTCAAATGTTAGCCGGGCGTGGTGGCGCACATCTTTAATCCCAGCACTCGGGAGGCAGAGGTCCTGGAACTCACTCTGTAGACCAGGCTGGCCTCAAACTCAGAAATCTACCTGCCCCTGCCTCCCCAGTGCTGGGATTAAGGGCATGTGCCACCACGCCCGGTGGTGGACACCTTTAATTTCCATACTTAATTAAAGGCAGATGAAGGTGGATCGGTGAGTTTAAGGCTAGCCTGGTCTATATAGGAGTTCTAGGATAGCCAAGTCTGTATAGAGAAACCCTGTCTCAGAAAAAAATAGAAAATTAAAAGGGTCTGGCATGGCAGCACACATCTTTAAGCCAAGGCCTCAGTAGGCAGAGGCAGGCAGATCTCAGTGAGTGTCAGGCCATCTGATATACATAATGAGTTCTAGGCCAGCCAGGGATACACAGTGAAATCCTGACTCAAACCCTCAGGTGAGGGCTACGCATGTTGAGAGGTGGCTGAGCATTTGCCTAACATGTCCTAACAGTGGTTTCCACCCTCAGCACTGCAAAAATAAAAAGAGGAGAGGTGAAGAAACAGACACTGGGCTGGTGAGATGGCTCAGTGGGTAAGAGCACCCGACTGCTCTTCCAAAGGTCCAGAGTTCAAATCCCAGCAACCACATGGTGGCTCACAACCATCTGTAACAAGATCTGACTCCCTCTTCTGGTGTGTCTGAAGACAGCTACAGTGTACTTACATATAATAATAAATAAATCTTTAAAAAAAAAAAAAAAAGAAACAGACACTAAGGACTTCAGGGGCTTGTGTGAAATCCCTTCCCGTTTGGAGAGCTAGGACTTCTACTCCAGTGTCCCTACACCCCTCCTAGAAGCTGCCTCCCTGCTCTGTACCTACCCCGTACCTACCCTCATCCTCTTCTTCCTCACCTGCTACATGGGGAGATAACTGCGTGACTGTTGTTCATCTGGTTAGTGTTGATCGTGGAAAGCACCTGACCTTTCAGATTCCATATGAGGACAGTTGTGTCACTGGAGGCCGTCATGATGAACTTCCCTGATGAGAAGACAGTTGTAAGCCCAAGGTCATGACCAGATTGTCACCTCCCAACAAAATAATGGATCACTGCTCTAAGAAGTATCCATGCTCCTTTCCCAGGCCAAAGGTCACCACAGGTAATTCTGTGTCAATAAGGGTGGGCTCTCACTGTTTGGCTCTCATGGACTCCTCGATCACAGGGACACCAAGCAAAACTCAGGCAGTAACAACTCATTCGACAAATACAATTCAGGGCTGGTGAGATGGCTCAGCGGGTAAGAGCACTGACTGCTGAGTTCAAATCCCAGCAACCACTTGGTGGCTCACAACCACCTGTAATGAGATCTGACGCCCTCTTCTGGTGCGTCTGAAGTCAGCTACAGTGTATTTATGTATAATCATAAATCTGGGCCAGAGCTAGCAGGGACTGAGCGAGCAAGGCTGACCGGAGCGAGAGGGGTTGGCCAGAGTGAGGAGAGGTCCTAAAAAATAATTTAACTCCCAACAACCACATGAAGGCTCACAACCATCTGTACAACTACAGTGCACTCACATACATAAAATAATAAATCTTTAAAATAACAAACAAACAAAAACCAAATACAACTCAGATACTAGCAAGCTGGCTCAGTTGGTGGAGGTCCTTGCCACCAGGCCTCATGACCTACTGGGCTGACATCTACATGTGTGCTATGATAAACACACAAAATAAATGCAAAACAAGGTGGAGGGAGGCCTGGAGAGGTGGCTCAACAGTTGAGAGCGCTGGCTGCTCTTCCAGAGGACCAGGACTTGATTCTGAGCACCCACATGGCAGCTCACAATTGGTCTTAACTATGATCCCAGGAGACCCCATGCCCTCTTCTGGCCTCTGTGAGCACTGCACGCAGGTAGTACATAGACATACATTCAAATAAAACATCCATATACATAAAGTGAAAATAAACTTTTCAAATGAAACAAAGAACAAGTTATGACTCAGGCACACTTTCAGGGCTCGAGTAAATGCCACCCAGGAGACTTCCCTTACCTGTGTCAGCAATGCCGATGTTGATGATGGGCGCTTTGTGTTTTTTAGGGAAATCCTCTGGTGTGGCCGTGAAAGTAAAGCCCCCATCTTCCCGCTTGGTCATCTTAAAAACACGGAGGGTGTCCCCATTGGCCAGCCAAACAATGAAGGCTCTAGAGACAAGCAAACCAGAGCTACTTCCTCACCTGGGCAGAGGCCTATGTGTCCTAGATTCTAGAGAAAACCAAGATTGCCCCTTGTCCAGTCTTACAATAGATCCCTTGGTTCAAAATCTTTTTTTTAAATATTTATTTATTTATTTATTTATTTTATATATGTGAGTACACTTGCTGCCTTCAGACACACAAAAAGAGGGCATCAGATCTCATCACAGATGGTTGTGAGCCACTATGTGGTTGCTGGGAATTGAACTCAGGACCTTCAGAAGAACAGTCAGTGCTCTTAACCACTGAGCTATCTCTCCAGCCCCTCAAAACCTTTTTTAACTTAAAAGTTTTTTTTAAATGTTTGTGTATCTGATTTCTTTGTGTGTGTGTATGTTTGTGTACCACACACACACACTTAGTGCCCTTAGAGGCCAGATGAAGACATTGGTTCCTGAGTCTGGAGTTACAGACGATCATGAGCTGTCATATGGGTGCTGGGAATTGAACTTGGGACCTGTATAAGGGCAGCCAGTATTCTTAAGCCCTGATCCATCACTCTAGTCCCCGAAAAGTCTTGCAAATGGCTCAGCAGGTAAAAAAGCACTTGCTTGGCAAGGCTAACGAGTTCAATACTCAGGAACCCACGCAGAAGGAAAAAAACCTCAACTTCTGTTGTTCTCTGGCACACACACACACACACACACACACACAGACACAAACACACACACACACACCCTCCAAAACAAAACAATTCGAAGACATAAATGTATCTCAGTGGTAGGCTATGGGTTTGATCATTAGCACTAAACATAAAAAAACATATCCTCCCAAGATGAGAGAGGCTTTGAGACTTAAGGAGCAGGAAGCTAAGAGAGTCTCAATACTCATAAGGCCCCTCCCTCCCCAAGGCTACAGAGATAGAAACCATTGCTGGGAAGAGAGGACTGTCTGATGGAGCTGCCTTGAAGCCCAATACGCAAGTCATCGTCATTCATGCTAACATGGGCCTTCTATGATGTGACTCCCAAAGAGCTGTCCATGTTCTTTTAAGCATCCTCTTACCCATAATCCTGTAAGTAACCCAACTAAACCCAATGGCTCACCAAGTGCTACACAGAGCAATTATTCTCTGGTCTGTGGTTATGCCCTACCTAGAGTAAACAGACTTTTGCTTATATTTCCACGAACAAAAGTACACAAGGCCACATTGAATCCCAGCACAGGGGAGACTGGGCAGAGAGATCACAAGTTCAAGGCCAAGCTGCATTACCTAGTGAGATCAACATAGCAAGGCCCCGTGTCCTGTCTCAAAACAATCAAAAAACAAAAACCCAAGAAGCAAGAACGGCTGAAGGTGTAGCTTGGTGGTGTGTGTGATACTGAGTTCAGTCCCTACAGTACAAAGAGAAAACGGGCCTCAGAGCTTTGGTTCCTTCCATTTCTGGAGCTTAGGAAGTTTTAAGAGGCTGGGCAGTGGTGGTGCACGCCTTTAATCCCAGCACTTGGGAGGCAGAGGCAGGCGGATTTCTGAGTTTGAGGCCAGCCTGGTCTACAGAGTGAGTTCCAGGACAGCCAGGGCTACACAGAGAAACCCTGTCTCAAAAAAAAAAAAAAAAAAAAAGTTCTAAGAGCTTCCAAAACTCATGGCAGGTTGGAGTTTGGAACATCCAGGGTAGGAATGTTCTGTCTCTGCTTCCTTCTATAGAGCGGAGCCTCCGAGAGGCCCCAGGAGGCTCCATACTGTCTGAATGACCTTTTTACGTCACAACAAGGTAGACTCCTGATCCCTCCTCACTAAGCCCCAACTGGATATGTGAAGGCCACAGCCATAAGCTGGGCTTTTGCAGACAAGCCTGAGGCTCTGTCCTGTCTCACCTGCAGTCAGGGCTGAAGCGTACCAAGGTGGCATGGTCCAGCTCCACGTTGGCTCTCATGCTGCGGTGCTCCCGCTGAAGGAAATCTTTAGTGCTCCAGATACGGACAGTGCGGTCATCCGCACAGGTGGCCAGATACTTGCCGTTGCTGCTGAAGTCCATGCAAGATATATTCCCACTGTGGCTCTAGGGAAAAGAATGCAGGAAGGACCAATGAGAAACCTCTCAAGTGGATGAGGAGGCTGAACCTAGGGGAGCCACTCTGGCTCAGGGGCTTGGATGATGGACAGGTCAGAGATGGAACAAGGTAAGCTAGCTCTTCTAGCACAGGTCTATAATCCCAGCTCCTTGGGAGCTCAGCATAGGATGCCAAGTTCGAGGCCTGCCTGAGCTACAGAGTAAAGTCTGAAGCTAGCCTAAGCAATTTAGTGAAACGACCTCAAAAATAACAGTAGAAAAGATAAAGAGAATGGACTAGGGCTGTAGTTTATTGGCAGAATGCCTGCCTCGAATCCCCAAGGAAGGTGCTCAGCTGCGGGGCCCTTTTGTAGAAATCTGCCAATCAAGAACTTGATACCGGGGGCTGGTGAGATGGCTCAGTGGTTAAGAGCACCAACTGTTCTTCTGAAGGTCATGAGTTCAAATCCCAGCAACCACATGATGGCTCACAACCATCCGTAACAAGATCTGACGCCCTCTTCTGGAGTGTCTGAAGACAGCTACAGTGTACTCACGTATAATAAAATAAAATAAATAAATCTTTAAAAAAAAAAAGAACTTGATATAGTAATAACTCAATGGGGGTTTCTACTCCACCTTTGATCATTTAGTTCCCAAATAAAAGACACAGACCCCTTATATTTATAATTAACATTAACAGTACTAGAGCTGGGCAGATATCGGCCCTCTATGATTTTTGTCTTCTTCCCTGTCAGTAACTCTATGATATAACTTGTCTCCAGCTGACCAGCCCTCAGGGCCATGTTCTCATCATTCATCTACTCCATGACATTGTCTCCTCTCCTCACCCCTCAGTTTGCCTCCTCATGGTCTCTGCGAAGCCCCAGCTACCTCTCTTCTGCCCAGCTACAGGCTACAGGCATTTTTATTCAACCAATAGTTTTAACTTAAGGAGCAGGGTTACATAGCATCACTTGGTGTACATCCCGAGGCAACCAGATCGTGGAGCCAGTACTAAAGATTACAATACGTAGCAAGAGACCAAACCTTAATAAGAACTGAAGGTAGAATATACAAGGCCCTGGATTCAATCCTCAGTACAAGGGAAACAACCACCAGCCAGAAGGGCCAGAAGGGGTATGCCTACTCTGCTGCTGAGAGTTAGGTGTATGTAATCTGCCCAGATTACCAAGGACAAGGTGTAGGCGTGAGCACTCTTCATGTACATACTGCATGTGTTCAGTACCCAGGAGTACCAAGTACCTTCAGTGCTGCAGCCAGAAGGGGGTGCGTGAAGCTGTGCTGCTGAGGCTTCTCCTTACGAACCCGCTGATTCTGCTTCTGCTTCTTGGATCCTGACTTCTTGGGTTCGTTTTCTTTCTGACCTACAAGGAAGGGCCGTGTCATTGACCCATGCACGCACTCAGAAGCATCGAGTGAGTGCCTAGGATTTCTCAGGCTCTGTGTAGGGTACCACAACACGGCCCAGATAGAGCCTTTGTCCTTGAAAAAGTGACATGTGCAAAAACAGGCCAGGGAGGTGGGAGAAGGGGGGGAGATAGTTCATAGGCAAAGTACTTGCTCTGTAAATATGAGGTGCGTGTGGTTTACACCTGAGAGATTACACATCCGCTGTCATCTCAGCACTGAGGAGGTGGAGTCAGGAAAGTCTCTAGGGCTCTCTGCCTAACCAGCCTGACCTAGCTCATGAGCTCCCTCCCAGTCAATATGAGACTCCATCTCAATGGAAGCAACTTGCGTTCCTAACAATATATAAGGTTGTTCCCTGAAATCCATGTGCACGAGATGTATGTGCATCCACCCATACATGTTCATGTAAAGGGGGAGGGGCTAGGGATATAGCTTAGTGGTAGAGGGCTTGCTTAGCCTGTACAAAGCCTCAAGTTCAATCTCCAGCTGCACTGAAAAACAAACAAAACTAGGCCTGGAGAGATGGCGCGGTGGTTAAAAGCATATATTCAGAGAATCAGAGTTTGGCTCCCAGCACTCAAATCAGGTGGCTCATAACCAACTAAAACTCTAGTTCTAGAGACTATGGCACCCATGGCCCTCAAGAACATCTCCACAAAAATGGACAAATCTATAGACAAATCTAAATTATCTATACACATAATTTTTAAAAAAGGCTTAGAAATCAGACTTGACTTTGAATTCAGTCTTTATCAGTGTGTATTCTTTTCTTCTATTTTTAAAGCCATTCTGAAGGTTGAGACTGTAGCTTGGTGCATGCTAAGGAAGAACACATGTTCTACATCCCCAGCCCTCATGAGTGTGGTCTTACAGAGGCTATTTTCTGAGTGTGTATAGCATCTCTCTGAACTGAGACAGCTGGGTGGGTTCATGGCTTAGCCTGTGTAGTGTGAATTCTAGTCAGGCATCCCCAAGTAGGGGAATGATATGCACAAGGGGATCTGAAGATCTGGTCTTGGGTAAGTTATTTAACTGCTTTAAATCTTGATTCCTCAAAGAGATATTGAGACCAGGCTTGGTGATGTATGCTGCCTATAAATAATTCTAGCACTCAGCAGGTGGAGACAGGAAGACTGGGAGAGGAGGTTGTTCAGAGTCAGGCTTGACTACATAGTGAGTTCAAGGCCCCACCTGGATCTCTCTCTCTCTCACACATGCACAAAAGAGAGAAAGGGGGGCGGGGGCTGGAGAGATGGCTCAGTGGTTAAGAGCACTGACTGTTCTTCCAGAGGTCTTGAGTTCAAATCCCAGCAACCACATGGTGGCTCAAAACTATCTGTAATGGGATCTGATGCCCTCTTCTGGTGTGTCTGAAGACAGCTACAGTGAACTCATATGCAGGAAAAAAAATTTTTAAAAGAGAGAAAGCAGAGCAGTGGTGGCATATGCCTTTAACCCTAGCACTTGGGAAGTGGGTGGGTCTTTGACAGCCAGGGCTATATATAGAAAACCTGTCTCAAAAAAAAAAAAAATAGTTAATTAAAATGAAAGCATATCTTGGAGAACTAGGTTTACACACCAAGCTGACACGTGTTAGGTAGCAGTAGATGCTCCCTAATTCTTACAGGAATTAAAACTTATTATTGAACTTGCTCATGGTGACCTTCAGCGTTAAACCAGATGCTGGACTGCTATTCTTTCAGCACTGGGATAAAATGCAGTGCCTCCGGTATCACAGGCAAGAGTTCTAACCCTGAGCTCTGTTCCTGACCCCTCACTAGGGGAATCCTAGGCAGGCGGTCTATGGCCGCACCATGTCCAAGCAGCCTCCAAGTGTTTCTGGAATCCCTTGTCTTCTTGAGTTTTGCTGCTGATAGAACTGTCTTTCTTGCAGGGCGATGGTGGCGCACGCCTTTAATCCCAGCACTTGGGAGGCAGAGGCAGGTGGATTTCTGAGTTCGAGGCCAGCCTGGTCTACAAAGTGAGTTTCAGGACAGCCAGGGCTACACAGAGAAACCCTGTCTCGAAAAACCAAAAAACCAAAACCAAAACAAAAACAAACAAACAAAAAAACCCAACAACAACAACAACAACAAAAAAAAAAAACCCTGTCCCGAAAAAACAAAACAAACAAAAGAACCTTCTTTCTTCCTTGGCCTCCCAGGCAAAATCCTACACTGGCATCCCTGAACAACTCACATCACAGATTTGGGGGTGTAGATCCGTGGAACAGCACTTGCTTGAGCCTCTGGGTTTCACCTACCCAGCACCTCACAAGGCTAGGTATGGGGAGCACACACACACTTGTATACTCCAATGCTCCCGAGACTGAGGCAGTAATAACCAGAGCTCAAGGCCAGTTTGGACAACATTGTGAAACCATGTCTCAGAAACTCACAATGGGTTCCCTACCCTCTCTGAAGAGTTCCCGGAATCCCCAACTTTTATTCCCTAAAAAATAAATAAATAAAAGCAGCAAGACCATTCATACTCTCGATCCTTTTATAGTATTAACTCCTTTGTGAAATTTAATACAATGTCTATTTCGCTTGCCTTTTCAGATGCTTACAATTTAGATCTACAGTGTAGACCACACTTTTACAAGCTTCTCGGTTACTGAACGTATTAAAAAGACCTCGAAGCTAGGTATAGGTAACAGGAGTTCAGAAAACGTTCCTGCCGGTCAGAGTTGGCTGAAGAGTATTTTCAAATGACCCCCATTTTCTAAGAACACGAACACATAGCAAACCTGGGGTCTGACTGAGCTTTCGTAGCAGCTCCGGGGACATAGGTGGTGGTGGTGGTGGGAGGTGTCCCAGGAAAAGTCACCGACCACGTAGCAGCGCAGCTCCCAGGTTCCAAAGAATCTTGTCCCTGGGGTGCACCTGCAACCCGAAACCTACACGGGAAAGTTCATCTCACAACCAGGGAAACTGAGGTCCGTGACTCTCCACGCTCCTCGTACCACGCGGCGGCCGGGAGCAAAGTCCCCAGAGTCACCGCCACCCGACCCGGTATACTTACAGACGGGCTGGCTGGGCTTCTCCTCGGCCCGCAGCCAGCCCCGCGCCACAGCCGCCGTGGCCACCAAGGCCAGCAGACCCACCAGGAGGGACAACCCCATCAGCTCCGGCATCTGCGGCAGCTCCATGACTGCGGGACAGCTGCCACCTCAGCCTACGACGCCGGCGTCCTCACGTCTCGGCGCACGAGGGGGCGGGGGAGGACAGTTGGCGCGCCTCGAGGGGCGGGGCTGGCCAGCGTTGGCCTCTTTGGGGCGTGGCTTGGTCCCAAGCGCACCTCGGAAGGCGGGACCTAGTCGTTACGATGCCCTATGGGAAGCGACCTGGCCGTTGGAGCGCTCTGCAGGGCGGAGGTTGGCCTCTTGAGCGCCTTGAGGGCGGGGCCTGGCCGTTAGCGGGCGCTGTGAGGCGGGGCCTGGCAGTTGGAACTCTATAAGGGCGGAGCCTGGGACGTGCGCGCCTCGAGGGGCGGGCCAGAAGGTTCCGTTCCCTGTGGGGCAGGGCCTGTCCGTTGGCGCGCTTGGAGGGACTGGGGACAGTTGCAAGTACTGTGGAGCGGCGATTGGCCTTTGGGGCGTCGTGAGGAGCCAATCTTGACGGTTTTCGTCTTTTGGGGTGGAAGAACTGGTAGTCTGAGTGTTAGGAGGAGCAAGACCTGGCCGTTGACACGACCTGAGGGGCGGGACTTAGCTGCTCGTGCTGGAGGCGGAACCTCGCGCGTTTGAGTGCTCACGTGCTCTGAGAGGTGGGGCCTGGATTTTTGAATCCCCCTTGGGGCCGGGTCTTCCGTCTGAGTTTATGAGGGGCGGGGCTTAGCTTTTGACCTGAAGAGGCAAGGCCTGGCTATTGGACTGGTTTTTGAGGGGCGGGGCCCAACGGTGAACAGCTTTGATTGAAGCTGTCTGCAAGAAGTTTTTCGGTAGCGGACTCAGACGGTCCAGCTCTCACCTCATCTTGATCGTTTATTAGAAGTTTTATTGCAGCATCGCCAAACTGGATCCTTCCAAGGGGCAGGGCAGAGGTTCTTATTCCCATTTGACCCGTGCTTTCGCTGCTGGGGAAGAGAGATGCCCTGTCCGTTGGTATGGGACAGCCTCGCAAAGCCCAAAGCGAGGGTGTCGTGGAGAGGTTGTGAATATTAGAAAAAGAAACGGCTAGAAAGGTCGGAAAGAACTGGAGATCCTAGAACACTGGTTTCATCAGACCACGCTAGTTATCATAGGAAGGCCCGGAGCAAAATCCATGGAGTATTTTGAACAAAGACTGAAGGTAGAAAGCAAACCAGGGAGATCACTTATTAATTCTGTACAAGAACGTGGGTTCGATTCCCCAGCGATGCGGAGAGAAACAACAAAACCAAAACTTACAATCATGTTGTGGCTAGGGATGTAACTCCATTGGAAGAGTATTTGACTAGCTTGCAGAAAGCTGAGTTCCTTCAGCAACCCATAAACCCGGTGTAGTAGTAATAGCCTATAATTCCACACTTGGGAGTAGGAGGCAGGAAGATCAGAAATTCAAGGTTTTCTTAGAATACATTTCGAGTTCCAGGGCAAGCTGAGCTATGTGAGACGCACAACAACAACTACAAAATAAACTGGAAGTTGCTGCAAAAATCCTCCAGGGAGGTGATAAGTACCTAGATTTGGGGGTGGCCTGAAGAGAGAAAGGGATGTCGAAAAAGATATAATTACGTTTTGGCCATGCTAGAGATTGAATCTTGGACAATCATTATGCTAAGCAGCTGCTCTACAATGGAGGCTATTATCTAGTCCCTGAAAAGGTTGTGAGTATGTATGTGTTTTACACCAATTGTGGGGGCATATTCCTTTAATCCCGGCACTTGGGAAGCAGAGACAGGTGGATTGCTTTTGAATCTGTGGCCAGTCTGGTGTACTCAAGCATACTCCAGGCCAGAGAAAGCTACACAGTGAGACTTCCAAAAGAAAATGTGTTTTCATATGTACATATATATGTGTGTATGTCATACATGAGTGTGAGTTTACATGTGTTCAGATGTGTGTGCGTGTGCACACGCACTCGAGAGCACATGTATGGAGGCCAGATATTGATGTCTGTTGGTTTTCCAGATGGCTCTCCACCTTATATGGTGAGTATTGGGGCAGGGTATCTTGCTAAATCAGTATTGTACAATTTCAGCTATTCTGATTAACCAATTTCTCCTACTCTCCCTCATGCAGGCTGACATGACATACCCACCCAGTGTTTAGGATGGTTTCTGATACCCAAACTCCAATCTACATACAAAGTAAATGCTTTACCCACTAAGACATCTCAGCTCAAAGAGAAAATTTTTGTTTTGTCCTAAAACAGGGTCTCAGTATTGTAGCCCAGACTGGCCATAAATTTGTGACAACCCTCCTTCCTCACTCTTCTGAAAACTAGGATTATAGGAACTTTTTGGTTTGATTTGATTTTTTTTTTTTTTTTTCGAGACAGGGTTTCTCTGTATAGCCCTGACTGTCCTGGAACTCACTCTGTAGACCAGGCTGGCCTCGAACTCAGAAATCTGCCTGCCTCTGCCTCCCGAGTGCTGGGATTAAAGGCATGCGCCACCACGCCCAGCTTGTTTTTTTTTATTTTGTTTTGTGTTTTGTTTTACTTTTAATTTTGGGGTGCTGAGACAGAGTCACTGTGTAATCCTGGATGGCCTGGAACTCACTTTGTAGGCCAAGAAGGCCTTGAACTTGAAGTAATCCTTTTCCTCCAAAGTACTGTGAATACAGGCACGCTCCACCAAGCACATCATTTTAGAACTAGTTTATTTAAAAATAAATTACATTTGTCTGTAATCCCAGCATTCGGGCGTTAGAGGCAGGGAGATCCTGAGTTCAAGTCCAGCCACAATGGCTCAGCAGATTAAAAAACACTTGCCACCAAGCCTGACAACTTGAAATTGAGTTCCAGGGCCCAGATGACCGAGAGAACAAACTCCAAGTTGTCTTCTGACCTACACAGACACTGCATAACCACCACGAGCATGCACCATCCCCTCAACACACAAGTGAGGAACCGTAATTTAAAAAAAAAAAAAAAAAAGATTTTTAAAAGGTGACCATTAGGGGCTGGAGAGATGGCTCAGCACCTAAGAGCACTGACTGCTCTTCCAGAGGACCTGAGTTCAATTCCCACCAACCACACAATGGCTCACAACTATCTATAATGGGATCTGATACCTTCTTTTTTTTTTTTTTTTTTTTTTTTTTCTTGAGACAGGGTTTCTCTGTATAGCCCTGACTGTCCTGGAACTCACTTTGTAGACCAGGTTGGCCTCGAACTCAGAAATCTGCCTGCCTCTGCCTCCCAAGTGCTGGGACTAAAGGCGTGCGACACCACCGCCCAGCGATCTGATACCTTCTTTTGGTGTGTCTGAAGACAGCAACAGTGTACTCATATACATTAAATGAATAATTTTTTTTTTAAAAAAAAAAGGTGGCCATTAGAGAAAAAGGAACAGTGAAGTCCTATGGACCCTTTCAGTCCATTTTCTCCAATTAAAATCTCAAAAAAAAAAATAGCCAGATACAACCAGAAATTGATTTTGATATATATGACATTGATATCATCTACAGAATTCACCATTAAGATATATCTTGAGGGCTGGAGAGATGGCTCAGTGGTTAAGAGCACTGACTGCTCTTCCAGAGGTCCTGAGTACAAATCTCAGCAACCACATGGTGGCTCACAACCATCTGTAATTGGGTTTCATGCCCTCTTCTGGTGTATCTGAAGACAGCAACAGTGTACTTATACATAAATAAATCTTTTTTTAAAAGACTTATCTTGAAAGATAACATTTGGATTAGATGTGCTTCATTAGACAGGAATGTTCCTAAAACTGGTATGCCCTGCAGGTTGCCTGGTCCCCACATCCACAGCAAGCCTATAAGCTCACAATGGGCCAGCCTGCACTAACCCCACCACACTCCAGCTGCCTGGCCTCACAGATGGACCCTCTAAGGACACCAGCAATGACAGAAGCAGACAGACATAGACACGTTGGCTACCTCTGGTGAGGAACTCCATCCAGTCAGAGCAGAGAGGACTCACTTCCTTCCCTTTTGCTCTTTTCTGGGAACTGGCATCGATTCAGTTCTGGACAGTGCGGTGGGGAGTGCTGGTCTCTGCCATCTACAGATAAAGCTGTCTGGGTCTTTGCTTGTTATGCTGGTTACTTTTTTTTTTTTTTTTTTTTTGTCAACTTGATACAAACTCCAGTTGTCTGGGAAGAGGGGATCTCAGTTGAGGAAGGGATTCAATCAGACTACCTCTTACCCATGCCAGTGGGACATTTTCTTAATTAGTGACTGGGGGAGGGACACACACCGCAGGTAGTTCCACTCGTGAGCATGTGGGGCTGGGCTGTGTAAGAAAGGTAACTGATCGAGGCAGGAGCCAGCACCCTCCATGGTCTCTGCTTCAGTTCTAGCCCCCAGGAGATCCTGCATTGGCTCACTTCAATGACTGCCTGTCACATGGAAGTTTGTTTGTCTGTCTGTCTGTTTTTGAGACAGGGTTTCTCTGTGTAGCCCTGGCTGTCCTGGAACTCACTCTGTAGACCAGGCTGGCCTCGAACTCAGAGATCCGCCTGCCTCTGCCTCCCAAGTGCTGGGATTAAAGGCGTGAGCCACCACATCCGGCCTGTCACATGGAAGTATAAACCAAATAACTCCTTTCCTCTCTAAGTTGCTTTGGGTCTTCATCAAACAATAGAAAAACAAACTAAAATATTTGGTTTGGTTTGATTCTCTGAGACAGGATAATAATAATGTGCTTTGAATTCCCTAGGTAGTCTAGGCTGGCCTCGAACTCACGAACATCCTGTCTCAGTCTTCCCGGTGCTGGGATCACAAGCATCCATTATCAATGCTGGGGTGACATTTTCTCTGTAAAGAAGTATTTTGGGGCTGGGGGAATGGCTCAGTCACTAAAGTGTTTGGCGAATGAAATTAATCTCTCTGCACACGTGTGTGCCCATGTTTACAGTTGTATAAATACATGTACCAGCAAGAAGTTAATATCAGTTGTCTTTCTCACTCATTTTCCAACTTTCCCTAGTCTACATTTCCAGTGAGTTTTTTTTTGTTTGTTTGTTTTGTTTTTAGTCGTTAGATTAGGATTCTAGGTCCATAAGCATAAGGCTTGAGTTTAGTTCCTCAGCACCCACATAAAAGCCAGGCATGGTAGAGTGTGTATCAGAGATAAGCAGACTAGTGAGGCTTGCTAATTAACCAGTCTAGCTGAACTAGCCAGCTCCAGGTTCAGTGAGAAACCCGATCTCACGACAGAAGCTGGGAGTTTGCTAAGAGTCACCCTGAGCTCACTACCCCAAGGGGGCATCTTTAGGAGTCAGCGCCATGAGTGTTGGTATCTAGTCTAAACAACCATCAGAATGACCCTTTGGACAGCCATGTCCCAACCGGAACTAGACCAGAAGCTGCTGACATAAGACGTGCTGGCTGCATCTTGTTCCCTTTCTGTCTCTGGGTACACGATAGTCCCTATCCTGGGATGCAGAATTTTAATATGACTACTAATAAAAACTCATTAGAAAAGCAGGTGGGAGAAGTTGGGAATTGATGGAGAAAGACACCTGGTGTTAACTTCTTGCCTCTTTTACATGTGCCTATAACAACATAGACAAACCCACATGAAGATGTGCGTATAACACATGCACATGTGCACACTTGTACACACGCAATATACATTCCATTCAAGTATTTTACACGTATTTGTTCATGTGTTTAAGTTTCCTGTACAGATGCATGGGAGGGTACATGCTTTACTACTCTGAAGACCGGAATACAACCCGCGGGAGCTGTCTCTTTTCTCCACCACTTGGGTCCAGGAGATAGAATTTAGGTCGTCAGATTTGACAGCAAGCCCCCCAAATGAGCTGAGCCATCTTGCCTCCGAAGACTTTTGTTTCACTTAATCTTCCCACAGCAGGCAGACTTTAGGACCTGGTTAAGCAGCTGTACAAGAAACAATTAGAAGCGGGGTTTGGCCAGTTGATGTAGGTTGCTAGGGGCAGCTGCCTGGGGTTAGAGTCTGATCCTGGCTCCAGCTTCTTTGCTTCCTGGTTAGCCACAACGTGAACAGGCTTAGCTCTACACATCTGCAGCTATCTCTTCCCCACAATGCGCTACAATCATCTGAAAGCACAAGCACCAATAAATCTTTCCTTGAGTTATTTCTGTCAGGTATTATGGCCACAGTGATGCCAAGGCAAGGCCACAGTCAACAAGGAAGCAAGAAAAAGAACCCAGTGACAACGCCTGACAGCCATGTACCAAGATTGATCTTCCTCTAGCCAAGTTAAGGAGGGATGGTGCATACAGCCATCTCTTACCCTCATGGGTGCATAGCCTAGTCTGAAGCCAACAGGAGTGTGAAGGAGGACAGCGAGCAGGATGGAGGAGAGTGGGGAGGACCATAGAGGGAAGTATAAGTTGAGGATGTAGAGTTCGGGCTGTACTTGCAAAGGTGGAGGCTGAGACAGAACAGAGCATGTCTTAGCCACTTTGCTGTTGCTATGACAAAACACTATGACAAAAGCAACTCAGAAGAGGAAATATCTAACTAGGCTTAGAGTTTCAGAACATTAGAGTCCATGATGGCAGAGCAAATGCAAGAGTGGCTGAAAGATCACATCTTGGTCAGCAAGTAGGAGGCAGAGAGAGACCACACTGGGAACAGAGCAGGTGAGTCTTTTCAAATCTCAAAGCCCACCCCCGAGTGATACACCTCCTCTCCAATGAGGCCACACCTCCTAATCCTTCCCAAGCAGTTCCACCTACTGAGGACCAAGTATGCAAACAGTTAAGCCTATGGAGGTGCATTCACATTCAAACAACCCCAGAGCACGTATTTGGGTTTGAATATGTCGTGTATGGAATATGTGTGCATGCCATATTTATCTAGGTGCCTACAGAGGTCAAAAGAGTTACAGGCAATTGTGAACCTCCCTTATGGGTGCTGGAATCGAATTTTTTTTTTTAATTTTATGTATTCACCATTGCTCTCTTCAGACACACCAGAAGAGGACATCAGACCCCATTGTAGATGGTTGCAAGCCACCATGTGGTTGCTGGGAATTGAACTCACGACCTCTGGAAGAGCAGTCAGTACTCTTAACCACTGAGCCATCTCTCAAGACCAACATTTTTTTTTTTGAGACAGGCTTTCAGTATGTCGATGTGGCTGATCTAGAACTTACTGTGTAGATCACGCTGAACTCTATTTCATATAGATCTGACTCCCAAGAACTAGGATTACATGAACATGTCAAGTGTGAGCTGTATTTTAACAAGCCCACTAGTTGGTTGTCCTGGACAGTACAGTTTAATTTGTAATTGCTTTAGTTTGTGTAATGCTAGGAATTAAGCCTAGGGCATGGACAAGCAAGGTGGACTATTGTTGACCTACCACCACTATCACCTCCCAGCTCCTCACTGGGGGATTCTAGGCAGGTGCAATACCACTGAGCCATGCCCCCAGCTCCTCACTGGGAAACTCTAGGCAAGCACTCCAGCATGAAGCTCTATTCTTAGCTCCATCCTATAGTTCAAGAACCTTTGCTAATTTGAGCACCAAGCATGTTGTTTATACCTCAAAGCCTATCTCAACAAGTGTTCTACAGTGCATGATGGAATCACCTTTAAAATTGTTATGTCTAAACATCACCTCTGGGATTCTGACTTAAGTGGTCCAGACTGGCTGCTCTGGATGGGGAGATTTTTTTCCACAGCTGCTCTAATTGTGCCTGAGACTCATCCACACTTGAGAAGCAGTCAGAATGTGTTATGCAAGGCTAATTCCAAGTGTAGGTAAAGGGGATATCCTAGTGATCGGGGGCTGGCTTGGGCAGGTGGCAGCTTAGTCGACCAGCTTCAGGAACAGGTGGCTCAGGCAGCTGGGAAAGAGAGGGGACTTAAAGAAATCTAGTTTGTACAAGTGTCTTGGTGCTGGCTTTTGTTCTGGAGATTGTCTGGAAGGAGATCTTTTATCTCAGGATGAAATATCAAGAAAATAGAAATGGTGAATTCTGTATTGTTACTATAGAGGGAGTTATGCATCCTGGGGGAGCAGGCAAGGTAGTGCCGGGGGATACATGCCTGGCTCACCCTGGAAAGAAAGGGAGGCAGATACAGAGGAGGACCTCAGCAGCAAGCTAGAAGCTGGTAGTTTGTACCACAGTAAGTGGATACATTGGCTGATGAAGACAAGCCAAGAAAGAGACAGCAGAACAGGGAATGAGATTGTCAGGGAGGAAGAAGGGGAGGGCTGTCCCAGGATGCTGGAGCCTGGGGGAGAGTGCTTTAAGGGAGAGCAAGATGTGTGCCTGGGAATACCTGGATTTTGCAAAGGGCCTGGAGGGTTCTCGGGCAGGGGGGCGGGGGGAATAGGACACAAAGTCAATAGGCACAGAATGAGTGCAGGGCTGCACTTACTAAAGGTACCAGGAAGGAGCTGCTAAGATATAGGAGGCTGAGGGAGCCGAGGGGGCAGGAGGGAGCAGGAGGGAGCAGGAGGAAAAAGAGAAGAAGGAGGGAGCAAGAGGAAGCAGGAGGAGCAGAGGTAGAGAAAGCCATTGTACACATGGAGGGAGAACCATCAATAACAGGATCCTGGGCTAAGAAGGACATTTTTGTTTGCTTGTGTGTGTGTGTGTGTGTGTGTGTGTGTGTAGGGGTAGGGGTAGGAATATGTGTATTGTATGTGAGGCACTGGGTTCCCTGGGGCTGGAGTTACTGGTGGCTGTGAACTCCCAGATCAAGGAGCTGGGAACTGAACCTGGTCCTTTGAAAAAGCATCAAGTGTTTTGAACTACTTAGCTATTCCTTTTTTAAAAATTTTTTATTATTAATTTATTTTATGTATATGAGTACACTGTAGCTGTCTTCAGATCCATTGCAGCTGGTTGTGAGCCACCATGTGGTTGCTGGGAATTGAACTCAGGACCTCTGGAAGAGCAATCAGTGCTCTTAACCACTGAGCCATCTCTTCAGCTACTTAGCTATTTCTTTAACCCCGAGTTTGCTTTTTGAGATAGCATCTCATGTAGCTCACATTGGCATCCAATTCACTTTTCAGCTATAGATGATACTGAACTCTTGTTCCTCCTGCTTCCACCTCTCAAACCTTGGGATAACAGGTATAAAAAAGGGTCCAGTTTATGTGGTCCTGTGAATGGAACTCAAAACTTCAGGTGTGCTAGGCAAGCACTCTACCGACTGAGCTACATTGCCAGCCCTTGCATTTTGTTGTTGTTGGTGGTGGTGGTGGTTTTTCAATTTCTCTGTGTAGTCCTGACTGTCCTGGAACTCACTCTGTAGAAGAGGCTGGCCTTGAACTCATAGAGATCCGCCTTCCTCTGCCTGCGGAGTGCTGGAATTAAAGGCCTGTGCCACCACTGCAAAGTTGTTGTTATTATTATGGTATTATTATTATTGTATTATTATAATGGTATTATTATGGTATTTTTATTATGGTGGTATTATTATTATTAATTATTATTATTATTACCGTTTTGCCGGGTCCCCAAGGAGACCAACAAACAGCGTTAGATCCTCTGGAGCAGGTGAAACATTGGGTCCTTTGGAAGAGCAGGAAGCACACTTAACCACTGAGCCATCTCTCCAGAACCTTCCTGCTTTTGTTCCCAGGGTATCCCAGGGTAGCCTTGAACTCACTATGTATCCCAAGCTGCCTCCAGCTCCTGTCCTGCTGCCTCAGCCTCCTATTAGATCACACCTGTGTCCCATCAAGGCCAGCAAGGGCATATTTTAATGAAGGAGCCTTCTGGAAAGAGATGGGTTGGGGAAAACAGGATGTAACCCAGCATGACGGTTTATGCCTGTTCTCTCGGCACTCAGGGGGCAGAGGCAAGTGGATCTCTGTGAGTTCAAGACCAGCTTGGTCTACAGAGAAAGTTCCAAGCCAGCCAAGACAACACACAGGGAAATCTTTGATGGCAGAGAGCATGCAGACCCAGGCATTACTATGTAATGCTCAGCAGAGAGTAGGTGTATTCATTTTCTGCTTCTGTGATAAAATGCCACAATCAAAGCAACTTATTTTAAAACAGAGTTCATTTTGGTTTATGTTTCCAAGGGATGAGTCCATCGGGGCAGGAAGGCATGATTGCAGGGATCAGGCATGGTAACCACAGGAAGTTGAGAATCCACATCCTCAAACACAAGCAGGAAGCAAAGAGAGAGGGGGCGGGGAGAAAGCCATGTTTGACATTTCTTGCAGACACTTGTCAACATTCACCCTTCTTGGACCACTGAGTCAGGCTTTGTCATTCCCATGAGGCCATGGAACTAGGGTTCTAAGCATGGCTGTGGCCATGTCAACAACACACACCTACTCTGGACCTCTCTTTAGACACTAGAAGGAAGGAGGGTGCTCCATGTATGTAGCTATGGGGGAAGCTATCATTCCTGCTGGATGCAGACCTTCCATTGTGCCTGCTTTCATGCCACCCACACTCACTCAGTGGCGCCCAAGGAGAACATTGGTGGAACTGAACTTTTGTAGTAGAATTTTCTGGCAAAGGGTATGCTTCCTAGTTCCCACCCTGACCTCCTCTACAGGGTAAATATTTCTTGAAACACCATTTTTAAAAATGTACTTGTTTACTTATTAGCAGCTGTGTATTCAACCTGGAGCCTCAATGCCTTTGATGCCAGCATTAAGGAGGCAGAGGCAGAGGCAGACGGCTCTATGAGTTTGAAGCCAGTCTTTTCTACAGAGTGAGTTCCAGGGCAACACAGTGAAATCCTGTCTTGAGGGGAAAAATACATACATACATACATACATACATACATACATACATACATACATATCTACATGAATGGGGATGCGAAATGGTCCAGTCATTAAAGAGCAGACTTACAACCAAAATCTAAAATCCAGGAGTGGTAACCCCATTGTTGGGGTGGTAAAGAGAAGTAGATTCAGGTGCCTACTGACCAGCCAGCCTAGCCAAACTGATGAGTGCTAGGTTCAATGAAGGACCCTGGCTCAAGTAATAAGGCAGAGGGGCTGGTGAGATGGCTCAGGCAGTAAAGGCACTTGCTGCCAAAGTTGATAACTAGAGCTTACTCCTCATCACTTCCATGGTGGAAGGAGAGAACTATTTCCAAAAAAGTCACCCTCTGGCCTCCATAGGTATGATATTTGCATGTGTGCATACACATATAAATAAATGTAATTTT
This sequence comes from Mus musculus, assembly GCF_000001635.26. Taxonomy (NCBI): domain Eukaryota; kingdom Metazoa; phylum Chordata; class Mammalia; order Rodentia; family Muridae; genus Mus; species Mus musculus. The sequence continues at coordinate 135,138,619 of NC_000071.6, read as the reverse complement.
AAATATTTTTAGACAGAGGCAGAAAGATCTGGTTGTTTAAACCCAACCTGGTCTACATAACAAGTTCTAGGCTAGCCAAGACTACAGAGACCCTGCCCCCAAAATAATATATAAAAGTAACTCTGTGTGTGTATGTGTGTGTATGTACACACGGGGTCTTACTATATGGCCCTGGCTGGCCTATAACTCCATATGCAGAACAGGCTGGTCTCACTCATTAAAAACCTGCCTCTGCCTCCCAAGTACTGGGATTAAAGGTGTGCATCACCATGCCCAGTTCTAGAATATATTCGGAAGCATTTTAAAATTAAGGCAGAGAGCACGAAGGAGGTACCCAGGTCAGCCGACGGCCTCCACACACAAGCACAGGTGAGCACAACTGCACACAAGCAAGTTGAAAAGTACTCAAAGGGCCGGGTGGTGGTGACATATGCCTTTAATTCCAGTATTCCAGAGGCAGGGGTGGGTGGATCTCTGAGTTGGAGGCCAGCCTGGCCTATCCAGTAAGTTCCAGGACAGCCAGGGCTACACAAAAAAAACCCTGTCTCGAAAAAACAAAAACAAAAATAACAAATCAAAAGTACTCAAAGGTTGTTTATAACCCACAGGATCGGTCTTCTATGTCACCTTTCACTGCTGGCAGCTCTGAGTCCCATACTGAGACACATTGCCAGTCACACCAACACCAACCCTTGCAGACAGTTTTTGCTTTTATTGATGAAGAACATTTTCTTTTTTATAAAATCCACATACGCACACACACATCTACATTCATGCAAGATGCCTGCCATGCTCTGGCTAGCCCTTGCCCTGATCTCTTCTGGCATCAGACCCCAGTGGCCTCAGTCAGGAAGCCACCCTATAGCTCCCCATGTCACTAGTGCAAAGGCAAAGAGAGGAGATCTCCTGCTCTGCCTCTCTGCTCAGGAACTAAGGATGGTACCCTTTATCCAAAGCAGGAAGTTGTGAGGAAACAGACCGACATCTCTCATCAGAGCTCCTGTTTAGGTCCCCAGTGCTGCAGCTGCTAATGCATTTGGGGCCCTCTGTTATTAAAGGGAGGTCCAAAGATGGGATATGAGTCACCAGGGATCATAGCATTAGCAACAGTGCAGGAATGGAACTAGGTTTTTCTCCATCCCCAAGGAGGTGGTGAGTGCAACACTTGGAACCTTCCAGATCTGCAGGGAAACGGCCAGCCAGGATTTTTAGAAGCGTGTTCACAAGTTGTTCCTGGAGCTTGGAAACTTTCACCAGGATTATAATGGTCTCCCCAGGGTGCCCTCTGTGACTGCCCGTGTGGCTTGCTCAGGCACAAGGCTGGGGTCAGTCAGGATGCTTGTGGAAGTGCTGAGTTGGCGAAGGGAATTCAGGACAGCTGGAAAAAGAGAGTGAGATGCTGTGGTGATTTGAATACTCTTGGCCCAGTGAGTGGCACTGTTAGGAAGTGTGGCCTTGTTGGAGGAAGTGTGTCACTGTGGGGTGGGCTTTGACACCCTCCTCCTAGCTGGCTTCCTTTGAATGAAGATGGAGCACTCTCAGCTCCTCCAGTGCCATGCCTGCCTAGATGCTGCCATGCTTCCTGCCTTGATAATGGACTGAACCTCTGAAACTGTAAGCCAGCCCCAGTTAAACGTTCTTTATAAGACTTACCTTGGTCATGGTGTCTCTTCATAGCAGTAGAAACCCTAACTAAGACAGACGTCTTTACAGTTAGGGATGAAGTCAATACTAGATAGCTAAACTGTAGGACTGTGAAAGGGAGCCTGTTTTCTGGGCTGAGCTATGTTTAAACCCCAGAGACCCAGCAGATTAATCCGCAAGGGACAGAAGGCCTGTTTGCCATGCTCCCAGACATAGGCTCCTGACACGTGGACTCAACTCCATAATTCTGTGGCCATCAGTCATGTAGGCTGTTCAGACTCCACCCCCACAGTTACCTGGCCAGGTATGCTTCTCCCCACAGTTACCTGGCAACGGCAAGTTAGCCCAGTCCACTATAAAAGGAGCTGCTTGCCCCCTCCTCTCTGTTTTGCTCCCTCTCTTACCCTCTTGCTCTTATTCTCTCGCCTCTAGCCCTCCTTCTCCCCCTCCCTTCCCCCCTCTCTCTATGTGGCCATAGCCAGCCTCTGCTTTACTCTCTCCCTCTCTCTGCCTTTCTACAATAAACACCTTAAAACCATGGACAGTCCCTGCTCATCAGAACCCACTATGCTGGAACAATGAAGCAGGTTTCCCTCTAAAGAGCTGCATGTCTATCCTCCTGTCAGGAGGCTTACCTGCACTCCAGCCACGGCTGCCAGCCAAACCAAGCAGCCCACCGAGCCAGCTGCCTGAACTAGCCAGACTCTCCTCCCCACGGTAACCTGCCAGAGCTCTCCTCCTACCCTTTTCCCTTCGGCCCCTGGGCCAGAGTCCACCCGAGGGTCTCCACTTTGTTCTCAGCTCTTCTGAGATATAGCAGTGTCTGGGATGTCCGAGAGCGAGAACCTGTTGTCCCTGGCCTCTGTGCGGCCCAGGGACCCCAGAACCGGCTCTTCCATGTTGCCCAGCAGTCTGTAGTGCCCAAGAGTTGGAGTCCGACTTCCACAGTTCCACAGGAACCCCACACTGTGTCTTCCTCATCCCCAGAGCAGGATCCCATGGCTTCCCAAAGTCCAATGCCCACCCGGCGCTTCCATGGGGTTCATGGTGCAGTCAGACTTCCTAGCCCTGAGCAGACATGGGACCCCATTTTTTACCCTACACTAAACAGGTGGCCCTCCCCTAGGACCTTTTCCTTTAGAAGGATTTAGAGTCTAAAGGACCATTCAGGATGAGAGATGGTAAAACAGTCTCAAATCCTAGGCTGGGTTTGAACTCTCTGTTCTGGAAACCCACAAGTATGTGTGCGTGCACATGTGTACATATGTGTGTGCACATGTGTATACATGTGTGTCACTGGAAATTGAACTCAGGGTCTTACTTGTGATGATGTAAACGCTCTTCTGCTAAGTCATGCCCCAGCCCCTCACTAGGGGATTCTAGGCAGGGGCTCTACCACTGAGCCACGCCCCCAGCCCCTCCCTGGGGCTGGGGGAGTCTAGGCCAGTGCTCTACAAAGCCTCACAATTTAGTGGCAGGAAGGTATCTCACATACTTGGCCGGAGAGCAGGTAGGGAACAGTACTGTTCCAGCCAGGCCAGTGAGGTCTGGCGGAGGCTGTGCAAGCTGGCGGTAGACACCATCCCATTGAAGGATTCAAATAAAGGTCGGATGAGGATGCTGAACTGGATTTGGAGTCAAGGAGCCCACCAGTGGTCCAGACAGGATCCCACCACTCCACATAGAACCATGACACCTGACCCAAGCCAGGGCCAAGAAAGGCCTGTCAGTGTTGAACCATGGACCCTGTGGAGAGCCACTCTGCCTTTTCGCTCCCACCAAGGGTTATCCACTCACCTCTCTATCTCTCAGTCCCTCCCCTTAGTCCCTCCAGAACCCTCATTCTGTATTAGTGGGTCCCACATCTCTAGGCTCAGTCAAGGACTTGAATACTGGCCTAATGGCACAGGTCTACAATCCCAGCCATTTAGGAGGCTGAGGCAGGAGGATCATGAGTTTAAGGCTAGCCAGAATAACTTAGTGAGAATTTGTCTCAAAATAAAAAAGTTAAAAGAGGGTTGGGAAGAAGGTCATGTGCGATCGCTAGTATAGGAAAACAAACACAACTTGACCCTTCCTTCTCAAAGCCTCAAAGGACTTAGACTTTAGATCCTTCCAGTCTGCCTCAGGGACATCCCTAACCTCCTACCCCTACTCTTGCTTCCTCTCAGCTCCTAGTCCCAGTTGCCACGCAGTCTTGCAATGCTAGGGTCTGACGGTAGAGGGCAGAACCAAAGCCCATGGTGGAAGGGGGTGGGGGTGGGGCAGGTTCTACAGCTCAGACTGGGGTCTGAGACCCAGGCTGGACTGAATGTAGCTACAGCAGCCACCACTGTCCTCAGGCCATCAGTCCAAATAAGGATACCACCCAGAACTTCCAGTTGTGCAGCGTGCGCGTCCGGACATAGTCATCAAACATGTCCCGCATCTGGTCAAAGCGCTGATGTGTGATGGGCACCCCGGTGGCCGGTAGCTGCTGCTGGCACAAGCTAGGAAGGGGAAGAGTCCCCGTTCAGGGAATGTAGACACATCTCCTTCACCCTAGCCCCTGAGGACTTTTGCTGTTGTTGTTTGGTTTTTTAAGGTGCTGAGGACGAAACCCGGTACTTAAATATGCTATGTAAGCACCCTAGGACAAACCACATCCGGAGCTCCTCAGTGGAGGATTTTGGGCAGTCGCTATTCACGGGGCCACACCCCCAAACCCTCACTAGCAGATATTTAGGAAAGCACTCTCTCACTAAGCCACGCCCCCAGGCCTTCAATGAAGTAGGCTAGGCAGGTGCGGTACCTCGGAGCCACGCCTCTAACCCCTCCCTCCAGGTTTTCTAGGCTGGGCTTCACCCCAGCTTACTTGATGGCAGCGTTGAGCTCCTCTATTTCATCCCGCAGCTGCTGCGCCTCCTCCTGCATAGCTGCCCGTTCCTGCTGCAGCATCAGGATGTACTCCGCTGTCTTCTGAAGCGTGGTTGCTTTGCTCACCTGCGAGCGCCACCAATGTGGGCCTCTGTGTTGGCAAGCCCTGGGAGCTGGTGTTGGGTGTTGGTCCAAGGAGGGGTTCCACGACTCTAAGGGAGTGTGCATTGCTGGCTGGGGGCTCACCTTGAGGCTGGGCTGGGCACTGAGCGTGCTGACAAGTCCGTGCAGGGTGTCGAATCCTAGCTTAATATTGAACCGCCTCTTCTGCTCCGCGGAGATGTGTGTGATACGTCGGTTCTCCATCTTAGAAAGCAGAAAGTGCGGTGGGTCTAAGTGGGAAGGCTCAGGGAAGGATTGGAAGCCAGTTGCGTCTTAGGGGTCAGGGGACGGCACGTACCTTGTTGTTGTCTACACGACCCCGGCTTAGGACAGTTTGAGGGGGAGACAGGTGGACACTCAGTGCCCCCGAGGGTTGTATGGAGTTGAGATCCCCTGATAGTCGCCGCTCACTGCCTGTGGCAGGGACAGACCCACAGACAGACCGACACACAAGGGAGAAAGTCCCCTTGCCCTGACCCCATTCACAGCCCCCTTCATCCTTCCCCTCCCTATCCCCTAAGACCCACGACCCCTCTAGCCCCTATTTACCGCTGGAGGCTGGAGGCGAGAGCCGCTCTGCTTTGGGGACAACCAGGGACCTGGGAGGAGCCAATGTGGCTGGGCCTGGAGGTGGCCGGGGTGGTGTAGGGGCCGGGATTGGGGGGAAAAAGGCACGGGCACGGGGGATTTCAGAAACTGTATCCTGCTGGGGTGGAGAAGGGCAGAGAGTTGGAGTAAAGGCCCTAGACTGACCCTCGCCTCCCAGTGCCCACCATCTTACCGGGGACTCTGGAGGCCGGAGGAGGGTACCGGGCATAGTCGGAGGCTCCAGTGCTTGCTCAGGCTTGGCTGGGTACAGGCAGGACTATGAGGACCACTAGACTGGCCCAATCAAGTCCATCACCAACTAAGACCCCTTCTTGTCCCCAGCAGCCCACACACCCCTGTCAGACATAGCTCACATCCCTAATATCACTCCACCTTCTCTGTCTCCCAAGACCACCCTGAGACCCCAGCCCTCTGCCTTTCAGGCTTTCCCATGCCTTTCAGAGTCGCTTCCTCCCAGTATCTCGTCCATTCGCCTCTCCCATCTCACCTGCCCTGAGCAGCTGTGTAAGACAGGGGTTGTTGTCTCTGGCAGTGGCAGTGGCAGTGGGACTGGCGGTGGCAGAGGCCAAGGTGGGTGGACTTGCTTTTTGTCCCCCAGGGGATGGGGAGGAGGGCTTGCACCTGGGTTGCATACCCTGAGGCACAGTGAAGTGAGGCCCAAAGACGGGTTCCAGGTACCCATGGGGCAGATGGTCTACAGAGAAGGGGACGGGACCAGGGCCGGGCTGTGGGGTGGGGACAAAGGTTGTGGGTGCAGGAAGCGTAGACACTCCTGGAGCAGGAGGGGCTGAGGTGAATGGGAACCTGGCAGAGAGGAGAGATTCTTCTGGCAACAAAGAGGGGGGCGGAGCCATTGTGGGGAAGGGAGAGGGGGTGCAGGGCTCTAAGCCATGCACCTTGACAGGGGTGGGGAATGGAAGGAGAGGGGTCGGTCCAGGAGCAGGTGGGATCTTGGTCTTAGGGTCTTCAGGAAGAAGGAATTCAGAGCTCAGAAAGGGGTTGGGATCCAAGGGTCCAGAGCAGCTGTTCCGAGCCTAGGGGGAGGGGCAGAGGAAGACAGGATGATAGTCAGAGAGCAGGGGATGGAGCCACCTTCTTGCAACTACCAGGAAACCTCTATCCTGGCTATGTATTGGACTGGGTATAGATGAGAACTGATCCATACATGTGCACGCACATGCATACACATATGCATACATGCACACTTTAGAAATTACAACCTCATGTACAGCCGTGGCCAACATAACCCTTGTGCACAAATTAGGCATGGATCAGTCTTACAGATGATCCACTCAGCCACCAAATAATCTGTCCAAGACAGCTACTAATCTAGTCTTCATTTATCTAGCCATCTAGTCATCCATTAATTCATTCACTAATTACCCACCATCTATCCTTCCAATTATCTATTCTTCATCCATCAAAACACTAACTCATTCATCAAACCTTCCATTCATCCATTCTTTATCCACCCATGCACCCCACCACCTACCCACCCATCCATCCACCTGCCCATACACCCATCCATCCATCCATCCATCCATCCATCAATCCATCCATCTACTTGTCCATCCATTCATCCGTCCATCCACCCATCCATCCATCCATTCATCTATCTGTCCATCTATTCATCCACCTGTCCGTCCATCCATTCACCCATCCACCTGCTCATCCATCCATCCATCCATCCATCCATCCATCCACCTGTCTATCCATCCACCTACCCACCCATCCATCCATCCATCTATATGCCCAGCCCCACTGACTTACCCATTAATCTTATGTATTACCCATCCATCCACCTGTCCATCCATCCATCCATCCATCCATCCACTTGTCCATCTGTCAATCCATCTTTCTATCCATCCATCCACCCACCTGTCCATCCATGCATCCGTCCATCCACCCAACTGTCTGTCCATCCATTTTTTTGCACCCATTTACCAACTTAGTCTCTCATCCTGAACTCACCCAACTCTCTACTCCAACTCCAGCTGGGATGGACTAAAATGAGGAATGTCTAGGTCTGGGTGAGGTACACTGGTGTTTCTTTGAGGCATTTCCAGAAGGGATAGACTTAAGAAGGTGAGGTGTGCTGGTTAAATGCCATTGTCAACGTGATTCAGTTAAGAAATGGGTAGGGCATTAGTGAGACCCACCTCTTGGGTGTATCTCTGATGATGTTTCCCGAGAGGGTTAACAGAGAGAAAAGATTCATCCTGGGTGTGGCAGAACCATTCCATAGGGGTGGGATACCAGACTGAAGACGATGTGGGCCAGCGTGATGGCTCAGAAACTTAAAAGCCCTTGTCACCAAGCTTGATAGGCTGATTTGACCACAGGAACTCACATGGGGGAAAGGAAAGAACTAACTCCTGAAGGTTATCCTCTGACCTCCACATGGGCACACACACGTGAAAACACACAAAATAAAATTTTAAAAATGTAAGTATGGGGGCTGGCAAAGTGGCTCAGTAGGTAGAACACTTACCACCAAGCCTTGACTTGAGTTCAGTGCCTGGGACCCACAGGATAGGATGGTGCAAGGGGAAAACTGCTACGTTCAAGCTGTTCTCTGACCTCCACACACATGCCGTGACATGCATGTGCTCTACATCACGCCTGGACACACACACACACACACACACACACACACACACACACACACACACTCCTCCTCCTCCTCCTGCTCATTGCCATCGTCATCATCATTGTCATCACCACATGAAAGTAAGCAAGTGAGCCGGGTACCAGCCTTCTCCCCTCTGCTCCCTCACCCAGTGTGAGCAGCTGCCTCGTGGTACTTCTCTCTTACCTTCTCCATGGTATCCTTCAAAACTGATCCCAAAGAAACCTCTCAGTAAGCTCCTTAAGCCGGGTATCTTGTCAAGGGGAGAGGTAACTAATATGGGGGAGACATGCCATGAATGCTCCTCTCATAGTCTGGGGTCCAAATGGAATAACTTGGGGGGGGTGGAAGTCCTCTAGTAAAGGCACTCCCCCCACCCCCAACCTCTCCATCTTTCCTTCCTAGCTCTGTTACACTTCCTCCCCCAGGCTAGACTAGAACCTCTGAAGCCAAGAGCCTAGTAACTCCTTCCCTGGGGTTGTTTTTCTAGGTGTGTCCTGGTGATGAGAGAGCTGACAGGCCAGCTGAGCCATTTACCAAGCAATCCAACCATCTGAACTCTCTGTTCTCCCATCCACCCATCCATACTCCATCTGTCTATCCATCTACCATCTGTACATTGACCAGCCACGAAGGCAACAAATCGCTCATCCATTCACAAAGCCAAGCATCACTGGGTCAACTACCACTAATTCATTCATCAGTTCTAAACAGCCATTCACAAAGCCATGCATCACGGAGGCCATCCACCCACTAGTTCATCAGTTCTGAACCAGCCCACTCTACTTTACATTCCCTTACCCACAGATGCACACACCATTGTCTACCACGATCTTTCCATTTACAGCTGCATAAGTCTCTTTGTATTCTCAATCACTCACTCACTGGGCAACCATTTATTGATTGGCAATCTGTGTATGGAAATGACTAGAAACAGCAAATGTAATAATGACCAAGACAACCCCTTCCAGCAAGCTGTCCAGTGGAGGAGAAAGACCTCTCAAGATCAGCTGCAAAAGCAGCCGAATTGTTCAATGATAGGAGGAAGACACTGGGGTGGTTAGGATTACCTTTCAACATGACAACCAGGAGTTCTTATAGGAAGGGTCTCAGTGAGAATCTGCTAATGCTGGGTTGGCCTATAGCCATGTCTATTGGGGGATTATCTTAATTGTCAGAAGTCAGGAGATATGGGAAGACCCAGCCCACTGTGGGTGGCACCATTCCCTAAGCAGAGGATCCTGAACGGTGTAAAAGTAGAGAAATGGAGCTGAACATAAGTAAGCGAGTAGGTGAGCATGCACGCAATCATTTCTCTCTGCTCCTGACTGTAGATGTGCTATGATTGCTGAGGTTCCTGCCTTGACTACCCCGCAAAGATGGACTGTAACCTGAGGTTGCAAGCTAACATGAACCCCTTTCTTCCCTCTAAGTTGCTTTTTCCTTGGGGTATTTTAGTACAACAACAGAAATGAAACTGGAATGGACACTTAACAGTGGCAGGGGAATGACTTCTGAATTGGGCACAGGAGTTAGTGAAACAAGATGCCAATTTACAGTTGTCTAGACACACACCCATTCTGTTTCCATGCACACATTCCTGGCCCTTCCAATCTGGCTTGCCCTTTCCCTAGCCTGTCATTCACTAAGACTCAGAATACTAGGCAGGTACAGATGGTGTACACCTTTAGTGGCTGCACTCAGGAGGCAAAGACAGGTTGATCTCTATGAATCCAAGGCCATTCAGGGCCCTGAGACCATGTATCAAAAACAAAACAGAACTAAAAGCTTTCTTCTGGATTGTGCCCTGTTCTGTGCGTCTTCTGCCATCTGCCCCCACCCCCCACCCCCATTCAGTTCGTGTAATTCTGTTTTGTAGGGTTTTCTTTCTCTGCTGCCTAGGTTCTCTGGGGCCCTCTGCCTGGTTGGCCCAGTAAATGTCTTTTTACCTCCTGGCCCCAGGCAGAGGCCGAGCTAGCTCTCACATGCTCTGGCCAGACTTGCAGAGCAGGATAAGCTCACCTGTAGGCGTGTATTCCCTGAGTGAGGGGTCATCCCTGAGGAGGAGGAAGACGAGGCTGGAGATGGCATCTCTGGGGCCAGGATCCCACTGCTGAAGAGGGAGTCAGCCATGGGGCCAAAGCTGGGGGACTCTATGTAGTTTGAAGATGTGGGTGTCTGAGGGGGGCGGTAATTGGTGAAGAAATCTGTAATTGGGACACAGAGGACAGCAAATGATATTAAGAACTCAGAAGAGGCCATAGACACAGTTCCCACACTGGAGAGGTTGGATAGGGACCAGGAGAGGTGGAAGGCTTCTACAAGAGACTGTGAAATAGTTCCTGAACACTCAGGGGAAGCTGAGGTAGAGATAGATAGGATTGCCCTGGGGAAGATGGTGGGGTCTAGGAGTATGTGAGAGCCCCAGGAAGCTGCTCACCCATGGAGTCCCAATGCTAGATCACTTCCCCTCCCTGTGTCTGCTCCCCCTTCTAGCACTGTTGGCATTCTTGAAAGAAGGGGTCACAGAGAGGCCCTGTGAAGGAAAAAGGTGGGGTACAGGGGAGTTGCCCCAATATGTCAGGGATGAATCAAGGGTGAACAGGTTCATGAGGTCAGTAGGTCAGGGAGAGGTTAGACTTGCTGAGAGATCAGGAAACTGAAGCTGTATGGAATAAAGTCCTGGCTGACATTTGGGGGACACAGGATGGGCTCAGAGTTGGGGTGTAAGTGGCAGGGAGCCAGGGACCCTGAAAAGTTTATGGAGAGGCGGGTGAGGCAGCCAGATTGTTTAGGGGTGTGAGTTGTGTAAGTTCTGGGCTATTCTGGTTTTGGGAAGCAAGCTGCTCATGGCCTAACCACATCCCGGGCTGGGGCGACACCCGCCTACCCTCTCCCTTCCGGGCACCTTTCTCTGACCCTGGCCAGCCTGTATTCTGTGCCCAAGGCTTCCTGGGCCAGTCAGAGCAGACCCCAACATGGTAGCTTCTCGCAGGGTTTGGTGGGCTGCAGCTACCCCCTCCAGAATCCCCAGCCAGGAGAGCTGCTCAGACTTTTCTGACATACATCACCTCTCAACACCAAGTTAGTTAGGGAAGGTCACAGGATCACGGTGCGTATGCCTGTGTGGTGTGTATATTTATGTATATACATATGTTGAGAGTGTATATGGGAGTGCATCAGGTGTATATATGTATGTGCATGTGTATATCCATGTGTGTGTACATATGTTAAAATGTGCATATATGTGTATACAATGTATATGATTACATGTGTATATACATATATGTATACATGTAGGCCTCTGAACATGTGGGTGAGCATATGTAGGGTATATGTATGTATGTTGTCATGTGTGTCCATGTGTGAACGCATATGTGTGTGACCATGTGTGTGTGCGTGTGCATAAAGTGTTTGTGTGCAGTGATGCTTGTGTATGAATATATGTGTTATGCGTGGCATGTGTGAATATATGTGAGTGTATGTGTGTGTGTGTATTCGTGTGGGTGTTTGTCTTAGGTGGTTCTACCTGGCCAGAAGACAGGCTCTGAGTACCAGTATACAGTGACAAGAAGCTGTCTGCCTCTTTGGTTGTCTGTCCCTCAGATATGACTGAACGAACCCGGCATGCCCACATCTCTCCCAGTATCGGACACTGTCCTGTGTCCCCACATTTTACAAAGGAATATGGGGAAGGACCAGAAAGGGGTCACCAGAGTTCCATTGCTCTCTGCCTTGTCAGTAAGTCATTTGGAGCCCGGGATTAGAGCATAGATTGGCCTCTGGCAAACCAGCCCATCATATCAGAGCCTCAGACTGCTCCTGTACTGTGAGCTGTCCACACCTGTTCCCAGCAGCCTCCAGAGATTCCCTCCCTCTCCCAGTCTCCCATCAAACCCCAGTCCTTCCCTGACCTGGTCCTCACACTGGTCAGCCACAATCTCTGCCCCTGAACCTGCCCTCCCCCAACCTCCTGCCTCTGTGGAATTTGGTGCCTTCCACAGGGTTTCCAGAAAGACGAGAGTGGAAACCCTCATGGCTCAAGGTTCTCCCGTAGCATGGCCAGCTTGAGAGGGTCACTGTAACCACCTGTTCTGGGAGAGCCAGGCTTGCCCCCAATCAGCGGCCACCTAGGATTGATTGGCAAGTTACTGCAAACTTCAACCAACCACATTTTGCCCAGAGCATGGGTGGGCACAGCTGAGCTCCTACCTGTGGTAGGGGTCTGTGGGCCAAGAGTGAGCGGCTCTCCTGGGGGACAAGTCTGCTTCCCGGGCACTGCCATCAACACTTCTGCCCCTGGCAGACCCCACCCTCCCAGGGCTATGGCCGGGGAGGTGGGGGTGGGGGTGGTTCCTCATTCCCTAGTACCCTTCCCATAGGCCTCACCTCTTGAATGACAGGCCCAGGACCCTGTAGGGAAGAAGCTGGGAGGGGGCGTGTCACTCGAATGAAGCTTCTCTCTCAAAGTCTCTATCTTTTCAGGTTTGGGTAAGATATTCTGATATCCTCCTGAGCCCCAACATTTAGGGAGCTTTAAAGGCCCCCAAATAAATCCCCATAAGAAGCAGCGAGCAAGAAATACACACAGTGCTGGGTGGTGGCGAGTGCACTTAGGCAGAGGCAGAGAGGCAGTTGGATCTCTGTGAGTTCCAGGACAGCAAAGGCTACACAAAGAAATCCTGCCCCAAACAACAACAACAAACAAACAACAAATGTAAAAACTAAAAATAAATAAATAAATAAAAATTTAAAGAGAGAGAGAGAGAGAGAGCAGGCAAGACAACAGTGTGGGGAAGGAAGACCCTATCAGAAAACAGGAAGCAAGTTGTATTATGACTCACACTTGGAATCCAGACACCCAGGAGACTGAGACAGAAGGATCATGAGTTCAAGGCCAGCCTGGGCTACATAGTGACTCTATCTCAAATAAGAAGTGTGTGTGTGTGCTGGGGTGATGGGGAGAATGAATGGAGAGTAGGGGAGGGAACGGGAGAGGAAAAGGGAGAGGGCACGCTCTAGGAATGATGAAACACACGTCTATCCTCTAGTCCCGATTTAGGCATGGTGATACACACGTTCCTTTAGTTCCAGTACTCAGGAGGATCAGCGTTCAGGACAGCTTGGCCACACAGCAAGTTCAAGACCAGCCAGGACTGGCTCATATCCTTGTTACCTAGTTAGCTTTAACTGTCAACTTGACAATTTCCTACGGTAACGTGAAGGGGGGGAATGGGACTGAAGGACTGCTTAGATCAAACTGGTCAGTTGTCCTGTCTGCTAGGGATCATCTTGATTGTTAACTGATGTGGAGGTAGCTAAGTGTGTTGGCTCATTTTATGTCCGCTTGATACAAGCTAGAATCATCTGAGAGGTGGGAGCTTCAGCTGAGGGGATGCCTCCGTAAGATCAGGCTGCAGGTGAGCCTCTGAAGCATTGTGATAATTGGTGGTGGATGGGGGAGGGCCCCACCCACCATGGCAGTGGTTCTGGGTTCTATAAGAAAGCAGGCTGAGCAAGCCTAGGGAAGCAAGCCAATAAGCAGCCTCCTCCATGGTCTCTGCATCAGCTCCTGCTCCAGGTTTCTGTTCTGAATTCCTCCAATGATAGACTATATGATATGGAAGTTGCTGTTGGTCATGATGTTTTAGTTTCATCACAGCAACAGGAGCCCTGAGTCCTCGAATTCATTCTTCCAAGGTTCCCACCCTGACTTCCCTCAGTGACGGACTGTAACCTTTAAGGTGAGATAAACCCTTCCTTTCCTTTGGTCAGAGCATTTGTCATAGAAACAGAAAGAAAAACACCCTGTCTCAAAAGAAGGTCTGGGGGAGAATTGTTCTCATAGACTCGCACTGACAGGGTCAGGGTATCTGGAAAAACTCAGACACATCAGAAACCCAATAGCCTGAGAAAAGAGGAGTCTGGGAAAACCTGCCACTTTGCAAAATGCTTTAAAACAACAACAACAACAACAAACAACCCTTGATGCTTCTAAGCTGGATGTAGTGGTGCAGGCCTTTAATCCCAGCACTTGGGAGACAAAGGCGGGCAACCCTCTGTGAGCTTGAGGCCAGCCGAGTCTACACAGTGAGTTCCAGAACAACCAGAGTTGCACTGCGAGAGCCTGTCTCAAAAATAGACAAGAGATTTGACACCTCGAATTCTCTTGACAGTCACAGTGGCTTATGAAGTGCTCAGGATTGAACCCAAGGATTCTCCCATGCCAGATCATAAAGGATGTGTGTGGTAGAGCCCACACCTAGAATCCCCCAGGGAGGGGCTGAAGTCATGGCTCAGTGGTAGAGCCCCTGCCTAGAATCCCCCAGGAAGGGGCTGGGGGCGTGGCTCAGTGGTAGAGCCCCTGCCTAGAATCCCCCAGTGAGGGGCTGGGGGTGTGGCTCAGTGGTAGAGCCCCTGCCTAGAATCCCCCAGGGAGGGACTGGGGGCGTGGCTCAGTGGTAGAGCTCCTGCCTAGAATCTCCCAGGGAGGGGCTGGGGGCATGGCTCAATGGTAGAGCCCCTGCCTAGCAGGCACAGGGTCTTGAGTTCCAACTAATACATCCTTTCCCCCTACCACTTCAAGTTAAAGCACCATTCATCTTCCCACTGGTGCAAAGCCTTACAGTCTCCTAGAGTTTTTACTTAACCTGACCCTTTCCTTTCAGTCTGCCCTGCCTAGTGGCAAAGGACCCCTCTCACCTGATATCTCCATGAAGTCATCTAGGCTGGGCTGCAGCGGCGTCAGGTCTGGCTGGATCATGTCAGCATTGCCAACATAAGCTGGAGGGACAGTGGTGAGGTTGGAGGCTGCAGGCTGGGAAGCCGTCTCAGCCTTCTCCCCTCGCTACCCCCAGTCACTCCTCACCATCTTCTGGGGGCAGCTGCAGGGACGAAGGACTGGGCTGTGTCATGGTGAAGAGTGTGTCGGAGATATCGGACAAGAAGCAGTCCAGGTCTAGAAGCTGCCGGCCCCCAGGCTCCTCCTCGGAGCCCCCAAGCAGCACAGGCACCACGCTGGAGAAGAGCTGTTCGCACCATCGCTCTGGTGGCGGCCACCCACCTTCCACCTGGCAGGACACAGAGGTCACTGCCCTGGTCTTCCATGTTACCCCTTGCCTGGGGATGAAGTGGTTCCCCATACCGGCTAGAAAGCCTCTCTAAAGGACACCACCTCCCTTTTTCCTGGCGAACCTGGTTCTCTGTCTGGAAGGCTAAGGTCATCCTATCGGCCTCTAAGTACTCCCTGTATAAAGCAGAGGGGGGCGCCAATAGGCTTTCCTTTTCTCTATACTACAATCTAGCTGATTCTTTTTTTCCTTCCTTCCTTCCTTCCTTCCTTCCTTCTTTCCTTCCTTCCTTTCTTCCTTCCTTTCGTTCTTTCGTTCTTTCGTTCTCTCTCTCTCTCTTTCTTTCTTTCTTTTTGTTTTTGTTGTTGTTGTTTTTTTTTTGTTTTGTTTTTGTTTTGTTTTGTTTTTTTTTGAGACAGGGTTTCTCTGTGTAGTCCTGGCTATCCTGGAACTCACTCTGTAGACCAGGCTGGCCTCGAACTCAGAAATCCACCTGTCTCTATCTCCCAAGTGCTAGGATTAAAGGCATGTGCCACCACTGCCTGGCTGGCTGGCTGTTTGTTTCTTGTTTTTGTTTTTTCATTGTTGTTCTGGTTTTGGTTTTTATAAAGGGTTTTACTATATAGACCTTGCTGGTCAGAAACTCATTATGTAGACCAGACGGACCAGGCTGGCTTCAGTTCACAAAGACCTGGCTGCTTCTGCCTTCCAAGTTTTCGGATTAAAAACATGCACCAGTCTAGGCGATGGTGGTGGCAGTGGGGGTGGTGGCAGCCCAAGCACGCACATCTTTAATCTCAGCACTCAGGAGGCAGAGGCGGGCAGACCTCTGAGTTTGAGGCCGCCTGGTCTACAGAGTGAGTTCCAGGACAGCCAGGACTACACAGAAAAACCCTGTCTTGAAACCCCCCCCCCCAAAAAAAGGGCACCAACACATCTTGCTGGCTTTAATTTTTTGAGGTAGGGCTTCATGGTAGCCCAGGCTGGCCTGGATTCTCTGTGTAGTAGAGGATAGCCATGATCCTACTACCTCTACCTCCTTAGTGGTAGCACTGCTTATCTGCACCATCAAGCCAAGGCAATTGTTTTAGTTCTTGAGGACAGGGCCCCTAAGCTTGCCTCAAACTTCCTGAGCTGACCGTAAACTTGAAATCAGCAGATGCCTGGCTTTCTATCTGAGCTCTTCTGAGATGTCTGTCCTCTGCTTGAGCTCTTCTGAGACATCTGTCCTCTGGACCCTCTCCCCCTAGGCCTCCCACTACCTGCTTGCTTTTCTTAAGACAGGTCTCTGAAGCCCACACTGGCGTTGGAGTCATTATTTAATGCAGGCTAGCCTGGAACTCACTGCCATCCTCCTACCTCACAACTGGATCTTCTCCAAAAGAGAAAGTTGCAGGATGATCCACACCTAACTTAGAGACTGCTCATACCCCAGTCACCTTGTCCAGACCCCGCCTTTAGTCAGCCAGGCAGACATTTTCCATTCTCCAGCTTCCATGTTCCTAGGTTCCCTGCTAGACTTACGGAACACTCACCTGCTTGGGAGCCAGGAAATCCCCTTCCCTGCTGGACTTACGGAGCTATGAAGACACAAAGTTATACACTGGATCCTCTGTCCCGACTCATCCACCATCCACCCACATCCATTGGT
The DNA here is from genome assembly GCF_000001635.26 of Mus musculus. Taxonomy (NCBI): domain Eukaryota; kingdom Metazoa; phylum Chordata; class Mammalia; order Rodentia; family Muridae; genus Mus; species Mus musculus. The sequence goes on along the minus strand of NC_000071.6, from coordinate 135,121,998 downwards.
GCTATTTCCCCAGACCCCGCCCCTTTCCACCATGGTGCAGGGCTGCGGAAACCCTGTGCAGCTACTAGGCTGGGACTAACTGGGGTGGCTCAAAGGTATGGGTTAGGGTGAGGTCGTGCGATCCCCTCCAGGACTCTTAAGACCCAAGGTCTGCAGGTGTCAGTCCCACTGACCCGCTTTTTGTAGTAGATTCTCCACTTGTGGTATTCGCGCATCACCACCTCGATGCGCCGCTTCCAGTAATTACCCTCCAGGATGACAGCCTGGGGAAGGGCAGGTGTCAGGGATCAGTGCGAAGGGTGACACCCCAGATGGTCAATCTCCCCAATTCCCATCTCACACCCAATCCCCACCGCGGGAGGGAACCTCTGGGTGGATAAGCGGATGCGGGCAGCCCATTCTCCAGCTACCTCAGGTTTCCGGTGCTCATCTGCTTCAGACCCCTGCAGAGGGGTCACGAAACCACACACTGGGCTCTTCCTCCGTTGCACATCTGAGGGAAGAAGGCCAGGTCAGAGGCACCCGTACCTCTCATCCTCCACCCATCGAGACTGGAAGTCGATGCCTGCCTGACCCTTATCTTTTGTTCAGACATTGGTCCTTTGCTGGTCTCAAAGTCATTAGGGACCTTGAGTCACTTGTTTTTCTGCCTCAACCTCCCAAGAGCAGTGTCATGTACATTTTATGCAGCGATGGTGAAGGAACCCAGAGCTTCCTGCATGCTAGAAATACTACCCACTGAGCCACTTCTCTTCCCTCCCTGCCTCCTCCTATCTCTCGCTACAAGTTCTACTACTGAATCTCCCCCTCTCTCTCTGTCTCTCTCTCTCTCTGTCTCTCTGTCTCTCTCTCTCTCCCTGTCTCTCACTGGGACAGTCCAGGCACGCCACTGCTGAGCCACACCCCCATCCTCAGTGGATGGTTCTGAGAAAGTGTACTGAGGAGATACACACTAAGCCTTGTGTACACTCGTTTCTTTTTATTTATTTAATGCATGAGTGTTCTGCTGCATATACATCCATGGGCCAGAGGAGGGCATCAGATCCCCTTATAGGTGGTTGTGAGCCACCATGTGGTTGCTGGGAATTGAATTAAGAGCAGTCAGTGAGTGCTCTTAACCACTGAGCCATCTCACCAGCACCGAAAATTATTTTTTATTTTGACACCGATTATTACTATTATAGTTCAGGCTAGCCTGGACCCACTATGTAGCCCAGGCTTCCAACTTTATTCATTAAATAAATAAATAAATAAATAAATAATGTGTGTTGTCTGCATACACATCTACAACACCAGATCCCATTATAGATGGTTATGAACTGCCATGTGGATGCTGGGATTTGAACTCAGGACTCCTGGAAGAGCAGCCAGTGCTCTTAACCACTGAGCCATCTCAAACCTCCCACTTTGCTTTAGCTCTGGGCTCTTTCCCAATGCCCACGGTTTTCCTCTTTTGTTGCGCTAAGGAGTGGACCTGTCCTTCTCACGCTCCGGTTCTGCAGGTGTCACATGTGCCCACCCCTCCCGCCCCATCTTCAGCGCTGGGATCTCAGTGTCTCCGCAGAAGGCCCAACTCCATCCCTCTACCCCTACCCTGTACAGCACGCACCTCCTCCACAAGCCACTGGAGCTCCCGCCTTGATCTGCCTCCTGAGTGCTCTGTGCTGCTCCCTGAATTGCAAATATCCCAAAAACTTGCAAAACTTCCTTCCCAGCTTTCAGTGTTCCACGTCCAACCATGTCAACTCAACAGGGCTCGTGACAGTTCATCCACTGTCCCCTCCTCTCCATCCTTTCTCGAGTATCCCCTAGCTCAATCATTACTTGAATGGACCTCCCTTGACTCAAGCCTAAACTTACGCAGCCGCTCACCATTTCTGCTGCCACCACTCTAAAACATTCCATAGCCCCCCACAGCCTCCAGGGTCGGAAGCACACCTCTCAGACCCCGCTTGGTTTCCAAATTCCTCCTCACCTGGCTGCCCAGCTTCCCATATCTCCATCATGTGTCCCACCCTGAAGCCATAGCCTACACTCTTTCTTATTTGTTTGTTTTTTTATAAAACAGGTCCTAATATAGTCCCAGACAGCCTCGAACTTGTGATCCTCCTGCCTTATAGCTTCTTGAATGCTACTCCAGGCATGAGCCATGCCACAAGACTCTTCTCTAGAAGACAGAAACACCTTCTACCAAAAACACCTTCCTCCAGTTCTTACTGTGATTTCTTCCACTGTCAGTTATTTCTCTTCAGGGTCAATTAACTCAACAGGCCTTCATCACAGGCCATGCTGGGTGCTATGTACTTCAGTGGTAGAGCCCCTGCCTAGAATCCCCCAGGGAGGGGCCGGGGGCGTGGCTTAGTGGTAGAGCCCCTGCCTAGAATCCCCTAGGGAGGGGCTGGGGGCGTGGCTCTGTGGTAGAGCCCCTGCCTAGAATCTCCCAGGGAGGGGCTGGGGGGGCGTAGCTCAGTGGTATAGAGTATGGCTAGTACATTCGAGGCTCTGGGTTCTGGCCTCAGTATCACAAACAAAGAGAGAAAAGGAGGGAGGAATAAAAGAGAAGAGGAGCTGGAGAAAGAGGGAGGGAGGGAAAGAGGTATGGGGGGGACTAGAAATTTCATGCCAATGAGATAGCACACGCCTACACTTTCAGCACTTGGGAAATGGAGGCAGGAAGGTCAAAATGTGACACGAAGCTTAAGTTAGTTTGGGCTACCTAAGATCCAACAAAGAAGAAAGGGAGGTGGAAGGGAAGAAGCGAAGACAAAGGGATGGACCTTTGTGTGTGTAGATCAGTAGGGTCCTAGAGCAGGGAAGGTTCCAGAACATCTCCCTCCTGACTTCCCAAATACAAACATGATCACCAGGAAAGAGTATACATATCCAGGAACGACTGGGCCCTGCCTGTCTCCTCCCCCACTCAGGGACCCTGTGGTCTGCACAGACGGCTGTGACAGGTTTTATGTAACACCAACCACACCCTCTGTGCATTTGCTCTGCCACCCCTCCTTGTCCCCAGCCCCTCCCTGGGGGCATTCCAGGTTGGTGCTCCTTCCCCCACTGGCCGCCATTCACTAACTAACCCTTTGCACCTTTGCAGGGGCCAACACTGGGATGAGAGGATCAGGGATAAATCGGGGCTGCTCAGAGTAGGAGGAGAGATAAGGAAAACAAACATGGGATAGATAAAGCCAAGTGGAAAGTCCCTCCTGCCAGGGAGAAGGGCAAAGTGCCTTGGCAGCTCTGAGGAGAAACCAAGAGGCTTTGGGAGTGTGGGAGAGGAGTGGCGCAGACAGGGAAGGACACCGCAGGTCACAACGAACTTAGGGAACTGCAGTGGAGCAGTAGTGCCCCCTGCTGGGTGATATGAGATGACACTTTCTGCTGGGGGGGGGGGGGTGAGCCAGGCTTTCTCCAACTAGGGACTGAACTGGAGCTACCACCACTGCTCAGGATGTACCACTGGAGTTACATCCACAGCTTTACCACTATTATGATGAGCTACATTTTTATGACCATCATTCATTTTGTGTGGGAGGGAAGAGGAGCACATGTGTGCCATGGTGCACATATGGAGGTCAGAACTTTCTAGAGCTAGTTCTCTCCATCCACCTTCGTATCATCCAGTGAAGCAAATTCAGGCTGTCAGTCTTAGTGGAAAGCGCCTCTCTCCACCAAACCATCTTACCTGCCTACACACACACACACACACACACACACACACACACACTGTCTTTCTGTGTAGTCCCAACTGAACTCCCGTAGCCTCTACAGTACCTACAGATATTACAGACTTCCATCATCTCAATCACTTTGTTTGTTTGTTTGTTTGTTTTTTGTTTTTCAAACAGGATTTCTCTGTGTAGCTCTGGCTATCATCGAACTCACTATGTAGATCAGGCTGGTCTCGAACTCGAAGATCTGCCTGCCTCTGCTTTCTGAGTGCTGGGAGTAAAAGTGCACACCACCTCTGCTGGGGCCCACAATCACCTATTTAGATATTTAAAATATTTCAAAGGTTCATTTATTTGAGTGTTTTCCGTCCATCCGTGTGTGTGTTTGTGTGTGTGTGTGTGTGTGTGTGTGCCTGGTACCTGTGGAGGTCAGAAGAGGGCATCAGGTCCTTTGAAAATGGAGTTGTAGATGGTTAGGAGCCACTGCGTGGATGCTAGGAACCAAACCCAGGTCCTCTACAGGAGCAACAAGTGCTCTTAACCACTGAGCCATCTCTCCAGTCCCCAGAAACTCAAAGGTGGGGGAAGTCATGCCCACCTGGCTTTCTAGCTTCCTAATTTTTCAAATATATTTACTGACTGGTTTATTAATTGTGCTGAATATTACCTGGGACCTCCTGCATGCTTTGCAAATGTGATACTGCTAAACCATGCTAAGCCACACCTCTAACCCCTCCCTGGGGGATTCTAGGCTGACACTCTATCAATGAGCTACATCTCTTGCTTACATTATAGATTTTATTTTGAGATATAGTCTCAGTAGGTTACACAGGCTGACTTTGAATTCCAGACCTTTCTTCAGCCTGAGGAAGCTGGCGTCTATACCATCACACCAGGCTTTGCTCTAAGACAAGAACATATTGCCACTCTGATCATAATGACAACGAGCAGTCCCAGCCTCCCCACCTCCAAGGAGCCGGCTAAGTGATACACATATGCACAGACATACCTGAGAACTAAGCAGTAAAAAACAAACAAACAAACAAACAAACAAACAAACAACCACTTGGAAAAGCCTAACATTGTGGCACCCGCCTTTAATACCAGCACCTGGGAGGCAGAGGCAGGCCCACCTCTGTGAGTTTGGGGCCAGCCTGGTCTACATAGCAAGTTTCAGGACAGTCAAGGATACGTAGTAAAACCCTGTCTCAAAAGAAGGGGAGGAGAAAGCAAGCAAGCTCACAGTAGGCTGCGTGTATGGTGATTCGCTGTATGCCTATCACTAAGGAGGTAGAGAAAGATCAGAAGTTCAAGGTCACCTTGGTACTGAATTCAGATCTTGCCTGGGCTATATGAGACCCTGTTTTGAAAGGAGGAAAGAAGAGAGGGAGGAGATGGCGCCATCAGTACAAGCTCTGGAAGCATCAGGGTCTATGCTCGATGCTCACAATTTAGGTTAAAAAAAAGAAGCTGGGTGATTGTTGGGCCCCCCCGGGGTCAGAGGAAAACTATGAGGGGAGAGAAGGTGAAGGGAGAGAGAGAAGCCACCATGGGTTAGGTGAGTCATGAAAACGTGGCCTGAGGGCTGGCCAATTGGAGTTCAGAGCAGCCCAGATGAAACACAGAAAGTAATAACTCAGGGTTATCAATAGAACAGTAAAGCATTAATAGCATAGAGGGTAGATAACTGCTCAGCTCTAGTGCTGAGTAAGGCTTATTGTAAATATAAAGGTTGTGTGTGTCTTTCATCCAGGAATTAAATGGGGAAAGGCAGGGTCGAAATCTTGGATTGGGATTAAAAATTTCAGGGCTGGCGAGATGGCTCAGCAGGTAAGAACACTGACTGCTCTTCCAAAGGTCCTGAGTTCAAATCCCAGCAACCACATGGTGGCTCACAACCACCCGAAATGAGATCTGACGCCCTCTTCTGGTGCGTCTGAAGACAGCTACAGTGTACTTATGTATAATGATAAACAAATCTTTGGGCCGGAGGGAGCAGGGACTGAGCGAGCAGAGGTCCTAAAATTCAATTTCCAACAACCACATGAAGGCTTACCAACCATCTGTACAGCTACATTGTACTCACATACATAAAATAAATAAATCTTTAAAAAAAAGTTTTAAAAATTTCAACAACATTCCGGTTTCCTAATTTGCCTAGAGTCTGTCAGATAACTTCTTGGAGACCCAGAGAAGCCATGCAAAACGGCAGGTAGTTCTTGTGTGCCTGGGGAGGGGGGTGTCTAGGCAAGTGCTCCCTGGTTGAGCCACACCCCCACTGGCTGTGGGTCCTTCCCTGGACGATGCTGGGCAAGTGACACAGCTGGACAGCTGAAAGTGGGAGGGTGAAACCTCTCCCTGAGGACGTGTTCTCACACCCCCACCTTCTTGTCAGATAGGACTTCACCTAGTCCAGGCTGGCCCGGAACTTGCTACAGCAGGATGGATGAAGGATGCTCCCCTGCTTCTGCTTGCCACGTTTGAGGCTGCCCAGTCGGGTGTTTGCAAGCTGCCCTTGTCACTCTCAGTGCCGCTTCTATGATCTCCATAGGATCTCACCTTGTAGACCTGGCGGTTCTGACACTCACTCACTACGTTGACAAAGCTGGCCTCAAACTCACAGAGATCCTCCTGCCTCTGCCTGTAGACTCCCGTCATCACCCCTGGCCTCTTTTGAGTCTTAAATAAGATAATTTATTCAAGTGCAGGTCACATGGATCAATAGAAGCTACAGTGTAACAGTTCCACGGTGCTTGGATGGGATCCAGCCTGGCCGGTAAAGAGAAAGGTAAATGTGTTTACCTCCAGAGCTGTGTTTCCGGCTCAACACAACCTTTGATCTTACTGCCTTGCCACAGAGGGGCTGTCCCCAAATACATGACTGTAACCTCTTCTTGTCATATCATTCACAAAACCTCCGCTCAATGCTAGGTTCTCTGTGGTGGTTTGAATAGATATGCCCCCCCCCCATACAGTCATGTGTTTGCATGCTCGGCCCATGGGGAGGGGTAATATTAGGAGGTGTGGCTTTGCCGGAGTAGGCGTGGCCTTGTTAGAGGAAGTGTGTCACCTGCGTGAATGCTGCCATGGTTCTCACCATGATGACAATGGACTGAACCTCTAAAACTGTAAGTCAGCTCCAATGAAATGCTGTCCTTTATAAGAGTTGCCCTAGGAGCATTGGCTGCTCTTCCAGAGGACTCAGGTGCAATTCCCAGTACCCACTGGGCAGCTCAAAACTGTCTGTAATGCCAGTTACAGGGGATCCTACATCCTCATACATATATAAGGGACAAACACCAGTGCACATAAAATAAAAATAAATAATAAAAAAAAAGTGTTGGGCTGGTGAGATGGCTCAGTGGGTAAGAGCACCCGACTGCTCTTCCGAAGGTCCAGAGTTCAAATCCCAGCAACCACATGGTGGCTCACAACCATCCGTAACAAGATCTGACTCTCTCTTCTGGTGTGTCTGAAGACAGCTACAGTGTATTTACATATAATAAATAAATAAATCTTTAAAAAAAAAAGTGTTGCCTTAGTCATGGTGTCTCTTCACAGCAATAAAAACCCTAACTAAGATACCCACTTATATCTGTTTTTATCATACCAGCCATGAGAAGTTAGGAATATTGGCTTCATGGCTAGCTAGGGAAGTAAGTTCGAAGAGATTAGGCAACTTGCTTGAAATCACACAGCTAGTAAGATGCAGAGCCTCGAAACCCATCTGAGCAACTCTGAGTCCAGCGTCTTTTTCAACATGGCTTTATGGACTTCTGCCTAAATCCCAGCAGGTCCCTACGGGGTGTTCATTGAAAGACTGACGGTGCTGGGTAGTGGTGGTGCAAGCCTTTAATTCCAGCGCTCCGGAGGCAGAGGGAGGGAGGATCTCTGTGTTCGAGGCCAGCCTGGTCTATGGAGGAGCTCTGGGCTATACAGAGAAAGGCTGATGGTGAGCCCTGCAGAATTTTCCTCACTTACAAAGCATTGGAATGGGACCGGCATGGTATGTAAATGCCCCCATACCCTTTGTATGGTACTGGAGTTGGAACCAAGGGGCTTGAATATGCTTAGTAAATGTGTTACTGCTGATCCACATCCGGCAGCCGTCACTCCTTGGTGGATTCTAGGCAGACACTTTTCCACTGGACGACCCCCCCCCCCCCAAACCCGGGACTCTAGGCGGGTGCTCTCCTACTGAGTAAGGGGAACTCTGGGCTGGTGTTCTACCCCTGAGCCACATTTCTGGCCCGAACTGACTTCTTTTTACCAGAGCATTCCAAGTAGATTACTCAATGAAAGGGCTGCTGACCGGATCTTGACCCGGCACCCACGGCGCGGCCTCCTTCAGAGCTTTCAAGGTGCCCTTTGCCGCATCATGTCTCACAGTGGGAAGTGACCTTTGGGACAGACTCCTCAAGACCCTCTGAAGGCTGGAAGCTGTTCAAGGGTCCTTGCGCAGTTCCCTCTCCCCCACAAGGCTGGCACTGTGCACCCTATGGGCATGGGCGCTGGCTCTTGGCTCCATGGGTGCAGCCCTCTGACTAGACGGAGCCCTCCCAAACACAAGGGACCCATGGCACCCACTCACACTGAATGTACCAGGCTCTCCAGATGGCGTTGTTCAGCCGGATCTTGTCCCGGCATAGCAACTTGAGGCCTTTGAAGTTCTTCCACTTGGGAGAGACCAGCTTGCCACTGTTAGACAGAGGGAGCAGAAAGAATATCAGGGTGGGGCCAGAAAAGACGACGGGAGGATTTGTGCAGTAGCATGCCGTGATGGCTACAATTCCTCTGCAGTCCTCAAATCCCATCTATTATTTAACAGCCCGAAATCCCCATCCTGAAGTCAAACCTTATTAACAGCCCATCCAAAGCCCACCCTTTGTCCATGGGCCATCTCCTCCCATCCGAAGGCAGGTACTTGTTATCAATTGTCTCCAGATTAACACCGTCCATTGGCCTTAAAGGCAAGAGTTTTCACATCCAGTATGGGGTGTGTGTGTGTGTGTGTGTGTGTGTGTGTGTGTGTGTGTAGAAGAAGAAAGAGTTTCTCCCCTTTCAGATTTTTTCAGATTTATTTTTGTGTGCACTGGAGTCTCTGCCTGTCTGTCTGTGTGTCAGATCCCCTGGAACTGGAGTTACAGACATTTGTGAGCCGCCATGTGGGTGCTAGGAATTGAGCTCAGCTAGCTATTGGCTAGCTCCTTCTGCTAAGCCATCTGTCAAGCCCGAGAGTTTCTATAGGTAGCCCAGGATGGCATGGAATTAGACATCACATTGTCTCGTCGTGGTCGGAGACACTCTAGAGGCTCCACTCTGTCCTATAAGTGGCGAGTGGGTACAGGGGGGTGAGGGGGAGATGGTTTCTACCGTGCTGTAGACACTTAGGATGGTCGTGCTCTGAAATAACCCCTCAGCCACAAACCTGTAGCAACCCTACACTCACTGGATCAAAAGTACAAAAGAAAGCAGGAGGGCCAGCTAGATGGCTTAGCAGGTAAGGGTGCTTGCTGCCAAGCCTCATGACCTGAGTTTGATCCCTATGACCCATGTGCTTGAAGGCTATAGAGCTCACAAATTGTTCTCTGACCACCACACCAGGGCATGCACTGCAACCCTGCACATGCACACACACACTAAATAAATGTTATTTTTAAATGTAAGATATGATGACAGGTGGTGGTGGCACACACTTTTAATCCCAGCACTTGGGAGGCAGAAACAGGCAGATCTCTTGAGTTTGAAGCCAGCCTGGTCTACAGAGTGAGATCTAGGACAGCCAGGAATACACAAAGACTACCCCCCATCCCTAGCACCAAGTAAGACATGAAAGTAAAAGAGAATTTTGAAGAGGAAGGAGATGAGCTGATATGAGAGAAGACAAGAGAGTGTCATCTAAATTTCTTGTCTACGTGCATAAAAATGCCATAATGAAATGCTCTCTTGTGTAACTAACATATGCTAATAAAAAGACTTTAAATGCCCCAGAGATCCTTCTGCCTCAGCATTGCATCTTCAATACTATGATTATAGGAGGTATATATCACCATGCAGGGCTCTCACAGCTTTCTTTTGTCTTTGGGGGAGGGGGTCTTCTTTTTTTTAAGATTTATTTATTTAATGTGTATGAGTGCTCTATCTGCATATACACTTACATGCCAGAAGAGGGCATCAGACCCCATTACAGATGGTTGTGAGCCACCATGTGGGTGTGAGCAATTGAACTCAGGACTCTGGAAGAGCAGTCAGTGTTCTTAACCACTGAGCCACCTCTCTATCCCAACACAGGGTCTTTATCTCATCTTCAGATAGCAGAATGAGTCTTCAGTGTGTCATCTCGGGCTCAATATGTAGCCAAGGCTGGCCTTGAGCTTCCGCTCCTCCTGCCTCTGCCTCCAGAATGCTGGGATTACAGGCGTGCCCACTTTCTCATGCCCAACTCTTACACCTTCTAAACTTTGTTTGTTTGTTTGAGACAGGGTTTCTCTTGTACCCCTGGCTGTCCTGGAACTCACTCTGTAGACCAGGCTGGCTCTTACACTTTTTTTAAATAAAAGGTTTTATTTTTATTTTATGTGTATGAGAGTCCATCTGTACCACATGAATGCCTGGTGGCTACAGCAACAAAAGAGGGCGTCGGACCCCCTGGAACGGAGTTACTGATGACTGTGAGCTGCCATGTGGGTGCTGGGAAGCAAACCTGGGTCCTCTGCAAGAGCAGCCAGTGCTCTTAATCAATCCAAACCATGTCTCTAGCTCCAATGACATAATCTATCTCTTTGAGGGTCACAGAGGGAAAGAGATACCTCCAAAGGGATACGGTAAGACTTAGAGCATCTTGCTGGGTAGCCCTAGCTGTTTTGGAACTCATTATATAGACCAGGCTGGCCTTGAAATCAACTCTGTAGACCAGGCTAGCCTTGAACTCAGAGATCTGTCCACCTCTGCCTCCTGAGTGTTGGGATTAAAGGCAGGTGCCACCGCCTCCTGGCTAGAAATAGAATCTTAACCTCGACCTTATCTAGGGGTCCACTGAGCGAGCATATGGTGTGCAGGTGGTATGCACAAGCAATGGCTTCCACTCTCAAGGTTCCTCTGAGAACAGGCTAAGTTATCAGTACCTGGAAGCTGGCCCAAGAGGCCAAGATGAAGACAATCAAGGTCTTGGACACCTTCCTGTCCTATCTTTAGTCCTGACTTTCCTTCCTCATGGTCTACAAACCAATCTTGCCTCCGAGTCATTCTGGCCCATCTTCAAACTCCTCACTCAAAGCTTCAAAGGTTTAGCCATCCAGAAAGTCAGGCTGGGGCTGGGAGTGTGGCTCTGCCAACAGAGCACTTTCTAGAATCCCCAGTGAGGGGCTGGGGGCGTGGCTCAGTGGCAGCTTTCCCAGGAACTGGACACGACTGGATTCCATCCTCAACACTGTATAGACAGTATAGACTGTATAGACACACACACACACACACACACACACACACACACAACACACACGAAGGCCTGCTCTCTGGGTAGCTCCCCTGGGTGAGGGATGAGGGTAAGGGATGAGGGGTGAGCATCTGAGCCCTCCTCCTCTTCCTGCACTACCTTGAGTGCATGGGTCATTGGCTCTCCTCTCCTTTCTCGTCTCCAAGCTCCAGTATTTGCTTTGAGCTAATGGTGGCTGCCAGGGTGTGGGACGTGGGGTGGCAGGGGCTGCCACCTCAGGAGACAATGGGCTTCATTACCCAAATAGGCCACCCTAGCCTGATGGCTGGTCCCCTACCTCCCATAGCTAGATAAATACCATCTGTCCAAGAAGTGAACATGATTGGGTTGGGGACACTAATCCTTCCTGGGCCAGCTCCTGTTGTCATATAGAGTAAATGGGGGACACTCCTAAGTTTGTGACCTCTGTCTGTATCCCAGCAACCATTAGGTTCTGTTCCCCCAGGGTCCTACCCCAGCCTTCTGCTGTCCCTCCTCCAACTCCCGCAGAGGGTTGGTAGCCTAGGATGAGGGGGATGAGTCAGTGACAATATCCAAGTCCCGAGGAAAGGATTTGGTTGAATGCACGTGAGAGAAGAGTCCGGTTTGGTGCAAAAAGTCTAGGGCCAAGGTTCAAAAGCTGTGTGCAATGGGGTGAACCAGAAAACCTCAGAAGTGGGAGAGAGGGAGGATGTGGGGTGCATACACTCTGTGAGACCAGAGGACAAACTCAAACGTGGTTCCTCAAATGAATCTGCCTCCGTTTTTGAGACAGTCTCTCTCATTGGCCTGGAACTCACCAACCAAGTAAGCTAGGCTGCTTAGCTGGCAGGCTACAGGCAGCTGGCTAGCCATCTCTGTCTTGACTACTGGGATCACAAGCACACACCAGCAAACCAGACTCTTTTTTTTTTTTTCTTGTCAGTTCTGGGGCTTGAACTCAGGTCCTTAAGCTTGTAAGACAAATAACTTTACACCAAGTCCCTCTTTTTTTTTTTTTTTTTTAATTTTTGCCAGCTAGCTTGTTTGTTTTAATGCGGGGCCTTGCTCTGTAGCCCCAGGCTGGTCTGGAGCCTCATCCTCCTGCCTCAGCCTACAGACTGCTGGGATGACCAGCCTATGCCACCACTCCCTAGACAAGTGCCTTCTTGGACCATTTACAGCTATCCTCCCTGGGGCTTCCACCCACAGAAGCAGGGAACAGAGTGTGCCAGGAGCGCTTCTTGGCAGGGGTGAGGTGCCCAGGCCTCTGTGGGCTGTCTGCAGGCTGTCCTTCTCCCTGCCTAACTGACCAGTTCCACCCACCACCAGACCCCCTGCCTGGCTGCCCCAACCCCACATTTCTAGCTGTTCACTGGAGAGCCTCACCCTCTGCAATACCCTTGGCTTCAGAGAACCCCTAGTCACATCTTACAGTCCGCAGATTTGTTTGTTTGTTTGTTTGTTTGTTTGTTTGAGATGGTAGGATCTCCTATCATCTCCAGCTGGCCTCAGACCTTAAGTTCCTCCGCAGTGGAGGGCAACCTTGACCTCCTGGCCCTCCATCCTCAGCCTGAGTTCTAGGATTCTAGGCATGCCCAACCCCACAGGGTTCATGAGCGTGAGCACGGGGCATTTGCTTTTGTTTTTATTTTTATGTCTCACTGGGAGGGGAGCTCGTGGGTGGCACATGGAGGTCAGAGTTCAGACAACTATGGAGTCAATTCCCTGCAGCCACTTTGATGTGGGTACTGGGAATCAGACTCAGGTCACCAGTCCGGGACCAAGCACCCTCCCTGGCAGAGCCTCTCCTGGCCCACGTTTTGTTTTATGTTTTTTTTTTTTTTTCTTCACCAAAAACTCCTGTGTACTTGGCTAACTTGGGTATCCTCAGAATCCCACTCAAGAGAATTTAATAGTCTGGCTCTTTGGCGGGTGGGGGACACGGCACTCTCCACCCTAGGGAGCTGCAGTTTAGGGAGTGCCCTCAGACCCTCCACGTGCTCTTTCTCTAAAACCGCTTCCCTTCTGTCTGCCCAAGGTCTGAGCTGGAAAGCCCTCTAAACCTGCCCAAGTGGAATGTATGGCCGAAGCAGGAAGCCTGAGTTGGGAGTGGTCGGGAAACGGGAGACCCTTTGGGGGAACATGGGGACCCAAGGCTTCTTGTGGCTCGTGCCTGTAGTTCCAGCACTTGGAAGGCCAGAGCAGAATTCCAGGCCAGCCTCGGTTTTACAGTGAGTTCCAGGCTAGCTTAGTCTACAGTGTGGGACTCAATAAGAGAAAGAGAGTGAGGGATATTCTCCCTCTCCTTTAATCGGAAGTCTTTGATAATTAAAGCACTGCCCCAGTGTGAGCTGCTTCTGGTGTTCTGAGACCTTAGATGGCCCCTTCCCAGGCAGTCTCATGATGTCCAAGGGCGGGGGAGGGGCAACGGGACAGGGAATTTGAACTTTCCACATTGGTCTCAGCGCCCTGAACTATCAGGTTGCAACATGACCTGGGCTTGAGGCCAGAACTTGTGGGCCAAGGTTACTCTGCCTCCAGCCAATGGGGTCGCGTGGCTCTGCCGCCACGAGGTGGGCCACGCTCTTCCGCAATTCCCACCCCAGCTCCAGGTCCCCTGTGGGGCTGCAGGTGCCGGTCTACAGCCAGCGGTTCTACGAAGGGGAGGAGGCTCGCTGAAGAAGCGTGATATTTACAGAGAAGAAAGATCAAGGCCGGCCGATCCCCCTTTCTCTCCTACTGTTTTCGGTTGATAATTTATCCTCTTCCCACTGCTCCCGGGAACTTTGCTCCAGGGCACTGGGCCAAGACCCCAGTTCGCGCCCTCCTCGGGGACACATAGGTGGGGCTGAAGCTGGGTGCGGCCCCGGAGGTCTGAGCCGTAGTTACAGGGTTCCTGGCTGCCTTGCAGCCTCTTACCGGGTTCGGGGAGACCAGGTTTTCCCTACCCGACCTAGGGTGGACTGCAGCACCCTCTGCTGGCTCTGGGCAGGTGCTGGGCACCGTCTTCCCGCCAACCTTGACGTAGCGTTCTAAATCAGACACGGTGGCTCATGCCTGTAATCCCCGTATTTGGGAGGCCGAGATGGGAGTCCAGCCTGGGCTACCTAGCTCAATGCCAGCCTGAACTTTAGAGTGAGACTCTGGCTCACCAAACTAAATCAAGCCAAAATAAATGGTGTCTGGGCAAGTGAGCAAGAAACTGTTTCCATGTAAGTGGACACTGCCTATGAGGGCGACCACGGGATAACTGCAGCGTGCAGGGAAGAGTGGGACTTTGCAGGGACTGCTGAGGATGAACGAAACAGTCCAGGCATACCACGAGTGGAGGGAGGCAGTGGACGGGATGGGTTATAGTCTGAGGAGTGTGAAAGACACCTGGCATTTAAGTGCAAAAGCAGAAGAATCAAAGAGCGGGGGCCCAACCGTAGAAGGCCCTGCAAAGGTGGAGACAAAGGTGGAGGACAGGACAGTGGCGCCACAAGCAAGTGATGGGACACAAATGATTCATGAGGGTCCGTGGGTTGCGCAGGACCAGGCGAGGAAGATAATGCCTAAGTTGTGTCCAGCGTCCCCCGTAGCAGTTTGGGACAGGAGCCCCAGTGCGCGGTCCCACCACGGAAAGCTGGGACTCAGGCTCCCCGGTCCGCCCTCACCTGTAAGCCAGGCTCAAGCACTCGAAGAGGTGGGTGAGTGTCGGATCGATGCTGCGCGGCCCGAAGTCGGCGAGCCCCACGGGCCCCTCCTGGTCGCGTCGCCGGGTCAGCGAGTCGCTGTGCGGCGAAGACACCATGAAGTGTCCGCTGTGGATGACCTGTGATCGATGCAGGCCACCCGCGCTGCGCCGGGGACTCGGATCCTCCAAGTCCGTATCCGAGTCCGAGTCCGGGCTAGGGACGACCCGGGGGACCTGCAAGTTCACGGATAGATCCGCCAGCGCGCGCGCCATGGCCACTATTGTCGCCAACTCTCGGGCGCTCTGGAGAGCGCTTAACGTAGCCAGCTGCGCCTAATTACCATGGCCACGCCCCTGTTCTCCTGATAGGTCCTTGTGGTGGGCGTGGCCCTTAGTTGGCAGGTGATGTTTAAATTAGCATAACCAGTGAGCGTGGTGTGAAACCACTGATCCTGGAGCTTTGGCGGTGCTTCGCCTTTCTTTCTGTTGAGAGCACTTTTTAGTCTCTACTTTTCAGGTTTCAGAAAGTCTGGCTGGGGCTGGGACTGGGCTGGGGCTGGCTAGCGTGCACAAAGCCTTGGGTTCGATCCTCCGAACCACAGACACTAGCATGGGGGTGATTCTGTAAGTGTAACACTCGGGAGGTGGAGACAGACAGACAGATAGACAGACAGACAGACAGGAAAGAAATAAAGAAAGAAAGAAAGAAAGAAAGAGAGAGAGAGAGAGAGAGAGAAAGAAAGAGACAAAAAAAAAAATCCCAAACAACAAACAAGACCGCTAGCCGGTAAAAGCCTTTGCCACCAGGCTTGAGGACAAGAGTTCAAACCCTAGGACCCACATGTTGGAAGAAAATACTCGATTTTTAAAATTTGACCTCTGAGATCCATATGTATTCCTAGACACATAAACACTAGATAGATAGATGGAGAGAGAGAGAGAGATAGGATAGATAGATAGATAGATAGATAGATAGATAAGATAGATAGATGGATAACCAGAAATTCAGGGTCATCCTCTGCTTCATAGTGAGTTCAGTAAATCGCTTGCCTGCCTTCTTCACTTTCCCAGGGTCCTGTGCGGTTGAACCCCAATGCTTGCTTGTACCCAGGCGCTCTTATGATTGTCCTATGCCTCTACAGCAAAGTTCAGAAGTGGACTCTAAGAGTTCACCTTCTCTAGATCACCTCCCTGCACTCGGGCTTTCTCCTCGGGAAGTTCTCTCACCAGCCCTGAAGCCTAGCTTCTTTCTGTTCCTGCTTTTCTTCCTTTCCTTTTTTCTTTCTTTCTTTCTTTTTCTATTTTTGTTTTGTTGTTTTTCTAGGTAGGGTTTCTCTGTGTACTCCAGGCTGTCCTAGAACTCATTCTGTAGACCAGGCTGGCCTGGAACTCAGAGATCTGCCTGCCCCTGCCTTGGGAGCACGGGGATTAAATGCACGCACCTCCACCACCACCCAGAGATATGGAACTTTCCATGGAGAGTAGAATTTAAATTTTATGGTCTTCTTGTCTCTGCTTCCACAGCGATGGGAGTTTTATAGACAAGCTTATCTTTCTAGATATTGCTGAGGTCCTCAAAGACTTTCTCGGGGCCTGGGAGACAGAATGGAGATGCAGATGAAGCTGTTTGGAGAGCAACCGATGGTTGGGGGGTGAGATGAAGTAGAGTCACCCTCCATCCTTCCACCCCACTCAGACATAGCTAACCTTTCCACTGGGACAGGAGGCTTGGGGAACACTGCTGGGGAAGCTAGGGGTCCCTAAAGCAATTTTTCAACCACATCTAGACATCTAGATCAGGCTTTGAGATGTTTGGCTTTGTTGTCATTCCGGTGTGGTGTGCCTCAGACAAGAGTTTGTTTGTTTGTGCCCTGCTGGGGATTGAACCCAGGATTTTGCTGAGGTTATGCCAGGGCTATGCAAAGAGAAACCCTGTCTTGTAAAAAAAAAAAAAAACAAAAAAACAAAAACAAAGGAACAAAAAAAAAAACACCAAACCAAACCAAACAACAAACAAACAAACAAAAATCACCACCACAACCCCAACGCCCACTCCCAACAACAACAACAACAGGAAATAGTTTCCAGTCTCAGGCCGGGCCTGTAGTTCAGTTGGTAGAGAACTTGCCCAGCATTTAGGAAGCTGTGGGTTCTATCCCCAACTCTGCCTAAACCAGGTGTGGCATTGCATGCTTGTAATCTCAGCTCCAGAAAGATAGAGGCAGAGGATCAGAGTCCAAAGTCATGCTTGGCTACATAGCAAGTTTGAGGCTAGCCTGGGCTACATAGTGAGACACCCCCCCCCACCTCCACCATCCCTCCAAAATAAAACACAGCCTGTGAGATGGCTCAGTGGGTGAGGGTGCTTGCTGCCAAGCCTGATGACCAATCCTTGGACCCCACATGGTAGAAGAAGAACTCTCACAAGTTGTTGACAGACTTTACTGTTGGCACCTGCTCTCTCTCTCTCTCTCTCCTTCTCTCTCTCTCTCTCTCTCTCACACACACAAATGAATGAATAAAATAAGTGTAAAACAAAGCCAAAACAAAAACATCAAAATAAATGAAAACAAACAAATGCAAGAATTCTTCAAACTTTTGATTTCGTCCTCGGGTGGCAACGGGGGACATGACACAATGCCCCTTCCAGGTGGCATGGTGTAAGTGGCCTGATTCACCTCTCATTGCCTTTCTCGCCTGCCCTCTAGTACCCGATGCCCAGAGTTCACAGCCTTTTAAATAAATAAATAGGGTTCACGATCCACAGAGATTGAACGATGAGTTCCCTACTGGGTGTAGAGAGCCAGTTCCCCTGGCATCCTTCCTGACATCCTCTTCTGGGTGCCTCTCGAGGTTTCCCCCCTGGTCTGCTCACACCGAAATGCCATCTCCTCCCTGAGTTCTCTATACCCTGGTTCTGATCACAATTGATCTGATTTTCTTCTGCCTGAGATTCACAGAGGGTGTGAGGCCTCTCTTTCCCACTAGATGGCAAACTCCTCGGCGGACCCTGTGCCTCTCTACAGTCTAACCTCCTCTCAAAGTGGCCAGATGTGGTGATTCACACCTTCAATCCCAGCACTGTGGAGTGCAGAGGCAGGAGGATCTCTGAAAGTTCAAGGCCAGCCTGATCTACACAGTGAGCTCCACAGCAGGGCAGCCAGGACTACATAGTGAGAACCTGTCTCCAAACCAAAGCAACCAATCAAACAAATACAACCAAGCTATTGATTATTTGCTGAATAGACGAGTTTGTATCACATTTATCTACTAGCTATGTGGGTCCACCCATTCACCTGCTATCTATCTATCTATCTATCTATCTATCTATCTATCTATCCATCTAACCATCTATCCATCCATCCATCCATCCACCCACCCATCCATCCATCCACCCACCCATCCATCCATCCATCCCTTCATCTGTCTGTCCATTATCTGTCCATCTGTCCCTGTTCTATCTGTACATCATCTCTCCATCTCTCATCCATCTATTCTCTGGCCATCATGTATTTAGTTGCCTGTCTACCGTCACTCATGGGTACCCATCATCTATCTATCCATCCGCCAGTCCACTCACCATCTATTTATCCATGGATTCACCCACTGTCCAACCATCTACCTGTCTGTCTGCACATATACTGTCCATCTATCTGATCTATTGTCCACTCAGCTGTTCATCTGTTCATCCAAGCTTCTACTTATCCATCCCATTATCTACCAATCCATCTATCTATTGACCCATCTAACTATCTGTGGATGCATTCAATCCATTTGCCTACCCATATATCTATCTATCCATCTATTATTCATCTGTTCCTCAATTGATCAATCTCCCCATCGCCGATGCATCCCATCAACTGTATCTTAGTTACGTTTCCTGTTGCTGTAATAAAATACTCCAACAAAAGTAAATTAAGGGAGAGAGTGTTTACTCTAGTGCACAGTTCAAAGGCACCGTGTGTCATGGAGGAGAGGTCAAGGCAGCAGCAGCTTGAAGCATCTGGGCACACCCTCTATCAGGAAGCAGACAGCATGGAAGCTGCTTGCTGCTCAGCAACCTTTCCCCATCTACACAGTCTAGGATCCCAGCTAGGGAATGGAACCACCCACAGTGGATGGGTCTTCTTCTCTCAGTGAACAAGGTCAAAAGAATCCCATTCTGGACATGTCCACAGGCCCATCTCAAAACAAAAGCCATTCTCTCCCTCCTTCCCTCTCCCTCTCCCTCTCCCTCCTTCCCTCTCTTTCTCCCTTTGAGGCAGGGTCACACTGTGTGGCTGTGACTAGCCTGGAACTCACGATGTAAACCATCTTGGTCTGGAACTCACAGAGATCCGCCTGCCTCTGCCTCCTGAGTGCTGGGATTAAAGGTGTGCACCACACCTAGCCTCATTCCCCCAATTCTTTTGTTTGTTTGTTTGGTTGGTTTTTTGTTTGTTTGTTTGTTTGTTTGAGACAGAGTTTCTCTGTGTAGCCCTGGCTGTCCTGGAACTCACTCCATAGACCAGGCTGGCCTTGAACTCAGAAATCCTCCTGCCTCTGCCTCCCAAGTGCTGGGATTAAAGGCATGCGCCACCACTGCTCGGCTCATCCCCCAATTCTTATACCTACCCATGTATCTGTCATCCAACTATCTGTCTATAAATACATCTACCCATCTACCATCTTTCTACATATCAATCTACACACACCAAGGAAGAGAGAGAGGGAATGAAATACATTTTATTGCAGCTATCTCAGTAATCTACATTTTTGGAGTGTGTGTCTAAATATGCTAATTAACCGATCACAGTTAAGCGGCAACTCTAAAAAGTAGCAGGTATGGAGATGCATATCTTCAGTCCAAGGCCCTGAAGCAAGAGGATCAGAAGTCCAAAGCCAGCCGGGCGTGGTGGCGCACGCCTTTGATCCCAGCACTTGGGAGGCAGAGGCAGGCGGATTTCTGAGTTTGAGGCCAGCCTGGTCTACAGAGTGAGTTCCAGGACAGCCAGAGCTATACAGAGAAACCCTGTCTCGAAAAACAAAACAAAACAAAAAAACAAAGAAGTCCAAAGCCAGCCTGGGCTACAGGACCAGACCCTGTCTCAAACAACAACAACAACAACAAAAAATCAGGAAAAATAATTATCTAGTGCTTTGCTATCCACAAGCCATAGAATTTGAAAATAAATTAGCAACAGACAGCAAGACGGCTCACTAGACGAAAGCACTTGCGTCGAGCCAAATGATCAGAGTTCGGGCCCTGAGCCCCACAAGGAGGAAGGAGATAGTCGACATCTATAGCTGTCCTCTGACCTCCACATGTGCCAAGCCACTCTCGTGCCCACTCGCTTACACAAAATAAATAAATGAAAATGTAATTTGAAAGGGTACTAACTGTGGCTTGAGAGATGGCTCAGCAAATAACGCCACTTGTTCAAATTCCAGTGCCCACGTGGTGGCTTACTACCACTTGCAACTCCAGTTCTAAGGAGTCTGATACCCCTTCTCCAGGCACATACACGTCACACGTACATACACGCAGGCAGGCAAAACATTCATAAAATGAAAATAAACCTAGCCAGGCGGTGGTGGCACATGCCTTTAATCCCAACACTTGGGAGGCAGAGACAGGCAGATTTCTGAGTTTGAGGCCAGCCTGGGCTACAGAGTGAGTTCCAGGACAACCAGGGCTACACAGAGAAATCATGTCTTGAAAAACAAACAAATAAACAAACAAACAAGCAGAAATGACAATTTCCAGGGACCAGGAGTCGGGGACTCAGAAGCTGACAGGGTACAGTAATGATTCTCTGTTCTTTGTTTCTTTTCTGGGAAGCAGGAGTTTTCTTTGTTATTTGTTTTGGTTTTGGTTTTGGTTTGTTTCTTTTTTTTAGATAGGATCTCTTGTAGACCAGGGTGCACTATGTAACTGTGGATGGCTTTGAACTTCTGATCCCCCAGCCTCCCACCTCGTGAGTGCTGACTAACAGTAAGTCAGTGCCACCCTTGGCAGACTGCACAGATGTGGATATCCTGTGCAATGATGAAACTGGTGGAATTCAATAACAGAAAGGGTTGCACAACCCTGAATACACCAAGAACCATTGAAAAATGGATTAACTATTTAAAAATTAAAAGGGGGGATGGGGCAGGCAAGATGGCTCAGTGGGTAAAGGTGCTTGCTGCCAAACTGAAGATCTGAGTTTGATATCTAGAACACACACACACACAGTGGAAGGAGAGAACAAAGTCCTAAAAGTTGTCCTCTGACTGCCATGTGTGCTTGGCACACACACACACACACACACACACACACACAAGCACACACAAATAATTAATAATATAATTTAAAGTTTTACCAAAAAGGAAATGGATGACCTTTCTAATACATAAAATTATAGCTCCATAAAATCTAGGAACCCACCCCCCGGACAGATGGCTCAGAGGCTGACCACGCTGGCTGCTCCTCTGGGGAACCTAGGGACAATCTCAGCGCGCACATGGCAGCTCACAGCTGTCTGTAACTTCAGTCCTAGGGGATCTGACGCCCTCTTCCGGCTTCTGGGAACACTAAGGCACACATGTGGCGCCCAGGCATGCACGCAGATAAAATGCATACAAATGAAGAAAAAATAGGGACTTGTGCACCTGATTCTGTTTTCTGGGTATCCTCTCAATTGTGGGTATGTAGGCGAGCTAACATTTCCACATCCATTTTACAGAAGGGAAAATCGAGGCTCCTAAGGGTAAAGATATTCAGAGGGGTGCTGTGAGTGTTGGTAATAAACAGCTGGTGAAGCCAGGTGTGGTGGTGCACGCCTTTAATCCCAGCACTCGGGAGGAAGAGGCAGGCGGATTTCTGAGTTCGAGGCCAGCCTGGTTACAGAGTAAGTTCCAGGACAGCCAGGACTACACAGAGAAACCCTGTCTCGAAAAACAAATAAACAAACAAAAAAATTAAATAAATAAACAGCTGGTGTTTATGGGCTGCTCATTACACAACTGATGTTGGTCCTTTGCAGACTCCTGACTTTATACCCATTTTCCAGACAGGAATGGAAGCTTTGTTGAAGACATAGAACTGTTGATAGGTTTGTTTTAGGCTTCTTTCTCTATTTGTTTAGTTTTTTGCTTTTTAAAAGATTTATTTATTTATTATATGTAAGTACACTGTAGCTGTCTTCAGGCACCCCAGAAGAAGGTGTCAGATCTCATTACGGATGGTTGTGAGCCACCATGTGGTTGCTGAGATTTGAACTCAGGACCTTTGGAAGAGCAGTCAGTGGTCTTAACCGGGGAGCCATCTCTCCAGCCCTATTTGTTTAGTTTTTAAAGACATGTGTTCTCTCTCTCTCTCTCTCTCTCTCTCTCTCTCTCTCTCTCTCTCTCTCTCTCTCTGCGTGTGTGTGTGTGTGTGTGTGTGTGTGTGTGTGTGTGTGTGTTTTCAAGACAGGATTTCTCTCTAGCCCTAGCTGTCCTGGAACTCGCTCTGTATATCAGACTGGCCTCAGATTCAGAGAACCACCTGCCTCTGCCTCCTGAGTCCTGGGATAAAGGTGTGCACCGACACTACTACCTGTCGAAAAGCCTGGCCTTATGTAGCTAAGAAGACTAATGGCATAACAACTCATGCTTCTAATCTCAGCATGTGGGAGGCTGAAGCAGGAGGATTGCTGAGACTTGGGGGCATTCTAAGCAACATAGTAAATTCCAAAGCAGCTGGGACTAAGGATGAAAGTCTGTAGAGAGAGACAGAGACAGAGAGACTTAGCTATGTGACTAACTAGTATCAAGGAGGGAAGCCACTTCCTTGTCTAGATGTGAGCTTTGAGCCCCTGCATGACTGAGTTTGAAAGTCACTGGTAAATGTAGGCCAGGTGACTCAGCAGGTAAAAGGAGCTTGCTGCAAACTCAGCCAACCTGAGTTCAATGCCCAGGACCCACATGGTGGATGGGAGAACTGACTCCTGCAAGTTGTCCTCTGATCTCCCATACATTGATATGACATATATGTAAATATGTCAAAGAAAGAAAGTCATATTGGACGAATTTTTGTAACAAATATCTAATTTTTCTATCAAACTATGAGAAGCCAGGTGGTGGCGCATGCTTTTAATCCCAGCACTAGAGAGGCAGAGGCAGGTTAATTTCTGAGTTCAGGCCACCCTAGTCTACAGAGTGAATTCGAGAATAGGCGGGTCTACACAAAGAAACCTGGTCTCAAAAAAGAAAAAAAGAAAAATGAACCTGGAGTAAATAAAGACAATATCTAATAAAAAAAATGAACCTGGGGCGGGGATTTGGTTCAGTTTGTGGTATGCTTGCCTGGAATGCACAAAATTGTGTTTGATTCCCTGGGCCACATCAACGCGGACAAGGTGATGCACACCTTTAATCCCAACACTCAGAAGGAGGAGGCGGGAGGACCAGAAGTTCAAGGTTAGCCTAGACTACGTAGCAAGTGCAAGGGCAGCCTGGGCTACATAAGTGATGGAATGTTAATTTCCCCACTTGGCAGACTGAGGCATGAATGTGAGCTGGAGGCTACATAGTGAGCCTCGGCCTCAAACCAGCAGCAACAGCAAAGCTACTGCCACACAATTAACAATCACATTGGTCACACATTTTATACAATGGCTGTCCATGCAAACTGCTTCCTGTCCATTTCTGTGCTCTGAGAGGGAGGGAGTTTGTTTGTTAAAGTTTGTTAATCTTGAAAAATTCCACAAAGCTTCACGTAGGACCCACCAAGTTCAAGGTCAATATGAGCTGTATGTCTAAAATATCTTGAGTCAGAGCTGACCAGTGGGCTGCACTTCCTGTACCTGCATATGAACTCATTGTGGGTTTTGTGGTTTGTTCGTTTTTTCCTTTATAAGCCTGCTCTGAGAGATGTTTGGTGACATAGTCCGAGACCCTACTCTGAGCTATGTCCCTGGTTTGGTAAGGATTAAGGGGAACGTTCCATAAACTGCTCTTGCTTAGCTGAGATCAGTGTTTGTATGGTTTGTGTGGAGATTCCTGAACACCAACAATTTACCTATTTATCTAGCCATCCCCCAATTATCAATCATCTACCATCTATTGTCTATCCACATCTGTCATGTCTCCATCCATCCACCTACCCAACTGTCCACCCACCTATCCACTGACCCATCCAACACAGCTGCCAATCATACTCATTGTGTGTGTGTGTGTGTGTGTGTGTGTGTCCTTCTGTCTGTCTGTCTCCCCTGCCTAAGCCTCCTGAGTGCTGGAACCACAGATGTGTGGACCTCACCTGGCTTCATCTTCCTGTTTATCCACCAATCTCCTACAGTCAATTTCTTTACATGTCATTCCATATTCCCATGTGTACATTCACCTGCCCTCCCATTTAAAGTTTTCCGTTGCCTCTACTTCCTGAATACTAGACCTGCAGGCATTTGCACACATCCAGTGTATTTATTCTTCTGTTCTTCATTTACTTGCTACCCAAACACCCACACCCACACAAGGGACTTATCTCAGGAAAGCTGAGAGGGGTGCTCAGGAGATTGTATGCTAGCCCAAGACGTTGGAGGGTAGCTCAGAAATAGAGTATTTAGCATGGAGAATGCCTATTCCCAACATCACACACACACATACCACACACACTAGACAGATAGATAGATAGATAGATAGATAGATAGATAGATAGATAGATAGTTAGATAGGTGGGTGGGTGGGTGGATGGATGGATGGATGGATGGATGGATAGATAGATAGATAGATAGATAGATAGATAGATAGACAGACAGATAGATGGGTGGACAGACAGACAGACAGATGGGCAGTTAGGTTGATTGAGTTTTAAAAGAAAGACAGGGTATATGTACAGGTCACTATATAGCCCAGACTGATCTCAAACTCACAGAGGTCCACCTGCCTCTGCCTCCTGAGTGCTGGGGTATATCTGGATGTTGCTTTTTAATTTTTCTTTCGTTTTTTGGAAACAGAACATCATATAACTCAGGCTGGAATTCTGGATCTTTCCCTCTCCTCTTCCCCAGTGCCAGGATCGTGCCAGCACCACTACACCGACACCCATGCAATGTCAGTGATGGAAGGCAAGCACTTTATGCACTGAGCCCTACTGTAGAGTTAGTTGGGTTTTTTGTTGTTGCTGGTGGTGTTGGTGGTGGTGATGCTGGTGGTGATTTTTGGTTTTTCTTTTTTTTTTTTTTTTTTTTTAAGATTTGTTTATTTATTATATGTAAGTACACTGTAGCTGTCCTCAGATACTCCAGAAGAGGGCATCAGATTTCGTTACGGATGGATGTGGGTTCAAATCCCATGTGGTTGGTGGGATTTGAACTCGGGACCTTTGGAAGAGCAGTCGGTACTCTTAACCACTGAGCCATCTCGCCAGCCCCGATTTTTGGTTTTTCAAGATAGAATTTCTCTGCGTAGCCCTGGCTGTCCCTGAACTCACTCTGTAGACCAGGTTGGTCTCAAACTCAAAGATCCACCTGCCTCTGCCTCCCAGGTGCTGGGATTAAAGACACGAACCACTGCCCAGCTGGAACAGTGGTTTTGATGGAGGCTGTATTATACAACTGTGGATGACTAAGTCTTTGGTGACTGCTGGGCTTGAATATGATTTATTTCCCTGAATTACAGTTTTTAATCACTATAGTTATACACCAATAATATGAGGAGGGTGGAAATTTTTCCTTCTTTGAGCAGTAAGATTGGTCAGCTGGCAAAGTTGCCTCGCAAACCTGGAAGTTCGAGTTTGATTCCCAGAACCCATGAAAAGGCAAAAGAGAACAACTCCACAAAAGCTGTACTCTAACCTCCAAGTGTGCACCCCCTCCCCATTGTGTTCAACTGTGTGTGCATGTGTGTGTGTGTGCGCACACACACACACACACACACACACACACATACATATCCTACATACAGGCGAAGGAAAGAAGGCAGGCAGGCAGGCAAGCAAGCAAGCAAGAAAGGAACAAAACCAAAAACACAACCCCAGAATGTTATTTTAGACCCAGGTAGTCTGCAAATGAAAGCTACTATATAGCCCAGGCTAGCCTCAAACTCATGACAATCCTCTTCCTTCTGTCTCTTGAGTGCTAAGGCTGTAAGTGTGTGCCACAACAACGACTTTAGATGGTGCTGGGAATGGGACTCTTAGCTTTGTGCATATTAGGCAAACATTCGACCAGCTGACCCACATTCTCAGCCCGGGCCTTTTTTCTCTATAACGTTAGAAGTCCTGGTATTTTGTTACAGGAACGAAAAACTGTCAGATACAGGGATTGAACTCAACCTCCAGTTCTTTTTCCTTCCCTAGAAGTTAGTGGAAGAGTTGTTGAAAATTTAACCTTTTCAGCCGGGTATAATGGCACATGCTTTTGGTCCTAATACTTAGGAGGCAGAGGCAGGTGGATCTCTGTGAGTTGGAGGCCAGCCTGGTCTACAGAGCAAGTTTCAGGACAGCATGAGCTAAGCAGTGAGGCCTTGTTTCAAATGAGAAGAAGGGAGGGAGACAGGGAGGGAGGCAGGGAAGGAGGGAGGCAGGGAGGGAGGGAAGGAGGAAGACAGGGAGGGAGGGAGGAAGGGAGGGAGGGAAGAAAAAAGAAAAGAAAAGGAAAGCCAATTCTTTGCCTCAGTTTCTGCTACCTAGCACACATGTTTAAACTCTCTGGGGTCACCAGCAACCTTAGAAAACAAAAGCATGCTCCCGTTACAAACATGGCAGCTGCCTGCAGACCTGTCAGTCAGTCTAATCAAACCTCCGGACCACAACCTCAGTCATCTAAACCACACAAGTTCAGGCCAAGCCTGCTGTGCTGGCATACGCTTGCAATCCCAGCACTGAGAAAGCCAAGACCGTCCACTCCAGGCCAGCCTAGGCTACACAGTGAGTTCTACACACTAACCTGGGCAACTGAAGATCCTGTCTGGAAATATCTTAGAGAACGGGAAGCTAAACGTGTTAGCATACACCTGGGGCATATACCTGGGGCATACACCTGGGACATACACCTGGGGCATACACCTGGGGCATACACCTATGGCATACACCTGGGGCATACACCTGGGACAAGAGGGTTGGGAGTTCAAGGCCAGCTTCAGCTACACAGTGAGTCTGAGGCCAGGGCCTCAAAACAAAACAAAACACCAAAAGAAAAAAATCACCCCAACACAAACAGATAAGTAACTAATCAGGGGCTGTGGTTGTAGCTCAGTGGTACAGTTCAGTCACCAGCACCAAGAAAAAAAAAAAAAAAAAAAAAAGACAAGAGACAAAACCACACACTGATGAAGGCTAGAGAGATGGCTCAGTGGTTAAGACCTTGGACTGCTCTTGCAGAGGACCTGAGTTCAGTTCCCCCGCACCCTTGGTTACCTGCAACCCCAGCTCCAAGGGCTCAAACACCCTATCCTGACCTCCGAGGACACCCGCACATTCATATGCACACAGAACGCTTCAATTGGTCTGTGTGCCTCTGCTTCCTGAGTGCTGGGATTTACACCCAACAAAAATAAATCTTTAAACAACAACTTGCTGTGCACGGTGCCAAATACCTTTAATGCCAGCACTTTGGAGGCAGACCTCTATGAGTTCAAAGCCAGACAGAACTTCGCAGCAAAACCCTGTAGACCACTGGTTCACCACCTTCATAATGCTTTGATCCTTTAATACAGTTCCTCATGTTGTAGAGACCCCCAACCACAACCATAAAATTATTTTTGTTGCTTCTTCATAACTGTAATTTGGCTACTGTTATGAATTGTAATTAAATACCTGTGTTTCCCTATGGTTTTAGGCGGCCCCTGGGAAAAGGTCAGTCAACATCCAAAGGGGTCTCAACCCAGTGTTAAGAACCGCTGTTTACAATGTAAATAATAAAAATAACAGTGTCCTTGCCCCAATTCCATACATGTTCCATCTGGCAGTACTGTGCATCTCTCATGGGGCTACTGGGGACCTGCTTTTTAAGTTTCTTCTGACCAGTATTGTGTGCCAGATGAGTCCAGGTAAGGCTGAGGCTGAGTGGAACAGTGGGTACCTGCTGGTCGCCCCCACCCCGCCCTGCACCCCCAGCAGTGAGGCAGGCAAGCTGGGAAACCTGGCCTGGCTCTGGGAGAGGAAATGGAAGGATGGGGCTCATCCCCTGTTGGCAAGGAAGTCTGGCAGGTTGGGCCAGCAGAGAAAGTAGGCAAGGGATGCAAACCAGCCTTAAGTCCCTTGTGGCATTCGCTCCCCAGGGAACAAGCAACGTCTCAAAAAGGAAGCCAGAAAGAAAAGAAAAAGACAGAGAGGTGAGAAAGACGGATGAGAAAAAAGAGGGAAGGAACAGAAAGACCAAGAGAGACATAGGGGAGAGGAGAAAGAGACAGGGAAAGATGAGAGAGGCAGATTTTTTAAAAAGAGGAGCCGGGCATGGTGGCACATGCCTTTAATCCCAGCACTCGGGAGGCAGAGGCAGGCGGATTTCTGAGTTCGAGGCCAGCCTGGTCTACAAAGTGAGTTCCAGGACAGCCAGGGCTACACAGAGAAACCCTGTCTCGGAAAAACCAAAAAAAAAAAAAAAAAAGAGGGACCTGCCAGGTAGCGGGGGCATACACCTTTAATCTCAGCACTCCGGAGATTCTGAGTCTGAGGCCAGCCTGGTCTACAGAGTAAGTTCCAGGGCAGCCAGGGCTACACAGAGAAACCCTGTCTCAAAGAGAGAGAGGGAGAAAGAGAGAGAGAGACAGAGACAGACAGAGATGGAGAGTGATATACAGAGAAAGAAACAGAGAGCAAAGACAGACAGACACAAAACAGAGAGAGAAAAACAAAGACAAAGATAAAACTAGAGAGGCAGAAAGACAGACAAGGGAAGTAAAGAGACAGGAGACTTCTTGGCGGGTAAGCCTATGAGACAGGAAGGAAATGAAGACAGAAAATGGAGAGATGGAGACAAAGAGGAAAAGAAAGGCTGAGATGCAGAAGGTTCAGTGTAGAAACTATGGTTACAATCTGCCCATTTTCCGGGTGGAAAGGTTGATGTCACTCAGCAGGTATGTTCTATAGTGCAGCCTCTTGATTTGGACATTACCAGAAGACATACATTATCTCCAGCCTCCCCCACATGCCTGGGCAGGTTCTGTGCACGTTGCTGAGAAGAAAATGGAGAATCTCGGGGCATAAGGTGATTGACAAAGTTACTCTATCTACAGTCACCATCTACTTGGGGAAGAGCAGCGTCAGGCACAGCCGTTGAGGAGCTATGGGTCTATACGGTTCAGGGCTCCCTGGTACGGAGTGCACAACTGAGACACTTTCCCACTGCATGGCCGTGGGCTCCATTGCACAAGAAGGAGCACTCCACGGGAGCAGCGAGAAGGAGCACTCTCATAGGAGCAGCTCAGCGGCTTGGGAGGCTGGTTCTGCCTTCTTGGTGGGTAAGCCTATGATGCACACGATGTGCCATTTACTTTATAGTGTTGATGCAAAAAGTTAAATAGGGCGAATCAGCAGGTAAAGGCACCTGCTGCTAAGTCTAATGATCCGAGTTCAATCCCTGGGACTGCGTGATGGAGAGAGAAACTCCAGAGAGTTGTCCTCTGACCACCATGTGCGTGCACACACACATCACACACCAAGAGATTAAAATGTAAACAACAACAACAATAAAGGCATGATAGAACTTGGAAATAAGGACCTAGAAGTCTGACAGATTTCTCAAAGGGACGTAGGGATGGAAAAGGTCTCCAAAGTCAGCGGGGACAGGCCACAGCTTTTCCTCTGCCTGGAGTGTCAGCCCTGTCCGCTCTGGGATCAGTGCTTCACAACAGCTATGCTAAGGCATCAGGTCCCTGGGCCAAGAGAGAAAACAGATCTCCGGGACAAATCTCTTATCAGGAGTCACACACCCAGCAGCTGATTGTGAGACATAAGTTGAGGTGACCCCCAGAGCCATCCAGTAGGCAGTGACTCTGAGACTGTGAACTTGAACCTCTGTCCTGGGCTCGCCAAGGAGGGGCATCAGGATCTATCAGTGTCACAGCTAGCTCTGGGGATGTTGTGTTCCGAGCCCTAGTGGGTGGGTGGGGACCCTCTCCAGGTGGGTAGGTAGGGACCCTCTCTTCTAATGTCAGCATCACCAGCTTCAAAGAGAAGAGAGGCAGGCGTGAGCCACCCTGTTGGAGTCTCAGGCTTAAGACAGATGGGGAGAGCGGAGGTAAGATAGAAGAGGCAGGTATGTGGCTTCTGGACACTCAGGACCTGACCCAGGACAGGGTCTTAGCCTACACAGCCTGCCAAGGCAGAGTGGACACTTACTTGCCTATAATGTACAGGCACAGCTGGATGGAAGGAAGCCAGGAGAAGAAAATAGAAGAGTCTGAGGCAGCAGAGGAAGCAGAGAACAGCACTGTGATCAGGCTACCGGGGTTCGTATCCCAGTTCTGCTGCTTCTAGGCTGTGTAAACTGCACCCGCTGCCTTGACTTCTCTGGGCCTCTGTTTCCTCCACTACAAAGTGTAGATAATATGCTTTCTGTCTCAGGAGGTCATGAAGGAGGGATGGGGCCAAGAAAAGCCCTACATGGTGCCTGTTTTGTAGTAAATGTAAATGAGTTTTATTCCTCTGGTCAAAGATAGCCCTCGGTTCTTATGTTTTTGGTTGTTGTTGTTGTTGGTGGTGGTGGTGGTGGTGGTGGTGGTGGTGTGTGTGTGTGTGTGAGAGAGAGAGAGAGATGATGATGATGATGGTGTGTGTGTGTGTGTGTTATTGTTGCTGTGGTTGTGGTTGTTCTTTTGAGACAGGGTCTCACTATGTAACCCTGGCTGGCCTGGAACTCCCTATGGAACGGGGCCGGCCTGGAGCTTATAGAGATTACTTAAGTTAAAGTCGTATGCCACTATGCAGACACCTATTACTATTGTTCTTTGTTGTTCTGTCATGAGACAGGGTCCCATGCATCTCGGGCAGGCCTCAGACCTGCTGTGTAGCCCAGGATGAGCTTGAACTCCTGCCCCTACCCCCACAATGCTAGAATTCCAGGTACCCAGCACCGCACCTGGTTTATGCTCACAGTGTTGGGCATGGAAGCCAGAGCTTTGTGCACGTTAGACACGCGCTCTGCCCTGGGATTACAGCCCCAGCCCTTGTTTGTTTGGTTGTTGTTTGTTTGTTTTGAGAGAGTATTTCACACTGCAGTTTGGCTGGCCTCAAACTCACCAATCCCCCTGCCTCATCCTCTTGAGCACTGGGATTATAGGCAGGTACCACTCCCCTGCTATAGACCCATTTGAACCTTTCTACGGATAAGGGGGCCTAGGGAAGAGTAGAGACAGGCCAGTTGCTGAGAATAACCGAGCTCTTGGGTAGGGTGGCAGATCTCCACCCCGGCTGATGTGTAAAAGCCCCTGTGAAGACACAGAGGGACCTTAATTGAAGCCACCTACCCTCTCCTCCCAAGGCATCTTGGTATCCTATTTTATTCTGTCCCTGTCTCCATACAGGTGGCCCTGGAGGAAGTTTCCAGCGTCACAGAGGAAGAACCAGGCCCAGAAAAGGGCCAAGGTCACCAAGGCAGGGATCTAAAGACGGAAACACAGCCCAGACCTGGCCACATGGTCCCCTCTCCCACCGTGGTGGCCTCAATAGCCACAGGCTTGAGAATAGTATGGCTGAGGGCCAACACAAAGCTCTGACTCTTTTAGGCTACACCGAGTGGGTAGGCCTTCAACTAAGTCCCTAGCCCCTGCCTGCTGCCAGGCTGGGTGACCGGAAATCCACAGGCTCCACCCTGGCATCTGTCCCCTCCCTCCTGCCTCCCTGGATCCAGGCAGGCCCCCCTTCACCAGATCACCCCTCAGTCCCAGCTCAGCATGGGGGACCCAGGAGGAAACAGGACCCTGTGATCCTAAGGGGTCAAACAAGATAGACTAGCATTCCTGATGTCCAAGCCTTTCTGGAGCCTGAGTCGGTCTCTTTCCCCACTGGCTCTGAGCATGTGCAAGTGGGGGCTGAGAGGCACAGAGAGTGGGAGCCCCCCACTCCAGTCGTGATTTAGGAACACCCCTCTTCATTGCACACTGGAAACTGAGGTCTGGCAGGGCTCTGAGTCCTCCTCTGCGAGGCATCTATGTCCCTCTGATAACTGAAGATCTTTCCTGCTCACCTGAGCTCCACGCGATCTGCAGATGGCGTCGGGCTGGGCTCGGATCCTGGGACCTCGGGTCTCCGCGAGGCTGCAGATGCTCAGGCCGCTGCGGCCTCACCCCGCGCCTTCCCCGCGCAGGCGGCAGAGGGCTCCGTGCGCTGCGCCCGCACGAAGCCCGGCTTTTAGACTGGGGTGTGGACTGCTGGGCGCTGCAGGTTCCCCCGCCCTCCCGCTCCGAGGTGTCCTTTGCCCCTTGGTCCGGTGCCTCCTTCTCTCCTTAGCACGTGGATGGCAGCCGCTCCTCAGGCTGGTGGCCTGTGGAGCGGCGGTGGCGCGCGCCGTGGGCTCAGGAGCCTGCCAATCACCTTCTGCCGCCCCGCTCGTGCCCCGCTCACCTTTAACCCCCCTCTCCCCGGGGGCTTGATGTCTAGGTCCCAAACTGTAGACCGGGTGCGAGAAGGGAGGAGCCCCAGATTTGGGACCGAGAGAGTAGAAGGAGTCTCAGCCCCAGCCCCAGCCCCTATTTGAAACTCACTCGGGGTTGTGGGCCTCCCTTGTCTGCAGCTTCCATGAACTCACTGGTCTCCATCTATCTCCCAGGGAGTCTGCTCTACCCTGAGTCCTCCCCTGAGGAGGCCTTGTTCCCTAAGCTTCTCTTCTCTTCCCCAAACGCCACATCTCCCTAGCCATATCCCTCCTGGAGCATCCTCCCCTTCTCAAAGATGTGTGTGTGTGTGTGTGTGTGTGTGTGTGTGTGTGTGTGTGTGTGTTTCAAGACATGGTTTCTCTGTGTAGCCCTGGCTGTCCTGGAACTCACCCTGTAGTGTGTGTGTGTGTGTGTGTGTGTGTATGTGTGTAGCTGGATGGGAACTGACAATGGGCCCTCTGCAAGAGCAGCAAGTGCTCTTAGCCTACCAAGCCATCTCTTCAGCCCTAAATCCTCCATTTTGGAAAGAGGATCTCTAGCCCAGGCTGGTCTGGAGCTCTCTCAGAGTAGCTGAGGATTGACCTTAAAATACTAATTCAGCTGTCTGAGTGCTGGTATTGCAGGGGTGGGTCATCACACTTAGCAACAAAGCTTTCTGCAGTATTTCTCCTCCTCCTCCTCTCCCTCGTCATCCTCGTCCCCTCCTCGTCCTCGTCCTCATCCTCCTCTCCCTCCTTGCTCTCTCTCTCTCTCTCTCTCTCTCTACCCCCTCTCTCACCTCTCTTTCCAGACAGGGTTTCTCTGTGTAGCCCTGACTGTCCCAGAACTCACTCTGTAGATCAGGCTGGCCTTGAATTTGCAGAGATCTGCCTGCCTCTGTCTCTAGATTGCTGGAAATGAGGGCGTGCACCATCACTGCCTGGCTCAGTATTTCTCTTTTGAAAAGTTATTACAGGGAGCTGGAAAGCTGGTGCTGGGTTATGAGAACTGGTTGCTCTCGGAGAGGACCACAGCTTGATTCTCAGCACTATGTGAACTATGAGTTCACAACCGTCCATAACTCCAGGAACCCAGCCAGATGCCTTCTTCTGACCTCTGTAGGCACAACTCATGCATACATACATGATACGGGCAGGCCAAACATTCTCTATAAAATAAAATACTTATTTATGTGTGTGCACATGTGTGTTTATGTGCTTGGGCACATGCCAAAGCACACATGTGGAAGCCAGAAGCTAGCCTGTGAGAGTCGGCTCTCCTTCCACCAAGTGGGTCCTGAGGATCAAACTCTGGTCCTCAGGCTTGGCAGCAAGCGCATCAACAAGCAAGCAATCTGACGGGCCATAGTTCTCAGGTGTTATCTGGAAGCAAGCTATGAATAATCCAATATAATTGATAACATTTCATGAAAATTCACATTCCAGCTAGGTAGAAGGGTACAGACCGGTAGTCCCGGCACTAAGAACACAGACATAGGATGCATCCCAACCCAGTCAGAGCTACATAGCAGTCAATGGTGGCTCATGACTTTAATCCCAGCACTCTGGAAGCAGAGGCAGGTGGATCTCTGAGTTCAAGGACAGTCAGGGCAAAACAGAGAAAATCTAGTTCGAAAAACCAACCAAAGGAAGAAAGAAAGAAAGAAAGAAAGAAAGAAAGAAAGAAAGAAAGAAAGAAAGAAAGAAAGAAAGGAAGGAAGGAAGGAAGAAAGAAAGAGAGAAAGAGAGAGAAGGAAGAAGGAAGAAGGAAGGAAGGAAGGAAGGAAGGAAGGAAGGAAGGAAGGAGAGAGAGAGAGAGAAAAAGAGACAGAGAGAAAGACAAAAAAAAAAAACCCAAAACCTCAAATTTACCTGGGTTGGCCCTACCCATTCATAAAATGGTGGAAGCAGGAATTTGGGCAAAACACTGTCATCCATGTCCTGTCCTAGCTCTAGCTATGTGCTGTAGACAATCTCAGGTGGATCCAGAAGGGCACAGCTGTGTTCACATCTGTCTCATGCAAAGCAACAGGAGGATAGGGTAAAGATGGGGACGGGAAGTAGGGAGAACTGAGGTCATGGACTCTGTCAGAGAGACAAGGTGGAGATGGGCAGAAACTTCAAGAACAAGCCTTGTCCCAGAAGGCTGGTTGAAGGGGAGATGGAACACGGGGTCTGGTTTGCTTGGCAAATGTTGCTTTGAGGAGAATTCCCAGAGGCTCACTGGGGGGTTCTAGTCCAGCACTCCAGTGCCAAGCTGTACACCAAGCCTTAGAAGAAAGACGTTAGAGATACTTGTATGCTGAGGAAGACTGGGAATAAATAGATTAGATGCTTTCTTGTGGATTGCTCTCCCTTGCTCAATAGATGTGGGGTGTCCTTGTGTAAGAAAGGCCCCGAAAGATGGACAGAAACCATTGTCTAAAGAGCCCTTTTGTTTTTGTTTGGGAGACAATTTTGTTTTGTAGTCCAGGATAGCCTTGAACTCCCAATCTTCTGGGTTACACAGTTGAGCAACCCTGCTCCACTTGGCTGCCTCTCACTCTCTGACTTGCCAGTGCTCAGCGCTTTCGAGGGCCCCTCCCTGACCTTCTCAGGTCTTTCTGTGGGTAGATTCTCTCCATCTGTTAACAATCAGAGGAGGTAGGGGACTGCTTCCTGTTTCATTAGTAAGAAAAGAGAGGGGTTGGATACAGGGCGGCTGTTAGAGTGTCTGCCTAGTACACGGAAGCCCAGGATCCCATCACCAACACCACACAAACCAGGTGTGGTGTTGTGAGTCTGTAATCCCAGCATTCAGGAGACTGAAGGCAGAAGTCTGTGAGTTCAATGAAAGCCTGGGCAACATAATAATGAGTCTAAGGCCAGTCTGGGGTACATGAAATACTATCTAAAAGGCGCGGGGACAAGAAGGAGGAAACCGGGCTATGGTGGTGCATCCCTCTAAAGCCAGCACCTGGGAGGCAGAGGCAGAGGCAGAGGCAGAGGCAGAGGCAGAGGCAGAGGCAGAGGCAGAGGCAGAGGCAGAGGCAGAGGCAGAGGCAGAGGCAGAGGCAGAGGCAGAGGCAGAGGCAGAGGCAGAGGCAGAGGCAGAGGCAGAGGCAGAGGCAGAGGCAGAGGCAGAGGCAGAGGCAGAGGCAGAGGCAGAGGCAGAGGCAGAGGCAGGAGGATCTTTGAGTTTGAGGCCAGCCTGATCTACAGAGTTAGTTCCAGGATAGCCAGGGCTACACAGAGAAACCCTATCTCAAAGAAACCAAAGAAGAAAGGAGGAGGAGGGGGAGGAGGAAGAAGAGGAAGGATGGCTAGAAGGAAAGAAAGAAAGAAAGAAAGAAAGAATGAAAGAAAGAAAGAAAGAAAGAAAGAAAGAAAGAAAGGAAGAAAGAAAGAAGGAAGATCACAGATCACAAGGATGCTCTGTATTTTGTCCCGGTTCCTGCAGGCTGACAGTGGCAGACCTGGGCTTTGTCCTTTGATGGTGGTGGGTCTCTGTCTTTGTGGTGGAAGAAGCAATCCTATGTCAGGGGCCAAGACTGGATGGAGGAAGTGGACACAGCCTCTTCTTTCATAGACTGTGCAAATCTTAAATGGCTGCAGTACAGACTGGAGGCCAGAAA
This sequence comes from Mus musculus, assembly GCF_000001635.26. Taxonomy (NCBI): domain Eukaryota; kingdom Metazoa; phylum Chordata; class Mammalia; order Rodentia; family Muridae; genus Mus; species Mus musculus. The sequence goes on along the minus strand of NC_000071.6, from coordinate 135,086,059 downwards.
GGATGCCTCAGACCTTTGGTCCTTCAGCTCAGGGTAAAGGGTGGTAAGAGGGGAGGGCTTTGGGTCCAAAGATGCTCTGAGCAACAGCAGAAGGGTCAGGGGAAGGAAACCCAGGGAGATTGCTCAGTGGGTTCAGTGTTTGCTGTAGAAATGAGGACCTTAGTTGAACCTACAGCACTAACAGAAGGTCTGAGCAGTGGATATGCACACCTTTAGTCTCAGCACCCAGGAGGCAGAGAGATCACAGTGAGTTCGAGGCCAGCCTGGTCTATAGAGCAAGTTCCAGGAGAGCCAGGGCTACACAGAGAAAACCTGTCTTGAACAACAACAACAACAAAATAAAATAAAACAATTTAAGAAAAAAGTCAGGCTCACTGCCTTTATTCCAATGCTGGAAATGCTGAGACAGGCCCATCCCTAGACAATAGGCAGCCACCCTAGCTGAGCCTAAGACTTGAGAGGGAGAGGGAGAGGGAGAGGGAGGAAAGAGAGGAGAGGCTAAGTCTCAAAAACTAAGGTGGAGGGCTGGTAAGATGGCTTCAATGTTAAAGATGCTTGCTGCCAAACCTGACTACCTGAGTTTAATCCCCAGGACCCACAGTGTGGAAAGAAAGAACTGACTCCCAGACAATTAAACTCTTTGAGTCTCCAGAAAGGAAAGTAAGAGAAAGAGAAAGTAAATCCGGGACTAGTTAGGATGAGGAACTGGGTGAGGATGGGGTGGGGGAGGGGGAGAGAAATATACGTTGTATGAACCCGTGAAAATAACATAATGAAACCTGTTATGCTACATATAATCAATATTGGCTTTAAAAATAGAATACAAGCCAGGCAGTGGTGGCACATGACTTTAATTCTAGCACTTGGGAGGCAGAGGCAGGTGGATCTTTATAAGTTCGAGGCCAGCCTAATCTACAGAGTGAGTTCCAGAACAGCCAGGGCTACACAGAGAAACCCTGTCTTCAAAACAAACAAACAAACAAACAAACAAACAGAACAAAACAAAAAGAATACAGCATGAATCTAACTCTATAAAACCCTAGAAAGTACAGACTAGCTAGTAGCGGCAGAAGAGTGCAGGGGCAGAGGGCTGGGAGAGAACGCTGAGGAAGACACTTACATAGAAGGCTTTGGACGATGAAGCTGGAGAGACTGCTCAGAGGTTAAAGCTCTGGCTACTAGGTTCAGTCCTTAGCACGCACATGGCGGCTCACAACCATCTCTAACAGAGGATCTAACTCCCCCTTTTGATCTATGTAGGCACCAGGCATACATGTGGTGTCCAGACGTACATGTAGGCAAACACCCATACACATAAGAACACAAGAATAAAATAATTTCTTCTTTTCCTTCTCTTCCCCCTTCTCCTCCTCCCTGTCCTCCCTGTCCTCCTCCCCTTCTTCCTCCCCCCTCCCCCCCTTCTTCAGTATTCCATGTTGTCACACAGGCTCTGGGAACTGAACCTGGGACCTCTAGAAGAGCTCTTAACCACTCCAGGCCCCAGAAGATGAATTCAGTGTTGTCTTGATGGTTTCATAGAAGAACTGCTCCTGAATGCCTGCGACTGCACACTTTGAAGATGCATGACTGACTGATAGACGCTGTGAGCCCAAACCACCTTCCCCCTCTTTGAGGTCATCTTACCTCAGTCGCTTTATAGTGATGCAACAGACAGCACATTGGTAAACTGTCGAGTGCTGTTCAAACTCACTAAGAAGCTGGCTCTGGAAGTGGTCTTGCCCCATCCCCATTTCAGACCCAAGAATATTGTTGATGTCAGGTGTCCTCCAAGATCTGTGGATGGGCTGGGTCCTCCTAACTGTGAGAGGGAGGGGAGAGAACAGCAAAACAGCACAAGAGTGTCCTTGAGGACAGCTGGAAGGTGACCCATTGCCAACAGAGGCCACCAGTATTCACCCCATGGTATAAAAGTGCTAGCCAGGCATAATGAGTGACACAAGCCTTCTATCCTAGCACTTGGGGAGGTGGAGGCAAGCAGATCTCTATGAGTTCAAGGCTAACCTGGTCTACATAGTGAGTTTCAGGCCAGCCAGAGCTATATAGTGTGTCTTAGTCAGAGATTCTATTCCTGCACAAACATCACGACCAAGAAGCAAGTTAGTAAGGAAAGGGTTTATTCAGCTTACACATCCACTTTGTTCATCACCAAAGGAAGTCAGGACAGAAACTCATACAAGGTAGAAACTTGGAGGCAGGAATGGATGCAGAAGCCATGGGGGATGCTACTTACTGGCTTGCTTCCCCTGGCTTGCTCATCCTGCTCTTTTATAGAACCCAAGACTGCCAGCCCAGGGATGGCACCACCCACGATGGGCTGGGCCCTCTCCCCTTGATCACTAGTTGAGAAAATGCCATATAGCTGGATCTAATGAAGACGTTTTCTCAAAGGAGGCTCCTTTCTCTGTGATAACTTGAGCTTGTGTCAAGTTGACACACAAAGCCAGCCAGTACATAGTGAGACCTTGTTTTGGGAGGTGGGGGGGGGATGCCTTCAGTGGGAGATAGAATCCAGAAACTCAGCCATTAGGGTGGGAGCTCAATGGAAACCCCAGATGACTGATTGTTTTGTCCGTTCTTTCTAGTCTTTTAATTAGCTAATAATTGTGTGTGTGTGTATGTGTGTGTGTGTGTGTGTGTGTGTGTGTGTGTGTGTGCTGCAGAGCATCCGAGGAGGTCACATGACAGCTTGTGGCAGTCAGTTCTCTCCTTCTAGCCTGTGGGTCCCAGGGACCAAACTCAGATTGTCAGGTGTGGCAAGCTCCTCCCCCCCACCCCCCCACTGTGCTGAGCCATCTCATTACTGCCATCAGAGCGGTATTGTGTCTGCACGACGAAGGGGTTTTCACATACCACAGCATGCATGTGGAGGGCAGAGGGCAGGAGTCAGTTCTCCATCTTTATGTGGGTCCTGGGGGTGGAACTTAGGTCACCAGAGCTGCCACTACCCAGTGAGCCATCTTACAGGTCACCTGTTTCTTTTTAGTCTTAACAGGAAGAGATAATCAGTATACAGAAAGTACCAAAGAAAATAGCTGAAGAGTGGAGTTGATGCAGTCATCTTTGGGCTTTTCAAATTGTTTCTTTTTGTTTCTTTACAATGGCATGTCTTTTTTGTTTGTTTGTTTATTTGTGTTTGCTTTGTTTGTTTTGTTTTGAGACAGGAACTCCCTGTTGTGTAGCTCTAGCTGGTCTGGAACTCACTCTGCAGATCCGGTTGGCCTTGAACTCACAAAGATCTGCCTGTCTGTCTTTGCTTCCCAGGTGTTGAGATGAAAGCCATGTGCTGCCCCACCGGCCCCACTCTGTGATGGGATGGATGGTGTTCAACTCAGCCGGGTTTGGGAAAGGGAACACAGTAGCTAAGGAATTAAGAGGCCACATGGACCTTGAACAACACTCTACCCTTTCCTCCAGCCCTTAGACACCTGTCTGTCCATCTGTGTGTGTATGTATGTGTGTATGTGTATGTGTGTTTGTGTATGTGTATGTGCTTGTGTGTGTATATGTGTGTATGTGTGTTTGTGTATGTGTGTGTGTATGTGCTTGTGTGTTTGTGTATGTGTGTGTATGTGCTTGTGTGTGTATATATGTGTGTGTGTGTGTGTTTGCGTATGTGTGTGTGTATGCATGTGTGTGTGTGTACATGCACATGCTATATGTGGGTCAGCTTTCAGAACTTGATTCTCTCCTGGGGTTCAGCTCATGTCCTCAGGCTTGGTGACAAGTCTTTCCTCACTGAACCATCTCTCAGACCCTTGTTTGCTTTAGGAGGCAGAGTCTTCCCGTATAGCCCCACGTGAGTGGGACACAGGCTCTTCCTGCCTCAGCCCCTGGAGTGCAGGGATTTACAGGTGTGTGCGCCCCTCATTCAGTCTTTAGCTGAGTTTTTCTTTCTGCCCACCCCATAGCTAAAGAGATGCCTGGGCGCCGACTATGCTACCCACAAAAAGGACTGCCAATCATTTGGGAGTGTGAAAATTTGGTTCTGGGAGTAAGGACGTGGGTTATGACCTTAGCTTTGCTTCGTGGTGGGAAGGGAGTAAGGGGACTAACAGGGTGGGCTGAGGTAATGGAGGACACAAGAAAGGTTATCCACAGGCAGGACTTTCATCGTCATGGGGCCGTGGTGCTGCATGCCTTTAATCCCAGCACTCGGGAGGCAGAGAGGCAGGAGGCTCTCTCTGAGTTTGAAGCCAGCCTGGTCTATATGGAAAGTTAGGGAGTTCTTGGCCAGCTAACAAGACTGTATCTGAAAACAAATAGGGCTGGCGAGATGGCTCCGAGGTTAAGAGCTGGCTGCTCTTCTAGAGGACTCGGGTTCGGCTCCCAGCACCCACGTGGCAGCTCACAACTGTCTCTAGCTCTTGTTTACAGCAGCTGAGGTACACACATACACACAGGCAAAATGTATATACTAAAAGTAGTTATGGAGCTGGAGAGATGGCTCAGTGGTTAAGAGCATCGACTGCTCTTCCAGAGGTCCTGAGTTCAATCCCCAGCAACCACATGGTGGCTCACAACCATCTGTAATGGGATCTGACGCCCTCTTCTGATGTGTATCTGAAGACAGCAATATAAATAAAATAAATAAATCTTTTTAAAAATTTTAAAAAATAAAAATAAATGAATACTATATTTTGAACAATTGGAATGGTGCTATTCCTCCATGAAGCCCCCAAGCTTTTTGTTTTTTCTCACGTTTCTTTAATCTATATTTCCTCTGCTCAAAAATAATACACAAACAAGTATAAAACTTGTGGAGTGGGACATACTGGCCTACACCTGTAATGCCAGAATCCAGAGGGAAAGGCTTGGCTATGTGATGAGATCCTGTGTATAAAATAAAATAAAACTAAGACTGAAATCTAACACAGTGGTAGGGCCCCTGCCTAGAATCCCCCAGTGAGGAGTGAGGGGTGTGGCTCAGTGGTAGAGCCCCTGCCTAGAATCCCCAGTGAGGGGCTGGGGGCGTGGCTCAGTGGTAGAGCCCCTGCCTAGAATCCCCCAGTGAGGATCGAGGGGCGTGGCTCAACAGTAGAGTACTTGCTTTGTATGGGTAAGTCCTCTGTTTCTATTCCTACCGCCTCAAATTTTAAAAACTGGAGCTAGGGTGGGGATAAAAGGGAGTCGGTTAAACAGAAACTAAGGTGAACGAGTCAGACAGAAGCCATCAGAACGGACTAAGGGGCTAGCCAGTCACCTCAGAAGTGAGAGCTGAGGTGATCCTCAGATCAAGGCAGCATCTGTCTGTGTTGACTTCTGAATGAAGAGAGGTCACACTCTTCCAGGAGGCCAGAGAGAATCGGGACAAAGGGCAGGCACAAAGGGCATCCTGGGAAATGGGGCAGGAGAAGCAGAAGTATCTTTCTAGGATAGACATGGAGCTCTGGAGAAAAGCATGGAAGGTCTGGTGATCTTTTTTAAAAAACAGAAAAGAAAAAGAAAAAGAAAAGACATATTTATTGCTAGAGATGGTGGTGTACGCCTTTAGCCCCAGCACTCAGGAGACAGAGGCAGGCAGATCTCTGTGAGATCCAAGCTAGCCTGGTCTACAGAGTGAATTCCAGCCAGAGTGAATTCAACCCACAGCCATGGTGACACAGGAAGCTGGGAGAGGGCATTAGATCCCCCATGGAACTGAAATTACAGGCAGCTATGAGCCACCATGTGGATTCTGGGTCCCAAACCCTGGTCCTCTGCAAGAGTAGCAAATGCTCTTAATTGCTGAGCAATCTCTTCTGTCTCTAGGACTTGAGAGGGGGAAGGAGGAGGAATAAACAGAAAGGCAGGACCCTCCCTGTCATCTCCCTCACAGCTAAGGAGGAAGGTTAGTAGCCCAGCGTAGGAAGGGCCAAGGGAGAGGCAGACAGGAGTTCCCTAAAATGCTCCCAGAAATAAATAGCCAGCTTGGAAAAAGCAGACTAGGGCGCTCAGAGATGGACTATGGATGACAGTCAAGGGAGAACAGAATGGCAAACTCACAGGAAAGGATAGGCAGGAGCCCGCACTGGGAGGCAGAGACAGCTTCCAGAGGTAGGGTCCTTTCATATGAGTGGATTTCAGTTATGGCTAAGTTAGAGCAGATATGGTGGTGCGCACATGTCATCTTAACACTTGGGAGCTAAGGCAGGAGGATAAAGCTGGATTAGAGACAGCCTTATTGAGCTCTCTTGGTCCCTATGCCTTGACTTACAATCTTCTCCAGAACTCCTATTCAGCCTTTGAAACCCCATTCAGTTGTCACCTCTTCACATAAGTCTTTATGATTGGCTGGAACCAGTCATGTGCCTTCATAGTGGGGAGTGAGTGAGTGTGTGTGTGTGTGTGTGTGTGTGTGGTGTGTGTGTGTGTGTACAGGGAACACATTCATTATATATGTGTACGTGGCAGGGGGAAGATGCACATGGAAACAAAGGTCAACACCCAGCTGTTGTGACTGCTTTTGTTTGTTGGTTTGGTTTTAGACAGGGCCTGGACCTCATAGATCAGGCTAGGCTGGCTGACCATGGAACCCCGGGAGTCCAGCTACCTCTGCAGTACTGTGAGTAAGAACCTGAACAACCATGCTTGTTGGTTGGTTGGTTGTTGTTGTTTTGTTTTTCCCAGACAGGGTTTCTCTGTGTAGCCCTGGCTGTCCTGGAGCTCACTCTGTAGACCAGGCTGGCCTCGCACTCAGAAATCTGCCTGCCTCTGCCTCCTGAGTGCTGGGATTAAAGGCGTGCACCATCACGCCCGGTTTGTCTGGCTTCTTACCTGTGTTCTAGGACTTGAACTCGGATCCTCCTTGTGGTATGACAAACATTTCACATCTCTCTTGCTCCTACCATCTGTATTTTTGGGACAGAGCCTTTCTATAAAGCCCAGACTGGTATCAAAATCTAGATAATCCCCCTGCCTCAGTCATCATAGTGCTGGGATTATGCCACGTCTGCCTCTGCCATTCTGTGTTGCACTAAATGAGATTGTGCCTTAGCCTGTGGACTCCTTGTAGATGGGGAACAAGGATTGTCAATCAGAGTAATAGGACTTCAGGAACGTGATGTCATCTTTTGAGATTTTTAAAATCTGTTTTATTTTGTAAATTACCTTTTATTAATTTATTTTCTTGGTGGTGTTGGGGATGGAATATAGGGCATTGTAAACACACAGACTATGGCTAAGCGCCACTAACACTCTGTGACGCCTCGGTATCTCTAAAGTAACAGAAACTCAGGAAGTTAGTTACATATTCACCTGCCCTGCCCCAAAGGCACTCAGCATTCGCTATCTCAACGTTCATGGTGCTTCAAATCCCCCATTTCACAGATGAAAAAAACTGAGGCACAGAGGATATGAATGACGTGACCAAGTTAGCAGCCAGACAGGGGCTTTGGCGCCCAGCCCAACTCAGAGAGCTGTAGGTATCCAAAGAGGGGGATGTGAAAGAACCTTGCAAACTGTAGGCTCCTGGGGTGGGAGGGTCCGCGGTGAAGCGTGGCAGGATGAAGGGGCGAGATGAGAGGATATTTGGATTTCGAGACATAGGTGGGAGGATGGACTTCGGGAGAGAGCCCGCTTTGAGCGACAGGTTTGCTATGGCTCGGGAACACCCCGGCGGGAGATCTCCGGGTGCGGCCCGCCCCCTATCTGCCCCACCCCCAGTCTGGCCAGCCGCGGCGGCTGCCCCTTTAAGAGCGGTCAAGGCGCCCCCTGGTGGCAGAACGCGGCCAGCGCAGCGCGCGGCCGGAGCTGGAGCTGGAGCCGGAGCCCGGAGCCCGGAGCGGAGCCGGAGCGGAGCCGGGGCGGAGCGGGGCCGATCGGGCCGAGCCAGCAGCCGAGCTGGGGGCGCGGGCGGGCGGTATGTACCGGGCCCGGGCGGCGCGGGCGGGGCCGGAGCCCGGCAGCCCGGGGCGCTTTGGGATCCTCAGCACCGGGCAGCTCCGGGATCTGCTTCAAGATGAGCCCAAGCTGGACCGGATCGTGCGGCTCAGCAGGAAGGTAACGCGGGGGGCGCGGGCAGGAGGAGGGTGTGGGGGGATGGAGAGGTCGGGCTGCGGCCTGCGGGGACCCGGAGACCCAGCCAGCGGAGGCCACCCCCCTGGAGCTGCCAGGCCTCGGGATCATGGGAGCCTGGCACGTCCGAGTGGGCCCCGCGGAGCCGCCCCCGGGGGATGGGGGGCGCCCCGATCCAGCCTGGGGCGAGTGGTGCGGAAGGGGGGCGCCCGGGGATGCACCCGTGCACCCCGGGATGGCCGCGAGGCGTGCCCTCCCGAGGATGCTCCGGGGAGGTGTGTTCTGGGGGGCGGGAGGTGGAGGGTGAGCTGTGTTGTGGGGGGCCCTGGCTCAGCACACCCACGTTCTGTAGGGCCAGAAAGGGGAGGCGCCTTGTTTGGGGGGGGAGAACTGAAGGCCTGCTTGACACCTGGGGTGGGGAGGATAGCTGGGAAAATGGGGGGGGGGTAGTAATGCATTAGATGGGGAGGGGGCTTTGTGTCTGCCATTGGGTATGGGTCTTTGAATACAGAGGCTTGTATTCTGTAGGCCACCATAAGAGAAAGTTGTATATTTCACGGGAGACATAGGCCCGGGCTGGTTGTCTGTCGGGAGGGGGGTACAGAAAGAGAAAGTGTGTGTTACAAGGAGCCAGACGAGGAGGGGCTTGTGCATGGATCAGGGGACAGATGGAGGGAGCGCATTCTCCAGGGGCGGGGAGCTAGGCTTGGCCCTCCTAGAAACAGGCTCAAACAGCCGTCTTCAGGGCCCCAGTGCTGCCTTCTGCTAGGTGAGCAGCTAGCAGGGGCAGGGGACCACAGAAGCAAAGGGGGTGTGTGTTGTGTTCGCGGGGGCGTGTGGGGTTCCACTAGAGGGCCAACAAGGGGGTAGAAGAGATGAGAGGGTGACCTGAGTGGGGGTTGCTGGGAAGGTTCGGGGTGAAAACATCACTCCCCCAAGAGTCAGAACAGGGGGTGGGGATGCTTTCCACACAAACACCTGAGGAGGAAGCGAGACAAAGGCCTGGTATGAGAGGCAAGCTGTCCAAGCGGAGAAAATGGGACAGAGGAGGGAGGGGGGAGCCCTCCGGGACCTAAGCAGACATATTAATTGAAAAATTAAAAATTAACTAACATTTGTAGAGGCCTTCATAGTTTGGTTCACTTAAGTCTCACAACAGCTCGGTGAGCTAGGCGGGTTTTTTGTTTTGTTTTGTTTTGTTTATGTTTTGTTTTGTTTTTAATTGTAGTAGAAACTGGGGCCCAAAGAAAAGATGCAAGGCAAAGCCTGGTCCCTCCACCTGTTGGTCCTGTCACCCTTGCAGGTTGGGGGCTCCGGGGTGCCTTTGGCCAGGCCTGTGGTGGGTGTTGTGCAAGGGTGGACTTCAGGTGACCCTGGGCAGTCTGAGCCCAGGCCTCTTAGCTCTCGTCCACCGCAGTTCCAGGGTCTGCAGCTGGAACGGGATGCCTGCTTGGCCTCTAACTACGCGCTGGCCAAGGAGAACCTGGCCTTGCGGCCCCGCCTGGAGATGGGTCGGACAGCCCTGGCCATCAAGTACCAAGAGCTTCGAGAGGTGGCTGAGAACTGCGCAGACAAACTGCAGAGACTGGGTGAGGGGCGGCCCAGGAGACCTGCTTGGGGCGGGGTTGGCCTTAATTCGTGCCAAGTTCTTAAGGGTGGGACTGGGACACACCTACTCCTGGACAAAGTGTGAAGGGAGTTGGTTTTGGCCTCCTGGAAGAGTGAGGTGTTGACCTGTGGAGGAAGCAGGCATGGAGAACTGGGCTGGGTCCCCCATTGTGTGTAATCCCAGGATTTGGGAGGCAGAGGCAGGAGGATCACAAAACTTCAAGACCAGCCCTAGGTTATGTAGGAGGTCTTGATCAGACTGCTCTGTGTCTTGAGGGGAGACTCTGCATCAAAACAAAAACAAACGGTTGTGTTGAAGAGACCCTGGGCAGTAGAAGAAAGGAGACCCAAGCCAGGCATGGTGACATATGCATATAGTCCCACCACTTGGGAGGCAGACACCGGAGGATCAGTAGTTCAAGGCCAGCCTTGGCTAGAGTGAGTTTGAGGCCAGCCTGGGCTACCCAAGACCCTATCTCAAAAACAAAAACAAAAACGAAAAACAAACCAAAAGCCAACAACAAAATCTCATCAAGGCTGAGGATGGTTCACTAAGTAATGACACTAGGTGGCAAGCTTGAGTTTGCTTCCCAGGACCTACAAGGTGGAAGGGGAAAAGACCAGCGCCTAGAAATTGACCTCTGACCTCTACAACTCTTGAGTGGTATGTGTGTGCCCACCCACATACACACAAGAACACAAAGTAAAAATGTTATTTAAAACAGTTTAAAAAAAACCTAACATCAAAAGGCTGGAGAGATGGCTCCGCATTTGAAGGCACTGACTGCCTCCAGAGGACCTGGGTTCAAACCCCCAGACCCACAGAACAGCTCACAGCTGTCTGTAATGCCAGGCTCTGACACCTGCACATAGACACACATGCAGACAACACCAATGCAAATAAAATGTAAATACACACATTTAAATAAGTAAAAACCCAACCTCAAACAGAAAACAAGAAATGGGGCTGGAGAGATGGCTCAAAAGCTAAAAGCACTTGCTACTACTCCAGAGGACCTGGGTTCGAATCCCAGCACCTCCATACATGGCAGCTCACAACTGCCTATAATTCCAGTTCCATGAAATCCAATAATATCTCTGATGTCCATGGGTACGCATACATATATGCAGGCAAAACACACATATACATGAAATAAAAATTAAAAAAAAAATGGAAGAAACTCAAAGCTTGGATTCCCTAGTGGTCAAAACCTCCCAGTGCTTTATTTTATATTCTAGGATGTAGGACCACCTCATGTCTGACCTAACTGATGGGTTGGGTAGTGGTAGCCTCAATGTGGAAGTGAGGAGGCCATCTGTCCACAGACACTCAGTAGTGCCCGTGTTATTGAACATACTGAGCCAGGTATGGTGGTACATGTTTGTAATCCCAGCACTCAGGAGGCTGAGGCAAAAATAACCACATTTGGCAAGCTAGCCTGAGCTACATAGTAAGACCTGATGATGATGATGATGGCGATGATGGCAGTGACTGTGGCAGCTGGAGAGATGGCTTAGCTGTTGGAAAGGATAGGAGTTTGGTTTCCAACACCCATGCTGGGCAGGTCAAAGACTCCAGCTTCATGCTGGATCTGACAACCACTGGCCTCTTCAGAAATCTGCATTCAAGTTCTCACGCCCATACACAGACACATCCATATAATTAAAACTAAATTCTTTTTTTTAAAAGAAAAAGAAACAACGGTATAGCAAACAAACAGAAATAAGCTGAACTTGTCTGCGCATGCCTCCAATCTCAGCACTTTGAGGTCTAGATCCTGGAGGATCAGGAGTTCAAGGATAGCCTGGGCTACACAGTCCAAGTTAGAGGCTATGTGAGGCCCTGCCTCAAAAGAAAACAAAGCCAGGTGAGGATTTGGAGGCCACAGAGATGGGAACTGTAGAGTCACCTGCAGTCAATGGGAGAGTCAGAGTCCCTGTCTGTCCCCCTGTGGTCCCCAGAGAAGAGCATGCATCGCTGGAGCCCCCAATGTGCGCTGGGCTGGCTGCAGGCTGAGCTGGAAGAGGCTGAGCAGGAGGCTGAGGTGAGGGGTAGAGGTGGCTGGGGCCAGGTCAACAGGGAGGGAAACCAGTCTCATTGGGGTCTTCTCTGAGAAACCCTCCGTGATTGCTTCCAGAACTTTCTGGACTCCGCTCAGGACGGCAGAGTTTGCTGTCCTAGGGACGTCTACAGACACTGGAGGGCAGGGTCGGCTGAGTAGTAAGGCCCATTTCTCAGGGCTGGGTTGGGAGCAGGTCCTTAAGTGTGTTGAAGGGTACGGGACAGCCCTCTTTGTGGAAATAAGGTGGACACCTGTCCAGTCTGGGTAACCCAGAGGCTGGGCCATGTTGGAAGCTCCGGGCCTCTGCTGGCTGGTCACCGTGGGGAAGAAGGAGTCAGGCTCTGATCAGATTGCCTCCCCAACTCTCCCTTTCCCTCCTGGACGCTACCCAGGTCCAGATGGAGCAGCTGCTGCTGGGGGAACAGAGCCTGGAGGCCTTCCTGCCAGCCTTCCAGAGGGGCCGTGCCCTGGCCCACCTGAGGCGGACACAGGCCGAGAAACTACAGGAGGTGCTGAGGCGTCGAGAGCGCTCTGCCCAGCCGGCCCCCACAACTGCTGCTGCTGCTGCCGCCGCCGCCACCGCCATGGATCCCCCCAAACCCTTCCCTGCTGCTGCCGTCCTGCCCACTGGGGCCGCCCGGGGACCACCTCCAGCAGTACCCCGGAGCCTGCCCCCCTTGGACTCCCGCCCAGTGCCCCCAGTGAAGGGCTCTCCCGGGTGCCCTTTTGGCCCAGCCCCTTTGCTGAGCCCTCGACCCTCTCAGCCTGAACCCCCTCATCGGTAGGAGCCAGGGTGAGGCCTCCCAGCGGGGGTCCAGACAAACTTGATTCATGGCTCCTCCTCCTCCCCCACTGCCTGGGTGGGGGGAGGGGCAGGCCCCTCCCCCTAGCCTCAGGCAGGCCCAGGGCCCTGGAGGCTGAGCTGGGGAAGAGGGGCTCCCCGAAGAGGCCCGAAGAGGGCTGGGGGTGGGGTGGGCAGGGTGCTGGACTCCGGTCACCAAGGAAACTCTGCCTTTTTATTTTATTTTTTCGTCTCCCCGGCTGGGGCCTCCAGGGTGCCAAGCCAGGTCCTCAAATGAAAAAGAACTTTATGGGGTCCTGCTTCTTCCAGAGGGGTCTTGCTTGGGGGCCTGTCGCACCCTGCCACACTACTGGGCTCGAACAACTGCCAAGGCTTACTGGATTGTTCTCATATCCTGAGCTAACCCTTCCTGCAGTTTGGGGGCCCTCCGCCTAGGAGCCGGGCCCAGGGACACCCCCAATGGCCTTGCAGCTGGCCCTGGGGCAAGGTAGGACAGAGGCTTCTGACCTGCACAGGTGAGAGCCTGCCACCCCCAGGAAAGACCATTCTGTATTTTTCTGTCCCTGTCTCCTTAGAATGGAACCTTTTTGAGGGCAGGTCCTTGTCTTTGTATGTTCTGTCCCCAGCCCCGCCTCCTAGGGGCTGTCAATAAATGTGCTGATGGATGACGGTGATGATGCCCCGCCTCCTCTCTGCTCCCTCAGCCAGCCTCCACACCTTCTGCCAAAGCAGGCGCTTCCTCCTAGGGAGAAGCCCCTCTTTTCCTTGCCCATCCAAGGCTCAACTGACCTGTAAGGCCCACTGCAGCCTCCTGAGAGAAGCTGCCTGATTTCCGGCTCCTGTGACTCGCCATGCCTACTCCACGTCTCCGGTTGCCTCACCTGGCTTGCACCTTGTATTCTGGGATTGCGTGTCAGCTGGATCCCGATGGCACCACCATCTGGCCTGCCAACCACAGCCTCCACTGATGGTACCTTCAGTGGGTGATGGAGGGGTTCTGTTAGGAATGCAGGCATCTGACTTCCACTAGAGAGACATTAAGTGGCCATCTTGGCAGATGGATGTAGGGCAAGAAGACTGGCAAACAGAACAACGGGAAGAGGGGCCTTTCTGTGAGCCCAGAATGGGGCAGGCTGAAGCAGGAAGATTGAAAGTTCAAAGACCCAGGGCTGGTAGTTGGAAGAGTGCTTGTGTAGCGTGCAGGAAGCCATGGGTTCGATCCCTAGCACTCCCTAGACCAGGCATGTTGGGTCACACTTGTAATCTAGCAGGTAGGGTTGAGGCTGAAAGGTCAGGAGTTCAAGGTCACCCTCACTAAAAACCCATTCAAAACTAGCAGAGTCTACATAAGAATTTAAACCCAAATACATGGTGAGTTCCCCCTCTGTAGCAGGAACATTCTTGGGTCAGTCAAGGTCAAGTCTAAGTAGAAGGAATTTGGCCAAGAGGCACAGAAACTCCTGTAAATAATGGTAGGCTGCCAAAAGCACTATAAAAGCCAGGTATGGTGACACAATCCCAAAATCCTAGTTTGGATCTAGCCTGGGGTAATGAGTTCCACGCTACCCTAAACTACAGAGTGAGTCATTGTCAAATTAACAGGGGGTGCTATTGAAGCTTACAAAGCCAGTGTGGACTTTGTCTTCATTACTACAGAACCTTCTAGAACAGTGGTTCTCAACTTTCCTAATGCTGGGACTCTTTAATACGGTTCCTCTGATGCGATGACCCCAACCAGAAAATTATTTTCTTTGCAAATAATTTGCAAACTAATTTTGGTACTGTTAAGAATCACGGTGTAGGGGCTTGGCAGTGGTGGCACATGCCTTTGATCCCAGCACTTGGGAGGGAGAGGCAGGCGGATTTCTGGTCTACAGATTGAGTTCTAGGACAGCCAGGGCTATACAGAGAAACCTTGCCTTGAAAAATCAAAAAACAAACAAACAAACAAAAAATCACTATGTAAATTTTGGGGAGGGGCGCGGGGGTAAGAGGTTAGACCCAAGGGGTCTTGACCTACAGGTTGAGAGGTTGTTGAGCTGACTCTATTTTTCACTAAAGATTTCGATATAAAAGAGACACCACATTGGCCTCTTTGGAGTATAAAAGGTGAGAAGGAGGCTTGGGACTAAGTTCCCAAGAATAGAAAAGCATGCAAATAGAAGAATGTGTGTTCATCCTGGGATATCCCAAGGACAGCCTTGAGGATAGAGTCAAGAACAATGGCAGGAGAACTTGGGGTTCAGAAGTGGGCTCCATGTGGGGATCCCTGCTGATGCGTGAGAAGAACTTAAGGATTTGCTACATCTTAGAGATTCCCCCTCACCTCACCCCCAGGCAGGGTTTTCCTGTGTAGCTCTGATTGTCCTGGAACTCTCTCGGTAGAGGAGGCTGGCCTAGAACTCTCAGAGATCTGCCTGCCTCTGTCTCCCTAGTGCTGGGACCAAAGCTGTGTGCCACCACCACCTGGCTGGGATGTAGAGCTTTTAAGTTCAACCAGTCATTTCCAGAAGGGTACAGGGAGGAGCCCCCACTGGAGAAACCCCACTGAACCTCATCTTTATTTTCCCAACCTCTTCACTGCTGTCTTTGACAGGAGACCAACATTCCAGGCAGTTTTGAGAATGTAACCAAAAAGAGAAAGAGGCAGGATGTGGTGGCACAGGCCTTTGATCTCAGCATTTAGGAGGCAGAAGCAGGAGGATCTCCGTGAGTCCCATACCAGTCAACGGTACACAGTAAGATTTGTCTCAAAAATGGAGTCTGGGAGACCTAAGGCTGGGCCTGGCTACCTCTTTTTCCATGATCAGGACTTTAAGAAATAGTTTCTAGAAGATTAGTGTCTAGGATTGGCTTCAGTCTTCCTTCCCTTAGACAGATAAGATGCCAGGCAGCTTGGGGTGTGGTTTAGTTAGTGGCACGCCTGCCTATCGTGCATGCAGTCCTGGGTTCCATCCCCAACACTGCATCTCCAGCACTGCATAAACCAGGTGTGAAAGTGCACATCTGTAATCCCAGCTGCAGAGCTGCAGGCAGGAGGCTCAAGGTCATCCATGACTACTACCTAGGAAGTTTAAAGCCAGCCTGGGCTAAATGAAAACCTGTCTCAAGATTCAAAACAAAAACACCCGAAAGGCAATGGTGATGTATGCCTTGAATCCCAGCACTCAGAAGGCAGAGGAAAGCAGATCTCTGTGAGTTCTAGGCCAGCCTGGTCTATAGAGTGAGTTCCAGGACAGCCAGGGCTATACAGAGAGATCCTGTCTCCAAACCAAACCAAACTAAACCAAACCAAACAAATAAAGAACCCAATCCAGAGAGGGCATAGGAAGGGATAAGTGTTACCGTGGAAACCAGATGGGTCTTTCAGGTTGCCTTACAGTGAGGTGAGATGTGGTGGCTCACATCTTTCATCCTAGCTCTTGGGAGGCAGAAGCAGGTGGATCTCTGAGTTTAAGGCCAGCCTGGTCTACAGAGTGAGTTTCAGGACAGACTTGGACTCAAAACCAAAAACACCAAACAAATCAAAGGCTCAATGCCCCTTGATAATAGATGTATAGTAGTACTTTCTGAAGAATCCGGGCTTTTTTTTTTTTTTTTTTTTTTTGAGACAGGGTTTCTCTGTATAGCCCTGGCTGTCCTGGAACTCACTTTGTAGACCAGGCTGGCCTCGAACTCAAAAATCTGCCTGCCTCTGCCTCCTGAGTGCTGGGATTAAAGGCGTGCGCCACCACGCCTGGCTTGATCCCAGGCATTCTCATATTCAATATTCTGCCTCCAGGATCTAGGGATGAACACACCCAGAATGACCATCCCCATTGCCAAGGGGGGGGAAAAATCTACCTATGACAGACTCCTGCAGCTGGCACATGGCACGCACCCCGAACATTTGAACATCTTTACATTCCATTTATTTATTGATTGATTGATTGATTGATTGATTGCCATCAGAAAACAACTTAGGAAATTAGCGCTCTGCTTCCACGGTGTGGGTCTTGGGGAACAAACTCAAGCATCAGGTCAGGTTTGGCATAGAGTGCTTTTGCCTACTGAACCATCTTGCAAGCCTCTAGTGTTTTGTTTTGTTTCTTTTTTCTTTCCCTTGAGACAAACACTTTGCCCACCAATCTTTCTCCAAAGGCCCTGGCCATCTTTAACAGGGTGAGTCATTGTTCTTTTTCTTTCTTTCTTTTTTTAATATTTATTTATTTACATGAGCACACTGTCACTCCCCTCAGACACACCAGAAGAGGGCATCGATTCCCATTACAGATGGTTGTGAGCCACCGTGTGGTTGCTGGGAATTGAACTCAGGACCTCTGGAAGAGCAGTCAGTGCTCTTAACAGCTGAATCATTTGCAAGACAGGGTTTCTCCGTGTAGTCCTGGCCAGCCTGGAGCTCACCCTGTTTCCAGGCTGGTCTCAGATTTACAGAGATCTGACCACCTCTCTCTCGAGTGCTGGGGTTAATGTTGAACCACCACTTCCTGGCAAGTTTTGTCTTGCAGGGGTTGGGGATTGAGTTTTAAACATAGTGTTTTTGTTTTTGTTTTTTTTTTTTTTTTTTTTTTTTGATGTGTGTGTGTGTTTGGGAGAATATACTTCTCAGCTTGCAGGGCATCAGGTATTTTTTTGTTGTTGTTGTTTGGTTTTTGTTTTTTTTTGAGACAGGGTTTCTCTGTATAGCCCTGGCTGTCCTGGAACTCACTTTGTAGACCAGGCTGGCCTCGAACTCAGAAATCCACCTGCCTCTGCCTCCCGAGTGCTGGGATTAAAGGCGCGCGCCACCACGCTCGGCAGGTATTTTTTGAAACATGGTTTATCTGTGTAGTCCTGGCTGTCCTGGAACTCACTCTGTAGACCAAGCTAGTCTTGAACTCAGAGATCAGCCCGCTTCTGCCTCCAGAGTGCTGGGATTAAAGGCGTGCAACTTCACTACCACCCAGCTCTCTGCCTAGTGTTTTGAGGCAGGGTCTCTCCCTGAAGCTGGGACTCATATTTTCTTAGCTATAGAGCCCAGAAATACTCATGTCTCTGCCCAGCTCAGAGCTGGGGTCACAGGGGTAAGTGGGACAAATGGCTCATTACCTAGATACTGAGCTCTAAACTCCACTCCCCACAACTACACACCAGGTGCTCTTAACCGCTGAACCTCCTCTCCATCCCAATTGGGTTTTACAAAATAATAGTACTAATGATGATAATGATGATGTCTTCTCTGGACTGCTCACTATGTGGATGCTCAGACGGAAAGATTTTCTCGTTGTTGTTTGTTGAAGATTTTCTTTTCTTTATATGTCTCGGTGTCTCTGTGTTGTCCTGTGTGTCTGTGTGTGCGCGTGTGCCTTTGGATGCCAGAAGAGGGCATCTGATCCTTTGCAGCAGAAGCCCATGGGTTTAGAGAATTAAGCTCAGATCTTCTGAAGAGCAGGAAACTCACTTAACTGCTGAACCATCCCTCTAGGCCCAAATCTGCTTTTTAAAATGTGTGTGTGTGTGCGCAAACATGTGTCTGTGTCTGAGTGTAATATCCAGAGACTAGAAGAGAGAGTTGGAGTCCTTAGAGCAAGCAGGTGTCACAGGCCATTGTGGACCACTTTAAATGAGTGCTAGGATTTAACTTGGTTCCTCTATAGGAGTAGTTCATGCTCTTACCACAGAACCATCCCTCCAAGCCAGACTCTATCCTGCCCTCAGCTTCTGTTGTAGTTATGGTTTGCGACAGGATCTCACTGTGTAGGTCTGGCTGTCCTGGAACTCACTGTGTAGAACAGGTTGGCCTTAGATTCACAGAGCTCCACATGCCTCCTGAGTGCTAGCATTAAAGGCTTAATAACTGCACCCAGAGAAGGCACTGAACTTCTGGTCCTTCTTCCTCCGGTTCCTGTGTACTTGACTTGCAAATGGCACATTGTAGCCACCATTTCCACTATTGCCTCGATAGAGACAGAACCCTGGGCCTCAGGCATGTGCTTCCTATGATGTCACCCACAGGCAGATGCAAGTGTGACTTCATCACAGGGAAGCTCCACTGAGAGCTGTCCAAATCTGGAATTCAGTCATTTTAATTCATCTATGCAGCTGGAACCCAGGGCTGCGTAAGCACTCTACCCAGTGAGCAGCACTCCCACTTCTCTCTCCATCTTTACCCACTGGAGACAATGGCTGAGGGAGGCCCACGACTTACCAACTCTCCCTTCTCCCTCTTCTTGGGGTCTGGTAACCTTCCAGGAGACACATAGGTTCAAGGTACAGGACCTCTCATTTCCCAAAATGAGTGTTGGTGGCCATTCTCATGATGCTGTGGGGAATCGCCTGGGTCAACCCTTTTTTTTCTACATTTATGTACATTATCTACTTATGCTTATTTCATCTTGCCTGAGGTATGAGGATGCACTTGGGCACACACATCCTTTCTTGGACGGTAGAGGAAGGAAGTTCTCTCTCTCCTTCTATCATGTAGCTTCCAGAGACGCATCTCAGGTTGTTATGCTTGGCGACAAGACAAAGTCCTTAACCCACTGAGCCACTTCATAGGTCCCATTTTCTCTGTTTGAAACAGGGCCTCACTATGTAGCCCTAGCTGGCCTAAAACTCACCATGTAGACCAGCACCCTGTGGGTGAGCTCGTTTCTGCCTTCCTGGTGCTAGGATACATGTGTGGAGCACCCTGCCCAGGTTCTACCTTCCTTGAGACAGGGTCTCACTGTATAGCCTGGGCTGGCCTTAAGCTGGAGAACTTCCTGCCTCAGCCTGCCACATGCTGGGATTATACAGACGCTGTCACATCCTGTCTCGAATCATACTGGAACGGTGACAGAGGCCAAAGGTGCACCATGTGGATGACCTGCCAGAATGTGGGAAGGAGGAAGGAAGGAAGGGATCAGAGTGTATCAACACCATGATAGGATTTTACCCATTTCCCACTTTAGCAGTCTGGCAAGAGAGCGCCAGATACATGCATCTTTGCCTGTCATCTTCCTGATTGAGCCTCATGTCTGCTGCTCACTCGGCCTTCCTATACATCTGCACTCATCTCTTCAGCCCCACCTTCCCCTGCGGGGGTGGGGGGTGGGGGGTGGGGGGTGGGGGCTGCTCTCCAAGGTAGGACTAATGTCCATTGCCAGGACAGAAAACCCTGTAAAATCTTGGGAGATGGGAAGCATACAATGTTACCAAGTGAACCACTTTCTGGCAGTTCTCCTGAAAGCCTCCTTTATCCCTGTGGGTCTGTGGCCCATGCTTGCGGTCCTAGCCCTCAGGACACTGAGGCAGGGGATGGAAAGTTCTAGGCTAGTCTGTGATACAAAGTTGATATTGTTTCCAAAATGTGCCAAGATCACAGTGCCATGAAGCCTGGTTTATGTGGTGCTGGGGTGGAACTCAGGGATTTGTGCATTCAAGGCATGTATCCGATCCACTGGGCTACAGCCTGAGCTCTGAGGTGGTGCTGGAGTCTCTTGGCTTTGCACACGGCCCCTGTGTGTCACTTTGTATCCTTTTAAAGACAGATCTTGCTAAGTGATTGGTCACAAACCCCCAGACTCAGCCTCCCTGGATTAGAGACCTACCCTTGGTCTATACCTTGACCAGTGAGCCTACTGCTTCTTCTAGGCTCAGATTACTCACACAGTCCAGGAGCCTCACTAGAGGGATTTGACTTAGGGCGCTTGTGATCAGCACCATAGATGAGAGGACCACACTCAAGAACTCAACCTCCAAGTCTTGTCACAGTTAACAGGCTGCACACTTAGCAATGCAAGCAGCTAGCGAAAGAAAGACCAAGGACAGGCATGCAAGCTGCCCCAAGATGAACTTGGCTCCAGTAACACCACCCTACACCACCACTGTGGAGAAAAATATGAAGGACAAATCATATCCTTCTGCTGTTAGGTTCACACAGCACCCAAGGGCACTCCCTAGACACAGAACTGCATTCCTTACCCTCAAGCCTTTGTTTTTTTTTTTTTTTTTTCTCACTTCCACACAACAGAAATGGTGTGGTACAGAACTGAGGGGAAAAAATTGGCAATCTTTGACTCTTTTTCTTAGTGGGGAAGGAGGACACAAAAGATAACAGAGTTGGGGCCTAAACCCTGTGCCTTTTGTTGCTAGCATTCTCTCACAGAGCTACATCCCCAGCGTCTGCTGGATCTTTGATCAAGTCTCACCTGTGGCTTGGGGTAACACAGAAAAACAAATTTCACTCGAGTCCCCAAGAATTAAATCTTTTTGGCATCGGACAACCAGTCGTATTGCACAGTTCAGCAGTTACAGGGGAAACACCACCTATTATACAGACATGTGGCAGGGGACAGGGCAAATCTTGCTCAGGGCTTCTGGTTAAAACCGCAGCAAGTGTTCTGGGAGTTGGCAACTGAAGGTAACTTCTAGAAATGAACAGGCACCCAGGGGACTCTGGAAAGCACTTAAATTTCTGGTCTTCACAGGAATCTTTATCCGGGGGCCTCTTTCTTGGCCACTGAAAAGCGTCTTTTTCTGGACCAAAGGAGAGGGATGTGTTGATCACTGGCCAGGCTGGAGGGTGTGAGGAGGGTCAAGAGAACACCACTAGAGGAAGTCAAGTCAATCGCAGACCAATGGTTCAAAGGTCTAGAAAGGAAGGTTGCTTGGGCTGGATCCCTTCCCCTCCTTTTCTCCGATTAAATACGAAAGCCAACAAAGACGAAGATAAGGAAAAGGACGACAAAGAAAGTGGCGTCTCGTGTATCGTCCCAGCTGGTCCCCTTGTTGGCCTGGTTCTCCTGCTTTTTGCGAAGGGCTTCCCTCCGGGCGCGCAAACGCCGTTCTCTCTCTAGCTGCTCTCCGTAGTGCGCCTGGTAGAAGGCGTCAAAGTCGAACATGGTGCGACCGTCGCCGGGAGAAGCCCTAGAGCCACCGGGAGCCCGAGGGGTGTAGGGAGGAGGGCGAGGAGGAGCGGGATCGGCCACGGGCGTCTTAGAGGGCTTGACGCCAGGTCCGCGCAGGTCCTGGTCGCTGAGCAAACCTCGGTCATACTTGCGCCGGAGGATGGTGCTGCCCAAGACCAGGTAAGCTTCGGAGACGCGCGTGAAGCGCTCGGCGGCCTCGGCGCTCCCGGGGTTGCGATCCGGATGGTAGAGGAAGCTCTGCCGGTAGTACGCCGCTTTGATCTGTGCTTGCGTGGCCGTGGAGGGGACGCCCAGCAGCTCATAGAGGGCGGTGCGGGAGTAAGTCCTCCCTCGCGAGCACAAACCCGTGGCGGAACTCGGAGGCAACCCCCGGACCTGCCACCATCTCCATAGCGGTGACAGGGTCCACCCCAGGCAGCGCGCGGCCGCCATGTTGTGGCTGGGAGGGGGCGGCGCCGAGGCAGCCAATGGAGGCCTCGAATCCTGAGCGGCGTCCCCACCTTCTAGCCAATCAAATAAAAGGAAAGGCGGGGGAAAAGGTCCGCCTGAGGCGGGCGCAGATTGATGACGTCAAAGCGTCGCGCTAGTGCTCGCCGGTCCCAGCGTTGCCATACCATCGAGATGGCATCTCGTAGCCGGAGACCCGAACACAGCGGACCGCCGGAGCTGGTGAGAGCCCCGCCAGGTCTTGGTCTTTTTCTAGAATGACTGCTTTTGGATTCTTCCCTTAAAACTCCCATGTGTTTTTCTCTTCTCAACAGTTTTATGACCAGAATGAAGCCCGGAAATACGTTCGCAAGTGAGGAGAGCATGGCTGTTGAGCGGCATCGCGGGGGTCGGGATCGGCGAGTCGCCCCGATTATGGGCGTCCCTTGGAAAGCATGTAGAATTTGGGAGTGTGTGTGAGTGTGTGTGTGTGTGTGTGTGTGTGTGTGTGTGTGTGGGTCTGCGTACATGCAGTTCTGCCACCGGTAAAGGGAACTTGAAGCCATTGAGCTCCTGGAAAGATCTTGCTACCTCAGTGTGGGTATATTCATCTCCAGTTTACCCTGGGTCGTTTGACAATGTGTTTTAAATATGTGGTAAAGTAAGCAATAGTTAGAAGATATGATAAGGTACTGTCATACTGCATAAGTGGTCTGTCACTGAGCGATACTTCCTGCCCCTCGCTTGGGGATTCTAAGTAGACATTTTACTTTTGAGGCACACCCCTAGCCATTCACTGGATGATTCTGAAAAGCACTCTACCATTAGGCTACACCCCCGGAAGGAATCAGTACTATTAGAGAGAGGACATACTCATTGTGGGTTTATTGTGATCTTTATTTAAATGCATGATTGCACTGAGTTGTCATGTCAACCATTGACATAAATAATATCTGAATCCTCTACATGGTAGCTTATTTGGTTTTGTTTGTTTGTTTGAAACCTGGTCTCATATTGCCCAGAGTATTCTTGAACTTGCTATGTAGTGGAGGTGATTGAATTCCAGACCCTCTTGTCTCTACCTTACTAGTGGTAAAATTGCAGACATGGTCCCGCACGTATGGCTGTATGGAACACTCTTCTGTGGGGCTGTTTACCTTGATTTTTGGGAAGACCAGGTGTGGCCATTCTCTGTTCAGTATGGCAGTCAGTAGCTAGCTATTAAAACTGTAAGTCAAAATGGCCTAATGTGAAGAAATGAGCACACATACACACAACACACACACACACACACAACACATTCACAATTTTATACTGATTATGTACTGAAATGTCATTTTGAGTATATTGGCCTAAAAGTCATTCTTTAGTAACTCTAGAGTTAAGTAAGTTGATTATAGTTTATTTTGCTAATTTTTTTGAGATATGGCCACATTATCATATAAGGCTGGCCTTCTGCCGTCTGCATATGGGGATTCCAGACATGCACAGCTATGCTCTACTGTACTCTGATTTACTGTCTCTTCCCCATTCTTCCTGGCTATCCTTCAACTCACAGAGATGAGTTTGGTTCTGTGGAGACATGGACCTCGTGCTGGCATTATACTGTGTTTTCTCAGGGTCGACGCTGTAAGGTTTCCATTTTCTGGTACCGGGGGTGGGATGTATGGCCAGGCACTCACCGTTGACTCCTGAGGCGAATCTTGCTGCTTTTTGGAGGTACTAGGGATTGAACTTAGGGCCTCTTGTGTGGTAGGCAAGTGCTCTACCACCGAGCCACAGCCTAACGTTTGTTGTCCGTTGCTGGTCCTTGTATGTGAAAGGAAGTATGGAAGGTGACTCTGAGAGAAGACACTCCTAAGGAGTAAAGCGGGAAGGCCCAGTCGAGTTGTAGGTGGTCCCTGACTCGTCACTTGCTGCGTGATTGGTCCTATTCCTGCCAGCTCTGCTGGAGAGATGGATCAGCAGTTAGGAGCACTGACTGCTCTTCCAAAGGACTTGGGTTCAGTTTCTAGCACCCAGATGACTGCTCACAACCATCTCTAACTCCAAGATCTGACATCCTTACATAGACATACATGCAGGCAAAACAATGTACTGTATGCATTTATATATGTATACGCACACTCACAAACACACATTTTAATAAAATATGTGCACAATAAAATGACATGCACCTCTATCAAGTGGACTTTTGGGACTACTTTACTGGTGGTTTTTTTTTTTGTTGTTGTTGTTGGTTTTGTTTTT
Source organism: Mus musculus (assembly GCF_000001635.26). Classification (NCBI taxonomy): domain Eukaryota; kingdom Metazoa; phylum Chordata; class Mammalia; order Rodentia; family Muridae; genus Mus; species Mus musculus. The sequence goes on along the minus strand of NC_000071.6, from coordinate 135,062,006 downwards.
GTTTTTTAGATGTATTTATTTTATGTATATGAGTACACTGTAGCTGTCTTCAGACACACCAGAAGAGGGCATCGGATCCCCATTACAGATGGTTGTGAGCCACCATGTGGTTGCTGGGAATTGAACTCAGGACCTCTGGAAGAGCAACTGGAGCTCTTAACCACTGAGCCATCTCTCCAGCCCCCACTGGTGGTGTTTTGAGACAGGGTCTTGCCCAGGTTGGCCTTAAACTCTTAGTCTTGCCTCAGCTGTTTGAGTACAGAAATTTGTGGAAGCATCCATGCCCATCACAGGACTGCATTTGAGTTTGTTGATTTCAAGTTAGAATTGTAAGTTTAAAATTGTTAGGCAAGAGCTAGCCAGATAGCTCAGAGGGTAAAGCTTTATGACTTGAGTTCAATCCCTAGAAATTCCTGTTGGAAGAAGAGAACCAGATTGAGCAATTTGGCCTCTGATCTTGTGCTTGTGCATGTGCGTGCGCGCGCACACACACACACACACACACACACACACACACACACACATTAAATGAAGTAAAAAGAATTTAAGGTAGAAAGAGTCCCTCTAACTGATTATTGCTTCTTTATTTTCCTGACTCTTTTGGTCTAGGAGAAATATGACCCAGAATTCCATAACTGCTCCTGTGTTTTTCTCCTTCCCAGCTCACGGATGATTGACATCCAGACCAAGATGACTGAGCGAGCGCTGGAGCTCCTCTGTTTACCAGAGGGTCAGCCTTCTTACCTGTTAGACATTGGGTGAGGTCCTGGGGCCCCAGGTCTAATTGTCTGGGTCAGGGTGGAGGGTTTCTGTGGTTCGGCAATGTGGGCCTCAATGGGTCGTTTCTTCAGCTGCGGTTCTGGGCTGAGTGGAGATTATATCTCAGAAGAGGGACACTACTGGGTGGGCATTGACATCAGCCCTGCCATGTTGGGTAAGTGTGTGTGCCTTGCCTCCTACCAAGATCACCAACCCCTTTTGTGAGGAGCTGCTGAAATGGTTATTTGCTTGTTTGAGATAAGGTCTCGCCATATAGCCCAGGCTAGTCCCTAACTTGGGACACGCCTGCCCCAGCCTCCCTGTTACTGAGGTCACAAGCCTGCCCACCACACCTGTCTGCATCAGCTGTACCCGTACTTTGTAGCTGTACTCATACTTTGTTTTCCTCCAATGTAGATGCCGCCTTGGACCGAGATACAGAGGGGGACCTGCTGCTAGGGGACATGGGCCAGGGCGTCCCTTTCAGACCGGGCTCTTTTGATGGCTGCATCAGGTGACAATCTTTACCTTCCACTTTTACTTTCATAGATCAGCGTTTCTTAAACCTGGCTGTATAGCAGTCATCACACCACATTTAAACATTTACATGTTCTGGGGAGCTGGCTCAGTGATCACTGGAGCGTTTTACCAAGCCTGGCAAACCTGCATTTCATACACAGAATACACATGGTGGAGAGAAAGAAGAATCTTTTTTTTTTTTAAGATTTATTTATTATTTATATGCAAGTACACTGTCGCTGTTTTCAGACACACCAGTAGAGGGCGTCAGATGTCATTATAGATGGTTGTGAGCCACCATGTGGTTGCTGGGAATTGAACTCAGGACCATCATAAGAATAGTCAGTGCTCTTAATCGCTGAGCCATCTCTCCAGCCCCTGAAAAAGAAGATTCTTGAAAATTATTATTTGCTCTCCATACATGAACCAGGATGCAGGCATAGTAAATAAGTGTAATTCAACAGATATACAGTCTAAGATTTTTAGATTTATAAGGACAAAGACAGCCAAAAACTAGTTCTGTGTGTGGACGTTCTTGAGTCTGTGCATACAGACAAGTGGAGGCAAGAGAGCACCCTCAGGTGTTGGCCTGTGTGTGTGGGCATGTACCACATGGGCATGTACCACATGCATGCCTGGTCCCCTGGAACTGGAGAAGGTTGTGAGCTGCTGTGTGCATGGTGGCAACTACACTTGTGTCCTGCCAGAGCAGCAAGTGCTCTTAGTCACTGATCAGCTCTCCCGCCCCTGATGTTAATAACCTGCTTTGGAGTATTGAAGTTACTGTTGGAAGTATGAAGTGTTGCTGCATGTGGTTGTAATCCCTGCACTTGGGAGGTGGAGGCAGGAGGTTAGCAGTTCAAGCTCATTGTCTGCCACAAGAGTTGGAGGCTAGGCTGCATGAGATCCTGGCTCAAAGTTGAAGCATTTGTGTGTGTGTGTGTGTGTGTGTGTGTGTGTGTGTGTGTGTGTGTGTGTTCTGTTTTGTTTTTAAAGAAGACAGGATCTCACTATGTAGCCCAATCTGGTGCCAAACTCGCAGAGATCCACTTGCCTCTGCCTCCCAAGTGCTGGAATTAAATGTGTACACCGCCTGGCTGATGTGTTGCTTTTGTTTTGTGGCCTTGAAGATCAAACTGTAGGCCTTGCCCATGCCGAGCCAGTAGGATGGCTGGGTGTGAGGAGGGGTGGGCCAGAAGCAAAGAACGAAACTGCAGAAGGTTTGAGATCGGGGTTTAAAGAGACTTAGTAGATACAGCAGAAGGATGTGAAGGGATGAGTGGCTGTGTGCCAGTGCTCCCCTGGTGGGAGAGAATGAATGAAGGCATAGAAAACGTTTTCCTGGAATGGCTGAAGGAAGGAAGTTCTTCCCCAAGTGGTCTTGGGCTGTAAAGAAGTGGTCAAGAGTGAACTGGTAGGATGGGAGCTCCAGGCAGCAAATTAGAGTGGGTGGTGGATGGCAGAGGCCTCAGGAGGCCTTTAAGGAAGGCATTGGGCCTACTTAAAGGGGTCTCTTCCTTTTCAGCATCTCTGCTGTGCAGTGGCTCTGCAACGCCAACAAGAAGTCGGACGTCCCTGCCAGGCGCCTGTACTGCTTCTTTTCTTCCTTGTACTCTGCCCTTGTGAGTATAAGCTCCTTCCTCTGTCTGTGTCTGTCTGACTGTCGGTCAGTCAGTCTTCTATCTTGTAAGTGCAAGGGTGAAGTTGAAGGGTTCCATAATGAGGCTACTAGGAAAGGAGCCCACAGCCTGTGGAGACTTAGCTGGCCGCTGTGGTATAGACATGGAATCCTCACACTTGGAGGCAGAGACTGGACAGTGGGAAGTTCAAGGCCAGCCTTTGATACATAGGAAGTTCAAAGTCAACCAGAGATGTCTCAGAAATGCAAAAGAAAAAAAGCCCAGGTGCGAAGAGCTGATGTGATCAAGCCCAGGGGTAGCATGGCCAGCATCCGAGCCACTGAGTTGAGTGAGGAGAGATGTGCAGCACACAGAGGTGGCCTGCCAGAGTGCCCTGTCCGCCACAAGCTCCTCCCCTACCTCCTCCTCTGACTCTTTTTAAAGATTTATTTAATTATTGTATGTATGAGTACACTGTAGCTGTCTTCTGACACACATCCGAGGGTATCGGATCCCATTACAGATGGTTGTGAGCCATCATGTGGCTGCTGAGAATTGAACTCAGAACCTCTGGGAGAGCAGTCAGTGCTCCTAACAGCTGAGCCATCTCTCCAGCCCTTCTCTAACTTTTTCTTTGTATTGGAAAAAAAATATTTCTTAGCTGGATGAATGTGCACACCTTTAATCCCTGCACTCTGGAGGCAGAGGCAGCAGATCTCTGAGTTTAAGGCCAGTCTGATCTACAGAGTGAGTTTCAGGATAGCCAGGGCTACACAGAGATACCCTGTCTCGAGAAACAAGCAAACAAAAAAATCATGCCAGGCATTGTGACATATACCTTTTTCCTTCTTTTTGTTTCATTCGTTCTTTTTTTTTTCTTATTTTCTTTTCTTATATTACATGTGTGTATGTTTTGTCTGCATGTATGTCTGTGCACCTCATTTGTGGTTGATGTCTACAGTGGTCAGATGAAGGTAGCAGTTCTTTTGGGTGTGGGGTTACAGATGCTTGTGAGCTGCCACATGGGTGCTGGGATCTCCGTCCTCCGGAAGAGCAGCAAGTGCTCTTAACCACTGAGCCATCTCTCCAGCCCGTGGCAAACACCTTTAATCCCAGGGTTTCCTGGGTTTCTTGTCCCTTTTCTTTTGAGATAGGGACTTAAAACTGTGTAGACCAGGCTGGCCCTGAGCTCGTGGTGATCCTCCTGCCTTTGCCTCCTGAGGGCTTAGGTTGCAGACATGCACCACCTGGCCCCAGTTTTCCTTCCTGCAACTGTAAATTAACTGTGTGCTTTCCAAGCACGCACTCGAGAAGTTCAGGAGTCTTTTGGTGGTGGTGGTATTCTGAGCCCTAAGAATGGTATCTTGCCCATGATAGGAGTGCTGTGGTCATAATTCCACAGAAGGCTTATGTGGTCTTGATATTTCTGTTTCCCACAGGTCCGTGGGGCCCGAGCTGTCCTGCAGCTGTACCCTGAGAACTCGGAGCAGGTGAGCAGGTAGCGAGGGCTGCTGGGAGGGGAGAGTGTAGAACAGTTTTCTCCACTCAGCTGCCTTTTTGCCACTGGGCACCATAAGGGAATGGGTATCCTAGTGATGGCACTGTGACCCCAGATGGCGTCCCAAGAGGGGGTGTATCAGTAGGGGAGGCTGGAATGTTGTCTTCTGTTGTCAGGTGAGATGGTAGGGAACCTGGGGTTGGCTTAGTCTCATCTAGTATGCACTGGGACCTGGCCTCCATCTGCATCCCTGAGAGAGAAGAGTTAAGGCGATGTCAGGCGGTGCTGATGCTGCCTAGTTTCATAGCCCAATAGGTAGATAGGAGCAGGTAAGAGGACCTCGGCAGCTCTCTCCTGTGTGGCATAGGTAAGGGATTCTGTAGTAACAGAACTAAGTCTGCTCTAGTTGCCTCACTCATTTCTAGTTGGGTTGAGAAATGGGTCCCTGGACCAGATATTGGAAATGAACAGAATTGGTTGTTTCTGATACTTCCTCAGGGTGCAGCTGCTGAGACTGGCTGCAGCCTGAATTCTGCCATGGTGACTTTCCAGGCCTCGGGAGTGGGAAAGGCCTAGTTAGAGAGCGCTTTCGATTCTGACCAACGAGGGCTGAGGATATCTCCAGCTTTTGTCCTTTTCTTGTCCCTCTTGTCCCTCTGTCCATTCCCTGACTCCTCTCTCCAGCTGGAGCTGATCACAACCCAGGCCACGAGGGCAGGCTTCACTGGCGGCGTGGTGGTAGACTTCCCCAACAGTGCCAAAGCAAAGAAGTAAGTGCCGGGACTGGTGATGGCTCAGTGGGGGAAGTGCTTGCTTTGCAAGGATGAGGGCTTGAGTCCCTTTTCCAGCACTCAAGCTAAAAAGCCAGGTGTGGTGCTTGCTTGTAATCCCAGTGACTGGGAAGTGAGGATAGGCAGATCTCTGGGAAATCGCTGGCCGGCCAGCCTAGCCTACTTGGTGAGCTCTCAGATAGTGAGACACCCTGTCAAGGAATGGGGTGGGCAGTGACTTGAGGAATGACAGCTGAGGCTGACCTCTGCCTTCATGTGTATGCACATACACAGCAGGCGCTGGGACGAAGAGCTGTCTCCATAGCTCTGGGCCCTTTCAGGCTGCTGAGTAGACAGAGGAATGCTGGGTAGGTGAGCAGGGCCATAAAAGGTGTAAGACAAAGACTCTGTGCTGCTAGGCCTGTGAGCCAGGCTTCCTACTGCCCCCTTGTTTCAGGTTCTACCTCTGTCTGTTTTCTGGGCCTTCCACCTCCCTGCCAAAGGTAAGGAGGGGCCTGGGGCTTCCAGACCGCGCCTTGTTTTCCCAACACAAGGGCTGGGAGGGCTGCTGAGGTCAGGGTTCCCCAGTCTCCTGCATACAGAGCCCAGAAGTCTGAGACTTCTGTAAGTCCTGGGAGGAAACTCCCACCCTTGTGGCCTGTCTTTCAGGCCTATGGGGCTTACTCAGACCTGGATGCATGTTTCTGTGTTGGGGCGGTGAGCTCCAGGGTGACTGAGAGCTGCGTTTCCTGCAGGGGCTGACTGAAAGTCAGGATGCAGACCAGGCCTCCGAGTCCATGTTCACCAGTGAGCGGTAAGGTGCACAGATGTGGGGACCAGGCAGGGGCTGGGGCATCACTCTCCACCTTCACCCGAGCCTTAGCTTACACACAGTTGCAGCACCAAAGATGCTGCAACCAGATGTGCCTCTAGGACTGTGTCTGCCCCCTCTTCAGGATGAGCCCTGGGGCAGCCTCAGCGCTTTAGCTTCCTGTGTGAACCTGCGCATGCCCCTTCTCAACGCATTCGGCAGGGTGCTCCTGTACAGTTCCCCCACACCCTCCTCCCAACCACGTTCAACTACCGCCTGGGTCCCTGCCTTCCTTGGCTCCTGCATCCTCATCCACACCCTCCCGAGTCCTTCCTATCCACACACACAGCTCCCACAGATCAGATACTCAGAGCATTCAACAAAGCCCAGCTTACAGAAAGCGCATGTCACCACTAGACCCTAGTGTAAGGATGAGGTCACCAACACACCCAAGTGTAAGGATGAGGTCACCAACACACCCTAGTGTAAGGATGAGGTCACCAACACACCCTAGTGTAAGGATGAGGTCACCAACACACCCTAGTGTAAGGATGAGGTCACCAACACACCTTAGTGTAAGGATGAGGTATAAGATCTGTAGAGGGGATTGGATGCCTTGTGCTTCCTCTGCAGAGGTGAGTAGAAGCAACGTCTAGAAGAGTCCCAAAGCTCAATGGAGAATGAGCAGGGGACCACGAGTGGGTGCGGGTCAGGGGCCAGGCTCAGGCAGCAAGCTCCTGAACCTTCTGAGCCCTCTCACCTGCCCCGTTTCTGTTTTACTAAGAAAATAAACAGGCTTCCACACAGTCTCCCCCATCATTCCTGGCGCCTGTGGCCACTTCCCTTCCTTTCCACCTCGATGACTTTCTCTTCCTTTTGTTTAGTGACTCCCATCTTGTCCCCACTCACGCTCTGCCCACACAGTGTTCTGTTTGCTCTTTGGCCCTCACATGTTGGTAGTAACCTCTGACTGCACCTGACCCCTGACCCTTGCCCACTCGGGGTTCATTCTCCATTGGTTGAGCTTTAGACTCTAAGCTCTAAAACTCTTCTAGCTCTAAGACTCTTCTAGATGTTTCTTTTTCTTTTTCCTTCCTTCCTTCCTTCCTTCCTTCCTTCCTTCCTTCCTTCCTTCCTTTCTTCCTTCCTTCCTTCCTTTGTCTTCATTTTTTTTTAATGTTTTTTCGAGACAGGGTTTCTCTGTGTAGCCCTGGCTGTCCTGGAACTCACCAGGCTGGCCTTGAACTCAGAAATCCGCCTGCCTCTGCCTCCCGAGTGCTGGGATTAAAGGCATGCGCCACCACGCCAGGCTTTCTTCTAGATGTTTCTGCTCATCTTTGCAGAGGAAGCACAAGGCGTCCAGTCCCCTTTATGCATCTTAGGGCAGGTGTCAGTGAGTGGAATGGCTGTCCCATCCCTCTTCCCTTTCCTCCTCACTCCGCTCAGTCCCTTTCCTCCCTCCTGTCTTCATGGCAGCTAGGGGCCTCCCAGGTTCCTGTCACAAGCCATGCTTACACATCCTGCGCTGTGCATGGTGGGTCGCTGTGCTGCCGTATCTGACCTCACGAATTCCCGCTGTTCACCGTCACCCAGGAGGGCTGGCTCCTCGCTGGCCTTTGGACCAGCCTGGGACTTCCTTCCATGGCTCCTTTCTGGCCTCGGGTAGCCTGCCTTCTTTCCGTGTGACCTGGATACACAGTCTCATCCCACCCCAAATGCTGAGTAGCTTGGACCTCTCATCTGGCTTTGCTAGGGGAGGGTTGGCAAGGCTAGCTCGTGGCTTCTGCCAGCACCCAGGGTCCTCAGTCTATACCGAAGCAGCCGGCAGCTCTCCTTCAAGCTAGGCTTGATCACTCCAGCCCAGCAGCCAATGGGAATGTGTCTGGGTGGGTGAGCAGACACCCGTCTTCCTTGGGCCTCTTGTCCATTGAGCTGTGGGGATCGTGTTCCTCCATGGCCAGGGCTGGAGGCCAAGATCAGCTGTGAGGAGCATTCGTCAGGACTGCTATGAGCAGGCAGCCTTGTTTCCGGCCTCAGACACTGACAGAAACTTGACTGGGGTGTGGGGTGGGCACTGCTCTTATAGCCACACTGAATTCCCAAGCCTGAGGAGCACTGTAAGTGGCAACACTGGTCTGTGCAGGCACCATGGCTTCCCTTGGACACTACCAGGCTTTGGAATAACTCCTTCCTGGAGTCACTCCATGGACCAGGAGCATGCCAGACACAAGGGCATCTTGCAGGGGCAGGGACCACACTCCACAGCTCTGCTAAGCCACGGTTTTGGTTCTGTTGCTGAGGAGTCCAGAGTGGAAATCACAGAAGGGAAGAGGGAGCCTCAGGGCTGTCCCTGTGCACATCTTAGCCATCCTCTCGCTCTGTCTCTGGCCAGGGCCCCACACAAGAAGGCACGGAGGGACCTGGTGAAGAAGAGCCGGGAATGGGTCCTAGAGAAGAAGGAGAGGCGCAGGCGCCAGGGCAAGTGAGTAGTGGCTGGAGATGGGCAACAGGCAGGGAGGGGGATGCTGTGGCCGCCAAGATGTCATCTGTGTTTGAGGTCTCAGATCTCTTCATTCTCCTGAGTCCATTTGTCTGTCTGTCTGCAGGGAGGTCAGACCTGACACCCAGTACACCGGCCGAAAGCGCAAGCCCCGCTTCTGAGTGCGCTGTATCTAATCAATTGGAGATAGAGCCTGGCCACCCACACCTGCAGCCAGTCCTGCAGCCGTCCTGGCCACCCACTCTGTTCAGAGAGTGGGAGCTGCCCAGCCCGGGACCTGCCTCTGGGGAATTCTCTGGACTGAACTGTTTACCTCAGCAGCTAGCAACATAGTATTTTAGAAAAGTTGGGAGGCTCTCAAAATATTTTTTCACTAAAAGAGTTCCAGGGATCTGGGTTTGGCAGCTCAGATCCTGTAATCCCAACACCCTCCTGGGAGTCTGAGACAAGAAGATGGAAAGTTCCAGGCCAGTCTGGGCAACACAGCAAAAACCTGTCTTACAAAAACAAAAAGAAAAGAATTTCTAAGGATGCTTTATTTTGTCCTAAATGCATTAAATGACTTTCTAAGTAACTGGTGTCCCTGGCCCTGCATGAGCCGGTGTCTCAGGTCCCTCTGTCGGGGGGAGCACTGCATGGCTCTTGGCTAGGAGCTGAATTTACAGGCCTGGAACGGACAGAAGTATCCTTGTGACTTTCGAAGGGCATAGGGTGGGTCCCTGAATTGGGACTCAACTTGCATGTCACTTGTCACACAGGGTTGGGAATGGGGTTTGGGTGTCTGAGGTATATACTGCCTCAGGTCTCTGCCACTCCGAAGCCTCTTGCCTCGAGTTTAAATATCTTAGTGCTTAGTGGCCTCGGGCTCTGGGATGTGTGGTATCCAACAGGCATCCAAGATGGCAGGGGAGGGAAGTGGGGGGCTGAAGACACTTGATAGCTATGTTCTGTGAGCCCTAGGAGGGAGACGACACCTGGGCGTGGCGTGGCAGGAAGGTGCTGAACGGGGCGCGGGGGGGGGGGGGGGCTACGGCCTTAACCCCGGAGGGGCATTGCCCAAGGACCATATCCGGGACCTAGGCTCACTGGGCCCAGTTCCTGACAAGCCAATGAGGGATCCAGATGCCCAGGACCCACGTGAGGTCAGATGCAGTAAAGCTGTAGACGTGAGTAGGCAGAATTCCTAGAGACTTGGGTCAGCTATACTCAGGGAACAAAAGATCTTGCCTGCCTTGAACAAGGTAAAAGGCCAGGACCAAAGTTGTCCTTGGACCTCCCCATACCACACGTGTACACAAACTCAGGCACACATGCACTTTTTTCTTTAAGGACCTGGAGAGATGGCTCAGTGGTTACAGTCATTCATTTCTCTTCCAGGAGACCTGAGTTTGGTTTCAACAACTCACATTGGGAATGTATAATACCAATTACCCCAAGTCCAGGGGATCCAACACTCTCCTCTGGAGACAATTTTTTTTTTCTTTTGGTTTTTCAAGACAGGGTTTCTCTATATAGCCCTGGCTGTCCTGGAACTCATTTTGTAAACCAGGCTAGCCTCAAACTCAGAACTCCGCCTGCCTCTGCCTCCTGAGTGCTGGGTTTAAAGGTTTGCACCACCATGTAATTTTTTAAAAAAGATTTATTTATTATTATATGTAAGTACACTGTAGCTGACTTCAGACACACCAGAAGAGGGCATCAGATCTCATTACAGGTGGTTATGAGCCACCATGTGGTTGCTAGGAATTGAACTCAGGAACTTCGGAACAGCGGTCAGTGCTCTTAATCGCTGAGCCATCTCTCCAGCCCAAATATACTCACATGACAGATAATTACTCGTAAATAAATAGCTAAGTGTGGTGGTGCTCCCTTTTAATCCCAGCACTTGGAGAAGCAGAACAGGCAGATCTCTGATTGAAGCCAGCATAGAACAGCCAGCCAGGGCTACCTAGTGAGACCCTGTCTTAAAACAAGCCAAACTTAAAAACAAGATCTATGAGCTGGAGAGATGGCTCAGCGGTTAAGAGCATTTGTTGCTTATACAGCGAAATGAGAATTGGTTCCCAGCACCCACACGGGGGCTAAAGACTATAAATAAATCCAGTTGCAGGGACTCCAACCCCCTTTCCCAACCTCTTAGGGCCCCAGGCACACACATGTATGCTGGTAAAACATTCATATAGACGAGACATCTGGAACCTTGCCTTTGACAAACAAGGGCTTTGGCTTCCCCTAGGTAAGGATGTGAGGTTCTGGGCACGTCTCAAAAGCCCAGATGTTAACCACTGATTACCCTGAGGCAAATGAAAGCCTGTGTATCGAGGAGGGAGGGATCCTTCATCTCTGAGCCTCTTCCCCATCAGCACCTCCGTGGTTGATCCCACGTCTCCTATACTGCAGGTGGAAAAGATGTTCCAAACAGAGGCTCACTACAGATACAAATGTTTATTCTACATAAAAATCTCACAAAATGGGCAGCTGGTTGTACCAAGACCTTTGGTGAAGGGGTAAAGGGAGGTGGCCGTGAGAAGGCAGCACGGACAGTGGTCACAGTCACTGGGCAGGAGCAAAGCTGAGGGAAAGGGGGCACACAGACACGGCCCCAGCTCCCGCTGCATGCACTCGCATGCATACTCCTTGCCTGTGGGCGAGAAAGGGGTCCTGGGGCAGGGGGTACAGTTTTGACTCTGAGAAGCCCCAAGATGGCAAGGGGGGAAGTGGGGAGCCCCCTCCCCAGCTGGCTGCTGAATACTGCATCCAGTACACCTGATACCACGTGGCACATCAATGGGAGACGGGGCAGGGTGAGACTACAGGCCCAAAGTGACACCTGGCTTTCAGAGCATAAAGGGCGCAGGGAACTGCTGTCCCCAACATGCAACTCTGGCCACAACTTACCATGCCTGTTAGGACTATGGCCTGCTCCATCCCTCCAACTCAAAGCAAGGCTGGAGATGACACCACTAAGCTTCTTAGTAAAGGGTCACTAGGCTCAGGCCCAGCCCAGGAACATGACTCCCAGGGCCAGAGACACTGTCAGGCTTTGCCCAAAGAGAGGGTACTAGGTGCTCCTAACACCCGCAGCCGTGGCACCCTGAGCCTCCGGGCAAGGGGCAGCTAACAAAGACTCAGTGCTGAGCTATCCCCACCCCTAACCTGAAAAGCAGCACCATGTGACCAGCTGGTCCCCACCTTCCAGGTGCCTTGGCATGGTGGGAAGAGCTGGAGAAGCCAGAGGACGGGACAAGTGAGGGCAAGGTTGGGGTCCAGAAAGGAGCCTGAGTCCCAGGGAAGTGTAGACCCCAGGCTGAAGAAAGGCAGACCTGGCCAGGGCCCGAGTCTTGCCCCGCACTGGCCTGTACCCAGCCACTCTGGCTGTTCCCAATCCTGCTCCCGACTCTGCCTCCTGTACAGACACACACTGTCACAAGATCATGCACACGACACGGCTTGGGGCAGGGTGGTGGGGACGGGAGCCTCATGGCAGAGAGGGAGCAGTGTGGGATGGGAGGGAAAAGGACTCCCAGCCAGAAGGCAGGAGTGGGGAGGGCAACCCAGCTAGGTGCAGCAGCCAGGGGCCTCCTCAGGGAGACCCATCCAGAATGGAGCAGTGGGTGGGGTGGTTTCTATCCAAAGATGCCCCCGATGGTGGAGGCGATGATGATGCCCAGAATCACACAGCAAATGATGATCATGATCTTCTTCTACAGGGACACAAAAGGCAGGCCTCAGAAGAGCAGGTGGGGGGGGGGGGGGGTGGGTACAGTGAGGGTAGAGCCCCTGCCTAGAATCCCCCAGGGAGGGGCTGGGGGCGTGGCTCAGTGGTAGAACCCCTGCCTAGAATGCCCCAGGGAGGGGCTGGGGGCGTGGCTCAGTGGTAGAACCCCTGCCTAGAATGCCCCAGGGAGGGGCTGGGGGCGTGGCTCAGTGGTAGAGCTCCTGCCTAGAATTCCCCAGGGAGGGGCTGGGGGTGTGGCTCAGTGGTAGAACCTGCCTAGAATCCTCCAGTGAGGGGCTGGGGGCGTGGCTCAGTGGTAGAGCTCCTGCCTAGAATTCCCCAGGGAGGAGCTGGGGGCGTGGCTCAGTGGTAGAGCCCCTGCCTAGAATCCCCTGGGGAGGGGCTGGGGGCGTGGCTGGGGTAGAGCTTTTGTCTAGCATTTGCTAGGTCCTAGGTTCCATTCCCAATAGTGAGCCTCAATATAGAACAAATTAAAACAAAACAAAGAAAACGAGCAAAAATCAGTAAAATGGGGGCTGGGTTCTGGAGGGTCAGGACTAGGAATGGGGATGGCCTAGAACGGATTGTTGATGAAGAAGTGGAGGCTATGGTTGGAGCTTGTGAAAACAGGCCGAGCAGGTGGGGGAGGAGGATCCCCTGGTCTGGGGGCTCTCTGGGGCATGGGCTTAAGCAGAGCTGGCCACTGACCCTGCGCGCCTTGCTCTGGTACTTGACGGCCTTCTTGGTGTCTGACACGGCCCTCTCCACGTAGTCCACGGCGTGCTCCACATTGTACTCGATCCTGTCAATCATCTCCCCCTGCAGGACCGGGGGTACCCAAGGTCCAGGCGTCCCTCCTCAGGACCAGGAGGGAGTGCAGGGTAGGGGTTCAGGAAAGTCTCCTGAAGTCAGAAAGAGAGAGAGGAGCTGTGGGAGGAGGGCATGCAGCCTCTCACCTGTGCCACCAGGCCAGGCGTCCTGAGGACAAGACAGCTAGGGGCAGCTCCCACCGGTCCCAAACAGCAGCCATCCCGGGGTGTGGCATTGGCCATGCAGTCTCAGACAAGGTTGAGGACCATGCAGAGGGTGGCCAGCTGTGACCCTAGGAAATGGACAATGCCAGGCAGTGGCAGGGTGTGAGTGGGTGCACCACAAGCTGTGCTTTCCCTGGCCAAAGCTTACCGGGTGAGCATGAGCAAGCCTCTACTCTTTCCTTAGGGAGACAGTTCCAGAAAGCTCATGTCTGCTGTCTTCAGACATCGAAACTCTGACCAGTTCCCACAGTCCTCTTTGGGTCCCATGTCCTTCATCTGACCATAACACTGCCTCGTCAGACTTACAGCCATGTTGGGTCTCAGTCTAAGTCTGATGTCTTTTCCTCAGGGTTTCTCAGGAGGACACAGCAGTTTCCTCAGACCTCCCCACTGCTATCACAGCCCTAGAATCCTTGGTCTATCCAGGCCTGGTCTGAGAGCCTAGCACTCAGGAGACTGAGGCAGGAAGATATGGAGGATAGGACTAGTCTGGGCTACAGAGCAAAATGCTTTCTTTCTTTTTTTTTTTTTTTTTTAAATATTTATTTATTATATGTAAGTACACTGTAGCTGTCTTCAGACACTCCAGAAGAGGGAGTCAGATATTGTTACAGATGGTTGTGAGCCACCATGTGGTTGCTGGGATTTGAACTCCGGACCTTCGGAAGAGCAGTCGGGTGCTCTTACTCACTGAGCCATCTCACCAGCCCTCAAAATGCTTTCTTACAAAGGTAAAAGAAATCACAAAACACACAATATCCCTAAATGACCTTGACCAACAAACAAACAATAACAAATCTTCAACAAAGCCAGGTCTGGTGACAGCTAAAATGTTAGCACTGAGGCAGCCCAGACAGGATCCAGAGTTCAAAGTCTAGCCTGAGCTAATGAGCAAGGTTATTTCACAAAGGCAAAGGAACAAAGCCAAACCAAAACGAAAAAGTCAGCAATAAAATCCACGTCAACAAAACCAAACATAGTGGCTCACCCCTGTAATCCTGGCACTCAGGGATGAGGAGCGCCATAGGTTTGAGGCCAGCCAAGGCTAGAGAGGAAGACCCTGTCTCAAACAAAAGCAAGGGGCGGGAGTGGAGAGGTGACTCAGTTGCTGCTGTGGTTGTCTAGGATGCGGGAGGGCCCACGTTTGATCTCCAGCACTGTGTCCACTGAATACAGGCATATAGGCCTGTGAGCCCATCATGTGGGAACGAGAGGCAAGGTCCAGCAGGTGAGATGCCTTAGGGGATAAAAGCTGATTGCCACCAAGCCAGAGTTCAACCCTTGGCCCCCTATAAGAGAAAGAGGGAGCTTTTCCCTGCAAGCGCAAATGGACACAGACACAGATATAAAAAGGCAGACAAACACACAGACACACGGATATAAAAATAATTTTTTTTAAATAAAGAAGTCCAGTGTTAGACTGGAGAGATGGCTTGGATGGTTATGGATGCTAGTGACTTTTGCAGGACATTGGTTCAATTCCCAGCACCCACAAGGCAGATCACAACAATGTATAACAGCAGTCCCAGGGTGTCAGACATCCTCTTCTGGTGCTCCGTGAGTACCAGGCACTTAGTGCACAGACACGTATACAGACAAAACACCCATACACATTCAAATAATAAATATATATATAATTTTTTTAAAGTTCAAGGTTGGGCTGGTGAGATGGCTCAGCAGTTAAGAGCACTGGGTGTTCTTCTAGGGATCTGGGAGTTCAATCGCAGCACCAGATGGTGGCTCACAACCATTTACAAAGGAATTTGATACCTCTCCTGGCATGCAGGTGTGTGTACATGCAGACAGAGCACTCATACATTTAAAAAAAAAAAAAAACACTCAAAAACCAAAACAACAGCAAAAAATGAAATAAATTAATTATAATAAAACAACGAAGTTCAAGGTCATCATAAGCTACATAAGTTTGAGGCTGGCATGGCATATATGAGGTCTGTCTCCAGAACAAAACACAGCCGATAAGAGCCAAAGAGGTAAGTGAACAGTCTCACTCATATATCCAGCACTACCGGTTACCACCTCGTCTGTCTCCAACTTTGGGTTGCCCTGACCACTCCCTGAGCTCTTGGGACTGCTGGTCCCTCAGCTGGGCGTCACCCTCACTGCTCCTGGGAGCCCATCCCAGCTGGTCTGTTCCCCATACATGTGTCTGCTGGGGCACAGGAAGCCTTGAGGAGACATATATGTTATGCCATAGGCACAACCTTTCATCCCAGCAATCGTATCTCTGTGAGTTCAAGGCCAACTTGGTCTATATAGCAAGATATGGTCTCAAATTTAAATAAATAAATAAATAAAAACAGAAAGAAAATAAACTTGCAGTCGAGTCAGGAAATGGGGCTGGGACAGCTCAGTTAACAGACACCTCGCTTTTGATCCTCAGCACCCAGCTAAGAAGTCAGGCATAGTGGCATGTGCCTGTAACCTGACTTCTGGGAGCTGGAAACAGGAGGACCTGGGGTTCGCTGGCCAGCCAGCATAACTGACTTGGTAAACTCCAGATTCAATAAGAGACCCTGTCTCAAAATACAAAGTGCGTGCACACACACAAGCATACACACACACATCCACACACAATCTCAACTTTTAGGCCATTTGCTGAACATGCCTACCTAGGACTCTCCTGAGCTCCCAGCACTAGGGACTAAGCCACCTGTACTATTAGAGTCTGTGCCACCCTTTCCCACCCAATAGCCATTTACTGCCGTAAGCACCGCTCAGCTGCCCAGTTCATTGCTATGTGTTCTGCTCCTAGCAAAGCAGCCAGTTTACAGTGGCCTCTGCTATAGTTCTTGAAGCCAGGACAGGGCTGGGGTGAGGGGTGGGGCCATGCAGGGCCTAGGGGAACAAGCAGAGCCATGCAGTAGGATCCCTCGAGGCCCTTACAACAGTCTATGGTTACCTGAAGATACTCTGTCCCTCCCGGGCACGCAGCGTGTTGGGTGGAAAGGGAAGGGGTTAGTGTGGCCCTGGATGCTGCTGGCTGGGGGCCAGAGCCGCCGGATGCCGGTGACGAGGGGACTCACCTGGCTCTCCACCAGCATGGCCATGTCCATGAACATGTCGTGCAGCTCCCGGATGCTGGTCTCCAGCTTGATGATCTCACTGTGTCTGGTCTCGATCTCACTGAGGGCCTGCTTCGAGATGCTGGAGTCCATGATGATCTAGAGGGTAGAGCGGAGGGACCCTGGTGCTGAGGAGAAGGGCTGGACTGGGAGGGAGGCTATCATTATTTGTTTTTAACTCTATATGTAGGGGGCTGGAGAGATGGCTCAGAGGTTAAGAGCACTGACTGCTCTTCCAGAGGGCCTGAGTTTAAAATCCAGCAGCCACATGGTAGCTTACAACCTTCTGTACTGGGTATATACACGAGTGTGGTGTTTGAGAAGGCCAGAAGAGGGTGTCGGAGCCCCCTGGAGCTGGAGTTACAGGTGGTTATGAGCTGTCAGACATGGATGCTGGGAACCACACTCATGTCTTCCAGAAAGGCAGCAAGGACTCTCAACCACAGTCATCTCCAGGCTTGATACTTTTGTCAAGTTGACCTAATCTAGACTCACCTGGGAAGAGAGTCTCATCTCAATGAGGACTGTCTAAATCAGCTTAGCTAGGGACATGCCTCTGAAGGACTCTCTTAATTATCAATGTTAACTGATATGAGAAGACCCGGCCCACTGTGGGCAGCACCATTCCCTACATAGAAGATCCTGGGCACCGGGCATGCAAAGATTCATTCTCTCTCCGCTTTGATTGCGATGTGACTTGCTGCTTCAGTCCTGTCAGCTAAACATGACCCCCCTCCCCTGAGTTGCTTTTTGTTGGGGCTTTTTTTTTCCCCTCACAGCAACAGAAATGAGACTGGAAGAGGGGCCCGGGAGGGAGGCAGCTGAGTAGAGATATCCCAGAAGCAGCAGCCACAGCCTTTCCAACCTCCTGTTTGGCACCATTGCTAATTAGTCTCTGTGTGACTCAATTCCTGCCTGAAATAAGGAGCCGATGACACTCCCCCACACAGTGAGTGCTCACCAAGTGACTGTTTTGTTATGGCAGGCATAGTGGGGCACACCTCTAATCCCAACCCTTGAGAGGCATAAGCAGGCCAATCTCTATGAGTTCCAAACCACCCAGGCTCACACAAAGAGTTCCAGGACAACCAACGGCTACACAGTGAGACCCTGTTGCAAAAAAATTATTGCTTTCATTATTTATTGTGTATGTGTGTGTGCTCATGCAAACATGTCCAACAGTATATGTATGTATGGAAGCCAGACAGGAGTCAATTTTCTCCTTTCACGATGGGGGTCCTGAGCATCGAACCCAGATACTTGGGTTTGGCAGCAAAGTGCTTTTACCTGCGGAGCCACCCTGGTGGCCTTTATTGGGTTGTTTTGAGACAGGGATCTCATGTATCCCAGGCTGGCCTGGAACAAGCGATAGAGCCAAAAATAAGCTTCAACTCCTGATCCTCCTGCCTCTACCTCTTTAGTGCTGAAACTATAGGCTTGCAACCTTGCTGGGTTTTAGAAAGAGAAGAGGATTGAGTCTCAGGTTTCACAGTAGCAGGCAAGAACGTTAACAATCACGCTACAGCCCAGTTTTGTTTTGGGGGTTTTCGTTCTTTGTTCCTTTGTTTCTTTCTTTCTTTCTAAAAGATTTTATTTATTTTATGAGTACACTACAGCTGTTTTCAGACATACCAGAAGAAGGCATTAGATCTCATTATATATGGTTGTGAGCCACCATGTGGTTGCTGGGCATTGAACTTAACCACTGAGCCATCTCCATCTCTCCAGCCCTGGTTTTTTTTTTTTGGTTTTTGTTTTTTTGGGTTTTTTTTTTTTGGGGGGGGGTGTTTCTATTTACATTTATTTACTTATTTTGCTTTTTGCTTTTTGTTTTTGTTTTTTTTGGTTTTTTCGAGACAGGGTTTCTCTGTGTAGCCCTGGCTGTCCTGGAACTCACTTTGTAGACCAGGCTGGCCTGGAACTCAGAAATCCGCCTGCCTCTGCCTCCTGAGTGCTGGGATTAAAGGCGTGCTTCACCACCGCCTGGCAAAATAAATAAATCTTTTTTTTTTCAAAGATTTATTTATTATTATAAGTACACTGTAGCTGTCTTCAGACACACCAGAAGAGGGAGTCAGATCTTGTTACGGATGGTTGTGAGCCACCATGTGGTTGCTGGGATTTGAACTCTGGACCTTCAGAAGAGCAGTCGGGTGCTCTTACCCACTGAGCCATCTCACCAGCCCTAAATAAATCTTAAAAAGCAAAATAAGTAGCCGGGCGTGGTGGCTACTAACAAAACAAAAAACAAAACAAAAAAGATTTATTTATTTCTATTTTATGTGCATTGTGTTTTCCCTGTGTGTATTTCTGTGTGTCTATGTGTGTGTGTGTGTGTGTGTGTGTGTGTGTATATATATGTATATATATATATGTGTGTGTGTGTGTGTGTGTATATATGTGTGTGTGTGTGTGTGTGTGTGTGTGTATGAGTGTGTGCATATGGTGTGTGTGCATGTGTGTATATGCATGTGGTGTGTACGGGTGCAGGGTGCATGTGCTATGTGTGTGTGGTGTGAGTATAGACAACTTGCAGTTCTCTCTTCCACCATTTGAGTCCAACTCAGGTCTTTGGCCTGGCAGCAAGCTCCTTTATCTAATCTTAACCTGACACAACTCTTGAAATTTCACCCCTGTCACTGGCATTTATATGACCCTCAATCTGGTCCCCTCCCTTCATTTTCTTTCTTTTTTTTTTTTTTTTTTTTTTTCGAGACAGGGTTTCTCTGTGTAGCCCTGGCTGTCCTGGAACTCACTCTGTAGACCAGGCTGGCCTCGAACTCAGAGATCCACCTGCCTCTGCCTCCCAAGTGCTGGGATTAAAGGCATGCACCACCACTTCACCTGTGTGTATTTCACCTGTGTGAAGGCCTCCCTTCACTTTCGATTCAGGCTTTCTCTAAAATCAGCCTCGTTTCGCTGCAGTATCCAAACACAGCCCTGCTCCTGGGTTTGACCCACACACTGTGCTGTAGTGCGGAGGGATGTGGTTAATGAGTCCTGGTAAATGGGGAGGGGTTCACACTCACCCCAGAGGCAAAGATGGCAGGGTTCCCACTCTCCAGCATGTCTTCCAATTCCTCACTGGTCGTGGTCCGGCCGGCTGTGGGTGGGATCACACTAAGCTACGCCCTCTCCTGCGAGCTCAATAGGGTCTAGTTTCTGATCAAAGCACCACCCTCAACCACACCTCTAGCTATAAGCTCCGCCCCCATGCCGTTATTGATCCCCCCCCCCCCATTTCCAGCCACAGGCTTCATCAATGGCCTCACCCCCGCGCCCACCAGGCCATAAGCACACCACGAGGTCCTACCCAACCCCACTCTATCTAGCCCAAACCCCCATACCTAGACTCTTCATGGCACCACCCCTCCAACCCAAGTCACACCCCTAGCCACAGGCCACACCTACCACCATCTCCTGGCTCAAACCACAACCCCAGGCCCTCCCTTCCAGCCCGGACCCTGCCCCAGCTCACTGATCTCCAGCTGCCTCTGGATGCGCCCTTTGCAGCGTTCTCGGTAGTCTGACTGAGTGGCGTTGTACTCGGACATGACCTCCACAAACTTTCGGGACAGCGTGGAGTGCTGGCAGTCGGGGGCGGGGAGACAAGGGTACCGGTAGGTTAGGTAGTGGGCTCTACGGAAAACCCAGAGACTCAGGTGCCCGCCCACCCTCGCCATGGCTGCACCTGCGTCTTCCGGATCCTCAGGTCGGCTGATGAGCGGTTCAGACCTTCCTCCTGCTCGATGCTCTGCTCAATGCCTGGGGTGGGGAGGAGTGAGGAAAGGAGGCCGCTGAGCAGTTCCCTGCCTCCATGCATCGACCCCACCCATAAGTCAAGGATTCGGCTCCCCTCCCCAACCACAAGGGATGGGGGGTCACATGGAAGGCAAACTGTAATCAATAATGGACGCAGGACCAACAGCAGTCCTTCCAGCTGGGAGGTGTGTACAGCTGTGTACACTTCCGTGTGAGCACACACCCAACCCTGTGCACCCAAATGGGTGCTGTGCAGGGTCTGGCAGCTCAGGCCACTTTTGTGCAGGAAGGTGGGGAGGACCAGGTGTCTACCCCCGCTGTAGAACATGTCCCCTAAGCAGCCCTGGCCACTGGACATGCATGCATGTCTGTGAACAGAGACAAGCTATGGTCTATGCATGGATACTCTTCGGGTGGACATTTTTAATTTTAAAAAATATTTTTTAGTTTATTATTTCTATACAATTCTCATATAACCCAGGCTGTCCTCAAGCTATGTCGCCTCGGCTGTCCTGATCCTTATACCTCCATTTTGAACTGAATTCAGGACCTCACGTAGGCTAGGCAAGCGCTGTACCAATTGAGCCACATCCCCAGGTCCCCAGCCACCAGGGCGACTTACTCTTTAGCTTGGAGCGAACTTTGTTCGCTGTCTTCTTAATGTCCGACATGAGCTCCTCCAGTTCCTCCTTTGTCTCTATGAGGTGGGGGGTGGGGGGGTGGGAGGGGGATAGGAGAAGACATGGTGCCAGCTTCTAGCACTAGGAATGGGATGGAGGGCTCTGGGCAAATCCCAGCCTTGTGATCTCCCTCCTCCCCTAGGCGATGTCTTGGTCTACAGCTGCAATTCTAGGCCAAGGCCACCGGCAGCTACAGTCTCACCCTCTCTCCCACTGCCTTCCAAGAAGCCTCCCTCCTCCTCCGCTGCCTCTCCCTTCCCCTGTAGATAACAGATGGGGCTAAATTTAAGGCTGGTCGGCCCTCGCTGAGGACTGTTTACTTAACGGGTGCCGTGTGCCGGGGAGTGGGATGAGCTCGGTTCACCTGGCTTTACCGGATGGCTCAGGCGGGCAAGCAGAGACACCCACCAGGCTGAAGCACAGTGGTTCACCTTGCCTCCCAGTGAAAGCCACAGCTGACCTTGGACTCCTCTTCACAAAGCTGCCCTTCCTAGGTGGTTAGCTGCCCTGAGTGGCTGAGGCAGGGGGCACCCTGGTTTTGGGGGTGCGGGAGTAGTAACAGAACAGCAGTTTCAAAGAAATAATACCCCGGGGTGGGGGGAGGATTGTAGCCATGGAGGTGACAGGTCACTGGGGGTCAGGAGAGGTGAACAGAGGTAAGGGAAAACAGTGGCCCTTGTCCTAGCCACAGCTGTGACCTCAGGCTGGCTGAGGCCTCAGGGTGTTCAGCTTGTAGCTCTTCCAGGAAGCCACCAGGACCAGCCTGTCTTCAGGAGAAACTGGGAGCAGGTCCCAGGCAACCACCTTTCCTAACACCCTGAGGACAAGGCTTAGAGGTGACAGTGGTGGTAGTGTATGAGGATCAAGAGCCACCTACTCAGTGGAATGTGAGTGAGACAGGGCAGGGGCTCTGCAGAGCTGAGGCGGAGGGAGCCTTCCTCCCATGAACAAAAGGAAACTTGGTCACCAGCTGCTCTTGCAGTCTCAGCCTTTTTTGCTCAGACCTAAAATAGCCCAGCCGGATGGCAGCCCCCGAGGAGGGAGAGCAGCATTGATCTAGGAAAGCCCCCGACCTGCTGCCAATTTCCACATTCCCCCTTAGCTCTGCCCTGCCCCACAGCCCCGATGGGACGCCCTCTCCCCCTGGTGAGTGGCTGCATCTCAGCCTGGCACCTCTGCTCAGTTCCTAGGTACCACACCCACTCTGTAGGCCACACAGGAATGCTGAGAAATGAAGCTGAGCCGTTCCGGTACGGTGTGTATGTCCAGCAGCTTAAGGGTCCCCTTGTCAGCCCCCCTTTCCTTCAGATATAATCTCATGTAGCCCACACTATCCTGAACTTCCCGTGTAGCCAAAGATGACCCGGAACTCCTAATCTCTTTGCCTCTACCTCCCCAAATGCTAGAATGGCTACGGTCATGTGCCACCAATGCCCGGCTTATGTGCTGCTGGAGACTGAAGCCAGGACATTGTGCACGGCAGCCAGGCTCTCGATCCATTGAGCTGCATCTGAAGCTCATTGCTCTCTTCTAACCACAAAATTACCATATCACGCAGCCCACACAGGGACACACAGTGACCTAGATAACCACAGACAGAGACACACACGTCATCCTTGCCATTGTGGACACACCTTTAGGAAAAGGGATGGAGTGAGGTGACCGGACTCCCTTTCCATGCTCCTGGGTGGTCCCCCTCTCTCTTCCCCCTCCTAGATGTCTCCTTAGGTCCCAAACACTGCATTCTGTCTTCCTAGAGGCTCCTAAAATACAGCTGCCATCACAGCTCTTGGTTCAAACACATTAAACCAAAGGGCCAGAGGGAGCCTTAACTCTGGATTAGGGAGACACAAGGTCCCCCTTCCTTCTCTTGTCATATGTGAGCCACAGGGAGTTGGGACCTCCCAGCAGACATGGAATGAAGCAAGCTTCAAAAAACATGGAGGGCAGGCAGGTATGAGTTGCTGGCTAGCCTAGGTCTGAGACAGAGGACTTGCCAGTCAGTGCCTCCGTGAGCCAAGCAGTGGAAACCCTCCAGGGCAGAGGGTCTTGGCTGGGCCCTGGCAACCTGATGCATATCAACATGGCAGTCATTGTCTGAACAAAGCACCGGTGTGGTGGTCTGTGATCCCAGCACAGATGAAGCGGATGCAGGAGCCTCAGGGCATCCTTAGCAATTTAGTGAGTTCAAGACCGGCCCTGGGAGCTGGATCAGTAGGTAAAGGAGCTTGCCGCCAAGGCGAGAGACTGAATCAGTACCTGGGGCCCACGCTGTGGATGGAGAAGACCAAGTCCTGAAAGTTCAAGTCGGCCTCTGAATGTGCACATGGCACAACCTCCACCCCAGCACCACAGACAAATACAATAAATAGATGTAACTTTTAAAGGGGGGAGGGGCTGCACAGATGGCTCAGTGGTTACGAGGACCCAGGTTCGGTTCCCGACACCCACATGGTAGTTCCATTTAGTTCCAGGAGACATAATGCCCTCTTCTGACCTCCCTGGATACCTAGCACACAAGTGGTACACCTGCATACATGCTGTGCACATAAAATAAATCTAAAAATAATAATAAAAGAACAAAGAGAGGCCAGCTTGGTCTGTATGATGAGTCAGTCAGTCTCTCTCTCTCTCTCCCCCTCCCCCTCCCCCCCTCTGGGTTTTTTTGGGACAGTGTTTTTCTGTGTAGCCCTGGCTCTCCAGTTCTGTAGACCAGGCTGACCTTGAACACACAGAGATCCGCCTGCCTCTGCCTCCCTGGGAGCTCTGGGATTAAAGGCGTGTGCCACCATCGCCCGCCCAGTTGAGACAGTATCTCAAAAGACAAAACCAAGCAAAATACAGGGCACGGTGGGCCAAGAGGACACTTGACAGTTTACTGTGGTCCTGGAAGCCCACCTATGGGCACATATACCCAAACACTCACATCTACTGACACACACACAGAGTATCTCAACAGGAGTGTTGAGGTCAGGTCAAGGGGCCCTGTGTAGGACTGAAGGACTGAGTGGGACCTAAGACACACACAGGATGCCCATGTGAAGGGAGACAGGTGACTGACTTCCTGGAGCCGTGGGAATGCAGGGCTCTGGGCTACCATGGGGCAGGGTGCCAGAGCTCACAGGAAGCTCTCTGCCTGCTTGGTCAGAGCTCTACCTCAGAGTTGCCATCTGCTCCCTGGAGATCCCAGAAGGGTGGGGTTAGGCTGGGCAGCCTCCAATTCATCAGGCGACTTTCTTTCTCCCTCCATCGGTCCAACCATCCATCCACCCACCCACCACCCACCTTCCCAACTATTCATGGGCCCTCCTTCCCAGCATCCCAGGAGAGCTTCCTGCCTTTCCTGTGCCCTTAGGGGAAAGCCAGTAAGCTGGGGAGGGTGGGGCTGGCCTAGAACTCTCTTTGAAGCTGAGGAAGTCCCTGAACCTTTTTTGGGGTGGCTTGGGGGGAGGAGAATCCTTCAACCACTGCCTGCTGGGATCACAGGTATGTCCCGCCATCCCTGGCCATAGCCAGTCTTCACAGCAGGTCAATGTCTACTGGTGACAGTGGGCGCTGACTTAACTCCAGCCCAGTGCAAGGAACCCTGTCTTCTACACATGTAGATCTAACACCCCTCTGCCCATCACACCCCAGTGCAGGGTAACTGGAGCTCAGGGGGCCCGTCTTCTCGCTTACTCTCATCGGGGTTCGGGGAGGCCAGGATGGCGCTGTGTTTCCGCTTCACCTCCTCCACGTTTTCGGCAATCTTGTCAATAAAGCCCCGGATCTCTTCCACCTGCAGACCCAGGTCAGAGAGGTTAGGAAATCAGAAGAAAGATGGGCCAGCACTGGGGGTTGGGAACAGCTCCTGGACAGCGCCAAGCATAGACTCTGTAAAGCATTGGCCTATTCACCCTCAAACTGGCTCACACTGGAGCACCCCCACCCCGGGGGGGTTGTATGAGGGGGATGATGGTGAGCAGGGGTTGGGTGCATGAGAGTCCTACACTGGCTCATGAGTGAGGAATGGTAGGTACAAGAGGGGACATTGAGGAGCCTCGTTCCCACCTGTTCAAAGAATTCATCCATGAAGCGGTCTCGGTCCACAGTGACAGTGACATCGTCGTCGTCATCGCTGTCCTTGGCCTGGACAGGGTTGAGCACATGTGAGAGAATATTCGTGGGCCTCCCGAGAGCCCAAACTATGAGCCATCTTCACACGTAGCTCAGTGAGGCTCTTTGGACATTTGTCTTCTTCTTGGGAGTCCCAGAGACAGACAACCTGCGCCCCACAAGCCACAACATGCCATGTCCCCTACCAGTAGTTATGAGACTTGGTCAGTGGTCCCTAAAACTGAAGCCAGCCAATAGGTTGCTGTCTGAGTTAACTGAGCCTTGAGCCCCACTGGGGTCTCCAAATTCTGCCTCACGGACTCCCTGCAAGCCAGGACTCATTGACCTGTGATCAATGGTCTTTGTTTTGTTCTGTTTTTAGACAGTGGCTCACTTTGTAGCCTGGGCTACGGTTAAACTCCTAACCTTACCTCAGCCTCTTGAGTGCTGGCACTGTGGGCGTGTGCCACCATGCCTGCTTCTCAATTAAAATGGAGCTCAGTGTCTCCAAGACCTGTTGGTCCCAATGTCCCCAAAGCAGCCATACAAAAACCACCAATCACCAGCTAGGGAATAATTAGACTAGGCGTCTGCCTTCTGGCCACAGTTACTTCCTTTTCCTTTTTCATATGTGTGTGTGTGTGCACATGTATATGTGTGCATGCTGCCCATATGTGTACGCATATTTGTACACGTGTGGGTGCACATGCAGGCGAAGGCCTGAAGCTGACGTTCTCCGTCGCTCATCCACCTCATTTATTGAGACAGGATCTTTCAATCAAACCCAGAGCTTGCTGATTGGATGAGGCTAGTCTTGCTAGCCAGCTTGCTCGAAGGATGCCCTGTCTCTCTTCCTTCTGTGGCTGGATTTACAGGCGGGCTGCCACACTCACGCGGCATGGGTTCCGGGGATCTGACCTCGGGTTCTCTTGCTTCTGCAGCAAGCATTTTAACTGTTGAGTAATCTCCCCAGCCCTGGCCATGGTCTTCCTATCCAACAGAGCTGGAGTCAGCCAGGGTCATGAGCTCAGTCCAATGTCCTTCCCACAGCCAAGGTACACCAGCGTGACCCTAGAGCAAGAACTGTCACCTACGGGACGGAAGCTCAGGGCTCACAGAGGGTACTGCCTGCTCTCTCAATGAAAGCCTGGCTCAGGGACGTACCATGCTACAGGACTGATGTTCTTCCGTGATGTGGGGATAGTGATAACTGACTGTAGGGGCAGAGGACTCAGAGCAAGACACAGGCGTCCCCGTTTCGTAGTCAAAGCAAGACCAGCAGAATGGCTGAATACAAGAGAGAGCGGCTGGAAGCTTTTCTGGAGGCAGCTCTGAGGGGCCCCTCCCATCTCCAGATCACACCTCCTCCCCCGGGCAGCTAAAATAAACCCCCACTGTGCTCCTTCTCCCCGGGAGCCTGTGGTCTCCAGCAGGTGGCCATCCCTCCCCCATCCTACAGACAAGGAAGTATTGTCACACTTAGAGGCCATTCCTGGACCGGGGTTGAGTCACACAGGGCACTTTGTAGGGAAACTGAGGCATGGCACAGCCTGCAAGAGCTCTGTTCCCTGTCACCAGCCAGCCAGCCAGGTCCTTAGCAGTGGAACTGGGGCTCCTGCCATTCAACCTCCTGCAAGCTCAGGGGACCCGGAAAAGGACTGGGGTGCTAAGAAAGGTGGAACGAGAAAGTTCTATTGACTTTGATTTTTTTTCTTAGTTACTTAACATTTTTAATTTTAAAAACATTACATGTAATTGTGGTGTATGCAGGAAGGCATGCATACACCATGTATAGGTAGGTAACGCTCCTGACCTAGGTCAGAGATCAAACTGTAGGAGTTGGCTCTCTCCTTCCACCATGTGGGTCCTGGGGATTGGACTCAGATCACTGGGTTTGGCAGCAAGCCCCTTTACTCACTGAGCCATCTTGCCTGATCCTTTATTTTCATTTGTTGAGACAGGGTCTCATTTAATCCAAGATAGTCACCAACTCAATGTGAAACTGAGGATGGTTTTAAACTCCTGATCCTTCTGCCTCCATCTCCTAGGTCCTTAGAATTATAGCCATTTTACCACCATACCCAGTTTCCAGTTCTCTCCTCTGGGAATGTCCAAAGCTGGGCAGGCTAGCGCCTTCCTGTAATCACAACAGTACTCCAGAGGCTGAAGTGAGAGGATAAGGGGGAGTTCGGGACTAGCTTGGGCTACATGAGATGCTGTATCAAAAGGCTAAAATGGCCCCAGAGAGCTGGCTCATCAGTTAAGAGCTCATTTGCTTTTATAAAGGATCAGAGTTTTGGTTCCCAGCACCCACAAGAGGCAGCTCACAACCACTGTAATTCCACCTTCAGGGGATCTGGTGCCCCCTGCTGGACTCTGCAGGCATTGCACTCAAGTGCACATACCCGCTCAAAGGCATAAGTATATACTTAAAAAAAAATTAAAAATAATAAAAAAAATGCACTAAAAAAAAAGAGCTCAGTTGGTAGAGGGCCTAGAGTGCATGAAGCCCTGGGTTCTGTCCCTAACACTTCAGAAGCCATGGGCCAGCCTTGCTGAGCCCCCTGCTCCACTCTTGGAGCCTTGGGTTGCCATTCCTCACACAGGCACTTCTCCTCTCTAGAATCTGTCTAACCGTTCCCATCGCCTCCCGAGGGCTGGACTAGACTGAAGACCGGTGGGGACATGGCCAGACCTCATCCACAAGGGCAGAGCTGGGAAGGGACCATTCAGGGGAGACTCTGAAGGCGTCATTCAGAGTGTCCCCAAAGCCAATCAGAAGGTGTGGGTCAGACCTCCCCACTGTGGTAAAAACCTGTCATGGCTCTCAAAGCCCATAGGAATTATCTTTCCCAAGTCCCTCTTCCACGGTCTTAATCTCCTCTCAAGCTACTGTGATGAACGTCCTGAGAACAGGCACCTCAGCGGAGAGAGGGTTTATTTTAGTTCACAATTCCAGGTTACAAAAGTCATAGCGGCAGGAGCTCAAGAGACTCAGTCACATCACATCCAGTAAAGAGCAAAGAGAAGGTCTAGAGAGATGGCTCGGTGGTTAAAAGCACCTGTTGCTTTTGCAGAGGACCTGAGTTCGATACATAGTATCCACATGGTGTCTCACAACCATCCACCCTTATTCAGTTCGGGATCTAAGGAATGGTGCCACCCACAGTGGGCTGAGTTTTCCCACATAAACATCACACAGCCCCAACCAGCCTTGCCCATGGGCCAAGCCAATCCAGACAAACTGAAGATCAAGTCTCTTCCCAGGTTGTGTCAGGTTGATAATTAAAGCTGGACAGTAGTGGCCCGTGCCTTTAATCCCAGCGTTTGGGAGGCAGAGGCAGATGGAACTCTATGAGTTGGTCTACAGAGCAACTTCCAGAGCAGCCAGGACCACAACAGAGAAACGCTGTCACGTCAGCCATCACTGCCTCGCTCCTTCAGGGCTTCTCACTCAGACCTTTCTGTTTCCTTCTCTCCTCAATCCAGAGACTGCACAGTCCCTATGAGCATCTTCCTGCCCCTGCAAGCCACTCTCTGCTTGCCCCGTGCTTCCATCCCTTCCCTCAGATGCTGCCTCTATTAGGGAGACCTCCCTCAAGCCTCCGGTTTCCCATACACTATTCATGTCCTTGGGAGCCACAGCCATACTTTATGCCCTCAGGGAGCTGAGGAGAATTCCATTGCCTCTGCCTGTGTGCCTATGACAGAGCGCTCCATCACCACCTTACCCAGACGGCTCTGCTCGTGTCTAGAAGGCAACAAACACTGTTTGGCTCTCTTTTCCTCCCTGTGGCTTGGCTCTCTGCTATCAAGAACGTTTTCACGTCTCCCCCCTAGGGTGGCTGTATCAGAGATCTAACCATCTTGCCAGTGTTCGCTCCTCACCGGGAGTGTACGTTCCTTTTCTTCTACAGAGGCCCCAGACTTGTTCTGTCCTGCCTCTCTCTGTCCTCTGTCGCGCACAGTACACAAAAGGAATCTGCTGAAGTCTGAGTAGTGTCAAAAAAACGCTGACCAAACTGGGCACTGGTGGTGGCCCACGCCTATATGCCAGCATTCAGAAGGCAGAGGCAGGTGGTTCTCTGAGTTCGAAGTCTACAGAGTGAGTTCCAGGACAGCCAGGGCTACACAGAGAAACCCTTTTTCAAAAACAAAACAAAACAAAACAAAAAATGGGGGGAGGGCCTGGGGGACTTTTGGGATAGCATTTGAAATGTAAATGAAGAAAATACCTAATTAAAAAAATTAAAAACAAAACAAAAACAAAAACAAACCAAAGCTGACCAGGATGGATGGTCCAACTCTATTAATATAGCCAGAGATCACATGATCAGTGCAGGCTGGCAAGATTGCTCAGCAGGTCAAAGAGCTTGCCTTACATCCCCGATGACCTGAGTTCAATGACCTGGGTTCAATTCCTAGAATCCACATTTTAAAAAAAAAATCTGGATGCAGTGCCTATTATTTGAGATCTCGGTGTGCTTACCGGGTGGGGGTGGGGGGATGGAAGCGGGGCCAGAAGAACCCACTGGAAACCTACAAACACACATAAGCGGTCAAGCTGAAGAAATAAGAGAGACCCTGGCTTAAAAACAAGGCGGGAGCTAGTGAGGTGGCTAAGCAGGCAAACACACCTGCTGCAAGGTCTGATGACCCACGCTGGATCCCTAGAGCCCACAGAAAGGTGGACGGACAGAGCTAACGATACAAAATCGTTCTCTGACTTCAACACATAAGCCATAGCAAGCACACCCCGACACAAGAGACAGAGGAAGGAAGGGAGGGAGGGAGGGAGGGAGAGAGAGAGAGAGAGAGAGAGAGAGAGAGAGAGAGAGAGAGAGAATACAGAAGAGAGAAAACTGAAACAGTTTAGGTTTTTGTTTGTTTGTTTGTTAGTTTTTTGTTTTGTTTTGTTTGTTTTTTTCGAGACAGGGTTTCTCTGTATAGCCCTGGCTGTCCTGGAACTCACTCTATAGACCAAGCTGGCCTCGAACTCAGAAATCCACCTGCCTCTGCCTCCCGAGTGCTGGAATTAAAGGCGTATGCCACCACGCCCAGCAAAACTGAAACAGTTTAAAATTTATAATCATTTAATACTTCTTTCCATGGAAACCCCAAACCCTCCTCTGCCCGGTCCTGAAGGTTAGAGTAAGGGCACAGGAAGGATCTCCCCTGTTTCCTTTGGTTCCCTCTCCGGGTTTTCTTTTTTTTTTTTTTTTTTTTTTTTTTTTAAAGATTTATTTATTTATTATATGTAAGTACACTGTAGCTGTCTTCAGACACTCCAGAAGAGGGCAGATCTTGTTACAGATGGTTGTGAGCCACCATGTGGTTGCTGGGATTTGAACTCCGGACCTTCAGAAGAGCAGTCGGGTGCTCTTACCCACTGAAGCCATCTCACCAGCCCCTCTCTCCGGGTTTTCTTGAGTCAGGGTCTCTATTCACAGGGCTAGTCTCCAACCCCCATCTCCCTGCCTCTGTTTCCCTAGTAGTAGGATTACAGATATGGGCCACGATGTTCCTCCCAGACACACACTTGACCAAAACAAAATCAGGTCACCTGGCTCAGCTGGCTATCCTGGCATGCCTTCTTCCTGGAGTCTTGACCAGGATTGGCATGCTACATGAACACACAGTGGTTACCCAGGCACCAGGAAGGTGGCGCAGTTGGCAGACTGCCTGCCTACCATGAATGAAGCCCCTGGTTTGATCCCGAGCACCTAATAAACCGAATGTGGTGGTGCATGTCCGTGATCTTAGCACGTGGGATGGCAGAAGCAGGAGGATCAGTTCAGGGTCATCCTCGGCTACATAGCAAGCTCAAGGCCAGCCTGGGCTACATGAGACCTTGTCACAAACAAACCGACAAGCCCCAGTGAGCAGTCAGATATCTGCTGGGTGATTAAGGACCCATTTGGCGGTAGTGGACGCTATGGAGAAGGGCGGGATAACGGCAAGGACGTGGTGAACTTTGGCATGGAGGCAGCAGCTGGACCCATGAGGTAAGTGCAGATCAAGGCGCAAACATCTTATGGACAGACACTCGCAGAAGTCATACAGTACAGATGCCTTGCTGCCAATCTGGCCAGAGCCCTCTCCACAAACTTGAAACCCTTCAGTGCTCAGGAACTCCAAACCAGAAACATGGGAACATCTTTACCTACTTCCTTCCTTCCTTCCTTTCTTCCTTCCTCCCTTCGTTCTTTGTTCTATGAGGCAGGGTTGGGCTATGTAGCCCAGGCTACCATAGAACTCCTCTTGCCTCCACCTCTCAAATGTGCCACCTGCATGACACAAAGCCCTCGGTTTTCCCTCTCTTTCACATATCCTAACAGTTTGATTCTTCCTGGCAGGATTTGTTTATTTATTTTTTTTAAAGATTTATTTATTTATTATATGTAAGTACATTGTAGCTGTCTTCAGACACTCCAGAAGAGGGAGTCAGATCTCGTTACAGATGGTTGTGAGCCACCATGTGGTTGCTGGGATTTGAACTCCGGACCTTCGGAAGAACAGTCAGGTGCTCTTACCCACTGAGCCATCTCACCAGCGTCCCCTGGCAGGTTTTATTGTTTATTCCCTGGTTGTTGGTTTGGTTTGATTTGGTTTGGTTTGGTTTGGTTTTTTGACCCGGATTCATACCCAGAACCATTTAGGAGAAGAGTTAAAAATCTTTTTTTCCCAGGCGGCTGGAGAGACCACTCAGCAGTTAAGAATTCAACATTGGTCAGCTGAGCCAGCCCACTGGCCAAGGCCAGCCTCTTAACTGGAGGTGAAGTTCAGACTCAGGTTCAGTTCTCAGCATCCACATTGGGCAATTCACAGGGCCTGTAACTCCACCTCAGGGGATCCAACGCCCTCTTCTGGAATCCTGGGGCACCTGCACACACGTGCATTTATCCACATATCCTAAAAATCCTCCAGTGAGGGGGCTGGGGGTGTGGCTCAGTGGTAGAGCCCCTGTCTAGAATCCAGTGAGGGGGCTGGGGGCGTGGCTCAGCGGTAGAGCCCCTGCCTAGAATCCCCCAGGGAAGGGCTGGGGGCGTGGCTCAGTGGTAGAGCCCCTGCCTAGAACCCCCCAGTGAGGGGCTGAGGGCGTGGCTCAGTGGTAGAGCCCCTGCCTAGAATCCCCCAGTGAGGGGCTGGGAGCGTGGCTCAGTGGTAGAGCCCCTGCCTAGAATGTATAATGCCCCGAGACTGATCTCCAGCACTGCAAACAAACATGACAATGTCCACTGAGGTCGTGGTAACTAATTCCAGCATACAGGAGTCAGAGGCAGAAAGATCAATGTATGTTTAAGGCTAGTCAGAGTTAAAGCAAAATCTTGCTCAAGAACAACAAGTAAACCATCAATGCAAAAAGAAAACCCCCACACATCCTCCCTGGACCAATGAGACATCTCAGCGGCTTGCCACAAAGCATAATGACCTAAGTTCAACCCACATAGTGAATAGAAAGAATGGACTCCTGGACGGTGGCCTCTGACTCCCATGGGCACACTGTGGTTCTTGTGTGCCCCTTCCAAACAAATACAAAACAAGTAAATGTACAGATAAGAACAGCCTCCACCTCCCGTTAAGAGGCGGGCCTTGGCCAGTGGGATGGCTCGGCGCGGGAAAGCCCTTTCCACACAAGCCTGGAAACCTGAGTTTGATCCCTGGGACCCACACAAAGGTGGAAGGAGAGAACCACCCCACCCCCACCACCCGCCGGAGTCCGCCCGAGTTGCCTCTGACCCTCTGAACTCCAGGAATTTGCAGGGCTTAGGAGTAACTGCCTTTCCCAGCAAAGATACTGAGGAAGACGGGACCTCACCACTGAGGACAGGGGACCGGAAGCTGTCCCTCGCGGTGCTGAGGACAGTCTCCGTGGTCTTCCTGGCAGAGACTCCTGTATTCTAGGACACTTTTTCTCCAGGAAGCCAGTGTGATTGCTCTGGGAGGCGCAGAGGCTGGGGGATGGCAGCAGGCCAGCCAGCAGGGTTGATTCATCTGTTGAGCCCAGCCAGCTCTGCTGTCTACCTACAGGGCTATTTTATTTTTCTCTTCCTCTTTTTAGTGACTAATCAAAGTCAGTATCGCTAGTGTAGAGAGGCCCAAGCTCCAGACAGGGATATGCAGAGAGAGGCAGGCTGGGTCCCCAGAAAAGCAAGCTCCCATGTCCAGCCTCGCATCCCGTCTCCACCCCGGGGCTTGGTGACTCTTGCAACTCCACTTCCAACTTAAGGTCCCTGCCCAAGGCTCAGTGTCCTTCACAGACCCCAGAAAGGGGTTGTGCAGGGATGTGGACCCTTAAATAACCCCCTGGTCCTCTTTCAACCGTATGTTTGTGTTAAAACCAGCAGTTTGACGAGACCAGTGGTTCTCAACCTGTGGGTCGTGACCCAGGGGTGCTGGATGACCTTTCCACGGGGGTCACAAGTCAGAACCATC
This sequence comes from Mus musculus, assembly GCF_000001635.26. Classification (NCBI taxonomy): domain Eukaryota; kingdom Metazoa; phylum Chordata; class Mammalia; order Rodentia; family Muridae; genus Mus; species Mus musculus. The sequence continues at coordinate 135,028,722 of NC_000071.6, read as the reverse complement.
ATTACACTACGGTTCATTACAGTAGCAAGATGACAGTTATGAAGTCGAGACGTAAATAATTTTCTGGTTGGGGGGGTCACCACAACCTGAGGGGCTGTGTTAAAGGGTCTAAGAGTTGTGAGCCACTGGAGGAGATGGTCCTGTAAGTCACCCCAGATACACACCTGCTCAGGCAGGGTGTCCTCTGAACCTGCTCCCAGGGAGCTGGAGAGGAGTAAGGAAACCATACATTAAGTCTGCGGTCTCCTCTAGTAAGGGGAGCTCCATTCCAATCTCTGCTTCTCTCTCTCTCTCTTCCTTCCTTCCTTTCTTCTTTTTTCATTTTTCTTTTTTCCTTTCTTTCTTTCTTTCTTTCTTTCTTTCTTTCTTTCTTTCTTTCTTTCTTTCTTTCTTTCTTTCTTTCTTTCTTTCTTTCTTTCTTTCTTTCTTTCTTTCTTTCTTTCTTTCTTTCTGACATGGTATCACGTAGCCCAGGTTGGCTTTAACTGCTATGCAGCCAAGGACGGCCTTGACCTCCTTATCCGTTTGTCTCCATCCACCGAGTTCCGGGATTACAGGCCTACGCCACTAAGTCTAGCTAGTGTCAGTTCCATCTTATGAATGAGAGAAGACAGACTAAGCACAACTAAGCATAAGACAGAGATGGTACGTAGAGGAGCTGGAGACTAGTGGTGGACAAGGAAAAAGGAAACCCTGGGCTTCCTCTTCCAGAAAATTCTGCCCGTCCTATATCTCATGAAACATGGGTACCAGGTGTGAGGGGTCCTGATATCTATCCCCTCCCGGTGTGCTTTTTAAAAAGAATTTTTGATACTAGGGTTGAACCCAGGACCTCACATATGCTAGGTAGGTGCTCTACCACTGAGCCACGCCCCCAGCCCCTCACTGGGGGATTCTAGGCAGGGGCTCTACAACTGAGCCATGCCCCCAGCCCCTCACTGGGGGATTCTAGGCAAGGGCTCTACCACTGAGCCACGCCCCCAGCCCCTCCCTGGGGGATTCTAGGCAGGGGCTCTACCACTGAGCCACGCCCCCAGCCCCTACCTGGGGGATTCTAGGCAGGTGCTCTACCACTGAGCCACGCCCCCAGCCCCTCAATGGGGGATTCTAGGCAGGGGCTCTACCACTGAGCCAAGCCCCCAGCCCCTCCCTGGGGGATTCTAGGCTTGAGCTACATCCCCAGGTCTTATATTTTTAACTTTTTTTAAAGAGTTTTTTTAAAATTTAAGTGTATATTTTGCTCACATATATGTACCACGTGTGTGCCTGGTACCCAGGAGATAAAAGAGACAGGGTTTCTCTGTGTAGATCTGGCTATCCTGGAACTCACTCTGTAGACCAGGCTGGCCTCAAGCTCATAGCCACCTGTCTCTGCCTCCCGAGTTCTGGGATTAAAGGCGTGCGTCACCACCACCCGCCTAAAGCAGGTTCTCTTAGCTTCTCCTTTACATTTTTATTCGAGACAGGCTCTCATTAAGTTGCTGAGGCTGATCTTGAACTCCCAATGTAGTTCAGACTGACCTTGAATTTGAGATGTTCCCAATCCAGCATCCTGAGTAGCTAGCATGGCAGATACGTATCAGGAGACACTGCAGGTCTGATGCTGAAATCGTTCATTTGGGGGAAGGTCTAAATTCCCATCACGGGCCCCTCCTCTGGGATCACACCCGGTCTCTGCCTTCAGAGGGCCACACATGTATCTCTTACTTTCAGGCTGGCTTGCTCTGACTGCCCCTGCAATACCTATCCTCTACTGCCTGTAGTAGATCCCTGGGTCATGCTAGCCCCACCCAGAAGTGACCAGTGATCTGGGAACACTCTGTGTTTTCATGGGAACAGAATTCTCCAGAAGAAAATGAAGGCCTGGGGCTGGGGCTGTTGTTCAAGTTGGTAGAGTCGTATGATCAGCAAGGACCTGACTTCCACCCCAATCTCTAGGTAAACTGAGCTTGCAACCGTGCATGCCCGAAATCCCAGCACTGGGACTCAGAAGCAGAAGAACTGCATGTAGTTTGAGGCTACCCTCAGCTACATAATGAATTCCAGGCCAGCCTGGGGATACTTAGTATATCTGTGTTAAGGGGAGAAAAAGAATAATGAAGAAAAGAAAAAGAAAGAGAGAGAGAGAGAGAGAGAGAGAGAGAGAGAGAGAGAGGAAGGAAGGAAGGAAGGAAGGAAGGAAGGAAGGAAGGAAGGAAGGAAGGAAGGAAGAAAAGAGAATCAGTAGGCGGGTACCTACATAACCACCACTCTAGTGTTTGAGAGGTGGAATCTGCCTGATCATGAGTTACCAAGGCCAACCTTGGTAACATAACAAGTTTAAGATCAGCTCTTTTCTCACAAATGAAGGGAAGGGAGGAAATGAGGGAGACCTTGAGTTTTGGGGATGAGGCCTCTTTACATCCCACGTTAGGAGAATACCATACTTAACTCTCTCCCCAGTTGTGTGATCCTGGACCAGTCTTGGCCTCTGAGGGGTTAAGCTTCCATGGGCCTATCTACAAGGCTAGGGGGAGGCTGCTGGCCCCTTCAGGATCGATTTCAAAGTGCAATCTGCAGATCTGGGAGAGGCGGGGCTGAAGATGGCAAGAGGGCCGGGCCCAGCCTACAGCACAGCGGCAAGGAAGCACGCCAGCTCTTTCCCCAAGTGTGACTTTTATAAATAAGCTCCCTTCTTCTCCTTCCTTCCAAATGTGGTGGTGCTGGGTGGGGGAGAAAGAGGAGGAGGAGGAGGCAGAGGAGGAAACGGGAGGGAAAGCTGGAGCAGGCACACAGATGCCCTGTGTGCGTCCTGCAGCAGCAGCACCAGGTGCCTCCATCCCTGGTGACCCTGACTCCTGGGCTTCAGGGGTTCCTGAGAACTCCAGCCACAGTCGAAAGTCTGAGGAAGTCTGAGGACCTCTCCTCGAGCCCCAAGAAGCTGGGTGCTGAGTTTCCCCCTTTGTCATTTCTTATGGATCCCACGCTACATAGCATCAAAATCCCTGTGAAGCTAAGGACGATGGTGAACTGAGGGTCCTTCAGCCTCCATTTGGAGAGTGCTGACATGGTTGACAGGTGCCCCCTCTCCCCCACTCCCCTGCAAATGTCTACAAGCCGAGCTACCTTTCTAGTTCCGAGTGTCCTCTTTGCATCTCACAAACTGGAACTCCAGGAGAGCAAGGGATTTCTAAGAATGACAGCAGCCCCCAAGACTATTTCACCCCAGCCATGCTTGGAACAGCTAGGACCACTCCCTTCCCAACCCCGGTCAAGGCCAGATAGCTGAGAGGACTGTCTCTAGTGGATTTGATGCCTGGGTTGGGTAGAACGCATATAGCGTTAGTTTGAAGTCAAGTTTGTCATCGCTATGCAGGGCTACCCAGGACAGTGTTGGGGCCATAGCTCTAGGTTCAAGCTTTTTACGACCCAAGCTGTCTGACCCTGATCAACTGACCACTCCTCCAACAAACAAGTGGGCCACTTTTGCTGTGCCTCAGTTTCAGCTTTAGCAGAGAGGCTGAAGGCTGATAAGCGAAAGGCTGCTACCACGTGGAAAGGCCTGTGTTCGTGGCTTGTGGTTTCCTCATACAATCATGACAGTCACACGGGTTGGGGCACACGTTGGGGTGACCACATCACTGCCATCTATCACCTGGACATGCTATCTGATTCAATCTGTCACCAGTCTGACACAATAGTGTGTGCTGTCATCTCAGCACTCATGAAGTCGAGGCAGGAGGATTGCTTTGAGTTTAAGACCCAATGAGACTATATAGTTCCAAGCCACCCTGGGGTACAGAGAAGGATTTTACATAAAAAAAAAAAAAAAACAAAAAACCGTAAAACATAAAAACACCGGAAACTTGAGGGCAACGACAAGGGGCGGGTGGGGAAGTGTTTAAACACTATATATGACTTGAAAGGCTGTCTGTTTCCTTTGAAATAGATGAGGCACTGGGCATCCAGCCAGGAATAATACAGGTCTGAAGGCATGTGGGGGTCGCTTGCAGGTCAGGAACAGGATGAAGGCTAGACTGGAGAGCATAGATATGGCTGGTATTATGGTAGAGGGATCCAGGCACAGATGGAGAAGCTAGGCAGAAATCACAGCCATTAGGTCAAAAGCCCCAAAACAAAACTTTCTATGAAGGGCTGTAAGTGGGGCACAAGATGAGAGGGATCTAGGACGCCACCCAGCTTGGGGGGACACCCAGAAATCAACGGGTGGGGTTTGCTGAGGAATCAGATATGACAATCTGATGTGGCGCCCTTATTTAACCCTCTCACGGGAGAGCTTAATTTCTGTCCCTCTAGGGTCTGAGGCCAGAGAAGGGCACTCCCCTGTGTTAAAAGTGGGGTCTCATGATTGAAGGATCATGGGCTCTGACTTAGAACCTTTCTACTGCCTTCTACTCATCTCGAAACCCCGCCCTAAGAGCCACACCCCAGAGGCCTCTCTCACACAGGTAGGAAAATAGATCCAGGTCGCAGTTAGACCTGGCAATCCGGGAAGGGTCTGGGAAATGACAGCCTGGGTTGCCTGGAAGCCCAAAGGTGGACCAAGGGTAGATATGGTTGAGTCCTTTAATCCAGAGCAAGCCGGGTATCCCTAAAGCGACCAGGGTGGATCGGGAGCCACAGGTGATGGGAGCCACAGGTGATGGGGAGCCCCAAGAGACGGCTCCCGCAGAGGCCACCCCCACCCGGCGGCCTCGTTTCCGCAGCGCGCCCAAGGATGGGGTTGGGAGGGGAACTCTGGGCAGGGGGGTGGGAAGGAAACGAGAGGTTCAGCCTCCAGGGGACAGTGCAAGGACGGTGACAAGCGGGCGAAGAACGGTCACGATTTTGCATCCCGCCACCGAAACCCCTTAACAGCCCTCCAAATCGCCCCAAACAGGAACGCCCTGAAAAGTTCCTCAAAACCCCAGGTTCTAGCCATCAGTCCCGGTGCTGAAGGGCTCGAGTCCGTGACCAGAAGTAGATCGGAGGGGTGGGACTCCCATGGGGGTTCGAGGGTCCCTCAGCTTTGCAAGGCTCCCTCCGTCCCCTTGTAGGTGCCTCGGTGGCATGCCGGAACAAAGTGGAGAATTACAAGACGCCGGGTGAGCGGCGCACGAGGATCGGACTCACCGTGCGGAGCTCCTGGGTTCGGTCCTTCATGCTCCCGGGAGTGGCAGTAGGCGCCGGCTGCAACCGAGTAAGTCCCGCATGCGCGGATGCCGCCCCGCGGCTGCGCAGCGCCAGCCCGCGCCCCGCCCCAGTCCCTGGGACCCCCAAGCCCAACCCCAGCTGGCCACGCCCATCATGCTTCCACGCCCGGATATATCCCGCCCAGGGCTCCGCCTACGGGGAGCGCAAAGGGGTACAAACCCAGCCCTCGGGACCTGGTTCCTCCCCTCGTCAACTAGTGATCTCTGTCTAGATGCAGCTCCAACTCCTTGGCCCTTCTCTGCCCCAGCCCCCACCTCTGCTCAGCCACCCATTATCTAGATAGACCCTGGATTCTGACTCTTAGAGTCCTTCCTTTCCCCTGGATTTGCTGGAGTGGAACCCTTTCCACTTTGTTCAATGATAGTCTCACTGTGTAGCCCAGGCTAGCCTTGAACACCTGCTCCTACCTCAGCCACAGGAGTACAGGTTTTGCAGACATGAGCCTCAATGCCAGGTTTGAAAATCCCTTCTTGAACCGACCCCCGGCAACCCCCTCCAACCACCCATCCTGTCCTGAGATGGCTGAACAGGTAAAGATGCTTGCCACTAAGCTTAAAGATCTGAGTTCCAGCGGGGTGATGATAGCACATGTCTTTAATCCTAGTAGGCAGATCTCTGAGTTCAAGGCCAGCCTGACCTACAGAGCAAGTTCCAGGACAGCCAAAGGTACGCAGAGAAACTCTGTCTTGAAAAATAACAAACAAACAAACAAACAAACGATTGGAGTTCTAGCCCTGGGCCCCACGTGACTGAAGAAGAGCATTGGATTCTGTAAATTGTCCTCTGACCGCCACATGAGTGAGCTCCGTGCTTCACATATATGCAACCACACGATGGAGGCAGGAGGCACATGGCCAAGTGAATATAAAGTAAAATAAAGCCCTCTCTGTAGTGGTCAATTCTAAACCTTCCCACCTTTCTGAGCACCCCCCTGTCTCCAGACCGGGTTGCTGCCTCTTTACTCTCCCCAGAGTTTCTCAGCTCACCTGTTCGATTCAATTTGACTGCCTTTCTCTTTACACACAATACATACATACATACATACATACATACATACATACATACATACATACACAAACAAATAAATGAAATGTTTAAGATATTTAAAAGGAAAAAAAAAAAAAGCTTGCCACCCCCACCCCTCCATGCCTCCAGCCCGGAGTTCAAATGCCAGGCCTGACGTCTTATTTCCTGTGTGGAAGCTGTAGGCTGTTCAAACCTAGGCCCAGTGGAAAGATCTCAGTGGTCCCTGCAGAGCAACGTGAACGGTATGCTGGTCCCTGTAGAGCAACGTGAAGAGCCTGCCGGTTGGCAGACATGTACCTTTTAGCTTCCTGCCAGCATCTTGTTACAGAGTACACACACACACACACACACAGACACACACACACACAAGTGGTCTCAGGCTTTCTTGACCCCAAGCCAAGCACACCCACACCTCCTTGTACACTAGAGTTACCAAGGCACGGTTCTGGATTGGATCCAGCCTCCTGCTGCCCAGTGTGTCTGGCCCTGGCACCTCTCCCAGACTTTCAGTGCAGGTTAGATGGCTGGCTGACAGGCACGCTGGGACACGGGCTCAGCCTCCCCTCCGTCCCTAGAAAAATCTGACAGGAGACAAATGTGTCCTGGCACGGGAGAGAGCCATAGCCTTTCCGGTTGTCTAGACATCAACATTATGCTATATTTTATTTTTAATATTTGTTACATCATTTATTTGTGTGCATGAGAATGCCACGGCTTACACAGAGAGGTCAGGACAACTTGCTGGAGTCAGTTCTCTGCTTCTGCCTTGTGTGTCCCAGAGACCAATCCAAGTCCTTAGGCTTAGCAGCAAGTGCCTTTACTCAATGAGCTCTCTCTCTCTCTCTCTCTCTCTCTCTCTCTCTCTCTCTCTCATACACACACACACAAGCTGGCCTCAAACTTGCTATGTACCTGAAGATGACCTTGAATCCCTGATCTTCCTCCCTCTGTATTGTTCCCCTACTCCAAGGTCCCCAAACAAACCAGGTAGGCATATTGCAACCAGACTTCACCGTGGGCTACCAATGAGTCTATTGGCCTTACTCCCATTGGTGAGGGGTTTCTTCCAGGTGAATAGATGCTCCCTCAAGCTACCCCCTCCCCACAGTGGTCTGAATGGGAATGGTCCCCACAGATCCACAGGGAGGGGTAGCCTTGTTGGAGGAAGTGTGTCACTGTGGGAGTGGGCCTTGAGGTTATACATGCTCAAACTATGCCCCGGGAGGTTCACGGTCTCCGTCTACTGCCTGTGGATCAAGATGTGGATCTCTCAGCTCCTTTTCCAGCATCACTGCTGCCTGCATACCACCATGCTTCCCGCCTTGATGATAATGGACTGAACCCCTGAAACTGTAAGCCAGTCCCAATTGAATGTTTTATTAGAATTGCCATGGACAGAGTATCTCTTCACAGCAATGGAAACCCTAAGATGTCCCCCAAGTGATTTTTTTCATGGTTGCATGGATAGAGCCCCTCCCCTAGATCTCCCCACATTTATACCCTAGCCCCTCCCTAAAGCATCACCCCCATGCACCATAGGAGGGCAGAATTGTATACAACTGGTTGAGAGGGGTGCCTGGATACTCACTGAGAGTCCCATGAACCTTTCTGCTCCCTCCTTCTCTGAGAAAAGATCTACTATGAACAGGCCCAGCCAGGCTCCTGAAGATGGTGGAACATCTGTCTACAACAGCCTGCCTCCCAAGTGCTGGGATTACGGACGTGTGCCACCTTTCCCATTTTATGCAGAGCTGTGGAGGAAGCCTAGGGTTTCATGCACGCTAGGCTAGCATTCTACCAACCGAATTACAAGTCCAGCATTTTTTTTTTTCTTTGTATTTTGAGACAGCGCCTCACACTGCTAGCCTGGGATATATTATGTTATGTAGCCCAGGCTAGCTTCAAATTTAAGACCCTCCTGCCTCAGGCTCTTGAGAGCTGGGAGTACAGGTGCCACACAGTGTGCCAGGATACTTTGCACATCTCCTCTCTCTGTCCTCCACATGGCCAATTTGACTGACAGGAAGCTGCCTAGCCCCGATCTAGTGGATTTCCTATACATAGGGAGCGGAGTGGGTCACGGCTATGTCCTCAGAACTCAGTATCTGTCTGTGGGGTGAGACTTCAGGAAGATGAGAAACTGCTGCTTCCTGAAGAAAGCCACGCTATCTTGCCAACATCACTCATGCAGACATGTTAAATATCAGCATGGAAAACGAAGAGGGGCTGGAGAGATGGCTCGGTGGTTAAGAGAGCACCAACTGCTCTTCCAGAGGTCCTGAGTTCAATTCCCAGCAACCACATGGTGGCTCACAACCGTCTGTAATGGGATCTGATGCCCTCTTCTGGTGTGTCTGAAGACAGCAACAATGTACTCACATACATGAAATAAATAAATAAATCTTTTTAAAAAGATGAATGAAAAAAGTGTGCACTTCCCTCTAAGCTGTTTTTCTTCTTTTTCTTCCTTAACATTTTCTTTCTTTCTTTCTTTCTTTCTTTCTTTCTTTCTTTCTTTCTTTCTTTCTTTCTTTCTTAGTTTCTCTCTCTCTCTCTCTCTCTCTCTCTCTCTCTCTCTCTCTCTCTCTCTCTCTCTCTCTCTCTCTTTCTTTCTTTCATTGTTGAATGCTCTACTGCAGAGCCATAGTGCCATGACCCTAGCTATTCACTGGGTGATTCTAGGTTTCTAGGCAGGTGTCCTACCACTGAGCCACGCCCCCAGCTCTGCCCTGGGGGATTCTAGTCAAGGACTCTACCACTGAGCCACACCCCCAGCCCCTCACTGAGGGATTCTAGGCAAGGGCTCTACCACTGAGCCATGCCCCCAGCCCCTCACAGAGGGATTCTAAGGAACTCTACCATGGTGTTACACTCCTAACCTCTAAAGAGGGTTATGTAACCCTCTTTATGTAACAGGCTGGCCCACTCAAACTAGCCCAAAACTTGATACAATCACCTTGTCTCTGCTTCTCAAGGGACGGGAATTACAGACACAGCCCGACTCCTAGCTTGAGTATTGTCATTTTTAACTCTCTCCTCCCCCCCACTCTCACCCCACCCCCAGCCCTAGGCGTTCTCAGCTATTGTTTGGTTTTGGTTTTGGTTTTTTGAGACAGGGTTTCTCTGTGTAGCCCTGGCTGTCTTGGAACTCACTCTGTAGACCAGGCTGGCCTCAAACTCAGAAATCCACCTGCCTCTTCCTCCCAAGTGCTGGGATTAAAGGCATGCGCCCCCACTGCCCGGCTCTTCAGGTTTTTAAAAGCATTCTTTATTATATAATTTCTATCTCTGTGCTAACTTGCTTTTGTCTTTTTAAAAATATTTTATGTGGTGGTGCATGCCTTTAATCTCAACACTTGGGAGGCAGAGGCAGGCAGATCTCTGAGTTTGAGGCAGCCTGGGCTACAGAGCTAGTTCTGGTACAGCCAGGGCTACATAACAAAACCTTGTCTCAGAAAAAAAAGTGTGTGTGGGTATTTTGTCTGCAGGTGTACATGGGCAGCACATGCATGCATGGTGTCCAAGGAGACCAAAGGAGAGCATCAGATTCCCTGGGACTGGAGAATAGACAACGTTGAGCTGCCATGTGGTTGCTAGGAGTTGAACCCTGGTCTTCTGCAAGAGCAGACAGTGCTCTTAACTGCTGAGCCAATTCTCCAGCCACCCCCACCCCCAGGCCCCACCCCACACCTCCATATACACACTTTTGAGATAGAGTTGGTCACTGCTCTGGAACTAAGCAGGTGATACTCTCTGGCCAGGCATCCTCCTGCCTCCATCTCCCCAGCACTGTGCCTACAAGGACGTGCCACCATTCCTAGTTTTCTCAAGTGGGTTTTGATGATCCAACTGATCCTCACACTTCAAAACAAGCACTTCACTGACTGAGCCAACCTCTCCCCACCTCCACCAGGTCCTTTTGATGTCTATATTCTTTAACTCAGAGTCTCAACTAGGAGGCCTGGTGGGGCATGCCTTTAATCCCAGCACTCCTTAGGCGGACACAAAGGGATCACTGGTTTTGAGATTAACCTGATCTACATACAGAGCAAGTTCCAGGACAGCCAGGGCTACACACAGAGATTGCCTCCAAAAACTAAAACAACAAACAAATAAGTAAATAAATCAAGAGTTTCATGTCGCCCAAAGTGAATCTCATCGCATAGCTCTGGTTTCAGCATGTAGCCTTGGCTGGCCTGGAACTTGCTATGTAGAGCAGGCTGGCCCCAAACTCATAAAGAACCCTAACCTCTGCCTCCCAGTGCAGGGTGGGACTGAAGGCGGGCGACATCATGTCCAGCCCCGCTCCCACTTGAAATAAATGGTCTCTGTTGAGAAGACAGCTTTTGAGGAAATTTCAGGAGGGGAGGGGTAAACCATGCAGGGAAGAGCGCTTGGGGCTGAGGGGACAGTATGTACCACAGCAGTGACCAGGAAGAGTGTCTAGCATGTGTGTGGGACATCAGGGAAGTGAGGAAGCCTGGGGCATTGTGGGTAAGGAAGACCTCGGAAGAGATGAAGCCAGAGTCCATGGAGGAAGTGGGCTCAAGAAGCTTCAAGCGATCTTAGCCTATCATTGCTGGGCAGAAGAGGCATGGGTAGAGTCCACCATAGGCTTTAACAGGATTGTTTCAGGTTAACAGGCTGACAGGGGTTGAGGGGAGGAACACACATAAGCTGTGTCCTGAAGGCAGGGTGGCAGACAACGGTGGTGAAAGAAAGAGCTGGATTGTAACACCTACTAAAGGTGGGGCCAACAGAACTCAGTATTTGAATAATGGTTACTGTCCTTTTTTTCTTTTTTAAGATTTATTTATTTATTCTATGTAAGTACACGGTAGCTGTTTTCAGACACACCAGAAGAGTGCATCAGATCCCATTACAGATGGTTGTGAGCCACCATGTGGTTGCTGGGATTTGAACTCAGGACCTTCGGAAGAGCAGTCAGTGCTCTTAACCGCTGAGCCATCTCGCCAGCCTGGTTATTGTCCTTTTTAAAAAAGAGTTGCTAGGCAGTGGTGGCACATGCCTTTTAGTTCCAGCACTTGGGAGACAGAAGTAAGTGGATCTCTGTGAGTTCAAGGCCAGCCTGGTCTACAAAGCAAGTTCCAGAATACAGTCAGGGCTGTACAGAGAAACCCTGTCTTGAAAGGTAAATAAATACATAAATAAATGCTTTTATTATAGTGTGTGTGTGTATTTTAAAGTAGTCCAGGACCTGAGAGATGGCTCAGAGGTTAACAGAGAGTGCTGCTCTTGCGGAGGAGCTGAGTTCAGTCCTCAGTTCAACATGACGGCTCATGAGCACCTGTAACTACAACCCCAGGGGATCCAACATCTCTGGCTTCCATTGGCACCCACACTTATGGCACAGACCCACATCCACAAAATTAAAAAGAAAATTAAGCCAGACTATGGTGGCGCATGCCTTTAATCCCACCACTCAGCAGACAGATCCCTTGAATTTAAGGCCGGAGTGGTCAACAGAGTGAGTTTCAGGACAGCCAGGGCTGTGCAGAAAAACCCTGACTCAAAATGAATAAATGAATATATAAAACAACAAAAAAATGAATATACAGAGAAACCCTGTCTTTAAAAAAAGCCCAATAGGGGGCTGGTGAGATGGCTCAGCGGTTAAGAGTGCTGACTGCTCTTCCAAAGGCCCTGAGTTCAAATCCCAGCAACCACATGGTGGCTCACAACCATCCGTAACGAAATCTGATGCCCTCTTCTGGAGTGTCTGAAGACAGCTACAGTAGTGTACTTACATATAATAAATAAATAAATAAATAAATAAATAAATAAATAAATAAATAAATATTAAAAAAAAAAGCCCAATAGATAGATAAATAGATTGATTGATAAAAAAATGAGCACCTGCCGATCTTTCAGAAGACCTGGGTTTGGGTCTCAGCTCCCATAAGGAAGAGCAGCTCTGACGCCCTCTTCTGGCCTCTGTAGGCATCAGGCAAAATACTCATAAACTTAAAATTCAAAATAAAACTGTGTGTAGCTCACACCTTTAACCTCAATTCTGGGAAGGCAAATGCAGAAGGCAGCGACCTAGTTCAAGGTCAGCTTTGTTTACACAGTGAGTTCCACAACAGCCAAGGCCATTCAGGGTGCCTATCTCACAGGGCAGAGAGACAGACGGGGAGTGGGGAGGGAGGGGGAGGATTAGGATGCCACAGGGGAAAGGATATCACTGGACTGTGGTTGGTATTCTTAAATTTGAGCTCTCCATCACAGCTCCATGGGAAAGCCAGCAGACAAGTATGCCCTGGAGTTCAGATGAGGGTTGGGCTGGAAAACACCTGTAGAGTCGGTGTCTCATTTACCCCAGGCTAGCCTCTTCCTACTTTTTCTTCCTTCCCTCCATCCCTCCCTTCCTTCCCTCCTCTTTGGTTTTTGAGACAAGGTTTCTCTGTGTAGCCTTGACTATTCTGGAACTCGCTGTGTAGACCAGGCTGGTCTCTGCCTCTGAGTCCTAGGATTAAAGGCTTGGCCACTATGCCTGCTATGGCCTTAACCTTGATATGTAACCAAGGATGATCTTGAATTCCTTTTTCTTCGGCCTTCACCTCTCCAATGCTGGGATTCCATGCCAGTGCCGCTACCACCACCACCCACACTGGGTCATGCCCCTTGATTCCAGAGGTGTCACTAGATAGAGTGAGCAGAAAGCACATGCGGAGTCAGGTGAACAGATATTTTTTACAAAGGAACCCTGGGAATTGCCCACCACCCTGGGGAGGGTTTCCATTTCACACGTTGAGGGAGTAGGGGCAGCTCATGGGATCTTTGCTCTTGGGGGCTGCTGCCACCTTCAGGCCAAAGGTGGTACTGCTTCGCTTGTCTAGCTGCCTTCCCTTCAGAAGGTGGCGGCAAAGACACCCTGGCAGTGACACCCCCCGCTGCCAGTGAAAGAGGGAGACAGAGAAGTATAAGGGGCTGAATGTGCCTGGAGAAGGAGGAGGAAGCTTTACCCCCAACGTGGTTTTTGAGTTGGGGATAAACCCCAGAGTCTCACACATGCACCCTATTACCAAGTCACCCCTCAGTAGGGGGAATTCTAGGCAGATGCTCTACTGCTGAGCTACACCCACAAGGTGTTTATTGTGTGCATGGATGCCTTTGGAGGTATCGGATCCTCTGGGGCTGGAAGTACACGAAGTCTTGAGCCACCGGACAAGGGTGCTGAGAACTGAACTCTGCAACAAGGGCTCAGCCACCGAGCTACCCCTGTATTACGAAGGAATGTTTTTGATATGGCATAAGGAAACACAAATGAAGAGGTAAAAAACTGTAAAGCAATTTCTTTTCTTTTTAATGTATATGTGCGTTTTCCCAGATTCAGAAGAGAGGGAAAAAGAGTAACACATATATCCTATCTTTAGAATGCATCTTTTTCTTAAAAAAAGATTTATTTATTTATTATATGTAAGTACACGGTAGCTGTCTTCGGACACACCAGAAGAGGGCATCAGATCCCATTACAGACAGTTGTGAGCCACCATGTGGTTGCTGGGATTTGAACTCAGGACCTTTGGAAGAGCAGTCGGTGCTCTTAACCACTGAGCCATCTCACCAGCCCTAGAATGCATCTTCCATGTAGTTTCTGAGAAGACTTTCAATGTGATTTTGCCTCTACAGAGCTAGTTCCAGGAAAGCCAGGGCTACACAAAGAAACCCTGTCTGGGGGAAAGAGCGGGACCTAGTTCAACATAACTCAGTTCAGCTCTGTAGACCAGGTGGGCCTCAAACTCAAGAGATCTGCCTCTGCCTCCGAGTACAGGATTACAGGTGTAAACCGGGCTGGAGAGATGGCTCAGTGGTTAAGAGCACTGACTGCTCTTCCAGAGGTCCCAAGTTCAATTTCCAGCAACCATATGATGGCTCACAACCATCTGTAATGGGATCTGATGCCCTCTTTTGGAGTGTCTGAGGACAACTACAGTGTACTCGTATACATAGATTAAATAAATAAATTAATAAATAAATAAACCAAAGCACTCAGGAGGCAGAGTTTCCTCTAAATTCAAGGTCAACCTGGTCTACAGAGGATAGCTAAGGCCACACAAAACAAAAAACAAAAAACAAAAACCTCTCTACCATTATCCAATCTTAGGATGCTGAGATGCTCAAGTCCCTTATACAAAATGCTATATTATGGGCTGGGGTATGGCTCAATGGTAGAGCATCTGCCTAGAATCCCCCAGTGAGAGGCTGGGGGCGTGGCTCAGTGGTAGAGCCCCTGCCTAGTAGAATCCCTTGGGAGGCAGATTTCTGAGTTCGAGGCCAGCCTGGTCTACAGAGTGAGGTCCAGGACAGCCAGGGCTATACAGAGAAAACCAAAAACAAATAAACAACAACAAAAGAGATGCTCAAAATCTCAAAAGTATTTTTCTATTTCCAATATGGATTGGTGGTCATTTTAGAGTCAAGCAGTGGTGTCTCACAGAGAAGCCCTATCTCAAAACAAACAAAAGTCCCTCAGCTTGGAAATGCTGAGTTCAGTTAGACTGCTTCCCAGGCACTGCGTGTTTGGGGTATACTAGTAACAGCATAAAGGTAAGATGGGATTCAAGCTATTGGTAATGAACCAGGCGGTGGAGGCGCACGCCTTTATTCCCAGCATTCAGAAGGCAGAGGTAGGTGGGTCTCTGAGTTCAAGGCCAGCCTGATCTACAGAGGATAACCGGGGTGACATAGAGAAACCCTGTCTTGAAAAACAAAACAAAACAAAACAAAACAAAAAAAATAAAATGGTAAGCATGCCTGGTTCCTTGGGTTTTTGTTTTTTTCCTCTTGAGGTGGGATAAGAATTCTGGGGGCGGGCTGGAGAGATGGCTCAGTGGGTAAGAGCACCCGACTGCTCTTCCGAAGGTCCAGAGTTCAAATCCCAGTAACCACATGGTGGCTCACAACCATCTGTAACAAGATCTGACTCCCTCTTCTGGTGTGTCTGAAGACAGCTACAGTGTACTTACATATAATAATAAATAAATCTTTAATTAAAAAAAAAAAAGAATTCTGGGGGCAGATGATTCCTTGAAGAACTAGCACAGAGTCAACCCCTCGTGGCAGGGCGGGGGGGGGGGGCGAGGGGGGGCGGAGACTAGACGAGACACTGCCTGATGCTTGGCATTACAACTAAACTAAACCTAGGTTGTCTGTTCCTCTGAGACACGGGTGGAGCGCCCCCTGGAGGCGACAGACGGCAAGAATTGGGGAAAAGGCTTGGGGCCTTCCAAGGTGTTAAGAGGGAGGTGCACTTGCTCCTTGCCCCAGGCTGTCCTCCTGTAGGTGGAGTCTGCTAGGGAGTGCCTTGCCTGGAAGGGCAAAGGGCTCTGTCTTCTAGCCTCTACCAACTGACAAGTCTCAGTCACCAGGCCTTGACTCTCTAAGCTCATAGAAAGGTAAGCGACTCCAGAGCACTCAGTAGCATTTCTGTAGGGCTGTGTGGGAACTCCTTTCTCCTCAGGAGCTTCAAACACTGTCCATTCTGCAAAGTCCCATAGTCTACTTCCCGGCTAGCCAGACTAAGGGTCTCCTTTACAAGATGCCGGCGCAGCACCCCCTGGAGGCAAAGGGTGGTAAAACTGAGTGGAAATAGCATGAGGCAGGGCAGAGGCAGGGCAGAAGGACCCAGGGTGAGGCTTCTCCTTCTGACAAGCCCCAGGTCACTGCCTCCTCATCCATCACTCCCCAACAGAACCCAGAATCCCAAGCGGCAGGAGCACTGGGGGACACCCGGGCGGAACCTTCCCTGGAGCAAGTACTGCAGGAGAGGGATGAAGCCATTGCTAAGTGAGAGAAACTCTGGGGGTGGGGGTGGGGTGGAGGAGGGGGAAGTGGGGACTCACTCCTACTAGAGGAGAGGAAGGGGGCTCCAGATATTTCCAGAAGACAGCCACTGGAACACCCCCACCCCCATCCCCCACTGCCTGTAGGAAGCGCGCGGTGGAAGAGGAGCTGGACTCCTGTCGAGCCAGGCTGCGCACAGTGGAGGCTCAGCTGCTGGAGGTCCTGCAGGAGAAACTGAAGCTGAAACAGGAGGTGGAGGCCTGGGAGGTAGGGTGGAGCCTCTGAGTCGGGAGTCTTGGAAGACGCCCCTCCGCCCCTCCGTCCCCAGGGATTGCCTCGGACCTGCTCTCTCTCCCGTGCCCAGGAAGACATGCAGCATATGGTTCGAGAGCGGGTGCGGAGTCAGCTGCAGGGAGAGCCCAGAGGCACCCTGGGAACACACGAGAACACAAGCCCGGGCAGAAGTTCCTGGATTCAACTCTCCCGGGGTCAGTGGGGGCGACGGTGGTGAAAACGGATCCAGGGCTTAAAGGGGAACTGTCTTTATTCATTAAAAGTGTTGGGCCACTTCTGTACTCCTGGACCCTCTCCGTGCCCCTGAGTTTTTCTGTGCAGAAGCAAGATGGCACAGATCCCAAGCCTAGAGTCCCCTGGCTGCTCTTCCAAGGAGCTACTTCTTAAGCCAAGAAGCTGGTGACAGCATCCATGAAGTCTTGGGGTTTGTCGCTGTGGACCCAGTGGCCAGCGTTAGGCACGGTCTGAATCTGGGCTTGAGGGAAGAGTCGCCTAATCTCTGAGTGGTGGCTGGGTCTGGCCGCCATAGTGAAGCCAATGGAGAGGGAAGACAATGGAGAGGTGTGGGGAGAGGGAGAAAGGGAGAGAGAGAGAACAGGAGAGAGAGATGTGCATGAGCCTTCATGCGCAGTGGTATTGCCAGGCTCCCAGATACCCCGCCTCCCCTAGCCCACGCAGGCTCCCATAGCTGGTGGTGGGCAAAGCATGCCCCTTCCTATGGTCCCACACCGGCTTACTGTACATATGTAGAATTTCCACCAAGCAGGAAGAGAGTTGGCCCCGAGTAGGGTTCACGTTGCTGAGGAAAGGTCATTATCTTGTCCAAGTGCTGAGCTAACGTATCCAAGTTCAGTCTCCAGGAGAATCGCCCACCCACCTCTACCAGGTTAGTGAGCAGGAACTGCCGAATGCCCGCTTCCTGTGGGGAGACCTGGCAGCTGTGAAGGGGCTCCCTGTGAGGCCCACCCACCACTTTTCCTCTGACACACACCATGGGGAAAGGGGGGGGGGGCGTGCGTCACCTTGACAACCGAACTAAGCTGCTTATCCGCCAGTTTTCGGGCTTGGGAGTGCGGCACCTTCTCTGGGATCTCAACAGCCTTCATGGCTGCTATGAAGGCTCCAATGTGTGATCCAGGTGTGGTTCCTACCGGGCTTATGTCTACAACAACCAATCGTTCCACAACATCTGGCTGGGAGACAGAATCAGACCAGAGCAGGTCCCAGACAAACTCTGAGCCGCCAGCAGAGTTTCTGGACCTGGCCATCCAAAGTGTGGATGAGTCCCACGTTATCAATGGGCTTAGAGTGCATTAAGAGGACCCAGATAGGTGTAGCTTACCCTCTGCAGTGCCAGGAGCATGGCTGTCTTTCCTCCCATGCTGTGGCCAACGAGGACGCAGGGCACCAGACCCAGCTGTGGAAGGAGGCCCTGAAGGTCCTGACTCATGGCCTCATAGCTTGCGTCTGGACTGTGGGGGCTGTCACCGTGGTTCCGGGCATCCACCGTCAGCACCTGCGATGGGGGTGAAACAGGAATGGTGTTACTTTGACTACAGACAACGAAAAGCCTGATAGGGTCCACAGAGCAGCTAGGGAGAGAAGTCTGGAGACATAAGTATGTGTGTGTATGTGTGTGTGTGTGTGTGTGTGTGTGTGTGTGTGCGCGCGCGCATGCGCACGTGCAGAGGTTAATATTGAGCAACTTCCTTAGTTGCTTTATTATATACACACATGTATGCATGTGCGCAAGTTATATCTTCGCAAGCACGTGCCATGGTGTACATGTGGAGATCAAATGAGAACTTCAGGTGCCAAGGAGAGAGGGCATGCAGACCAAAGGAGGATCAGAGTAGTCAGGGAGCAAATGGCTTAAATGGCTGGGTTAACAGGAAAGAGACGCTGGGGGACGGGAAGCCTCTGGACTGGAAAGGTTTATAGTAAGGGGTCGGGGGTAACAAGAGCAGAGAGCTGCCACTCGTACTGAGTAAGCCAGGAGGCTAGAGTGTGCTTTGGCATGCTAGTAGGTGCCACAAAATTGTCCCAAGTTTCTTTGGGACCTGACAAAGAGACCTGTTATGTCTCAGTAACATAAATGGACTAACTGTGGGGCATCTTACAGGACCAGGCCTCTTCATAGATGTTTTACGGTTTACTGGGCACTGAAACTTTCCATTTTCAGGTCACCAAGAGCCCAGACCTGAGTGATTGAAACTAGGTCCACTGCCCTCAGCCTTACCCCTTAGCCCCCGCCCACCCATGCACCGCCCCATCCGGAAGCTCACCCTCCGGCCAGTCCTCTGAACCATTGCCTTGGCGAGGGAGTTGAAGTTGGTTTTGCTGCCGAAGAGCCCATGCAAAAAGACGATGGCTGGGAGTGTCGCGTCTCCATCTAGAAGATTATAAGACAGCGGCAGCGGCCTGGAAGGTGGGGGCCACCATGGAGTAAGGGGGAGGAGAGAGTGAAAGAAAAAAGGGGCGAGGCCAAAGGAGAGGCGGGGCCAGCTAAGCCGCGTGCGAAGTGGACCAGTGGAGAACAACCCTCCCAGTGCCCTTGGCTGACCTCAGATCGGCGTTTTCTTGGCCACTACTGCGGCTGCTACAGAACGTGACAGGAACCGCCAAACGCCTGGGAGAGGAGGCACCGAGTACCCCACGGGGGACCCTCCACGCTCGCGCCCAGCGGAGCATGCCCACAGCCCGCAAAGTGTGCTTCCTAGGGCTGTCCTGCGCACGCTCCGCCTTTCAGAGCCCTGTCTATTCCAACTAGGGCTCCGCCTTTTCCCCCGCCCCCCCCCCATCGAGGCGCCACTTTAGGCCACGTGGTCTAATGTATTCCCGGAGTCAGTTCAGCCCCCTCCCAAAGCAGAAGCTTCTTGGACGCAGCCGCTAGACGACCCCAGCCCTTGCACGTTACACATTTCCTGCAGCCACTTTGAGCCTGGTCTGTAGGACTAGCTGGCTTGGTAACAGGCTGGGCGTAGCCATACAGCGCTAGCCCTGCCCCCTTGCGCCACTACGCAATTCCTACAGACGCTGTGAGCCGCTTAGAGACCAGTTCCCGACCAGGACCAGGGAAGCGCTACGTGGGACTGGTCCCTCCTCTGGGACAATATACAATCCCCTTTAGATCTGTGAGCCCCTGCCACGCCCTGGACGGGGTCACCAACTGGCTTGTTCTTCGCACCGTCACTCAACCGTCGTAGCCACTGCCAGGCACCCGGACGTAGGCTTCTTAGCCACACCTTGCGGAGCCACCGGGGACTCTGGGACCGCCTCCTGCATCATTACGTAATTCCCACTTTGCATGCATCTGCGAGTTCAGTTCCTTGGCCACGCCCTATCGTAGGCGGGGCTGTAAGAGGCCCTTGCACGGTTTCGCAACATTTTAAACTGCTCTAGCTCCCGGAATTGGACTCCTTGACCACGCCTTGGGCGGAGCTACCCGATTGTGGCACCGGCTTTTGCGCCATTACGTAATCCTGCCGGGTTCTGTGCACACTTCCCTGAACCCCTTGACAACGTCGTAGGCCACGCCTCTTCTTTTAAGAGCTTCTTAGTCTTCTAGTGTTTCCCTACTGGCGATCAGAGGTCCTCAGTTCGAGGCGCAAGTGTGGGGCGTGTCCCTAGCAAACTGAGAAGTCCTTTCTCGGCTGGCGAGCGGACCCCACCTGGCCTGCTCCTCTGTCCTCAGGCACCGCCCTGGGTGGGTACCATGCTCTCTGTGCCTCCGGCATGGTCAGGAGGCGCCAGGAGTGATTCTTGTTCCAGCTCCCGCCAGCTCTCTGGCGCCTTGCTCCGTAGTTGGGAGCCCTGTCAGGCTCCCCAGAGCACGAGTGCTTTGTCTCTCTGTCTCCTCACAGGAAACACCTAGGAGGAAGGGGCTTTCGCTCGATCTCCTCACTTAATCGATTAACTGAGGTGCAGAAAGGGCAAAGGATTGGGCCAACAGGCAGAACCAGAGTCTTAGTCCAGTCTTCCGTTCCTGGTCCAGGTCAATTTGAAAAACCAGGATTAAACCCTTAGCCAGGGATTTGTACTGTAGTTACCTGCACTGAATAGAGATGGCTCCGGGCCAGGTGTAGTGGCTACAATTTTAATCCCACACATTGGTGGCAGAGGCAAGCGGTTCTCTATGAGTTCAAGGCCAGCCTTGTATATAAGAGTCCAAGAACATCTAGAAATGCATAGAAAAACTCTGTCTCAAAAAAGAAAAAAGGAAGGAAGAAAGAGCCCTCATTAACAACCCGCCATTAGCAGAGAGTGGCAACCCTCTGCCCAGACTGCACCGCATTCTGCACCCATTTCCCCCAGAAAGCCTGCCCCCTGCTGTCTCCCCTCATAGTCTAGGGAAAGTCCCCGCAGCCCTCTTCTGCTGCGGTCCATCCTTTAGCAGTTCCGGAGCTGGTTTGGTCATAGCAAACACATCTGCTGGGGCGCCTTCAGGACTCCTTGTTACTGAAGTAGCACTTCAAACCCTCCAGAGTCCTTCCCAGCATCCTCAGCCGGGCACCAAGCCTCTGGCTCTTAGGTCCCTTTTGTTCTTTGTCAGCGCTGGTGGCCTTCGGTGCCACTAGTTGCCTAGACACACACACACACACACACACACACACACACACAGATTTATTTATTTTGCTTTATGTGTCTGAGTGTTTGCTTGAATGTATGTCTGTGTACCACGCCTGTACCTTGTGCCTTCAGAGTTGAGAGGAGGGCATAGGATCTCCTGGAACTGGAATTGCAGGTGGTTGTGAGCCACCCTGTGGGTCCTGGGGACCATACTCCAGCAAGAACATCATGTGCTCTTAATTCCTGAGTCTCCAACCTGTCTTGGTTTTGAGACAGGGTCTCTTTATTATACAGCTCTGACTGCCCTGGAACTCACTATGTAGACCAGGCTGGCCTCAAGCTCACAGAGATTCATTTGCCTCTGTCTCCAGAGTGCTGAGATCAAAGATACGTGCCTACACCTGACAACTGGTTTATGGTTGTTGTTTGTTTGTTTTGCTTGATTTTAGACAAGATCTTATGTATCCTAGGCTGGCCTTGAACTCCTGATCCTCCTGCCTCCATCTCCCAGATTCTGGAACCCCAGATGTTCCTTTTTGATTGTTTTTGTTCTGTTTTGAGACAGGATATCAGTATGCAACCCAAGGTGCCCTCACATGTGTGTGTCGGTCCAGAGCTTATGCATGATCCTGTTGCATGATCCACACTGAGTGTCCAAGCCTGCATCACCACACCTGCCTGCCTTAGATTATCTTTCTATGGTTATCTATTGAATAAACGCTGTGTTATAAAGTGATTTATAAATAAGCAAATCCCTCTCACACAATACATTTTATACTTTCAGTATCAAAAAATATGCTTTCTGCACTTATTCACTATCAAAACCTAAAGATCCGTGACAGAGTTAGAACTAGAAAACAGTTATCTTTGTATCCTCTTCCAGTTTTTGTGTCCAGTGCCTGCATTCAGTCCTTTCTTGTGACCTATATTTGCATGCTCTTTCTTTCTTTCTTTCTTTCTTTCTTTCTTTCTTTCTTTCTTTCTTTCTTTCTTTCTTAAGTTCTTCACATTTTTATTCTTTGTGCACAAAGACTAGCATGATCGGTTCCACTTGGTAGTTAGTCGAACAATCCATTCAAGGTCGCTTAGTCCAACTTAATGACGCCTATGTCCTTTGAGTACTGACAGAAGCACTGGCGGCACATGTTCAGCCCGTATTTGTGGATCAGACCGTGGTGGTTAGAGCAGATACAGCAAGAGCGGGAACCCTGGCTGACCTTCCGTGGGTGACTCCAGGTAGAGCTGCTGGTGACCCACCTTGCCTTCAGACGCCCAAGGAGGGAAAAGGCATGCCCTCCCTCCCTCCCTCCCTCCCTCCCTCCCTCCCTCCCTCCCTCCCTCCCTCCCTCCCTCCCTCCCTCCCTTCTTTCTTTCTTTCTTTCTTTCTTTCTTTCTTTCTTTCTTCTCCTTCTTCTTCTTTTTGGTTTTTTGAGATAGGATTTCTCTGTGTAGCCCTGGCTGTCCTAGAACTCACTCTGTAGACCATGCTGGCTTCAAACTCAGAGATCCACCTGCCTCCTGTGTTTTGGGATTAAAAGCGTATGCCACCACCACCCCACCCCACTCCCATTTATGTTCCTCTGGTTCTCACGTGTACATATGTTGCATATCTACATATTTTATTGGCTAGATTTGCGTATGACAGAGAGCATGTGGCTTTTCTTCCTCCTGCGATCCTGTGCCCTTTAAATATATTTTGCTGTATTTTATGGGATGTGTATATGTGTTTGGCCTACATGCATGTCTGTGTACCACATGCCTGTCTGGTGCCTGAATGTACCAGAATAGGACATCAGATCTCCTGGGACTGGAATTATGACCGTGAGCCACCATGTTGGTGCTAAGAATCAAACCTAGGTCCTCTGCAAGTGCAGCCACTAAATCATATCCTTTATTTTTGAATGGTACCAAGGATTGAACTTAGGGCCTCCTAGCCCTCTTTTTACCTTTGACTTTGAGACAGAGTCTTACTAATCAACCCATACTGGCCTTGAACATCTGGCCCTCTCACTTAGCCCCATGGATAACAGGAATTATAGACCTGAGCCACCAAGCCTCGCCCTGTTTTAGGATACAATGTTAACTGCTGTCTCTCTCACCAAGCATCCACACTTTAACTTTTATTTTCCAGACAGGGTTTCTCTGTGTAGCCCTGGCTGCCCTGGAACTAGCTCCATAGACTAGGTTGGCCTCCAACTCAGAGATCCTCCTGCCTCTGCATCCCTGAGACAAAAGGCATGTGCCACCATACTCAGCCTGACACTACTCATTTCTAGCCCACATTCACAAAGGATTTGACTATAATTTAAGTCTACTAAAGGACCTCCAAGGGGCTGGGGCGATGGCCCAGCAGATGCAAGTTCTGACTGCTCTTCCAGAGGAACTGGCTTCATTTCTAAGCACCCACATAGCAGCTCACAACTGTCACTAACTCCAGTTCCAGGGATCCAATGCTCTCTTCTGGCTTCCAGGGGTACTGAATGTGCACAGTGCACATCGGGTCTCGGGTCTACAAAGGAAATTCCTGGATAGTCAGGCTTATAGAGACCCTGTCTCGAACAATCAATCAAGCAAACAAAAACAAAAGAATACAGCTCAGTGGTGGAGTCCTTGCCCTGTTAATTCATGATTTCCTGAGTTCAAACTCTAGCCCCCTACACAAAAAATGTGGCGTACTGAAGAGGGCTGAAGAAATACTTAGGCAAAATTTCCTTAGGTGTCCAGTCAAGTACCAACTAACAGGAGACTGACCAGGGATACGCGGGCCCATCTTTCCTCCACCCTTCAGGACAAGGCTGAAACAGACCATGTTCTAACTCCCAGGCTTCCCTCCAGGGAAGGGGAGCTACTTCCTTCTATTCCGAGCTCACAAAGAATCCGCACTGGGCTGAGTATGCTTGATGTGTTGGCCATGGAGAGTTATTAGATGCTTAACAGGGACACCTAAGCTCTGTATGATCCAAAAGCTGGGAGAGGTTGGTCTTTTTCTTTCCTTTCCTTGAATTTGCTTGTAGGTTTCTCTATTTTCATTTTACTTTATCTCATTTTTTAAAAAAGATCTATTTATTTATTATATGTAAGTACACTGTAGCTGTCTTCAGACACCCCAGAAGAGGGCATCAGATTTCATTATGGATGGTTGTGAGCCACCATATGGTTGCTGGGATTTGAACTCACGACCTTCAGAAGAGCAGTCGGAGCTCTTAACTGCTGAACCATCTCCCCAGCCCCTCATTTTTTTTTATTGTATTGTATGGGTACTTTGCCTGCATATATGTCTGTGTACCATGTGCATGTCCAGTGCCCAGGGAGGCCAGAAGACAGTGGATCCTTGGTGTATGGACAGATGATTGTGAACCACCATGTGGGTGCTGGGAATTGAACCTGATTCCTCTGAAAGGGCAACAAATCTTCAGACTCTCCCTCCCTCCCTCCCTCCCTCCCTCCCTCCCTCCCTTCCCTTCCCTTCCTTCCTTCCTTCCCTCCTTCCTCCCTTCCTTCCCTCCTTCCCTCCTTCCCTCCTTCCTTCCTTCCTTCCTTCCTTCCTTCCTTCCCTCCCTCCCTCCCTCCCTCCCTCCCTCCCTCCCTCTCTCTCTCTCTCTCTCTTTCTTTCTTTCTTTCTTTCTTTCTTTCTTTCTTCTTTCATATAGGGTGGATTGCCTTGAACTCTTGATCCTCCAGCCTCCCCTTCTACAGTGCTGGGATCACAAGTTCATAAGTGTGTGCTGCCATACCTGCTTTATGCAGAGCTGGGGAGGGACCAAGACTTCCCTCGTGCTTAGTAGGAACTCACCAACGGAGCTACATTCCCAGCTCCCCTCTTAAACCCAAACTTTTTTTTTTTTTGGTTTGTTTGTGTTTTTGAGAAAGGGGTTTCTCTCTTTAACAGAGCTGGCTGTCCTGGAACTCTGTGTAGCCTGGGTTGGCCTCAAACTCAGAGACATCCACCTGCCTCTGCCTTTCATGTTGGGATTAAAGAGACATATATCACCACCTCCCAGCTGCTGCCGCCTCTTCTTCTTCTTCTTCTTCTTCTTCTTCTTCTTCTTCTTCTTCTTCTTCTTCTTCTTCTTCTTCCATTCTTCTCCTCCTCCTCCTTTTCCTTTATATATATATATATTTTTTTAATTAGGTATTTTCCTCATTTACATTTCCAATGCTATCCCAAAAGTCCCCCATACCCTCCACCCCCACTCCCCTACCCACCCACTCCCACTTTTTGGCCCTGGTGTTCCCCTGTACTGAGGCAGATAAAGTTTGCAAGTCCAATGGGCCTCTCTTTCCACTGATGGCCAACTAGGCCATTTTCTGATACATATGCAGCTAGAGTCAAGAGCTCCGGGGTACTGGATAGTTCATATTGTTGTTCCACCTATAGGGTTACAGATCCCTTTAGCTCCTTGGGTACTTTCTCTAGCTCCTCCATTGGGGGCCCTATGATCCATCCAATAGCTGACTGTGAGCATTCACTTCTGTGTTTGCTAGGCCCCGGCATAGTCTCACAAGAGAGAGCTCTATCTGGGTCCTTTCAGCAAAATCTTGCTAGTGTGTGCAATGGTGTCAGCGTTTGGAAGCTGATTATGGGATGGATCCCTGGATATGGCAGTCTCTAGATGGTCCATCCTTTCGTCACAGCTCCAAACTTTGTCTCTGTAACTCCTTTTTTTCTTTTTTCTTTTCCTTTTTTTTTTTTTTTAAAGATAGAGTCTGGTCCTGTAGCCCAGGCTGCCCTGAAACTCATTATATAATCCATGCTGGCCTCGATCTCACAGCAGTTCTCCTGCCTCAAGCCTCCTGAATGCTGAGATTTCAGACCAAGTTCTGGGAAGGATCCTTAGAGATATTTTTATAGGAATTTTTGGTTTTTGAGACAGGTTTTTGTTTTGTTTTGTTTCATAGCCTTGGCTGTCCTGGAACTTGCTCTGTAGACCAGGCTGGCCTCCAACTCACAGAGATCTGTTTGTTTCCTGAATGCTAGGATTAAAGGCATGTACCACCCCACCCACCTAAACTTCCTTTTTATTTATTTATTATAAATAAATATTATTTATTATTTATTTTATATATTTATTATGTCTCTGTGTATCTCTGTATTTCTCTCCCCCTCCTGTGTGTGTCCTCTGTGTCTGTCCATTTGTGTGGTTGTACAGGTGTCACAGCATGCATGTAGAGGTCAGAAGACAACTTGAGGGAGTCTGTTCTCTGTCTCTATGTGGGTTCCAGGAATTGAACTCACATCAATAAACTTGGCAGCAAGTGCCTTTATCCACTGAGCCATCTCACCAGTCCACAGAGTGAAAGGGTTCATAGTTCTGTTGGGAAAAGGTAGTGTTGTTAAAGAGTTTCTGACCAGTCAACCTTCTGTCTAGCCAGCTCACCCCAGCCTGGCACACGACCTTTGACCACATGCCCAAAAGCCAAATAGCCCAGATCTGGTGTCAGGAGTGGCGTTGAGGACATACATAGTCCTGGCCCTCAAAGCATTGTGGTCACATGGCTCGCTCAAGGCTGAGCCTGGCAAGCTGAAAAACCTGTTGGTTTGAAGGTCCCAAGTGAACATTCCAGAGAAAGTTGTGGGCGGGGCAAAGAAGGGGGTCAAGCTCCGTGGCAGGACTCTGGGGGTGGCATGTTGGGGAAAGGTCATTCCAGAGCTGCCCACCCTTTCCCAGCTTGTGGGCCAAACCAGGGAGTTTGCATTGGTTGGCTTCGCAACTCAGATGGGCTACTGAGCCAGAGCTCCTAGACCCCGGGATTATACTGAGATGAGCCTAATCCTTATTTCCTTTTTCTTTCTTTCTTTCTTTCTTTCTTTCTTTCTTTCTTTCTTTCTTTCTTTCTTTCTTTCTTTCTTCCTTCCTTCCTTCCTTCCTTCCTTCCTTCCTTCCTTCCTTCTTTTTTCTTTTCTTTTCTTTTCTTTTCTTTTCTTTCTTTTTAAAAATATTTTGACTTATTGTGTGTCTGTATATGTGTAGCCGGCAGTGTGGAGTCAGAGGACAAGTGGGGATCAGTTCTCTCCTTCCGTGTAGGTCCCAAGGACCGAATTCAAGGCATCCGCTGAACCATCTCTCTCAGTCCATTCTTATTTTACACTGAAGGAAACAAAGAAATGGAGAAAGGCGGAAGTTACCCAGCTCCAGTCACTAGTGTGGCTCAGGTTGGATTCCTTCCCAGATTTCATTTAGGGCCCTCTAGACCCAAAGAAGTGTGGTGTGTGTGTGTGTGTGTGTGTGTGTGTGTGTGGTATGCGTGTGCATGGCAGGCTGGGAGGTAGAGACACTGCACCCTGGCGGCGACCGGGAGTCGAACGGGTTAAGGCTGGAGGCAGCGAGTGTCTTCCTAACCGCACCTGGCTCAGTATCGGTCACGTGGCCAGGGTTTCACCTGCCCTGCTGGGCAGGGACAATCAGGCCGCTTGTTCCCTAAGCCGGTCGCCATGGTGACAGGAGTGTGCCTGGGGAGGTCACAGGGGCAAATTCCTGCCTGCTGGTCCGGGTGTGGCAGGGGCATCAGCTGGATTGTAGCTTGTTTAGGAGATTCCCGAGGGCCCCTGGAGGTTCCCGCTGGGGCTCAGCCTCCCAGGGGCCCCCCCAGTGTGGCTTCCCACCTTGCCACCTGAAGTCCTGTTTCTCCATCTGCCTGGTGTCTTCCCAAATTTTGAACCTAAGCGGATTAATCTGTTGATGCTTTCCGTATACATTGGCAGGCATGGCACCCCAGGCGCAACAACTCCAGATGGAAGACATACTATTACCCCTCAAAAAAATTCTACAAAAAAAACAGATGAGGAACAAAAGGAAACAACTTCAAAGGAAGGAGGCAGCCATGACACGCCAGCCATTCCAGGCCAGGCACAGCTCATCAGCCACAGCGGGCCAGGCACACTACCGCAGGCGCGGTACAGCAGCCAAACCACGCCAGGCTCAGCACGGTAGTCACAGCTTGTCAACTACATCACGCCAGTCACAGCACACCCGGCACATCACGCCCAGCACAACACACCAGGCACAACACACCGGACACACCAAGCCAGGCAAACCGTACCAGGCACAGCATACCAGGCAATCCAAGCCAGGCGAAGCACGCCAGAGACACCACACCAGGCAAACCACACCAGCCACACCACGCCAGTCACACCATGCCAGGCACAGCACCTCAGGCACAGCAAACCAGAGACACCATAGCAGGCCCAGCACTTCAAGCACAGCACACCAGGCACATCAAGCCAGGCACAGCATGCCAAGCTTGCCACACAAGGCACAGGACACCAAACACAACACACCAGGCACAACACACAAGCCACAGCATGCCAGGCACAGAATGCCAGGCTTGCCACACAAGGCACAGGACACCAAACACAACACACCAGGCACAACACACAAGCCACAGCACACCCGGCACCACTCAACAGGCACAGCGCAGCTGGCACGGCGCACCAGACACAACCAGCCAAGTCCACGCTGCGTCTACACTTGCTTTAAGGTAGTAGCAATCTGCTCTGCTTGGGAAAAGCCTTTCTGAAGGTTATAATCCTATCTTCTCTGCCTGCAAGCTCGAGCCTTTGTTAATTGAGGATCTACTGTATGCAAAGGTCCGAGGTGCAAGAATCCTTGCCAGTTCTGCTCCAGATGGAGCAAATACCAATACTTAAAAAAAAAAAAAAAAAAAAAAAAACAAAACTTCAAAGCATAGAAGCGGACCCAATCCTGGATCTTCTAAGATGGCATATCTGAAAGAGACGGTTGAGTGAAAGACCTGGAGGCTGAGGTGAGAAGGATTTGACTACATGAGTGGGGTTGCGGTGGAAGAGAATGTTCTAATTGCTTCTCGGCCTTTTGGCTAAGATCAAGTGGAGAATGTTCTAGAAGCCAGAACACCATGTACAATGGTGAAACCATCTAATTATTTTTGAGATTTCCATACATGCCTTAGGCTGACTTAAACTCTTTGGGGTTTTTTGTTTGTTTAGATTTGTTTTGTTTGTTTGAGACAGGGTTTCTCTGTGTAGCCCAAGCTGTCCTGGAACTCACTTTGTAGACCAGGCTGGCCTTGAACTCAGAGTTTCTCCTGCCTCTTGAGTGCTGGGATTAAAGGCATAGGACACCAAGCCAGAGCTGGGCATGGTGGCACACGCCTTTAATACCAGCACTCGAGGGGGGGGGCCGGGGTGGCAGAGGCAGGCAGATTTCTGAGTTTGAGGCCAGCCAGGTCTACAGAATGAGTTCCAGGACAGCCAGGGCTACACAGAGAAACCCTGTCTCAAAAAAAAAAAAAAAAAAAAAAAAAAAAAAAAAAAAAAGACGCCAAGCCAGGTTGTCTCAGAAAACAAACAAACAAAATAGGCAGGAACAGTTTATTTTGACTCAGGATTTAAGGGTTCATCTCGACAGGAAAAGCATGGCCACAGGAGCTGGTTCCACTGTCAGGATCCACAGTCAGGAAGCAGAGAGAGATGGATGCTGGTAACCAGCTCACTGTCTCCTTGTCTCCTGGGGTCTGCAAGACCCCAGCCCATGAGATGGTACCATCCACATTCAGGGTGGATTCAGGGTGGTCCAACTGGGTTAAAACTCTGGAAACATCTTCGCAGACACAACGTGTCTCCAAGATGATGCCAACCCACAATGCATTGCACTCATCAGCAACAGTCCTCTCCTAGGCCCTTAAAAGTTTATGCCTGCCTCCATATGTAAAACACGCTTAGCTCATCTCCATCAGTCTGCGCCACCTCAGACCCTTGTTAAAGACAGGCTCACAAATAGCCAAGATTGACCTTGAACTCGCTATGCAGCCTAGCATGATCTTGGACTCTGGATCCTCAACCTCTCTAATGCTGGGATTACAGGCATGTGGTCTGGAACTGTTTGTTTGTTCGTTTGTTTGTTTGTTTGCTGTATTTATTTTGTTTTTATGTGTATGGGTGTTTTGCTTACATGTGTGTATGTGTGAGCCTGGTACCCATGGACATCAAAAGGAGACATTGCAAGCTACCATGTGGGTGCTGGGAGTTGAACTCAGCTCCTCCTGCTAGCCCTTGATCCTCCTCTGTTTTCTGAGTGTTGGGATTACAAATGTGCAGACCCTGTCCGGCTTTTAAAGTCATTCTAGAGGAGCCAGGGATTGATTCTCCGGGTAAAGTGTTGGTGTTTGAAGTATGAGGGCCTGGGTTCAAGTCCCTATCACCCACGTAAAATCAGGGCGCTGTGGAGCACCTCTCTAAATCCAGTCCTGGGAAGGAAGCCAGAGACAGGCAGACATCAGGATCCAATTGGCCGGCTGGCCAGCCAGCCAGGATAGCAGAATTGATGCATTCCAGGTTCATTGAAAAAAAAATGAATGCTGCCTCACCAAATAAGGTGGCTCAGAGGCTAAGGGCACTTGCTGCTTTTCTAGAGGAGAGAGAGAAAGAGATTACAAACTAAAACTAAGAATTAGGTGGCTAGCAATTGAGGAAGCTGTCTGGCATTGACCTCCGACTTCCACATACAACATCCACACATACACACACACACACACACACACACACACACACACACACACACACTCTCATACACTCACACACATAGAGGCCACTTACACACACTCACACACACTCTCACACACTCTCACACACTCTCATACACTCACATACAAACAGAGGCCATTAGAGTTATTTCCCCCTTCTTCATGCCTCCTTCTCCAACCCACTCCTCCTAGCTCCGTTGATTTTATATGTCCCCCATGGCTCTGACTGTTCCCTGTCTGCTTGCCTGGAGTCATTTCTCTGCAGTTATCAGCACCATCTGTCCCATACTCAGAACATATTTCTCTGGTGGTCTGTTCTGTTCCGTCCCACACTGGGCTGTATTTTCTGCCCTCTGGCTCTGTGCTCATGGCCCTCGGGGCTCGTGGGACTGCTCTTGGAGCAGAAAGTTGGCTTTGTGTTCCCAAAGCTGAAGCCCTTTGGGGGAAAGACAGACAGACAAGAATCAAGGGACCTGTGAGATTTGTTAGACTCTCCAAACGCTTAGCCATTCCCAAACTAGTCTCCCCCCCACC
The DNA here is from genome assembly GCF_000001635.26 of Mus musculus. Lineage (NCBI taxonomy): Eukaryota > Metazoa > Chordata > Mammalia > Rodentia > Muridae > Mus > Mus musculus. The sequence continues at coordinate 134,997,798 of NC_000071.6, read as the reverse complement.
TCTTATCCTTTTTGATTTGTTTTGAAAGCTTTTGTTTGTTTGTTTGTTTGTTTGTTTTCCTCTTTAGGGTTTCCCAGACAGGGTCTCTCTGTGTAGCTCCGGCTGTCCAGGAATTCAGTCTGTAGACCAGGCTGGCCTCGAACTCAGAGATCCACCTCTCTCTGTTTCCTGCCGAGTACTGGGATTAAGGCGTATGCCACCACAGTCAGGCCGTTTATAAAATTCTTTAAAATTATTTTTATGTGTTATTCTCCCCTGCCCCGTGTGTGTGTGTGTGTGTGTGTGTGTGTGTGTGTGTGTGAATGGATTCTCTTGTGTATTTATATGGGTTCCGGGGATTGAACTCAGGTTGTTCGGCTTGTAGGACAAGTGCCCTTAAGCACTGAGGCCTCTATCTCACCAGCCCTCTGCTGATGGTTTTTTGAGATGGGATCTCATGTAGCCCAGGTTAACCTTAAACTTACACTATGTAGTCAAAGATGACTTTGAAGGAGGGACTTTGAAGCCAAGGATGACTCTGATCCTCTTGCTCTGCCTTCTAAATGCTGGGGTTATGGCTTGCACCACCATGCCCAGCTGTTAGTTTTTTGTTCTTTGGTTTTTAGTTTTTAGAGACAGGGTCTTGCTGCACAGCCCTGGCTAGCCTGGGACTCCATACATACATACATACATACATACATACATACATACATACATACTGCATACATACGTGTATGGATAGATAGATAGGTAGATAGATGATAGATAAGACTAGCCTTATCCTTTTAGGGATCCTCCCACCTCTGCTTCCTGGAGGGTAGGCATAAACCTCCATCATGCTGCTTAGTCCCCTTGACCTCGTTGAATTTGAGGTCCACACTGGGGAGGACTGAAGTCACACTGTTTGTAGCTGCCTCTGCAGAATGAAGCATCCAGGGGCTCTTCACGAAGAATTACAGAAAAGGTCATCACACACCTAAGCCTGTGGACTGTCATTTGTAAGTGCTGCGGCGCCCTGAGCACGTATTGTTCCCTTCACTGATGTCTTCTAAGTCAACAAGACGCTGATCATTCATTTGACAAATATTTACTAAGTGCCTGCTAAGTTCAAACATGGCCTTCATTTTACTTCGTTTATTTTCTTTTGCAGGACTGGGGATTGAACCTGGGTCTCAAGACATGCCGGGCAAATACTGTAACGGCTGAGCCCCTCCCTGGGAATTGGGAACCAGCTAGCTAGACTACTGAATGGTGACCTCAGGTCTTTGTTTTTAAGTTCATTGTTGTTCTTGTTGTTTCTCTGTCATGGAACTTCCTCTGTATGCCAGGCTGGCCTCAGAGGATCTGTGAGACTCTCTGGAGGGCTGGGATCAAAGGCATTTGTCACTACCACCCAATTTAAACATTTTCTTTGAGACAGGGTCTCACAAAGTTCTCCAGACGGGCATTGAACTCACTCTGGTCTGTGTGGATCAGGTTGGCCTTAAACTGCCAATCCTCCTGCCTTAGCCTCCCAAGTACCTAGGCTATAGTTTTATGCCACTAATGTTGGCCATTATTTTATTTTACTTTATTTTATTATTTAATAATAATGGGAATGGCCGCAGGGGCTGTCACACGTGGCAAGGCAAGTCCTCTACCACTGGGCTACATCTCCAGTACACAGGTGTGACTTTCAGAGCTTGGTCTGCACCAATGGCAAGACCCCGTTTCTTATGGAACATAGAAATCCAAGCCTGGGGCTGGGGAGATGGCTCAGTGGGTAAGTGACTGGCAGCCATGGTGGAGAGCCAGAGCCTGCCGTGAAAGAGAGCAGGAAAGCGTGGGGTGTGGGTGCACATGCAGGCAAGGCAGCCATGTGCTTAGAAATAAAACCAGGGCCAGGGGACGACTCAGCAGGTAAAGGTGCTTGCTGCTAAGCCTGAGGACTTGAGTTCAATCCCTGGAACCCACAGAGTAGAAGCATGAAATCAGTTCCGTAAGTTGTCCCCTACCTCCATGTGAGTGCTGTGTCATGTATATGCCCTTCAACACACACACACTCAATGAAAAAATTATTTCAAATATGGGTTCTGTATTTATGCCATTTCCTCCCCTCTTTCCTCCCTTAACCCCTCATGTCCCATCCCTAACCCCAATTCCTCCCAAATCAAATTCATGACTCCCCTCTATGTGTGTGTGTATGATGTATATGTGTGCATGTGTATGTATATGATATATATGTATATGTATATAATTTCTGATTTATATGATATATATGTGTATATATGATGTATATGTATATGATGTATATGATGTTTGAGGTGTATTTGTATATATATGTATATGATGTATAAGTATATATGTGATGTATATGATTTTTGAGATATATGTGTATGCATATGTAATAACACACATATAAATATATAAATACAAGCTGCTGAAGTTTAGTGTTTGGCATCTACCTGCTTATTGTTGCATATGTGTTTAGGGCTAAGCACTTGGTATTGAATAACCAGTGAGGGGCACAACCCCGGAGAAGACTAGAACACTAAGTCTTCCTCCCTCAGAAGATGTTGCTTGCTTGTACCTCTTTAACTAGGAATGTTTTTCATGTATTCCGTGGCATGTTGGCCTGTCGGTGTCAACTGACTTTGTCACTGTTTAGGTCTGCTTTAGGCAGACATTTTGCTGTGGTACAAGGGGCGGGCGGGATCCAGAGCTTGATTAATGTACAAGTACTGTGGCATCTAGGCTTGTACTCAGTTCTTCACTGGAGAATACTAGGAAAGCATTGTGTTACTGATTTATGGTCCTAGCCCCTCACTGGGGGATTCTAGGCAGGTGCTCTACAAATAAGCCACACCTCCAATCACTGAGTACTGTATTTGATTAAAGGATACACTAGAGAGGGGATAGACTTTGACAACATGGAGAAAAAGGATTCTGAAACATATATGTATTTTATCAATGCAAATATAATACCCTTTTAAAAACCTTATTTATGAGGGCTTTTAAGATGGCTCAGTACACGGGCTGGAGAGATAGATAGCTCAGTGGTAAAGAACACTGACTGCTCTCCCAGAGGACCTGAGTTCAATTCCCAGTACTTACCTTGCAGCTCACAACCATCTGTATATAACTCTAGTTCAAGGGGGTCTAATCCCCTCTTCTGACCCCCAATAGCACCAGGCAGTCACATAGTGCACAGACATACATGTAGACAGAACAACCCATATGCATAAAAATAGATATCCAGATGCTATCCAGATAAATGATATCTGGATTGATATATCTAAATAGGTGATATATAGGTGGTATCCAGATAGATAGATAGATAGATAGATAGATAGATAGATAGATAGACAGACAGACAGACAGATAGATAGGCAGGTTGACAGACAGACAGATAGGTAGATGATATTTAGATGATACATATCTAGATGATAGATTGATAGATGATAGATGATGATAGAAGATAGAAAACAGATAGTAGATTGATAGTGGATAGAAGATGATAGGATATAAATAAAATATAGACAGTGGATAGATGATAGATGACAGATGGATGGATGGATAGATAGATAGATAGATAGATAGATAGATAGATAGATAGATAGATAGAATTAGTGCTTGCTGCCAAGCCTGAGGACCTGAGTTTGATTCCAGGGACCCACATGGTGGAAGGAAAGAACTGTTTTGATAAGTTATCCTCTGATTGTCACACACTTGCCATGGCCCTCTCTGGGTTTCAGGAAGTCATTTCTTTTTCACCAGCATTCAGTCTAAAGACTTGGGACCACAGTAGCCATGGTGGCCATGAGGGAATCATTAAAGAAAAATGATTTAGGCTGCGGCTGTAGTCCAAAAGTAGAGCCCCTGCCTAGAATCCCCCAGGGAGGGGCTGGGGGCGTGGCTAGTGGTAGAGCCCCTGCCTAACCTCTGCCCTTGCACATGCAAGGCCCTATTGTAGGTTCTGGCACTCTAGAACAAGAAAATGAATGGGTTCAGGCTCATCACTGACAAAGAATGGGAAAATTAAATTAGAAGGGATCATCTGGTCTAACTACTTTGTTGGATTTATGGAGAAACTGAGGTCAAGAAGGGGAAAAGCTAATCTCGTCACTCCGTGAAGTTCAGTGGCCTTCCAGCATCACTCTTGTTGAGTTAAAGCCCCTATGTGATGCTGGGATGGGAACTCGGCAGTTTACAGATTGTGCTGCTCTTGGCGAGGACCTGAGTTCAATTCCCAGCACCCACACTGGGCATTGCACAACCACCTGTAACCTCACCCCCAAGACATGTGGCACCCTCTTTGGCCTCTACTGGTGTCTATACATACTGCAGCATACCCCCCTACATGCATACACAGAGATTTAAAATTGAACAAAAGGGGCTGGAGAGATGGCTCAGCAGTTAAGAGCACTTGCTGCTCTGACAAGGACCCAGGTCCAGTTCCTAAGCACCCACATGGTAGCTCACCACCTGCAACTCCACTTCCGGGGGATCCAGTCTTCTGGACTCTGAGAGCACTAGGCACGCATGTGGTGCACATACCTACATGCAGGCAAAACACTCATATAAAACCATTGTTTTGTTGTTTTTGATTTCCAGAGTAGGATTTCACTGTGTAGCCCTGGCTGCCCTAGAACTTGCTCTGTAGACCAGGCTGACCTCAAACTCACAGAGATCCACCTGCCCTCTTCCTCCCGTATGCTGGGATTAAAGGTGTGTGCTGCCACTGCCTGGCTTTAAAAAAAAAATTTAAGTGCAGGTAGAAAAGACAAAAACAAAGAAAGAAACAAAGGCAGATACACCTACAACGGGAACAATATCGCCTGTCTTACAGGTATGTCCGACCTCCAGGTACATAGACCCTGCAGAAGATCCCTCAGCGGGCAGCAGGGGCCCCAACCCTGGCTTGCTTCTTCTCCAGCTTGGCAAAACCCAACCCTGTTGGCTTCGGTGACCTTTCCTGGACCGCTGGCGGAGTGAGGACAAGCAAGGCTACTGTGTGAAGCCTACTGAAGACCTTGAGGGAGCCACAGTAAACATTGCAACTGTGTTTGATGAAGAACTTGGCTTTGGGTCCTGCTAGCAGGAAGAGCTCAAACTGGCTTGGCAAGGGCAGGCAGGCCTGAGGCCATAGCTTGGCTGCAGGGCCTGGGAAGGAACTCTGAGACTGTGCACTCAAAAGGAACCCGGAGCCTTCTCTCCCAAAGCAGCTACCCACCTTCTTTGTATCTCTAAGCTCCTGCTTGGCTGGAGGTAGTAACATATTAATGATAAGAATGAAAATTAATTAATCCCCTCAATACCCAGCTGTGTTACCATGGCTTTGTTGTTGTTTTTATTTATTTTATTTTTTAGATTTATTTATTTTAGGCATACGAGTACACTGTTGCTGTCTTCAGATGCACCAGAAGAAAACATTGATCCCATTACAGATGGTTGTGAGCCACCATATGGTTTCTGGGAGTTGAACTCAGGACCTCTGGAAGGGCAGCCAGTGCTCTTAACCACTGAGCCATCTCCCCAGCCCTTGTTGTTGTTGTTGTTTTTAATGTGTTTGTTTTGAAACAAAGTCTCACTCTGCAGCCCAGGCAGGCCTTGAACTCACTAAGATTTACCAGCCTCTGTCTCTAGTGTGCTGGGATTAGTTGTACTTTGTTTTGTTTTGTTTTCTTACTTTTTCTTTTCCTTTCTTTAATTTGAGACAGCAGGCTGTCCCTTTGTAGAGCAGGCTGTCCTTGAAGCTGTGAGGATCCTCCTGTGTTACTTCTGCCTCACAAGTAAGGGGATGACAGATGTGTGTCAATAGGCCTTTGCCTCTCTCTCTCTCTCTCTCTCTCTCTCTCTCTCTCTCTCTGTTATTGTCCTTGTCCTGTGTTAGGAACTGAACTTAAGGCCCCACTCATGCATGCTAGGCAAGGGTTCTCCTGCTAAGCCCCAGTCCCTCTAACCCTGAGCTCCGCTCCACTAACCCTCTATGTAGACCAGGCTGCCCTCAAATTCAGAGATCCACCTGCCTCTGCCTGTGCTGGGATTAAAGGCCTGCACCACCACTGCCAAATTTTTTTCTTTTTACTTTTTTTTTTCCTCTTTAAGTTTAAAGAATTGTGTACTTCCACTTCTCTCTCTCTCTCTCTCTCTCTCTCTCTCTCTCTCTCTCTCTCTCTCTCTCTCTCTCTCTTTTCGAGACAGGGTTTCTCTGTATAGCCCTGGCTGTCCTGGAACTCACTTTGTAGACCAGACTGGCCTCAAACTCAAAATCTGCCTGCCTCTGCCTCCCGAGTGCTGGGGTTAAAGGCGTGTGCCACCACGCCCGGCTCCACTTCTCTTATTAAGGATTTGTCTCACTGCTATTGGTTTTGGTTGTTGGTTTTGGTTTCTTCAGGGTTTCTTTGTGTGGCTTTGGCTGTCTTGTAACTTACAATGTAGACTAGGCTGGCCTTGCACTTTCAGAGGTCTGCCTGCCTCTGCCTCTGAAGTCCTGGAATTAAAGGCACGAGCCACCACCGATGAGTATTATTTTATTATTATTATTTTGTGTTATGAGGGGTATTGCATATGCATGGGGGTGTCTAAGGAGACAAGGGACAGCAGGTCCCCCTGAGTGACAGGGGTCTGTGAGAACTGCCTCACATGGGTGGAGGACACTGAACTCAGGTCCTCTGTGAGAGCGGTATGTGCTTCTAGTCCATTAAGTCATCTCTCCAGACCCCATTTCACTTTCTAGTTAAAAACGGTCTCACCAAACTACCCAGGCTGGCCTTGAACTCACTCTGTAGCCCACATTGGTCGCAAACTCAAGATGCTCCTAGCTTCAGCCTCCAGAGTAAGGGGGACCACTGGTGTACATCAGCACAGTTGGCTTTACTGTGCCTTCTGGAAGCTGGGTTGTCAGTGAGAAACGCCACGCCCACCTTCGGGGCTCTCTGGAACAGTGAGGTCAGAACTACCTCTCAGATGTGCCTTGACCCAAGTTGGTTCCCTGGGCAGAGAGTACTAAAGCTGCATAGAGACACTGCGAGCTGGCTCTCTGCCCACAGCCCCAAATTCTCGTCTCCACCTTCCTCGGTCTTCACCTTCCTCGTCCCTTCGTCCACCTAAGCCCTCTCATTATCTAGGGTCCCCTTCATCCTGCGTTTCATGGAGTGCCTTGGAATCTTTTGGCACTGGGAACGCTGGAACCTGCCTCCAATGCCAGATGCTGAAGGAAGATGAGAGTGAGGCTAGCCCCAGGCTACAAACCAAGACCCTCCCATGCCTAAATCAAAGAAAGCTCAGTGGGTTGCATGCTTACCCAGTAAGCTAGAAGACCTGAATTTAATCCTGAAAACCCCTACAAAGAAAGGACAGAACTGCTGGACAGTGGTGGCACAAACCATTGATCCCAGCACTGAAGTGACAGACAGGCGGATCTCTGTAGACATCTACACACACAATAAAAATAAATTTAAGTAATAAAAAACCCCCAAAACCCTGCTTCTTAGATCCCCTCCCTTTCACTGAGCCAATATCTGTTTTTTCTTTTGAGATAGGGCTTTGTGTAGCCTACCCAGGCTGTCCTGAAACACACTGTGTGGTCTAGGCTGGCTTTGAACTCACGATCCTCCCGCTCACCCGCCTATGAGCTCAGATTACAGTCATAGCACACACTTGGCCCAAAGTCTCTTCTCTCCAAAGCACATCAGACACTTTCTCCTTCTGGCACTATCACCTCCTGGATAAGAGAAGACTGGTTTCCTAGGGAAGTTGCTGGTATCGCCATCTCCACTCCTCTCCTAGGATGTCAGGAATGAACTAAGGACTGGGGCACTCACTATTAATAGCAACCCATTTCCTCTTCCTTAGGTCATCCTGACGACAGCACACTGGCATTCCTTAAGAAGAGGAGAAACATTAAGCAATCTTTTGGCACGGAGCACACTGGAACCTGCTTCTAATACCAGATGTTGAGGTAAGATGATCATAGGCTAGCCCGGGGCTACAGACTGAGACCTCGTGTCAAACCAAACCCAGCATCAAGTTCGTTTGATCAAATGTCCATGTGACCCTCTTTCCCTCCCAGCCACTGTTGCTCAGTAGCCTCCTGCTCCAGCCTCCCCGGGGTTCCTGTTTTAGGCAGGACACTCACACAGGTTGTCTAAGTGCCCGTCTTGAAAGGCTTGCCACCCACTCACTTCCCCCCCCCCCCAACATTCTTGCTAAGGCCACTCATAGTCACCCTGTTTCCGAACCCAAGACTCCTTCCCAGTCCCGTTCTTCCAAGTCCTTTCCATTCCAAACACCCTTGTCCGTCCCCACGTCCTCGAAACTCTTGCTTCTTTTGCTTTCTCAGCTGAGCTCATTTGTTACCCTGCTTTCGGCTGCCATCTCTGTGTTAACAACTCCCGGGTTTACGAGGTCTCTTTCCTGTCTCCTGGGTCATCTCACATGGACGTTTCTAGTCAGACCAACTCCTACACTCAAAATGAAACTCTTCAGCCGCCCCAGAACCAATAACCGAAGGCAGACAGTTTAGGCGATTTTACTTTATCTTATGGTGGTTTTTCAAGACAGGGTTTCTCTGTGGAGTCCTGGCTGTCCTGGAACTCTCTCTGTAGACCTGAGACTGGCCTCACTCTGTAGACAGAGGCAGACCTGCCTGCCTCTGCCTCTGCCCCGTGCTAGGGATAAAGGTGAGCACCACCCCTGCCTGGGGAAAGCTAAAGCTTCTTTAGTTCCTTCTCTCTCCCAAACTCTGACACCCTAACGGCCTGGAGTGCTAAGAATCAGGCTCCCTTAACCCTGTCAGTTCTGCCTCAGAAAGGGGTCCTGCTATCATCTTTGAATGTCTCCTTCAAGTTTCTTTTACTCCCCCACCCCCACCCCCGGTTTTTTTTTTTGTTTGTTTGAGACAAAGTCTCCTTATGCAGTCCTGGCTAAACTGGAACTTACTACATAGACCAGGGTGGTCTCCAACTCACAGAGATCTTCCTGCCTCCACTGTGCTGGGATTAAAGCCATGCTCCAACATGCCCCCTCCCCGCTTTTTGAGACAGCTCACGTAGTCCAGGCTAGCTTTGAAATTGATATGTGAAGCAGGCATGGTAGTCAGTCTGGTCTACATGAGTTCCAAAACAGCCAGGGCTCTGTAGAGAGACTCTGTCAACAAACAAACAAACAAACAAACGAAAGAGAAAGAGAGAAAAGAAAAGGAAAATAAAGAAAAATGAAGTTGGTCAGTGGTGACACACACCCTTAACCCTAGCACTAGGGAGGCAGAGAGGCAGGCGGATCTCTGAAAGTTTGAGGCCAGCCTGGTCTACAGAGTGAGTTCCAGGACAGCCAGGGCTACACAGAGAAACCCTGTCTCAAAGGAGAAAAGAAAAGAAAAGAAAAGAAAAGAAAAGAAAAGAAAAGAAGAGGAAAAGAAGAAAGGAAAGGAAAGGAAAGGAAAAAGGAAAGGAAAGGAAAGAAAAAGGGAAAGGAAAGAAAAGAAAAAAGGAAAGGAAAGAGAAAAGAAATTTCTAAGTGTTAGAGAGGCCAACCTTGAACTACATTTCCACCTACACTTTCCAGACGATGTCACCCTTTTAAAGCCTAGGAAGCCAGGGACCTGTCCCCCTCCAAGAGCCCCGCCTCAGTTCCCTTTACCTTGTCCAAGAGGTGCCTCCAGTCTCAATATTGTTTAAAGCTGGGTCCCTCCCTCCCTTGAGGGCACTGGGAAGAAGGTGGGGTGGCCTTTCCCCTCATCTCTCCACCTCCAAGTCAGAAGACTTTGCCAAATGTCCCTTTTAGGTGTCCCCCAACACTCCCAGTGCTGGGAATGGAACCCAAGCCCCATGCATGCTACACAAGTGTCCTACCACTGAGCCACATCCCCACCGTCTGTCTGAATGGCAGTCCTTTAGGTGAGGCATTTGGTCTGAACAATAGGTCTTTTTGTTCCACGTCTCCAAATATGAAATCTCGGTAGAGAATGTAATTCTTTAGCTTGCACATCAGCTACCCCAAATGCCCGGAGCAAGGCTGTGGATACAAGCACAAACCAACTAGGCTGTCCCAGAGAAGAGTCCCTGTGTTCTTCCCCTTGCCCCTCTCCAGCAGAGTTCCTCATACGCCCTCTGGCTGGATTGCTAGATAAACCTCGCTCGCCATAGGGTCTGTGGAGATCAGTGCTGGGATATCTCCCAAGTGTTACCCACCTAGTGAGCACAAAAACTCATGTGTACCCCCACTTTCTCCTTACTCAACCTGTGAAGCTGTTTAAAGCTCGCTGCCCGTGATGAGGGCTATTCGAGGGACAGTCCCCAGCAGGTGCCCCGTAGGGGAGGTGGTAGCCTGTGCGGTGGCGTTCAGGATAAGGAAGCTCCAGCGACTGCAAAAAACGAAAGACTTTTATTGAAAAATATGAAATGGCCCGTTTCATGGTTTGCCTGTCTCTGCCCACTGTGAGCTTCTGCGGGGCTGGCAAGTAGCTGCAGTGGCCACCCCAGCCCAGTTCTTGGGAAGGGCGAGGTTTCTTTGTCCATTCGGCTTGGACAGTTCCTAGGCCCGGTAGTCAGGTGGCAGCCGGAGAAGGGGAGATGCCAGCCTGTCTGTCCTCTTCCAGCCTAGCAAGCAGACTGTGTGTCGTCTGTCACCATCTGGAAGGTGGGGTGGTCTCAGACGCGAGGCTGCACGCTGGACGGGTGGGGTTCATCGACTGCTGGTAGTGGTGACGGTACGGTCTGCGTGCACCCGGCCCCTCAGACGTAGTCCTTGCGGTCGTAGGCGGTGCCGGTACCGGTGCCAGGGCCGGTGGATCGCGGCGCAGAATAGAGGATCTTGGTGGGTGCATACTTGTCGCGCGGTGGGCAGGAGCAACACAGCAAGGCGCCCCCTAGCAACTGCAGCGCGGCGGCAGCCCAGCCCACGTACAACCCAGCTCCCATCTCCCGCTTCTGGGCCTCGGGCACCAACGGGTTATAGAAATCCCTGATGATGGTGTTGGCCGACCAGGACACCGGTACTAAGGTGAGCAGAGCCGCCAACAGGAAAAGCACTCCCGCCACGATGGTGATCTTGGCCTTGGCCGTCTCGTCTTGTACGCAGTTGGTACACTGGGCGCCCACGAGCGCCACGAGGAGCCCGAAGGCGGCCAGCAGGATGGACACCACGATGAGGGCTCGGGCGGCCTGCAGGTCCTGCGGCAGGGCCAGCAGCGAGTCGTACATTTTGCACTGCATCTGACCGGTGCTCTGCACCACGCAGTTCATCCACAGGCCCTCCCAGGTGATCTGCGCCGTGATGATGCTGCTGCCGATGAAGGCCGAAACGCGCCACATGGGAAGGGCGCAGCACACGATGGTGCACAGCCAGCCCAGCACGGCCAGCGACGTGCCGGTGATCTCCAGGCCCATGGACATGGCTGCTGGACTTGAACCGGCTCGGCCGGGCAGCTCAGGGGACTGGGAGACCAGGGATCGCGGCCGCTGGACCTGGGAATCAACTGCCCTTCGAAAACTGACGGACGTCTGTCGCCGGGAACGACGGGTGGGTGGCAAAGGACGGAGCGCGCTTAACGGCTCCTCTCCTGGGGCTCGCACAGAGACTGCCCCTGCACCTGCCTGTGGCTTTGGAGACTGGCTTCTGAGACTGGGTTGGCTCTGGGATGGGGTGGGTTGGACTTAGCTTGGTGCCTAGAGGAGGAGGGTGGAGCTCGCTCTTCTGGCCCAGGGGACAGTGACGTGTGTCCCGTCCAGTCCGGTCCGTCCTCCCCAACCCCCTTCACCATAGGAGAAAGGATTTGGCTAGAACCTCAATGCTGAAGTGTATGTGTTGTGTGTGGCGGGGGTGGGGGTGGGGTGGGAGAGTGTGTATCGAAGGAGGGCGGGGTCGTCTAAGCTCCCTCCCTTCCCAACCTCCCCAAGCTCCTTAAGCATAACGAATTCTCTAGAGCTATACAGAGTGGGAGGGGCGCTTCAAGGATTTGAAGTGCAAATCACCAATTGTAAACTGCTTGACTCTCTTGTCCCCCACCTCCGTCTTCTTTAGCGCGGGAGGCGTAGGATGGAGGCGCGGCCAATTCCTCTGGACAACCCGGACTGGGAGGACCTAGGTGGGGGCGTGGCTGAGGCTGTTTGTCGCCGTAGGTGGATGGAATTGTAGCACCTGCTCCAAGTCCCTCAGGCTTTGACACAAGCACTCTGGCCTTGTCCAAGTGCAACCTGATATACAGAACTCTGAAACCAGGGACAACGACCACCTGCAGAGCCCACTCTGCACCTCAGGGACCGGTGTTGAGTTCAAATTCTTGTCCAGCACCCTCATGTGACCTGGGCTGGTGGCAAGCCTACATGGCTTAGCTCAAATGCCCGCCCACCTAGAAGCTGCTTTCCCCCACGGAGGTTCTCTAGATGGAGTCTTGTTTTCTTTCCTTTGGGGGTGGGGGCGGGGCAGAGTGAGTACCAGGGTGAGTGAACAGTGGGAAAGAGATTTGATACACATGAGAAAAAAAAAAGACGTCTAGCCAGGTGTGTTGGCTCCTGCCTGAGGCTGAGGCAAGCAGACAGCTGTGAGTTCAAGGCCAGATACAGCGAAACTGTGTCTCACAACTCCTGTGCAGAAGCCCTGTGCAGCATGCCATGCCTGTAGTCCCAGAGCTTGGGAAAGTGGAGGCAGGCAGGAGTTCAAGACCATCTTGGCGACACGGAGAATTCAAAGCCAGATGGGCTACATGAGACCCTGGCTCAAACAAGCTACAAAGTAACACCAAAAAAGCCCCCAAAACACCAATTCCTTTTGCCTCCGGACACTGACTCCCCTGCCGCACACCTTGGGGTGGCGCATGCTCCGACTTCTCCCGTTGCCTCTTCCCTTCACCTCAGCTAGGATACAGCTCTTTTGGTTTAGTTTCCTATACATCCTCTTCGAGGACCCGTGCTTGGGGTCCTTTCTCCATGAGACACTCCTACAGCTCTCCGCATAGCTCACTGACCTCGCTTCATAGTTTCAGAGGCTGGAGATGGAGCTCAGTGGCTAGAGTGCTTGGCCAGCCTGCACGAAGCCTCTGGTCTGTCCCTGGCACGGAATAAACCCTAATAGATGGATGGCACTTCAGCAAGCACCACACCGAGATCCTCCCCAGCTGATTTGGAGGTCAGTGTGGGTGGCTTGGAACCCTGCACCCAAATAGAAACAGGACAACAAAATCGTCCCAGCTTCTTACCCACAATGCCACGTTCTTTTTCTGTTTTGTTTTGTTTTGTTTTGTTTTCGAGACAGGGTTTCTCTGTTGTAGCCCTGGCTGTCCTGGAACTTGTGCTGTAGACCAGGCTGGCCCGGAACTCACAGATCCACCTGCCTCTGCTTCCCATGTGCTGGAAGCACTGTTCTCTTTGCCACTTTGATACCTTTGTTTTCTTTCATATTTGACATTATCTAAAGTGGCCTCTGGCTTTCCTTTCTTCCCCCCTCCCTCCTTTTCTCTCCCTGCTTTCCTTTTTTCTCTCCCTCCCGCTCCCTCCTCCCGGTCCCCCCCACCCCGCCCCCTCCACTCCTCCCCGCCCCAGGGTGGCCTTAAACTCCAGGTTGTTTTGCCTCCCCTGCACAAGTGGCAAGCTTCTTTGTGAGAGAGGCCACGCTTGGTTTCTCATTTATTTGTTTCTTTGTCTCTGCTCCGGTCTGTTACCACCACCAGGACATTCAGAATGTTCCAAGGACAAACATTTTTGCCTGTTTTATTATGTGACACTCCCGATGCCTAGAACAGGGCTGGGTGCTCTGAGAGGTAATTGACTTAGCACTTTCCCTTGTTTCAGCAACCTGTCCTGCCAGGGCTCTATGTCCAGGGATGACCTCGTGTTGTGAGGGCCCCAGGGGCTTTGCAATTAGCTAGGAAGCTGAGATCCATCCAGCTAGATGAAGGCTTTCTGGAGGCAGATGGTCCAGAGGACAAAAGCCCTTGTTTTCAAGCTTGACAACCTGAATTTGATCCCTGTTACTTCAAAGATGAAAAAAAGCCCATTCTCCAAAGTAGTTCTTTGACCTCCCCGTGCTTGCTGCAGTACACACACACACACACACACACAGAGGAACAGACACCCACACTGACATACACTCTTATACATACACAGACACACACACTGACATACACTCTTACACACACACACACACACACACACATACACACACACTGATAAACACTCTCACATTTACATACATACACTCACATATACTCATACACACTCACACCTACACTCATACACACACCCACACACACTCATACACATACACTCACACATATTCATACACACACACACATATACTCACTTACTCACACAGGTACTCAAACATACACGCATGCACTGAATAACTAAATAAAATAAAAGTATAAACTTCATTGAGTTGGACCTATATTTTTTTCCTGGTACAGCCCCAACTCTCAGATCACAAATACTCAGACTCCACCCTCTTCCTTCAGAGTTCAGACCCTGGGGTGACAGAAGATTCCAATAAACAGTCCACATGGAAACCAGGGCTCTGTTTCTTCTCAGTGCAAAGGTCTTGGGCTGGTCCTGATGGGCAGGGCTGGGAGTGCCAGGCCACAAAGCCCAGCTGGTGCAGGGTCAGGGCTCTTCTGGAAGGAGTTTAAGCCCAAGGTACTTAATAAATGAAATAAAGATGCAAGTCTTTAATAGAGTGCTGGGTGGTGGGACTTGGATTGGATGGAGGAGTGCGGGGGTGGGGGGGGGAGGTGGAGGGGGGTGGAGCTGGGAATATGGCTCTGTCTATAAAGGGCTTGCCACATAAGAATGAGGACCTGGGTCCTGTGCCCTGAACCCCAAATTAAAAATACAATAAAAAATCTGAGCTGAGGTCAGAAGCCTTCCTCCACTTATTTATTTATTTATTTATTTATTTATTTATAGAGACAGGGTTTCTCTTTATGAGGACCTGGGTCCTGTGCCCTGAACCCCAAATTACAAATACAATAAAAAAAAAACTGAGGTGATGTCAGAAGCCTTCCCTTATTTATTTATTTATTTATTTATAGAGACAGGGTTTCTCTGTGTAGCCCTGGCTGGCCTCAAACTCAGAGATCCATCTGCCTGCCTCTGCCTCCCAAGTGCTGGGATTAAAGGCAAGAGTAACCCAGCTGTCAGAAGCCTTAATCTCAACACTCGGAAGGCAGAGGCAGGTGAATCCCAGAGTTTGAGGCCAGACTGGTCTACAAATTGAGGTCCAAGACATCCAGGGTTACACAGAGAAAAACCCTGTCTCGGAAAAACAAAACAAACAAATCAGAAAATAAAATAATAAAACCGAGTACACCGGTTCCCACTTGTAGTCCCAAGACCCAGGAGGCAGAGACAGAAGGGTCCTTGGGGTGGAATGGCCAGATAGGTGAGTTCCAGGTTTAGTGAGAGGTCCTGCCTCGACAATAACATGGGAAATGATTGAGGAGACAGCCAGAGTGTCTCTGGCTTCCACATATTTCCAAATGTGTGTGTGTGCACTCTTGAACACACAGGCACACACACATACTATAAATAAAAGGGGTGGGGAAAACCTGGAGTGGTGATAGTCACCTTTAATCACAGTAATTGGGTGGTAGAAGCAAGAGATATTTGTGAACTCACGGCCAACCTGGTCTACATAGAAAGCTCCAGGCCAGCTAGAACTGCATAGTGAGGCCCGCTCTTTCTTTCTTTTCTTTGTTTTTTTTTGTTTTTTTTTTTTGGTTTTTCGAGACAGGGTTTCTCTGTATAGCCCTGGTTGTCCTGGAACTCACTTTGTAGACCAGGCTGACCTCAAACTCAGAAATCCGCCTGCCTCTGCCTCCCAAGTGCTGAGATTAAAGGCATTCACTTGTTTTGTTTAAGGAAGGTGGTGGCACAGGCCTTTAATCCCAACCAATCAAACCTTCCAGATGTGACCTGTTTCCTGTTCCTGCCTCTTATTGTCACCTCTGCCTGTTGACAAGCTGCCTCTGCCATTATGGACCCTCTCTCTCTCTCCCTCTGGAATTGTAAGCCAAAATAAACTCGTTCTCCCATTTAAAACATAAAAAAGAAGGAGGAAAAGGAAAGGAATCATGGATGGGAGGCCGTCATCCCAGCGCTGTGCTGAGGCCACAGGGACTTAGAGGCAGGGTAAGCGGCCCCGGCTGGTTGTACTGGGGTTGGAGACGATGGACTGGTTCCTGTTTGTCTCTGAGGCTGAGGAAAAAGTGTGCTTACTTTTCCAACCTCAGTTTCTACCCTTGTAAAAAGCGGGGGGAACTATGTTCCGGTGAGTCATGTCTTAGGACTGTAAAGAGATGGACAGCCACGTACCTGTCTGTGAAAATAGAAACCACCAGGGCAGGGCACAGAGAAATGATCTGTGCTAGTCAACCCTGGAGACCTTGGGTGAGCCCCGTGCTCGATTCTCTAGCCTGGTTTCCTCATCCGGGAGAAAGGATCTGGTCCGAGACTTTGGGCCGGGTGGTGGGGGATGGGCAGGAAGAGTCGGCTTGTTTTTTTTAGGTGGATCTGTTGGGCAGGGCTGAATAGAGGCAAGCAGGATAGTATCCGTGCCCAAGGGCCAAACTTCAGGGACTCCACAAATAAGACTTTGGCTCCTAGTAAACACCTCCAATCCGCCCTGAGCTCAGTATCTGCCACAGGTCTTATAACTCAGTAATGAAAGGCAAACAGCCCAGTTGGAAAATGGGCGAAGGGAAATCAAAACCATGAGCTATTGCCTCATTGCAGATAGAATGACTGTATCAGAAAGGCAGGAGATAGTGGTTGCTGGGGGCTGGGGGTGGGGGTGGGGAAGTGGAGAAGACGGAAGCCTTGTGTCTTGTTGGTGACAATGTGTGTTATTTATTATGGCTGTTATGAAGAACAATTCAGAAGAAGAACCGGTAAGATGGTTTAGTGGTTTGCAGGGCTTGCCTCCGTGCCCGGAGCCAACTGAGTTCAGTCTCCTGGACCCACACAGGGGAAGGAAAGAACCAACTCTCATAAAGTTGTTCTCTGACTTCCACACTTCCACACACATGCGCGCACACACACACACGCACACGCACACTTGCACACGCAGCCTGTCCCTACAGGGTGCTTGAATAAAGGAAAGTAAAGAAAACCATAAAATTATCAAAGGAGATAACTGTTTCACTACAGGGTATGTTACTGGTGAGTGGACTGAGAGTCTACAGGGCCACTCTCTGGGGCCTAAGCTTTAACACCCTTACTCTTTCAGGAACCTCGACTCAGGCTATACAGGGGTCTGTGGGTTTGATGCAGAAAAGAATTTCAAGATGAGCCAGCATGAAGCAGAATCAGAGACGAAAACAAACAAATAGACGACAACAACAACAACAACTTCAGAGTCTCACCGCGTGGTCGTCCTGGTTAGCCTGGAACTCGAGAGATAGACCAGGCTGCCTTGAACCACAGAGATAAATACCCCTGCCTGTGCCTCCAGAGCACTAAGATTAAAGGTATTCACCCGGACACCCAGCCCACAGATGGAGATTTTATTAAAGATAATTTAAGGGGCTGGAGAGATGGCTCAGTGGTTAAGAGCACTGACTGCTCTTCTGATGTCCTGAGTTTGATTCCCAGCAATCGCATGGTGGCTCACAACCATCTGCAATAGGATCTTTTGGCATGCAGGCATATATGCAGATCTCAATCTGCACTCATCATGTATAAAATAAAAAAAAATAAATTAAAATCTTAAAAAAAAAAAAAAAGCTGGGCGTGGTGGTGCAAGCCTTTAATCCCAGCACTCAGGAGGCAGAGGCAGGCGGATTTCTGAGTTTGAGGCCAGCCTGATCTACAAAGTGATTTCCAGGACAGCCAGAGCTATACAGAGAAACCCTGTCTCAAAAACAAACAAACAAAACAACAACAACAACAACAACAACAACAACAACAAAAAAGCACTGGCTACTGTTCCAGAAGACCAGGGTTCAATTCCCAGTACTCACGTGACAGTTCACAATTGTCTATAACTCCAGTTTTAGGGAATCTGACACCCTCATACAGACAAAACACCAATGCACATGAAATAAAAATTAATTAATTACAAATATCTTAACATAGCCGGGCAGCCATAGTGGCACCTTTCATGCCAGTCCTGGAAGGGAGAGGCAGGGAGATCTCTATGAGGCCTGGTGTACATAGTGAGTTCCAGGACAGCCAAGGCTGCATAGACAGACCCTATCTCAAAAACAACAGCAACAACAATAAAAGACAGAGGCAAGAGAACTGCTTAGAGTTTAAGGTCGACTTGGCATACAGTCTCCAAAGACCAAACCAAACCAACAACCAACTAATAAACAAAACCACTGGCAGAGAGACCTTGTCTTGAATAAATAAATGAATAAACAAACAAATAAACAAGTAAATAAGATATTTTAATATAGGCTTTAAGCATGAAGGTTAGGAGAAAAAGGAGCATTCAGAAAGAAAGACACACCCAGGTATGGGTATTTGCATCTCCAGCGAAAGTCACGATCAATTAGCATTAGATGTAAATACCATTTTAAAATTATTTTTACTTATGTATATGTGCATGTATGTCTGTGTGTGACTCTATGCCACATTCGTGCAGGCCCACGAAAGCCAGAAGAGGATGTCAGATCCCCGGGAGGGAGCTGTGAGATGCCTGTTACGGGTGTGGGGAACCTAACTCGTCTGGAAGGACAGTATGTGCTCTTAACTGCCAAGCTCTCTCTCTACAGTCCCCACATATACAACATTAGAGGCTCTCAAAAGATTTCTAGGAAAGCCCTTTGTTTTTATGTTTCCTACATGAGAGGGCAGATGGAATAGAAAGAGATGCCTTGCATGGGTTTATAATCTGGTAACACTATGGGCTCTCTAGGGTCGGTTTACAACTGGGAAGGGAGAGAAGCCTTGACCATGTGCTGCAATGCTTATGCCTCAGATGGCCAGAGGCTCCAGTGAGACACAGGAGCGAAAGGTCCCTTTCCTTTCTCCTGTCCTCAGACCTTCCCACCTTTTCATCTTGCTTCGGGTACATAAACACAGGAAACACAGGCAGGACACGGAAGAGGCACCTAGGCTTCAGGCTCCCTGTGGCCATTTACGTAATAGCTAGGGTGTGGAGACTACAAGTGAATGGACAAAGAAACCTGGGGCAAGGTGGTGAACACCTGTTATCGTGGCACTGGGAGGTAGTAGTAGAAGCAGGAAGAAGGCAGAGAGTTCAAGACCGGGCTAGCCTTGGCTACATAGTGAATCCCAGTCCAGCCTGGGCTACATGATACTCTACCTCAAAACAAACAAACTAGCAAAAAGAGAGAGGAAGAGTCGGAGGAGGAGAAAGAGATGGAGGAGAAGGAGGAGGAGGAATTAAGAAACACACCTTGGAGTACTAATCAGATAAAGGCTTGTCCATTTCAACAACACTGATAGCACTGGAGGACACCAGTTCAGGGGAATCAGGTTAAATGAGTGATTTCACTCATATGTGGAATCTGAAAAAGGTGGTGTCATAGAAGTTAGAGTAGACTAGTAGCTATTGCCAGATAGTGGTGACACATGCTTCTAATCCCAGCCATCAGGAGGCAGAGGCAGAGTGTGAGGCTAGCCTGGTCTACAGAGTGAGTTCCAGGCCAGCCAGGGCTATGTAGTGAGATACTGTCCTGAAAAACAACAGAGCAGTATCTATCAAAGGTGGACCAGAGGATGGGAGGCAGGGTCAATAGGAACAGAGGGGCTGAGATGTGGGTGGGTGGTGGAAGTGGGGGAAATGCTTGTTTAGCACACACGAGGCCCCGAGGTCTATCTCTAGCAACACATAAACCGTTAACTGGATGTGGTGAGGCCTTGCTATCTCAGCAGTCAGAAGGTGGAGACAGGAGAATCAAGGTCAAGGTCATTCATTCTTGATTACACAGACAGTTTAAGAGTAGCCTGAGCTATGTGAGACCCTGTCTCAAAAAGTGACCAAACCGAAAGGGGGGTATGAGCATCCTACAGTGCAGGGGGTGGGGAGGGAGGGAGGGAGAGAGAGAGAGAGAAAGAGAGAGAGAGAGAGAGAGAGAGAGAGAGAGAGAGAGAGAGAGGGAGAGGGAGAGGATGTGAACAGCCATTCAGAATAGGACAATAAGTTAGGTGTTGAGGTTTGGTCTGTTGCTGTGTATTGTAATGCTTAAATGTGGACCCCAAGACCTGATTGCCCCTGAGACAAGAGAATCTGCATCTAGACCCAAATAATGCTATGTGAGTTTGCCCCCAAGTTATTTCTGATTGGTAAATAAAGATGCCAGCTGCTAACAGCTGGGCAAAATACACGTGTGTGTGTGTGTGTGTGTGTGTGTGTGTGTGTGTGTGTGTGTGTACGCATATTACTGGACTTGGGGGTCAGAGAACAACCATGATGAGAAGGAGGTGAAGGAAGAACAGAAAGGTGCCAGGTGGGTTAGGAGCCAAGAGAATGTGGCCCTGAGGGCTGCCCAATTGGAGTTCAGAGCAGCCCAGATGAAACATAGTAAGTAATGACTCGGGGTTATTGATAGGAAAGTATACTCTAACAACATGGACGATAGGCAGCTGCCCAGCTCTTGTGCTGACTAAGGCTTATTGTAAATAATAAAAGTTGTGTGTCTTTTATCTGGGAACTAAATGGCCAAAGGCGGAGTAGAAACCCCAGATTGGGATTTAAAACTTCTACGAAGATTAAGCACACAAAAAGATGCTTATTATCAATAGTCATCAAGGAATAAAACAGAAAAACCACAAAAGTGGTATCACTATACACCCACAAGGACGGTTACCGTTTAAAAAGTTGACAGTGACAAGTGTCGACAAGGTGGAGAGCTTGTCCTAACCTCCCTTCTGGAGCGATGGAGATTTGGTCCCACGCCCCTTCTGGAGTCTACTTTTCAACTTCCGAATTAGCTAAGGATGACTGTGAACTTTTCATTCTCCTGCCCGCACCTCTAGAGAGCTGGGGTTATAAATGTGCACCATCACACTCAGTTTTATGCAGTTCTGGGAACTGATCCCAGGGTTTTGTGCACACTAGGCCAGCGCTCTCCCAACTGAGCAACACTTCCAAGGCTGTTGTGGTTTTATGAGTCAGGATTTCATTCGGTAGACCAAGATGATCTGAAACGTAGGTTCTACTACAGGACCACGCCCCCAGCCCCTCACTGGGGGATTCTAGGCAGGTGCTCTACCACTGAGCCACGCCCCCAGCCCCTCCCTGGGGGATTCTAGGCAGGGGCTCTACCACTGAGCCAAGCCCCCAACCCCTCACTGGGGGATTCTAGGCAACGGCTCTACCATTGAGCCATACCTTGATCCCTCATTGAAGGATTATAGAAAGATGTACCCCTAGCCTTCAAGGGGTGATTTTCAACTGAATTCTGGAACTTTTTTATGACCTGGAACTTTGGATATCCCTTTAACCCTCTGTCTTAGCTTTCTTATGACATCATGCTGGCAGGAGGAAGGCAGGCTATTTCCTTATCAGTGATCAGCAGAAGCAGAAGTGGGTGACTTCTCATGACTGCCAGGTGGAGTTGGGAGTGCCAGCTCCCTGGAGAGGTTTCTATTGCTAGTTCAGTAAGGGTCATCTCCTAGGATATAAACGCTGTGGTTGGATGGGGTGAGGGCATCTTATCAATACCTCCTGATTGGAGGAGACTCGCTGTCCATGCATGGGGCAGTAGGAGAGCAAAGGACAGGACACCATCTTGTTGGATGTGTTGGGATACTGTGTTCCATGTTATGAGAGCAGAAGATGCCCACATTCAGGGTAGGTCTTCCCTCCTCAGCAAAAACTCCTACAAATGTTCGTGTATACACATCTGTCACAAGATCATCTCCTGGTTGATTAAAAAGCTAGTCACACTGACAGAGAGGATTAACAATTGTAGTTAGAATCAATTCGTGCCCGGGTCTTCATTCTCTTCCTGATCCCTAGACTAAAAACAAGCTGTGCTTAGGGCTTTAATTGCATCCTATTGGGTGCCCCCACCAGTCGTCTGCTTTTTCAGCTCTATATGAGGGGTACCTGAAGGGAAAAGAAAAATGAATTTCCATAATCCCAACACTCTGGGAGTGAGTCAGGAAGATCTAGAGTTGGAGGCTAGACTGGGCTACAGTAGGTACTGTTCAAAAAGAAAAAAAGGCAAGTGTAGAAAGGGTGTTTTGGGGGCTGGCGAGATGGCTCAGCAGGTAAGAGCGCTGACTGCTCTTCCAAAGGTCCTGAGCAACCACATGGTGGCTCACAACCACCCTTAATGAGATCTGATGCCCTCTTCAGCTGTGTCTAAAGACAGCTACAGTGTAGCTATTTATAATAATAAATAAATCTTTGGGCCAGAACAAGCAGGGATGACCGGAGCAAGCAGAGGTCCTAAAATTCTATTCCCAACAACCACATGAAGGCTCACACCCATCTGTACAGCTACAGTGTACTCATATACATAAAATAATAAATCTTAGAAAGAAAGAAAGAAAGAAAGAAAGAAAGAAAGAAAGAGAGGAAGGAAGGAAGGAAGGAAGGAAGGAAGGAAGGAAGGAAGGAAGGAAGGAAGGAAGGAAGGAAGGAAGGAAAGGGTGTTTTGAATGTAGCTCAGCTAGTAGAGGGCTTCCTGCCTAGGTTCTTGTCTACATAGGAAGCCCTTGGTTTCATCTCTAGGACCATGCACATTGGCCATGGTGGTTCACACTCGTAATCCTAGCACTGCAGGGGAGGAGGCAGGAGGGTTTCAAGGTTATCCTTGGCCGTGTAGTGAGTATGAGGCATATATGAGACTTTGTCTCAGATACAAAGGAGGGGGAGGAGCCAAAATAAGAAGAGAAGAAAGAGAAGGTAGAGAGGGAAAGAGAAAAATGATAAAGAGGGAAAGGGGGAAGGGGAGAAGAGGTGGAGGAGAAGGAAGAAGAAAGAAGGAAGAAAGGAGGGGAAGGAGGAGTGAGGAGGAGGGAGAGGGCAGGGAGGGAGAAAAGGGAAGGAGGAAGAAAAAGAGGAGGAAGCAAGGGAGGGGGGAGAGAAGGGGGAGAAGAGGGGAGGGGAGGAGGGGGAGGAGAGAGAGGAGAAGGGAGGAGGAAAAGAGGAAGAAAAAAGGAGGAAACAAGGGAGGAGAAGACGGGGGAGGAGAGAGAGGAGGAGGAAGAAATGAAACCCTGTTTGGATGTTTGGGTAGAGGCTGGGATGGGCAAGAGGACAGGAAGGAGGAGATAGCAGAGGGAGGGCCTTGAGTGGTCTCGGCAAGGCCAGTTGAGCACCAGCCTGTAAGCCTCATTCCCCACGGAATGGAGACTAATGCACTCTGTTGATTTCTAAGTTTATTTAAACTCCAGGGGCCCTTATCACATCTTCGTCCAAACAGCATGAAGTTAAACAAAGCAGGTTTCAAGACCAGCGATGAGAAGTTGATTTAAGATAGGGCTCTATCTGTGGTTACTCAACCTTAAGTAAGGATCCAGCTTATCGCTGGCAAAGGCACGCTCAGTGCCAGGCCAGCACTTCCGTTCCCCCAGCTGGCTCTGAGCTAAGGACTGAAGGGAAATCTTGCTGCTGAAGCTCCCAAGCAGCTCACTCTCTGGGTATTGAGGAATTGCTTCTGTCCCAATTCACCAGCACTGGTCCTAGGGGCATGAAACCACAGTGACCATGGTGACAAGGCAAAATCATTAAAGAAAAAATTATTTAAGCCTGGGCTGTAGCCCAGCAGTAGAGCCCCTGCCTAGAATCCCCCAGTGAGGGGTTGGGGGCGTGGCTCAGTGGTAGAGCCCCTGCCTAGAATCCCCCAGTAAGGGGCTGGGGGTGTGGCTCAGTGGTAGAGCATTTGGGTGGCATGCATGAGACCTTGGTCCCACTCTCACTGCTGCAAAACAAACTCAAGGACACTTCAAAGCACAGCAAGGTAGAGTCCATTCACGGCCATCTGAGTTGGTAACAGACCATCGTGACGGTGTCTGGGAGTGGGAAAGAGAGATTGGGTTCAACTTAGCCACAAACCAGGTGAAGTGGTTGTATCTGGTATCTCAGCACTCAGGAGAAAGAAGCAGGAGGATGTGGAGTTCAAGGGCAGCCTGGGTTAGGCTGTGAGTGCCTCTTTCAAGAGAACAAGACTGGTGAGACTGTGCAGTGGCTAAGCACTTGCTGCTCACAATGTCAGGCAGCTCGCAAGGCTTGTAACTGGAGTTCCGGGGATTGCCCCCTGGACTCCAAGCACACCTGCGCACAAATGATGTGCATAAACCTAAGCGGGCACACAAGCATGCACAATTAAAAGAAACAAAGAAAAGAAAAGGCCGGCTTTGGGGCACATACCTTCAATCCCAGCACATTAGCACTTAGAAAGCAGAGTAAACTGGATCTCTCGGTGAGTTCAAAGCCAGTCTGGTCTATATAGTGAGTTCTACCCCAGCTAGGGCTACACAGTGAGGAGAAAGACAAGAAAAACAAACACACAAGAATCTTAGAATCCCCCAGTGAGGATGCAAGCAATTCCCAACCAAACCATATCAAATATGCCATCCTACTTGTTTGGGGTGGGGGACAAGCACTATGTTAATGCTCCAGTGGATTGCTCACTTCCTGTCTGTCTCATCAGTGTCTTCTGACATTTACAAATCCATCCAAGCCTCCCAGGCTGTGGGATATATTTTGCAACAGCTACTGATGTACCAGGTCTCCTATAGCAAGAGTGTGCAGGGTGGGCCAGCAAGATGGTTCATTGGGTAATGGGGATTGAAGCTCAGCCTGGTGACCTGAGTTTGATTCTCTAAACTCATACTGCTGGAGCAGGGAAGCCACTCCCGGGAAGCTACTCCTTCAAGCTGTCCTTCAATCAGCCTCATGTGGCACTGTGTGTGTCCGTCCCCTAGCCTCTTTTTCTCTTATCTTTTTATTACTATTAGACCAATATTTTTAGTTTCATTTTGTTATTGCTGTTATTCTGAGACACTCTATAGCCCTGCCAGGTCTTGAACTCACAGAGATCTGCCTACCTCCTAAATGCTAGAATTAAAGGCTTGTACCACCTTGCCCTGGGCTAGTTATTTGTTTGTTTGTTTGACTGATTTTTAAAGATCTCACTCTATCCAGGCTGGCCTCAAACCCAAAGCAACCCTCTTGCCTCAGCTTTCCACATTTCCAAGTGCTGGAATTATAGATGCGAGCCACCATACCTAAGTCTGTTTTTGTTTTTTGTTTTTAATTTATTTATTTGCATGTAAGAGTGTGTGTGCATGCTCATATACACATGTATATCCTGGTGTGTGTGGAAGTCAGAGGTCAGAGGTCAGAGGTCAGAGGACAGCTTTCAGGAGTCAGTTCTCTTCTTGCAGTGTGTGAGTTTCAGGGATGAAATGTATGAAGGCCAGTTTAGAATCAAGTGTCCTCTCCCTCTGAGCCACCATGATGCATCCTGGCTCTGTTTACTTATTTTAAGACAAGATTCACTGTGCAGCCGAGTTTGCCTCAAGCTTTTTATCTTTCTTCCTCAGTCTCCCTAGAAGTGAGAGATACACATATTTTTTTCTCCTTGGGTATATAGCCACTCATAAGGTATGGAGCTATTTATCGCATTTAACTACTTCTCCTCCTCCTCCTCCTCCTCCTCCTCCTCTTCCTCCTCCTCCTCCTTTTTCCTCTTCTTCTTCTTCTTCTTCTTCTTCTTCTTCTTCTTCTTCTTCTTCTTCTTCTTCTTCTTCTTCTTCTTCTTCTTCTTCTTCTTCTTCTTCTTCTTCTTCCAAATAGTCTGTAACACTGAATTAGAATTTTAATTTGAATTTATTTTTAATTAATTTTTTTTGTTTGTTTTTTTGAGACAAGGTTTCTCTGTGTAGCTCTGGCTGTCCTGGAGCTCACTCTGTAGACCAGGCTGGCCTCAGACTCAGAAATCCACCTGCCTCTGCCTCCCGAGTGCTGGGATTAAAGGTGTGTACTACCACACCCGGCAAAATTTTATTTTCTTAAACATTTAAAATTCGTTTTCTATTGTTTTTAGTATGTGACCGTTTTGCCTACATGTATGTCTGTGCACCATTTTCATGCCTTGTGCCCATGGAGGATGGAAGAGGATGTTGGATCTCCTGAATTGAACCGAGTTCTAAGTCTGCCATGTGGATGTAAGGAACTGAGTCCAGATCTTCTGGAAGGGCAGCCAGTGCTCTCAACTGCTGGGCCAGCTCTCCAGGCCCTACATTTTATAATTAATTAATTAATTAATTAAAATAGTTATTTTATATATAATTTAAACTATATATTGAATATATATAAATAAATATATAATTGATTAGTTATAGGTAAATTCTCGCTATATAACTCTGGCTGGCCTCAGATTTACTATGTAGCCCAGGCTGGCCTCAAACTCAAGATTCTTCTGCCTCAGACCGCTTACACTCAGCCAGAGAATTTTTTTTTTTTTACTGGCTCCTAGATTGAAACCGGAGGAAAGATAAATGTCTATCACCTGCCTTGGAGAACTGAAGGTCTGGTTTCTGTGGCCTGCCTAGAGAAGGGCGTTCTTGGATAAGATACATGAATGAAAAACAAGATAGACAGGCAGATAGATAAATAGTCAGGCTTAGTTACTTATATCTGTAATCTCAACAATGTGGACACTGAGGCAGGAGGATCCGGAGTTCGGGGCCAGCCTGGTTTACAGAGCGAGTTCAAGGACACCCAGGGCTACACAGAGAAAACCCTGTCTCAAAAACCTAAAAAAAAAAAAACAAAAAACAAAACAAAAAAAAACCCTTAAAAAAAAAAGCAAGCAGAATATAGTGATATACACCTGTAATCCCCACACTAGGGAAGGTGAGGCAGGAGGATTGCTATAAATTTAAGGCTAGGTTGAGTCATAGATTGAGTCTGGTGACAGATTGTGTTACTGGAGACCCTGTCTCAAAAGCAAGAAACAAACATCCTGAAAAGCGTGGGCAGTCCTCTTATCTCCTGCATCTGGAAATACACCGTGAACCCCTCATTTCCGACCACTGTGCAATTCACCACTTGAGGGAAGGAATGTGAACCGACGGGCCTGGCCGGCTGCCTCCTGCTCCATCCATCAGCCTCAGAATGTCCTCTTTGTCTAGTTGTGACCTTGCATAGGGCTACAGTCTCACCTCTGCAATGATGCTTTGCTAGGGACGCAAAGGTGGGGCTAGAAGCATGGCTCCATTGTGTGAGGCGCTCAACTAGCATGCATAAGGCCCTGGGTTTGATTCCCAGCACTGTATTAAACCTGGACAGGGTGGTACATACCTGCTACTCCAGCACTCGGCTCATGGAAGCAGAGAGACTGGAGAGATACCTTCCAGGTTAAGAGTACTTGTTACGGGGCTGGAGAGATGGCTCAGCAGTTAAGAGCACTGAGTGCTCTTCCGGAGGTCCTGCGTTCAATTCCCAGCAACCACATGGTGGCTCACAACCATCTGTAATGAGATCTAATGCCCTTTTCTGGTGTGTCTGAAGACAGCTACAGTGTACTTACATTTAATAAATAAATAAATCTTTGGGAAAAAAAAAGGATTTGTGGGACCCAGGTTCGATTTCCAGCATCTACAAGATAGTTCACAACCATCTTTAACCCAGTTTCGGGGGAATCTAACAGACATGTATGTACTTGGTGCTTAACCCAGTTTCGGGGGATCTAACAGATATGTATGTACTTGGTGCATATTTATATGTAAAGTAAAATAATTAAAAAAATCTAAATGAAGCCTGGTGTGGTGGCGCACGCCTTTAATCCCAGCACTTGGGAGGCAGAGGCAGGCAGATTTCTGAGTTCGAGGCCAGCCTGGTCTACAGAGTGAGTTCTAGGACAGCCAGGGCTACACAGAGAAACCCTGTCTCGAAGCAAGCAAGCCAAATCTAAATAGAGTTCCAGTTTACATAATGGGTTTGAGGTCAGCCAGGACTATGTGAGACCCTCACCAGTCTCAAGAAAAAAATAACGGTTGAGTCTAGGCCCCTTGCATGCTAGACAAACGCTCTACCACTAGCCTATATTCCTAACCCTTTAGAGTTTTTCATTTGGAGACAGGACCTGACTACGTCTCCCAGATAAGCCTTGAACTTTTGATCTCCCTGGCTCGTCTTCCCAAGTAGCTGGTGATTATAGGCGTGAGCCATTACACCTGTACCTGTGTAATATTCTTTATCAAAAGCTAGTAAATGTTGTTATTGTCTTTCTGAGAACTAGGAACAGCTTCCAGAGGTGAACAAACAAATAGGAGAAGACAAAGAGAGCCTTAATTTGCAGCTGGATAGGCAGATGCTCAAAGAAAATGACCTGTGCTAGCATGGAGCAAGCGTGTAACCCCAGCACTTAGGAGGCAGGATCAGACATAAGGACATCAAGGTCATACTTAGCAGTGCAGTGAGTTAGAGGCCAGCCTGGGCAGCACTGAGGCCCTGTCTCAAACTAGCTATGAACCTGGAACTTCTTTGTGTTGTTGTGTTTCAAGACAGCATTTCTCTGTGTAGCCCTGGCTGTCCTAGGGACAGCCTAGTACTTGCTCTGTAGACCAGGCAGGCCTCAAATTCAGAGATCTACCTGCTCCTGAGTGCTGGGATGAAAGATGGGCGCCACCAGCACCACCACTGTTAGCATTTCCTCTAGGCTCCACCCAACAGTTACCTAGCAATGGCCAGGTAAGAGACAGGTGTATAAGGACTATAAGGACTGTTTGGGCTTCCTTTTCTCTCTCTCTCTCTCTCTCTCTCTCTCTCTCCCTCTCTCTCCCTCTCTCTCTCTCTCTCTCTCTCTCTTGTTCCTCTCTTTCTCTTCCCCTCTCCCTCCCTATCTTTTTCTTTTCTCTCCCCCCATATGTTCCTGGCCAGCCTCTTCCCTTCTCTCTCTCTCCTCTCTCTTTCTGTCCTTCTCTGTCCCTTTCTTTCTCTGCCTCTACTCCCTCTTCCAGACCCCCTTCCCAGGTCCCAAATAAACTTCCTTTTATACTAGACCTATCCTAGGGCTGACCTCAGGGGAATGCCTCATCACTGGCCCACTAAGGCACCCCTCCCGCCATATCATACCGAATTTTATAAAAATCACATCAACTACCACCTCTGCCTGGCGCAATCTGGAGTTCTAATCCTCTTGACCCTATCTGTTGGCTGCTGGGATTGCAGGTGTGCCACACCACAGTCAGCACTGCTGGGAGTGAGAGCCAGGGTCTCCTGTGTGCAGACACATCCTTAGCCCCCTTCATTTTTACTATTCCATTTTGGTTTGGTTTGGTTTTTGAAGCAGAGCCTCTCTACATAGCCCTGGCTGTCTTGGAACACTCTATGTAGACCACACTGGCTTAGGAGCACAGAGATCCACCTCCCAAGTGCTGGGATCAAAGGTGTGTGCCATTAAGCTTGGCTGATTCTTATTTTTTATTATTACTTTTGAATCTGACCACACACACACACACAAGTTGTGCACGTTGCTGGAGTGGAGCTGAGAGTTAGAGCTCTTGGCCAACAGGTGAGAAGCTCTGGGTTCAGGGTTCAAACCCCAGCATTAACAAACAAACAAACAAACAAACAAACAACAAACGGCTGGGCAGTGGTGACTTAGTTTTTTAATCCCAGCAGAGACAGGCCAGTCTCTAAGTTTGAGGCCAGCCTGGTCTACAGAGCAAGTTCCAGGATGGCCAGGGTTACACACCTGCCATGAAAAAACCCAAACCAAACTAAACCGGCAACAAAACTCAAAGGACCCCAACCATCAGCAAAGGGCAAAGCCCGAGGGCAGATCCAGGGGCATCGTGTGATATTTCACCCTCTGGATTATCACGGGTGTCACGGAGACTTCTGCGGTCGGCCGTGGCTTTCCTCTTAGGGTTCTTGGAGAGGGTCTACCTGGCTCTAATCAGTTGATGGTTCCCTCTCTCTCTGCTGCCCTAGGGCTCAGGTTTCTCCTTCCAGCTTCCTGGACCTCTTAGGGCTATTTGAGAAGTAAAACAGGTTGGGGCAGACGGGCGTGAGTTAGTGAGTGGGCCTAGTGTGGAAGCCGGGTTTTTGTTAAGTTTCCTGGTGTCTGTCCTTTACAGCAGGGTAGTGAGCACCTAGACCTCCCGCCGATTGCACTTCCTGCACATTCCCTGACCCTTGCACTTCCTGCACATTCCCTGACCCTTGCGCGTGTCTTCTGAATACTGAACCTCCTGCATGCTGCCTGCCCCACTGTGTGCTTACACTGCGTGTGCCTACTGTATGTTGCCTTCCTCCTGCTTGTGCCCTGTGCAAACTGAGTCTAAAGCAGATGGGCCTTGTTCTTGCGTGACAGGGTGTTGTATTCTCACCCAGAAAGTCCATAGTTCTGGGTGTGACCTGACTCTCCCGTGGGGGGGTACATTGGGAAGGTGCGAGGTGAGAGCGGCCAGGTCAGGGTGGAATCGGTTTTTCTCTCAGTCAAACCTGGTTGGTGCGCTACTCTGGGGTAATTCCCAGGTAGGCTCTTAGGTGTCATAGATCAGGTGAGGGAGGGGTGAGTCACACCTGCCTCCCCCTCCCCCTCGGGAGAAACTTCTCTCTCCCCAGGGCTAGGTTTCACTAAGTCGTAAACAGGCCCTGCCCAAGAGATCTTTCTTCCGGTCTCGGCCAGATCCAGTGTAACCCAGCCTGGGGGCTGCCTGGTTGCCTAGTCAAGGGAACGTCCTGGTCCCAGACTAGATCCCTGAATTCCTTGGCCCACTCTAACCCCCTTCTTCGTCCCCCTGGGCTCCTTTTTCCCCTAGCGAAATCGCAGTCTCTTTCGCTGCGGAGCTTTCATTCTCCCTGGGGAATTTCGGGGAGATGGCTTGAAGGGGTGAAGAAGCAGGGGGCTTGGTGAATGGGCCTCGTGTGAGGCCAGGGTTTTCTCCCTTTTTTAAAAGATTAATTTGGTTTCATTTATGTGAGTGTTGCCTGTATATATGTGATGTGCATAGCGTGCGTGCCTGGTGTGCTGGCAGAGGTCAGAACGTGGACTTCACATCTTCAGGAACTGTAGTCAAGAACTTTATGGGTGCTGGTGTTTCAGAGTAAGGTTAGCTGGCCCAGTTTGCTTTCAGTGGCTTTTCCTAGGTGAGCATGTGGGCGGGGCCATCCATGCCAAAGTATCCCTGTGGGCGGAGTTTCCCTGTATGTAAGTAAGCCATGTTTTTGACAATATTGCAAGCAGGCCTATCAAATCCATTAGGAGAATGTTGGCAAGGCCATCTAGTGTCTAGATGAGGCAAAGGTGAGAGTGTGGGCGGAGCTTCGGGTCCTGAAGTGAATCTATAGGTGGGGCTCTCCATCCATCTCCAGCATGTGGGCAGGGTCTCCGTCTTTTAAGGGGTGGAGCTGCTGGGCCGATACGTAATTTTACAGCCCTCCTAGTGGCTCAAACAGTTCCTCTTTCCTTTCCGCCACTAAGGCGCACACTTATCCTCAGACAGACTACATCAGGACCGGCCTGGGAGGACTCTTTGAAGCTAGGTCCTCAGGGTGGCAGTATTTCCACAAGACCAAGCAGAGGTGGTGTCGTTGTGTGCCGGGGAGCAGTGAAGTGCCTCCGCACGTGAAGGGGCTTGCAGCTAAGACCGGGTTCAGTTCCCAGAAATCACAAGGTGAAAGAAGAAAACTGCAGTAGGTTGTTTTCTGACCTCTACATGCGTGTCATGGCATGCACACCACACACACACACACACACACACACACACACACACACACACACACGCACGCGCGCTCGCGCGCGCGCAAGTGGGCCAAGCTGCAGGAACGCTCACCTCCACTAAGGGGTGTTCTTGAGCCTAGGTCCACAGCTCCCCACCAGGAATGGACAGGCCCTTCTTGCCATTCAGTCTCCTGGGACCTCATACTCCTGCCCCAGAGTGGCCTTCTCAGACTATGTCACAACTCGGCTACACTTGCTGCTCTCTCCGCAGGCTCCTAAGGTGCACTGGACCTCGTCTAGTTATCCTGCCGGTCAGCGCGAACCCGGGGCAGGACAGATTCAGATCTCCAGTATTCCACAACTGTTAATATTTTGCAAATGTAAAAAGAAACCCACCCGTAGTTCTCTACATGCGCAGTCAATTTGTAGGTGCCTTAGCAACCTGTTCTAACGCCCGGTGCCTCTCCTTCCAGTGTTGTTTGAGATTTTCAAATTTTCTATCAAACCTTGTTGGACACTTTATGGATGCAGTTCCCACTAGCAAACAGAAGAGGGCGACGCTAGCAAGAGCTATTGCAGGCTCAGGGCTAATCTAGCCGCGGAGCTAGAGATTGCTGCTGGACAGAGAGTTGAGGCTGATGTGAAAAGAGTGGCCTGGGACAGGAGGTAGTGATGCCCCGACTGGAGTTTCTTTGTTTTAAGATTTTAAATTTGCCTGGAGTAGTGGCACACACCTTTAAAGCCCCGCCATCCCACCACCACCACACACACCCTGACTCTGGGTCTCTAAGAGTTCAAGTCCAGTTTGGTCTACATAGTGAGTTCCAGATCATCCAGGTCTAAATAGTGAGATGCTGTCTCAAAATTTTTTATTTGTTTGGTGGTAGTGGTGACTAAAGCAAGGGTCTCATGAGAGCTAGGTAGGCATTCTATTGCTGAGGCATATCCCAATACCTGCCTTGCCCCTTTTTGAGACATTTCTCTGTGTAGCCTTGGCTGTCTGAGAACTCACTCTGTAGACCAGGCTGTCCTTAAACTCAGATATCCACCTGTCTCCTGAGTGTGGGGATTAAAGGCATGTGTGATCACTGCCCAGTTCCATCCCTATTTTTAAAAGACATAACCTACATTTAAATGTACTTTTGTTGTATTTTCAATTTTATAGGTATAGATGTTTTGCTTGCATTTATGTATGTATGTATGTATGTATGTATGTATGTATGTATGTATGTATTTATTGGTTTTTCAAGACAGGGTTTCTCTGTATAGCCCTGGCTGTCCTGGAACTCACTTTGTAGACCAGGCTGGCCTCTAACTGAGAAATCCCTCTGCCTCTTTGCTTGCATTTATGTCTTGCACCAGGTGGTGTGTGCCAAGGGCCCTTGGAGGACAGAAGAGGGCACTAGATCCCTTGCAACTGGAGTTAAACAGAATTGTGAGCCTCCATGTGGGTGCTGACACTTGAACCCAAGTTTTCTGAAAGAGTATCTGGTGCTCTTAATCACTAAACCATTTCTATGGCCCCTCTATCTATCTATCTATCTATCTATCTATCTATCTATCCATCCATTCATCTATTTATAAGACCCATCTTATTACATAGCTCTGGCTATCCTGGATCTCACTACGGAGACCAGGCTGGTCTCTAATTCCCAGAGCTTGGTCTGCTTCTGCCTCTCGATTGCTGGGACTAAAGGTATGTGCCACCACCGCCTGGCTCAGTTTTTAAAATGTATGTACATTTGTGTGTCCGAGGGTGGGTGCAGGACCTACAGAGATGAGACAAGATCATTGGATTCCCTAAAGCTCAAATTGCAGGTGGTTGTAAGCTGTCTGACATGAGTGCTGGGAACAAATTCAGGTCCCCTGTAAGAGCACTGTGTGGTCTTAACTGCTGAGCCATGTCTTCAGTCCCCTGAGGTCTTTCCTTGGGGCCTTGTATTTCTACTTTACTAGAAATTCCCTAGCCCAGCAACACCATCTTCCGCAGGTGTTGTATACTCTTGGTGCCTAGACATGCATGCAGGCAAAACACTCACTCATATAAAATAAAAAATATTCAGGGCTGGAGAGATGGCTCAGCGGTTAAGAGGACCGACTGCTCTTCCGAAGGTCCTGAATTCAAATCCCAGCAACCACATGGTGGCTCACAACCATCTGTAATGGGATCTAATGCCCTCTTCTGGTGTGTATGAAGACAGAGACAGTGTACTCATATATATATATAAAGTAAATCTTAAAAATAAAATGTTCTAAGCATTGGGATTGGGCATGTTTAACGGGGAGTGTGGTAGCGAAACAGAATTAAACCTGGAGGCTTACAAACATCCATCAGAAATCCAGGGATGTCCCTTTGAGGCAGTCAACTGAAGTTCCGGATACCTTAGAGGCCCAGCCAGAGTGCAATATTTCCCTGAGTAGGCAGGAGGGGGCGGGCGGGGAGAGAACACTTCCAAGTAAAAAGAAATTAGCAGCCCAAAGGGGTGACGTCATCAGGAAGTCACAGCATTCTGCAGAAACTGACAGGGAGGCTTGAGGCAGTGAGCTGGAGTTCCCCTGGGGCCGAGCTTGAGGTTTCTCTCTCTCCCACTGTAGCATTTTTCATACCTTGGGATAACCATTGGCAACAATGTTTCCTTTCCAGCCATTGTTAAAGATACTGGGTTTCAACTTTGGGGGATGATTAGCTATTGTTCCCTCTCCCTAAAGGGGCAGCGATAGACAGGGGCAAGGCACAGACATTGGAGGCCACTTGACATAAACTTGTTTTAGTCCAAAGTGAGGGCTAGTCCCGTGGCGATAGCACACGCCTTTAATCCCAGCACTTGGGAGGAAGAGACCCGCAGATTTCTGAGTTTGAGGCCAGCCTGGTCTACACAGAGAAACCCTGTCTCCAACTCCCTCATCCCTCCTCCAAAAAAGTGGTAGGTTGGCCTGCTGGTAGAGGCAGCTTCAAATTGTTGCTGCTGCTTGAGAAAAGGTCCTGAGCTTACCTTTTAGACCAGGTCGACCTCGAACTCGTAGAGATTCATTTGCCTCTGCCTTCAGAGTTCTGTTTGTTTGTTTGTTTGTTTTGTTTTGTTTTTCCGAGACAGGGTTTCTCTGTATAGCCCTGGCTGTCCTAGAACTCACTTTGTAGAACAGGCTGGCCTTGAACTCAGAAATCCGCCTGCCTCTGCCTCCCAAGTGCTGGGATTAAAGGCGTGCGCCACCACCGCCCCCCCCCCTGCCACCG
This sequence comes from Mus musculus, assembly GCF_000001635.26. Classification (NCBI taxonomy): domain Eukaryota; kingdom Metazoa; phylum Chordata; class Mammalia; order Rodentia; family Muridae; genus Mus; species Mus musculus. Next base: position 134,963,008 of record NC_000071.6, on the reverse strand, counting down.
CCCCCAGAGTTCTGGGTTTAAAGCTATGAACCACTGTGTCCAGCTCAGAGCCAGCTTCTAAGCGAGCTCAAATAATAAATGACAACTTTCCAGTATAAACTACTTACAATACCGGGTGTAGCTCAGTAGTAGAACACTTTCCTTCTGTACTAAAGCTCCTAAATGTAATCCCTAGGATTGCAAAACAAACAAAAAAAACAAAAAGAAAAGAAAAGAAAAAAGAAAATCAAATGAGCTGGAGCGTGGTGGCCAGGCCAACAATCCCAGCACTGGGGAGGAAGAGTGCCAACAGGACCGATGAGGGGGAGATTTTTCCACTAGGAAGGGAACAAGCAAGAGGAGGCTGTAGCCATCTGAGAACACGGGATATCAGTAAAGTCCTCCTATGTGCCTCTACTGTGTTCTGGTGTCTTTCTCCTTCTCCCTTTTATTGTTAAGGAGAGAAACAGAGTTTTGCAAAAGCTAGGCAGGTGCTCTACCACTGAGCCACGCCCCCAGCCCCTCCCTGGGGGATTCTAGGCAGGGGCTCTACCACTGAGCCACGGGCCCAGCCCCTCACTAGAGGATTCTAGGCAGGGGCTCTACCACTGAGCCATGCCCCCAGCCCCTCCCTGGGGGATTCTAGGCAGGAGCTCTACCACTGAGCCACGCCCCCAGCCCCTCCCTGGGGGATTCTAGGCAGGAGCTCTACCACTGAGCCACGCCCCCAGCTCCTCCCTGGGGGATTCTAGGCAGGAGCTCTACCACTGAGCCACGCCCCCAGCCCCTCCCTGGGGGATTCTAGGCAGGGGCTCTACCACTGAGCCACGCCCCCAGCCCCTCACTGGGGTATTCTAGGCAGGGGCTCTACCACTAAGCCACGTCCCCAGCCCCACCCTGAGGGATTCTAGGCAGGGGCTATAGCCCTGTGCCACATTCCTTGGCCAGCTTTACATTTTGGGACAGGTCTAAGTTGCACAGGTTGGCATCGAAAGCTCTCTCTTGTCCCCGGTAGCTGTGATTTGTTGATCCTAGTGCCTCAGTCTACAAAGCAGGTAGGATGCAATGTGTGTGTTATCAGATCCAGTTATGAAGCACAGGAAATAAACACAGGCTTCTGCCCTCCTGGCACTTATGCGCTGGCAGGAGAAGACAGCTGACTAATAAGTGAATTAGGTAGTAGCTTGAAATTTATGATACCTTCCCATTGATAGTCTGTGGCTCCTGTCCAGGGCCATACTTGCCTGTCCTTGTTTTGTTTTTTCCAAGACGGAGTTTTTCTGTGTAGCCCTGGCTGTCCTAGAACTTGTTCTGTAGACCAGGCTTATCCCAAACTCAGAGATCCACCTGCCTCTATTTCCCAAGCCCTGGGATCAAAGGCATCCACTGCCAAGCCTGGATAGGTTTTGCTTCATTTATGTGCCTTTGGGTAAGCTGTGTGTCCTTGGGGACCAGAAGAGGGCCTTGGATCCAGTGGAGCTGGAGTTCCAACCTGGTTGTGAGCTGTGATGTGGGAGTTGAGAACTGAATGAGGAAGAACAACAAGTGCTTTTAACCTCTGTCTCTCTAGCCCTTCCAGATTTCATTTTTGTGGCTGCAAAGCCGCTGACCTTGAGGCCCCAAAAGAAGCCACCTGGATCACTCTGGAGATTTCTATGGTGATCAGGGCTTGGCCATGGCTGTTGGGCCTGGAGAAGGATTTCCTGATATCCTGGGGCCAGAAGTAACTCTAACAGTGAGGGAGTAACAGGAAGGAGTTAGAGGCATGAGAACTACTGGGATGTCAGTCCCGGCTAGGCGAGTGTGAGCTAGACTCTAACTAAACAAAAACCCAGCGTTAGGTATGGGGGCACACACTTTTCATCCCAGCAGCTAGGTGTTAGTCAGCCGGAGCTACACAGTGAGACCTTGTCTTAACACTAGCAAAAGCTAAAGACCCTAGCAAACAACAGAAAAAAAAAAAAAACCCTCAACAAGGAGTTGGGAGTGTGGCTCAGTGGTAGAGCGCCTGCCTAATATGCAGAAAGTCCTGGGTCAGGGCCCTACAGAAAGGAAGGCAGGCAGGCAAAAGGGGGGAGGAGGGAAAAAGACAGAGAGAAAGGCAGAGGCCAAGTCCCAGTGCCACCTAGGTGTGGGATCCAGCGAGGCAGAGACAGCTCCAAGGCAGCTGGCCATCTCCGTGGGTCTTGTATGCAAAGAAGCAGGGGCGTGTGCAAATGAAGGGAGGATGTGAGGAAAGGCAGGAAGGTGGAACTGTGGAACACTTAGGAGGCCTCCAAACATCCCAGCCCTGTTGCTTAAGCCCTGGTATAAAAAGAACATTGAATAATTAAAGAGTTCAAAACTAACCACAAGCTTGGCTGCTCTTGGCTCTGCTCCACTCCGTCTCCAGGGGATGCAGTAGATCACAGTGGGCTGTGCCCTTTCTTGGGCCTGGGTTGATGCAGAGCTGAGAGCCAGCAGGAAGCCAGAGCTTCCTGAGGTGCAGGTGGCAAAGGAGAGGGCTCAGCTGATGGCTCAGCTGATAAGGTATTTGTTGCACAAATGTGAGGGCCCAAGTTGGGATCCCCAGAACCCCTGCTGGACTTGATGGCTCCTGTTTATAACATGTGCAGGGAAGACAAGACAAATAGATCCACGGGGCTCCCTCAGCTGAATCAGGGAGTCCCAGGTCAAAGGGAGAGACCCTGCTTCAAAAAATAAGGTGTAGGGCTGGAGAGATGGCTCAGCGATTAAGAGCACTGATTGCTCTCCAAGAGGTCCTGAGTTCTATTCCCACAACCACATGGTAGCTCACAACCATCTGTAATGGGATCCGATGCCCTCTTCTGGTGTGTCTGAAGACAGCTACAGTGCACTCATATAAAATAAAATAAATAAATCTTAAAACAACAACAAGGTGTGCTGGTAAGAAGAATTCCTTTTCAAGCATGAGGACCCACGTGTCGAGCCAGCACCCATATGATATTAAAACAAGGAGCCAGCAAGATGTCTCAACAGGCAAAGAAGCTTGCCCCTAAGCCTCAACACTTGGGTGTGGTCCCTAGGATCAGGTGAGGAAGATAGATGAGAGTGGCATCTAGCACGTGCCCGTGCGCGCACACACACACACACACACACACACACACACATACATACCACACACACACATACACACACACACAAACACATACACACACACACACAAACACATACACACACAAACACAAACACATACATACCACACACAAACACATACACACACAAACACAAACACATACATAACACACACACATAAACACATACACACACAAACACACACACATACATACCACACACACATACATACCACACACACATAGACACACACACATAGACACACACATACATAACACACACACACACACAGACACACATACACACTGAAGCACATATATGTACACAGATACACATGGACAATGACACATATAGTAAGTCCATAGGCCCATTTAAACACACAAAGCTAAAGGGCCCAAAGCTGACAGCTGGACTTCCTGAGCCCAGGGAGAATCTGTGGGTGGCAAGAGAGAGTATATTATCCAGGGTGGGGAGGGATCGTAAGAGGCTGGACCTCTGCACCTGTTAGCAGGGAGGAATAATACAACCGATGAAACCGCTGAGTCACTCAGGCTGGAGCCATATAGACTTATGATCCCTGGACTCCTTGGGTTTTGTCCTTGTCACAGCTGACTCACTGGCTGTCTACCAGGGAGTCTCGTGGCCAGTCTGCCAGTTTCTCTCAGCTGCTCCATATGTGTCACAGGGACAGAGAGCTTCTCTCTCTCCAAACTGACGTCACCAGATATGTGAACTGTGCAGGGAGCTGGCCCTATCAGCTTCCCAAATGTACTCAGCCCACTGGAGACTAGGGCTAGGAAGTCGATTTCACGAGGTCCTGGCTGGTCCTGGCTCAGACAGACATACTGTCTCCTTCCCACCAATGAAGCCCAGTCTCTCTTTGTTTGGATGCCCTATTACCTACCCACAGCTCTTCCATTAACCCAACGCCTGGCCCAGTTACTCCTGCGAATCGCAGATGGCCAGGGCAAGGATCTGTTCAAAACTACCCACATTGGGCCTGGTAATGGAGGCATGTTAACCCAGCTACTGAGGCAGGAGAAACAAAAGGTCAAGGTTTTCCTAGGGTATAGGGTAAATTTAAGACCAGCCTGGGTAATTTAGTGGAACTCTGTCTCAAAATATAAGTGGGGCTGGAAGATTGCTCAGTGGTTAAGAAAACGTACTGCTCTTTCAGAAGATCTGAGTTTTATTTATTTTTAAATTATATACATGTGAGTTTGTGTGTGCGCAAACAAAGTTACAGGAAGCTGTGGGCTGTCTGACCAGCCTGGTCTACAGAGTGAGTTCCAAGATAGCCAGGGTTACACAGAGAAACCCTGTCTCGGGAAAATACACACAGACAGAAAGGAAGGAAGGAAGGAAGGAAGGAAGGAAGGAAGGAAGGAAGGAAGGAAGGAAGGAAGAAAAAAAGAAAGAAAGAAAGAAAGAAAGAAAGAAAGAAAGAAAGAAAGAAAGAAAGAAAGAAAGAAAGAAAGTGTGCTCAGTGGCACAACTTCTTAGCAGCCTTCAGCACGTGGAAGACAACTGGGAATCAGAAAACCAGAGAGCATCTCCCAGCAGAGAATGAAGCTTGTTCTAGCCATTACTGGAGAGGCCTGGGATGTCACATCAGCTCCCAGAACCTTGGTTTTTCTCATTTTTATTACCATCTGGCAGTTTAATTGGGACATAAGTCCAATTCCTGTTTTAGAAAGGTTCCTAGCCCAGTGCCCAGCCTATACAGGTTCTTAGGGAAGTTTGCTGACACTGGGGTTGCTTTGCCTGGGGAGGCTGCAGGGATAGGTAAACCGAGTTAGGGCATCAGATTAGAGAGACTTCGAGGGTCCCGGAGCTGTGTGGTGCTGTGAGCTGTGTGGGTCTGTGTGGGGGCTGTGTGGGGACTGTGGGTCTGTGTGGGGTCTGTGTGGGTCTGTGTAGGGCCTGTGGGGGCTGTGTGGGGCTCTATGGGGCTGTGTAGGGCTGACGGGCTGTCCCTCTAAGCCACCGGCAGACAGACAGCCTTTAGAAACCAGGCCACTTGAAATGAGGTCTTCGGAGGAGGAGAGGGGTGGATGAGAGGAGGTGGCCTTACTTAAAAAACCTGAGTGCTGTGAGGAAGTGGGCTGATAGTCACTGGCAACAGAAATGGTGGTAAAGAGATTATGGCAGAGGTCATGTAATGTCAGGGGAGGAGCCAAGGGTCTTAGGAATTGCTTAACCCTGCTCTAGCCCCTGGGGGAGGTATTCTGGGCTGGTGCTCTACCACTGAGACACACCCCCAGCACCTAATAGGGAAGGAATTCCTGTGAAATTAACAAATTTCAGGGAAAGTAACTTATCAGCTGTCCTCGGAGTGACTAAGTCTCCTCTACATCCCTGTTCCTGTTTCCTCTCTCTGAGTGACTCTTTCTCTGAGCCCTCCCCTCTCTCTCCCTCCACGTACTGTGCCATCCTCCTGGGCCTTCGGACTCCAGCCACGAGGCAGTCAAGTGTCTTTTCTATTCCTAGGAAACATGGCCACCTCCACCCCAGGCCACGTGGGGCTCAGCACTCGCCCGCCCGGCTAGTCTAGCCAGGCAGGGCAGCCAGGTCTGTCATTACCTGGCCTCAGGACTTATAGGGTGGATGGCCTACCCATTCAGGCTGCCAGGACAAGGCAGGGCTGGGGATTCCCATGCTAGTGTTAAGTACTCTATCATTAGCTACATCCCCAGCCCTGGTGTTACTCTTCTTGTGCGTGTTCATGTACATGTGTGTCTAAGTATGTGGATACACATGTAGAGAGGTCAGAAGTCAACCTCTGGTATCATTTCATTTCTCAGGAACCGTGTGTGTGTGTGTGTGTGTGTGTGTGTGTGTGTGTGTGTGTGTGTGTTTCGAGACAAGGTTTTCTCTGTGTAGCCCAGGCTGCCCAGGGAACTCACTCTGTAGACCACCCTGGCCTTGAACTCAAAGATCCACCTGCCTCTGCTTCTCACATGCCTGGGTCAAAGGTGTGCACCAGGCCTGGTGAGACTTTTTGAGACAAGGTTTCTCAGCTAGGCTGCGTGGCTAGTGATCTGTCTCTACTTCCCCAGCTCTGGGACTAAACCGTGCTTGACTTTGTATGTCGATTCTAGGAATTAAACTCCTGTTTTACCCACCCAGCTGTATCAATGGTCCCTTACTCCTGTTACAGGCTCAGCAGAAGTGAAGATGTTTCAAAGAGACACCCTCATCTCTCAATCTGATTATCAGAGTACTGGAGTGGGGAATCCCAAAGAAATGAGAGTGAGTCCCATCCTGAGAGGAGGGAGAGGTCCAGGCAGAGGAGGAAGTGGCCTCCCTGAGGGACACTTCACACGGCTCTAACAGCTTCACTGAAAACCGCCCAGACAAGGATGAGCCTGTGTGGATGGGATCACACCTTGACCATGGCTGCTTAAGTGCGTATGTTCTGCCAGGCAGTGGTGGCACACGCCTTTGATCCCAGCACTTGGGAGGTAGAGGCAGGTGGAAATCTGAGTTCGAGGCCAGCCTGGTCTACAGAGTGAGTTCCAGGACAGCCAGGGATACACAGAGAAACCCTGTTTCAGAAAAATAAAACAAAAACCAAAAAAGTGTGTATATTCCTGGCCATCCATTTAAACTTGAATCTCATTTTAGGACATTGAATAAGGCCCTCCCCTTTCTACTTCCCACTATTAATTTGGCTCTTTGAATTAGCTAATTGAAGACCAGTGACAGAACCTGTCTTGGGCACAGGCTGAGACAAATTCGGTGCAGGCTGTCCTAGCTGACCTGCAACTTGAGGTCTTCCTGCTCAGATCTTCCTCCCACATCTGAGATCTAGGCCCTTGGCTTTCTAGTGGCTTGGCAAGTCCAAACAGCCCAGTCTATTGGTCAGAAGAATTTAAGGCAGTGGCTCTCAATCTTCCTGACTCTCAGGACCTTTAATATCGTTCCCCATGGTGTGGTGATCCCCTCAGCCGTAAAATTATTTTCACTGCCACTTCATAACTAATTTTGCTACTCTAATGCATCATAATGTACATATCTGAGATGCAGGATTTAAGGGGCTGCCCAGGCCTGGCTTCCAAGGCTTTGGATCATAGAGACAGAGAGAAAATGTTTATTCTCATATGAGGAGATTGGCTGAGAGGCCATTTCTGTTGCCCCGCATCCTTTCCTGGTAGTAGAGAGTTTGGAGCCCAGCCCAGGGCCACAGTATGGAAAGTGGTCAGTCCATACTGGCCTGTGTCTGAGGGAGTGCCCTGTTTCCTGTAACCGGCCACATGACTGCCCTTCAAGGGCATTCCATGCCGGTGACTCTGCAGTGAATCTGCAAGGTATACACTTACACGGGAAATACGTTTAAGGTTTTGTAAAACCTTTGACAGACTAGTTACTGTCAAAAAAAAAAGGGGGGGGGGAGCTGGAGAGGTGGCTCAGTGGTTAAGAGCACTGGCTGCTCTTACAGAGAACCCAAGTTCAGATACCAGAACCCACATGGCCACTCAGATAGACAACCATTTGTAACTCCAGTTCTAGGTGATTGGATACGTTTTGGGGGGCTCCATGGGCACCAAGCACGTATGTGCCCATACATATGTGCAGGTAAAACGCTCACACACATAAATACATCTTCAAAACAAAAACAAACAAATAAAACTGCTGAGGAAACATGATCTGAGCTTGATCCTTTTTTCTTTCTTTCCAGACGGAGTTTCTCTGTGTAGCTCTAGCTGTCCTGGAACTTGATCTGTAAACCAGACAGGCTGACCTTGAACTCAGAGAGATGCCTACCTCTGCCTCCACAGTGCTGGGGCTAACGGTGTGTGCCACCACTGTCTAAATTCCATTCTTAACCAGCAGACATGCTGAGGCTGGAACCAGGAGCATTCCTGAAGCTAGCCTAGCTAAACTGGTCAGCTTCTGGTTCAATGAGAGACTATCTCAAAAATGAAAACAAATAAAAAGACAAACAAACAAACAAACAAACAAAACAACAACAAAGGAGAGGGGCTGTCTAGATGGGCAAAGGAGCTTGCTGCCTAGCTGGACAGCCCGAGTTTAACTCCTGTGATCAGAGAACCAACTCTTGTAGGTTTTCCTCTGATCGCCACATGTGTACCAACCCCCTCCAAAATAAATAGACATAATTAAAATAGTAAGGTGGGGAGTGATTGAGAGGACACCCAACACCAACCCCTGGCTTCTAGGTGCCATGCATGTGCATGAACATGAATTTACACAAACACATATGTATGCCACACACGGCCACGGGTATGTGTACCTAACACTATGTGTATTTGTGTATAATTGGAGCCAGGTTGGTGCTGCATACCTGTAATTCCAAGAAGATCAGGAGTTCAAGGTCACTCTCAGCTAAATGGCAAGTTTGGGTCTAACCTGGGCTACATGGGACTCTGTCTCAAAAACAAACCGAAGAAAATGCTTATCCTTGTTCCCCGTATCCTGACTCTCTTCACCTGGGCCCAGCAGGTGATGAAAAGCTGAGGAAAGTTTAGGTCTCCGCTTTCATTTTGGGTCTGTCTCCTTGATTTTGGGTCAGCTGCTGCCTCTGCTTGTAGCCATGTTAATCATTCAAGGAATGTCTGTCTTTCTTGTTTTGTTTTGTTTTTTTTGTTTTGTTTTTGTTTTTCTGTGTAGCCCTAGCTGTCCTGGAACTCACTCTGTAGACCAGGCTGGCCTCGAACTCAGAACTCTGCCTGCCTCTGCCTCCCAAGTGCTGGGATTAAAGGTGTGTACCACCACGCCCGGCGTAAGGAATGCCTTTCTAGAGTTCATCGATACCTAAGCTATCTAATCAATCTTCAAGGCAGAAGGCCCAGAGATTAGAGGAACAAGCATCCTACTGCAGGCTTTTACTATATTCTGTTCCAGGTTTCCTGCAAAGCACCTGAAGGTGTGCAGTCATTGTCCCGAACCTGCAGTCACCTTAGACTCTAGGGACAACAGAGCCTCTCTGGACAAATCCAGTCCCCTCAAGAAGGCATACACTATATCCAAACAGCACTCTGGAGCCAAGTAATTATCTCCTTCTAAGCAGTTTGTGGGGCTGACAAGAGGGCTCAGTGGCTAAAGGCTCTTGTGGTCAAGCTTGAGACCTTGAGTTCAACTCCTGGGATCTACTTGGTGGAAAGAGAGAACTGACTCTTACAAGCTGTACTGTGACCTCTACACACACACACACACACACACACACACACACACACACACACACACACTCACATTCTCCACCTGGGGGTGTGTGACCCTTTTGGGGGGGTCCGCATATCAGATATCCTGTATAAATTAGTTATGAAGTAGCAACAAAAAAAATTTTATGGTTGGAGGTCAGCACAACATGAGGAACTGTATTAAAGGGTCACAGTGTGTGGAAGGTTGGGAACCACTGTCGTAAATCAAGGAGACCCCACTTTCACCTGGACTGTTTAGTTATGCATAACTCTCACCACCAGCACCCCATTCTTCCATTTTCTAAAGTTGATGCTCAGGTCACTGCTCTGAAGATGAACCTGACGATGGTTAAATCTCTTTTCTCTGTTTCTCACCCTCCCCCACCTGCTTACGACGTGACACACTGGGATGCACGGCTGGGGAGGCTGGAATCATTTGAACACTTTCTCCCTCCTTCCTCCTCTTGGTTGTCAGGCTCACGTCTGTATCTATAGAAACAGATACAGCGAGGTTGGTGAGCTAGCCGATGGTTCACCATATGCTCCAGGATGGCTGTGGTGGTGGTGGTGGTGGGGTTAGAGGAGCGTGCTACCCCTGAGGAAAGCCAGCTTGGATACTATGTATCCACCTGCACAGGCATTGTAGTCTCTGCTATGAAAAAGACAGTGAACGTGTAAAGGGCCCTGGCAGGAATGAGAGCATTCTAAACACACACCTGTGTCCCACCCTTTGCCCATCATTCTGCTAGAACAATGGCTCCTAAGACACTGGAATTCACCAGGAGTCTCATGTTGAAGGAAGAAAAAGGCTGAAGCCTGGCGCCAGCCAGAGGGGAAGTTTGCCTCCCCTGGAAAGTTGTCACAAGGTGTTGACAACTTTCAGTTGAGAGGATGATGGGTGGGTGATGGTGGGCCCAAGCCTGACTGCTTGGCCCTGTATTGAACAGTATGGGACCCTTGCAGCTCTGCCTGTCTCTTGTCCTGTATTCAAAGCTAAACCTCTTATCTGGACCCCAAGGGTGAACTTTCAGGGGTGTCAGCAGATCTCTCTGTTACTCTTCACAGGGTGGCTACACTAAGGACATCTCCTTTCTCTGCTAGTCACTGTTGTCCCTTTCCTTGGGGTTTTGAGGATACGTTCCCCTCCCCCTTGTTAGGGCTGCCGGTACCTAGGCTCAGAACCAAGGGTAGCTCTTGGGTTGAGGAGCTGGCTCAGGGGGTAAAGTGCTTGCTGCACAAACAAGAGGCGCTGAGTTAGGGGGACCTGTAGTTCCAGCACTGGGAAGGTGGAGGCAGAGGATTCGGGGCTTGTTGTTTAGCCAACCTGGCCAAATGGTGAGCTCGAGGGTCAGCAAGAGTCCGTCAGCCTCTCTCTCTCTCTCTTTCTCTCTCTCTCACCATACCTACACACCACACATACCACACACATATACATACCAAACCCACCCACCCACCACATACACACTATGCACACAACACCCATACACACTATACACACCACACACATACACACACTAAACACACCACACACATACACACCACATACACATCACACATTCACCACACCACACACATATACACACACACACTGCACACACATAACATACATACAGCATAACATGCACACACACACACACACACACACACACACACACACACACCAATCTGCATCCCACATCCCACAAATTGCAGACACATGAGGAAGGCTTGCATGCCATCTGCATCAGGGCAGGCACACGGAGTGGGGCGGGTGGAGGTGAATTTTTTGTTTTCTCCACTTTACTGTTCAGGGAGCCATGGAGGCTGCAGGAAGGTTTCCTGGGCCAGCAGGTGCTTTGCTCTACGGCAGGCGGGGTACGGGGGCAGGCGGGGTGTGCGGAACATCACTACCTGACTCGGCGATCCATCAAATGTCCTCCAGTCTCGCCCAGCTACCGCCTGTCTGTCGAGATCTGGATGTTGTCCCAGGATTCTGCTTTGTTTGTCTAACCTCTGGCTGGCTCCACAGCCTCCCCTTCCCTGGCTGACCACCTCTGCCTGTGGGACCCGCGAACACCTGTTCCCCCACCCCCACCACAGCCCTTCCTATTTCCTGTTCCTGTGTGGATGGCTGAACCTCTTAGTCACTTAGGATACAGGTGGAAAGTTTTAGGGCTTGTGTGCTTCCCCTCCTCCACCCCTGCTCCCTTAGTGCCATTTGGCGAAAGTCTGAAGTGGAGGGCAAGATGGTAGGGGTGGGGGTGGGGTCTGGCCACATGCTTCCTGTAAGGTAACTCGGGCAGGGGCAATGGGGAAGGAAAACCTGCCTAAGGCTACCCTACCCGGCCAAGGCAAGCGCTGGCTTCCCCTTGGGCCTCAGTTCGCTCTTTAATGCCAGTGCCCCTGGGGTCTTGTGGAGTGACTGGGCGTCTGGCATGAGGTCATTCTTGGGCAGGAAAGCGCTTCTGGTTTGCGCTGCTGCTTATCTGTTAGGATTGAGTCGGCAGCCTTCTGAGAGTCTTCAGAACCTTGTATGGAAAGTCCAGGGAAGGCGTGGTCCAGGCTGAAACTGTCCCTGTTTATGTTGCTGAGCTGTTCCCGCCTGGGGGAGGAGCAGGAAGGTGGCTAGAGAACAGGAGATGCCCAGTGCACCCTGAATCACACGTCCTCCACACACCTACTAAGTGCAAGTCCTGAACACTGAACTTGCTTTTGTATGTTTGTTTTTGAGGTAGGGTCTTGCCTCTGGCTTGTGCAGGACTCCCTAATGGAGACCTTCCCACCTGCTCTCTGCCTTCCATGACTCTCCCGCCTCTGTCTCCTGAGTGCTGGGATTACAGATGGATTACACACCCATCTTTTCTTCTCTTTCTCTTCTCCTCTCGTTTCTGTCTCTCTTCCTCTCTTTTTCCTTTCCCCCTTTTCTTTTCTTGTTTCTACCTCTTCCTCCTGAGTTCTAGGATTAAAGGCATGCGCCATCATGCCCAGTCTTGTTGATTTTGAAGACATCTATCTTATGTGGTCCCCACACTGTCCTGGAATGTCTGATCTTGTTGCTTCCACCTTTGGGTTCTGGGGTTACAATTGTGCCCCACATGTTTAGTCTATGTGGGGCCATGGATGGAACCTAGGGATCATGTATGATGTGTAAGCATGATACCAACTGAAGTATATCCCTAGCCCTTAAGTTTTTTTTGTTTTTTTGTTTTTGTTTTTCCGAGACAGGGTTTCTCTGTATAGTCCTGGCTGTCCTGGAACTCACTTTGTAGACCAGGCTGGCCTCGAACTCAGAAATCCGCCTGCCTCTGCCTCCCTAGTGCTGGGATTAAGGCGTGTGCCACCACACCCGGCAAGTTTTAAAATTTTTATTTTTATTATTTATTGATTCATTGATTAATATGGAGTCCTGCTATGAGCCCAAGCTGTCTCAGACTTGTAGTCTGGTGAAAGGGCTTTGTGGTGGCCAAACCTTGAGGGCAGGCCTTTTTTTTGTTTGTTTTTTTGTTTTTGTTTGTTTGTTTGTTGGTTGGTTGGTTTTTTGAGACAGGGTTTCTCAGTGTAGCCCTGGCTGTCCTGGAACTCACTTTGTAGACCAGGCTGGCCTCGAACTCAGAAATCTGCCTGCCTCTGCCTCCCAAGTGCTGGGATTAAAGGTATGCACCACCACCGCCCGGCTGAGTGCAGGCCTTATAGGAGGTATGAAGCATGTGTCGGCAATATACAGAGACTCTGGAGATGTGTCGCCTTGGTGATGGTGATGGCGTTATGCCCAACAGCCTGTCTCAACTTGCTTCAGCTTACCCAGGACTAGAATTACCCCTCATATCAAGAGAACTTTATTTTTTTGGAATATTGTTTAGACAAGTAGCCCAGGCTGGCCTTGAATTTATGATAGCCCTCCCGCCTCTCCTTGGGAATGCTGAGTTTATAGGAGTTTGCCTCCACGCCTAGCTTGAGCATTTAACTTGATAAGACATTGCCTTAGGCTTCCTGAGCCTCCAGCTCAGAAGGAGGCATGGAAGTGTGTCTCCACGGCCTTAACATGAGAGGGGATCCCTGCTCCATTGGTTCTTCTAACCCGGAGCGCAGTATTGGCCCAGATTCAGTCTCCAACAAACTCCAAGTACTGAGTGCTCACAGACCACGTGGGATGGTGGAAGATCAGATTGTGCTCCATAGAGTCAGGGATTATGCACCAGTTGTATACAGTAATGTACACACCTGCAATCCCAGCACCCAGGAGGATGAAGAAGAAACATGTGAGAGTCTGAGGACAGCTTGGGCTACATTAGTGGTGGTGGGGAGGACTATTTTAAAGAGACTGTGCATCTGTTGGGGTTGGAATTGGACAGACTGGCAGGCAGGAAGCCCAGGGCAGCACATAGGGTTCTGGGCAGTGACCGGAGTTCAGAGATCTATGGCAGCTGTGGTCTTTGTGGTGTTCACCCAAAAGTGGTACAAAGAGAAACACGAGAGAGTGGAGTACACACTTGTAACCCTAGCAGATTGGAGACTGAAGCAGGAGCATTGCCATGGGTTTGAGGCCAGTCGGTGTTACATAGAGTTCCAGGCTAGCTTAGATACACGAAGATGCTGTTTTAAGAAACAAAACAAAGCCGGGGATAGTGGTGGTGCTTGCCTTTAATCCGGGAGGCAGAGGCAGGCAGATCTTTGAGTTTAAGGTCAGCCTGGTCTACAGAGTGAGTTTCAGGATAGCCAGGGCTACACAGAGAAACCCTGTCTCAAAAACCACAAAACAAACAAACAAACCCAAACCAAGAGCAACAACCACTAAGCCAGAGACTAAGCTGGACTTGGCGCTGTGCACACCAGGAATCGAGCACCTGGGAAGTGGAAGCAGGGCCGGGAACAGAAACTTAAGGTTGGAGTTGGAAATGAGGTTCGGTTGGGTAGCGTGCTGGCCCTGCATCCACAAAGCTCTGGGTTCCATGCCTAGCACCATATGTGGCTTGTAATCCTAGCATTTGGGAAGTGGAGGTTTGGATGTTCAAGGTCATCCTTAGCTACCTCGGGAGTCTGAGTCAGTATAGGAAACCCTGTCTCGAAAGAAAGAAAGAAAGAGAGAGAGAGAGAGAGAGAGAGAGAGAGAGAGAGAGAGAGAGAGAGAGAAAGAAGCAAAGAAAGAAAGAAAGAAAGAAAGAAAGAAAGAAAGAAAGAAAAAGGAAGGAAGGAAGAAAGAGAGAGAGAGAGAGAAAGAGAGAGAGAAAGAAAGGCAGACTAGCCAAGGACAGTCAGGGGTGATCCCAGATGGGGCTATGATTACAGGAACTACATCAATGACCCCCTTCTCCTAGTTCCCCTCTGCCCCTCCTGTGCACCTGTGGTTCTCCTTATCTGTATTTTCCCAGGTGCCTTTGGGATACATGTGGTCCCTTCTCAGCCTGCTCTCTCTTGGATGGACATGTTCATCTCTGTCCTTTGTACCAGGTGGGGTGGGAGCGGGGCAGGGGGTGAGGGAGCACAGGAGACTGTCTTTCCCTCGGCTACCCCTCCCCCACCCCCCCAAGGCCAGTGTCTGGTCAAACTAGATTCCTTGTCTTGTGAAACATCTCTCTGACCCGGGTCTCCTTGCTGTCCCCTCCCTGCAGGAGATGTCCTCTTTGACCCAGTGCCCACTGCATTGCCCAATCACCCTGAGAGGGTTTGTGTCTCTTCGTACTGGTGTCCCTAGCATAATCTCAAAATACATTGACTCCTAGAAGTCCTCTGGAATTGTGGCTGGAAGCACACCATCTCTCTTCATCTCCCTGCAGACAGACCTCTGGTGGAGGGCCCCCTTTCTCTTCGATGTCACCAAGGACTTTGTGCCCAGGCTGGCTTTATGGGAACGGCTCCTGTGTCTCAGAAGAATAAACATCCTGTCTCTGGGGCCTGGCTGGGTTTTGAATTTGTCTCCATCCAGTTCTCACCAAGCAAGGCTCAGCCCTAGGAAGGAAGAGAGGACAGGATTCTGTCACGACCCCACCACCCCCAATTTTAAATTGTGTTTATTTATTGATGACATTTGTGCATCAGAGGACATGTGTGTCTCCTGTCACAGAGGTCCCAGGTCCTTGGGGCTTGGAAGCAAGCAGCTCTACCCACTGAACCATCCCACCAGCCTTTCTGCCTTTCCCTGTTTCTTGTTCTGGACCAAAGTGCCTCGCCTCTACACCCTGAGGCACTATGGCTGGGTGGGGAAATCACATTAGGACAGCAGGTGATCTGGCTCCCGCTGTCCCCACCCCAGGTCCTCATTTCCCCACACCAACTTCCTCTGGCCAACAGTAGGAAAGTTGCTGTTGAGGCAAAGTACAGATGTTGTCCCATTAATGACAATAATAGCCATGATGGTGGTGATAAAGTTGATTTGGTAAAAGCAACACTAATTAAGACAGGGGTTCTCTTGGACACCCCTAGACACTAGGTTCAGATTCTCCAGTAAAGGGTCTTCATTCTCTTGTCTCACGGGAGCCTGGAATGAGTCTTGGGGACCTTCCCACGGGAGCCCGGAATGAGTCTTGGGGACCTTCCCTATAGGCTCTGAACCCTGGGGAGGCTTGCTTCTCAGTCTAAGTTGTCCCCACCCGGTGAGCATCCAGGTGCTCTAGGCTGGTGACTCAGTGTCTGTGTCCCAGCTGACCTCAGCGTGAGCCTGGGGGCTGGGGGAGATGATAGTTTCTTGTGATACTGGCGGGTGACTCAGGGGCCCAGGACAGGGGCCTCTGAACGCCTTTGTTGGCCCAAGCTCAGGAATCCAGAGAAACTGGTCCCGAGGGAGGCCTCCGGGACTGAAACCCCTCCCTCTGCCTCCGCCCCTCCTCTAGGAGCTTTAACTGCAGCACCTGTGGCCGCCCTTTCTTGTTGCAGGTGCAGGCAGGAAAGAGCTGCAGTGTTCGCGCTTGGTAGCTGGTGCATCGGACTCAGCTGGCTTTGTGTCCCTGAGGCTCACCGAAAAAAACTTTCTCAGCCCTCTGACTCCAGAGAGAGAGAGAGAGAGGTACTTTTTGTGGTCACCGACTTTGACCCCTGCAGAGGCTGAGCGATGGCGTCTATGGGACTACAGGTCCTGGGAATCTCCTTGGCAGTCCTGGGCTGGCTGGGGATCATCCTGAGTTGTGCGCTCCCCATGTGGCGGGTGACCGCCTTCATCGGCAGCAACATCGTCACGGCACAGACCAGCTGGGAGGGCCTCTGGATGAACTGCGTGGTGCAGAGCACAGGTCAGATGCAGTGCAAGATGTACGACTCGATGCTCGCCCTGCCGCAGGACCTGCAGGCCGCCCGAGCCCTTATGGTCATCAGCATCATCGTGGGTGCTCTGGGGATGCTTCTCTCAGTGGTAGGGGGCAAGTGCACCAACTGCATGGAGGACGAGACCGTCAAGGCCAAGATCATGATCACCGCCGGAGCCGTGTTCATCGTGGCAAGCATGCTGATTATGGTGCCCGTGTCCTGGACCGCTCACAACGTCATCCGCGACTTCTACAACCCTATGGTGGCTTCCGGGCAGAAGAGGGAAATGGGGGCCTCGCTTTACGTCGGCTGGGCGGCCTCCGGGCTGCTGCTCCTGGGAGGAGGCCTCCTCTGCTGCAGTTGCCCACCTCGTAGCAACGACAAGCCCTACTCGGCCAAGTACTCCGCCGCCCGCTCTGTCCCCGCCAGCAACTATGTGTAAGGTGGGCCACTCTGTCCACATTGCCTTTGTTATCTTTTTTTCGGATTGAGCTCATAACAGCCTGTGGCCCCTCACATTCTCCAGGACCTGCCCTGCTATGGGCCACTAACTGCTTGCTGGGGACAGGCAAACCCGGACTGTGCAAAGTTACTAGCCCGTAGCTCTTGGGCTGCTCCACATGGCTCCTTACGGCCGGCAAGAATGGATGTAAAAATATCTTGCTGCTTACATCCAAATTGCTGGTGGATATGGGGCTGAAGGCAGAAGCAGCTGGGAAGGGCAGTAGAGGCGCAAGCTGGGTCCTGCTGGCCGGGGTAGCTCAGCTGTGACTTTGGACTCTGGAGTGGATGTCCTCATGTTAGCAAACGTCCACTGTCCTTTCTCTATCCCCCTCACTCAGCCTACACGTTACTCCAGCGCTACTCTTGCCATTACGCCCCGTGTTTCCGAGCACAGCTGGTCCTACCCCAAGTCATGGTGTGCTGAGTGACTGACTGAGGGGCCATTGAGAGCCGGTGGGCTCTGCCATGGAACCCTTCCGTTGATTAGCAATGACTGTGCTTGACCCACCCACCTACCCTACTAATGAATTTCTGTAGAGTGGATGGACGGGTTTGAGGGAAGAAGGGTGGAGGTGGATTAAACTGGTTTGGGGAGGGCTGGGGACCTAGAAGCAGCCCAGTGTGTCCCCACCCCTTTTCCGCACTGTCTTGCTAATGTTCTGATCACTGTGCGCCCCCTCCCTCTTCAGAAGGACCCTGGGCCTCTTGAGTTGGCCCCTCTGAGTTCCCTCCCTTTGCCCATTTCAAGGACACCGGCCAGTCTGCGGAAGGAAGGTACGGGGGGGGGGGGGGGGGGTGATGGCATTGTACCAGGGAGTCTCCTGGACTCCCCTGCCTTCTCTGTGGTTTCTTGTTTTGTAATTTAAGGTCTGTTCACAGCTGTAATTATTATTATTTTCTACAATAAATGGCACCTGCATACAGGAAAGGTTTGGGCTGTTCTCTATCTGTGGATGGGACTGGGCTGGAGGGGCGGCTAAGGGTTCACAGGAGACCTTGATGTTCTAATAAGATGAAGTGGTGGAGCTGTTGGTGGAGAGTGTGCCTGGCACGCCAGAGGCCCCGTGTCCCACACTCATCCCCAAATGAAGGTCACCCCCCACCCCCCACCCCCACACACACTAAGCTGTAGGTTCAAGGCTAGCCTGGTCTACAGGAAGCCCTGTCTCAGAAAGTGATTCAGGAGTTCTCACTGTAAAAATGAGAACTTCCTCTATCCTGGAGGACCATGGGCTTTGAGACCTTTATTTGCTTTTTTTTTTTTAGATACAGTATAAAGCCCAGACTAACATCAAACTCAATGCAATTCTCCTGCCTCAGTTTTGATGAGATTACCATGATGACAATCTCTTCATTTGTTAGAGGGGAAACCCTGTATCTAGGGCCCAGTGTATGCCCAGGACTGGGGGTGGGGGTGGGGTGGGGTGGGGCTGGGGGACTCTGGGAGGGACAACAGATGACAGGAACAACAAGGGCTAATTCCCCTGCCTCTTCCTTTCTGGCCTTCCTTTCTCTGAGCAAACAGGCTGGCCTGCTTATCTTCCACAGGCCACGTTATAGCAGTCACCTTCTCTAAGGAATGTCCTTTTCCCACTCTTGAAGCCTTGCTGGTCTTACAGGTCCGGGCTGTGGCCTCTTCCCTAGGGAGTCCTCCCACAGCCCTGGAATGCTCAAGGTCCTGAGAGTCCTTAAACCCACACCTGCACCCTCACAGGGCAGCCTGGGCCACACCCTGACTTTCCTATCCACTCCTTCGGGGGATAGGATCATTGTTTTGATATAAGATCTTAATATAGCCCAGGCTAGCCCCCAGGTAGCTAAAGACGACGACCTTGAACTCCTGATCATCCTGCTTCCATTTCCCCAGTGTTGGGATTAGAGATGTGAACCACCATGCCTGTTTTATGTGTTGCTGAGGAGGAAGGGTTTGTTGCTACTAGGACAGGATCCCTACTCTGTTGAAACAGGGTCTTGTATCCTGGCTGAACTCAAACCTGATCCATCACAAAGGATGGTTTTGAGTTTTCTCCTTCTCCTTTCTCCCCCTCTCAGGTGCTCTGATTATGGGCAGGGACACCACAGATTTATTCAGAGCTGGGATGGGACTCAAGTACACCAGCTTTCTAGCTCTGAGCTCCATCCACACAGAACCCTTCCCTGTTCATGCGCAACTGTGGCTCAGCTCCAGAACTGAGACCAGAAGACAACTTTGTGGAGGTGACTCTCCCCTCCCACCTTTATGTGGGGTTGGGGGGGGGGACTCACACCACTGCACTTTTACGCAGCTCACTTTTTACCGGCTCAGCCCTCTCGTCACCCCACTTACCACTTCTTGATTTTGTGGGGATAGCCAAGTTCTCATGAAGGTATCAGATTGTTTTCAAGTCCGGAGAGTGGGCTTGTGATAGGATCCCAGCACTCAGGAGGTAGAGATGGGAGGATCACGAGTTCAAGACCATCTTTCATTACATAGTCAGTTTGAGGCCAGGCTGGGCTACCTGAGACTGTCATAACAGACCCAAGCTGTTCTATTTTCTCTTTATAGTTCATTTTTTTACTCCCTGTGGTCCTTGGGGATCAAATCCAGGGGTTCCCATGTTAGACAAGGGCTCTATTGTTGAGCAGCCCCAATCTCCTCTGAGTTAAACATTGAAAAACCAGGTGGCTGTGAGGCAGGAAGAGACTTCTGTGAGTTCAAGGCCAGCCTGGTCTACATAGTGAGTTCTAGGTCTACCAGAGCTACATAGTTTAACCCTTTTTAAAACCAACCAAGCCTAACAAAACAAAACAAACAACACTGTCCTTTCGCCAAGGTGCGGGGATGTACCTTCCTGAGTGGGGGGCTAGCCTAGCGTACCAAGGGCCCTCTGTTCAAGTCCCTGCACTGCCTAATAGTAAGCAACACAGGCACACAGGCCAGTAAGTAGTCCTAGATGCTTCAGAGGAGGCTGCAGAAGGATCAGGGCTTGAGGCTCCTGCTAGGCCTTACCCAGTTAGAGGCCCATCAGGCCTCCCTCTGACCCTGTATCAGAGTAACAAAAAAGATGAATCAGAATAACAAAAGAGACATTACATCATTTTCCTTTTTTGGGTCTGTGCGATGGCTCAGTGGGTAACTGCTGCCAAGTCTGATGACCTAAATTGCATTCCTGGACTCAAATGGTTCTGCAAGTTGTCCTCTGACCTCTGTAAGCAGGTATTCCACGACACATGAACACACACACACACACACACACACATACCCCAGGTCTGGTGAAGCATGCCTTTAGTCACAGCCCTGGGGAGGCAGAGGCAGGTGGGTCTCTGTGAGTTCGAGGCCAGCCTGGTCTACAAAACTAGTCTTAGACAGCCAGGGCTGGCTACACTGAAAAACCCTGGGGACAGGGGAGAAATATATAAATGTAAAAAAAAGATGAAGAAAATCAAACTTTTTTTTTTATTATTGTTAATCTATTTTTAGCCCCTGTGCTAGGGATGGACTCCAGGGCTTCTTGGCAGGGCTTCCGTACTACCGCTAACACATACCCTCAGCCCCTCACTGGGGGATCCCAAAGTGCTCTACATCTCTAGATCTTTCAAATTATTTATTTATTTAATTAGTTTTATTTTACACACATTGGTGTTTTGTCAGGTCCCCTGGAAATGGAATTACAGAAAGCTGTGAGCCGCCATATGGTTGCTGGGAAGTGAACCTGGGTCGTCCAGAAGAGCAGTCAGTGCTCTGAACCTCAAAGCCGTTTCTCCGGCCTCTCTAGATCTTGTCTCACTTTTTGAAATGGAGTGTGGCAAATGGTTCAGGCTGGCCTGGGTTTTACCCTGCATCCCAGGCAGGCCTTGGACTTCCTATCTTCCTGCCTCGGCTTCTCGGGAGGCTGGGGCGCTGGGCTTGTACCACCAGGCCAACCTAGGTCTAGCTCTTTGTTCTGGGCAGGTCTAAATGACCTATCTCTTTGCCCTAGCTTCCCTCGTGACTCAGAAAAACCCAGTCTACCCACCTGTTAGCTTAACAACAGATAACATCTCTGATGGGGGAGGGGGAGGGGACTGGATGGGACCAGATGTTGGATGGTTCACAGTTGTTTACTTTGCTTCCTTCTGTGTGGGTTTGGATATTGCCTTGCCTAGTTCAGACTGGTTGGAGCCAGGTTCTTGGACACACCAGAGTGCCGGAAATGTTAGTTTGGTATCGCGGGGGCCCCAGGCTAAGATCTCAGATCAGGC
Organism: Mus musculus; assembly: GCF_000001635.26. NCBI lineage: Eukaryota > Metazoa > Chordata > Mammalia > Rodentia > Muridae > Mus > Mus musculus. The sequence goes on along the minus strand of NC_000071.6, from coordinate 134,941,829 downwards.
TAAACCACAATTTTATGAATATGCTTCTCCCATTCTCCCATAAATCAGATCACCCCATTTCTTTGTCGTTAGAATTTATTTTTATGTCTCTTTACTTTCTATTGTTGCTGTGTGCATGCGTGCCTGTGTTTCGTGGCCGTCTGAGTACAACTTGCTGGAGCTGGTTCTCGCCTGTCATGTGCATTCTGGAGACCGAACTCAAGTCTTCCCAGAGAGCCATCTTGCCAGGCTGGCCAAACCTGTGAGCTCAGAGATCCACCAGCCTCTGCCTCCTGAGAGCTCGGAGGAGTAAAAGCATTCATCACCATTGCTCTTGTTTAGTGTGTGTTTGACACCCTTATTTAGTTCATTTACTTACCTCCTATGCCTCTGTGTGTGTGTGTTTGTGTGCTTTATGCTATGTAGACAGCAAAGGACAACTTGTAGGGGTCATTTCTCTCCATTTACCACGTGGCTCCTGAGGATCCAACTCAGGTTATCAGGTAGGTGGTTAAGTGTGGCTTTATCTGCTGAGCCATCTTGCTGGTCCTAATTCAACATCTTTTGCAAAATGGGGATGGGATGGTGCTTGGCTGTGTTACAGTACACACTGGTCTCTGTGTTGTTGTATTTTTATTTTTTTTCTGTATCTGGTATCTGTGTGGCTCGTGCACCTGAGTGTAAGGATGCGCTCGCACATGTGCAGGCAAGGGGCTGGGGGTCGTCCTCTCTGTCACTCTCCATCGGTCTGCCTTATCTCTTTAAGACAGGATGCCTCACTGAGTGCAAAGATGCCTGTTTTGGTCGGCTACCTGCTGAGTGACCCACCCATCTCCCACCTCAATGGTGGTATTACACACAGGCATGTTGGAAACCTGTGATTTGTATGTGGATGCTGAAGACAGCCGCTTGGTTTCTCACAATTTGCAGAGCAAGCACTGTTGGTGATCACTCGAGCCCTGGGTCCAAAGAAAGTAGAGGAGTCTTTTCAGTCCCTTTGGGCTATACCTAGCAGAGTACTCCTAACGGGCGTGGCTAGGAAGGTGGACCCATTTTACAGACAGAGCAGGGAAGGCCAAGAAAACACACTGGGCTGAGACCATACACAGAGGATCAGTGGTCAACTAGGGGTGTGATACTGAACCTCCCTCTCTCACCCTATACTGTCTCCTGCTTCCGGTAAAGGTAGATGATGCCAGAGATGAAGCCATCATTGGCACAGGTGCCTAGCCCTGTCTCTTGTTCTGATGTTGCTAGCTCCCAGTGGTCCACAGGCTGGGTCACCAGGCATTCCCACACTCCAGCCCGCTCCAGGGAGTCTAAGGTCGCTTCCAGCGTCTCCTTGTATGGAAGGTTGGATGGGTTGGTCCTGGTAGTCAGACAAACAAGTCCACCTGGGGAGGACAGGAGAGGGACAGGTGAGCTGCACGGATATCCCTAGACTTCAGTTCTGGGCCAGCTTTCCACTTCCAGGGCTTGGTATCTAAAATTGTCTCCCCCAGGAATCCCCTTCAGTTTCCTTAACCTGATAGTTTTCCATGGACTCCATTTAAAAAAAAATTTTTTTTCTCTTTTTAACAGCTCTGCAGATGAAAACATGGTCCTCAAACATGCTAAAAAAGACACTACAGTTAAACCATACTCCCAGCCCCTCCCTGGGGGATTCTAGGCAGGGGCTCTACTGCTGAGCCACGCCCCCAGCCCCTCCCTGGGGGATTCTAGGCAGGGGCTCTACCGCTGAGCCACGCCCCCAGCCCCTCCCTGGGGGATTCTAGGCAGGGGCTCTAACACTGAGCCACACCCCCAGCCCCTCCCTGGGGGATTCTAGGCAGGGGCTCTACCACTGAGCCACGCCCCCAGCCCCTCCCTGGGGGATTCTAGGCAGGGGCTCTACCACTGAGCCACGCCCCCAGCCCCTCCCTGGGGGATTCTAGGCAGGGGCTCTACCACTGAGCCACGCCCCCAGCCCCTCCCTGGGGGATTCTAGGCAGGAGCTCTACCACTGAGCTACACCCCCAGCCCCTCCCTGGGGGATTCTAGGGAGGGGCTCTACCACTGAGCCACGCCCCCAGCCCCTCACTGGGGGAATTCTAGGCAGGTGCTCTACTACTGAGCCACGCCCCCAGCCTCTCCCTGGGGGACTCTAGGCAGGGGCTCTACCACTGAGCCACGCCCCCAGCCCCTCCCTGGGGGATTCTAGGCAGGGGCTCTACCACTGAGCCACGCCCCCAGCCCCTCCCTGGGGGATTCTAGGCAGGTGCTCTACCACTGAGCCACGCCCCCAGCCCCTCCCTGGGGGATTCTAGGCAGGGGCTCTACCACTGAACCACGCCCCCAGCCCCTCACTGGGGGATTCTAGGCAGGGGCTCTACCACTGAGCCATGCCCCCAGCCCCTCCCTGGGGGATTCTAGGCGGGGCTCTACCACTGAGCCATGCCCCCAGCCCCTTCCTGGGGGAATTCTAGGCAGGCAGGTGTTCTTCCATTGAGCCATGCCCCCTAGCTATCATGGCGGTTCCTAGGTGAGCACTCTACCCCTAAGCTATATGGCCCCCCCTTTTTTTTTAACTTTTGCTTTTGAGACAGGATGTTATTAAATTGCCTAGGCTGTCTTTGAAACCACTGTGTAGCACAGGGCAGGGCTTGGTTTTGAGATTCTGCTACTTCAGTTTCTTAGAAGTCAGGATTACTAGGCAATCCCTGAACAGCCCAGTGTCCTTTACTCTGGGAATTCTTCACCCTGATGGGGGCAGGGAGCTCCACGCCTTCTGTAACCTAGTCCCATGAAAAGGCAAGCCCGGGTCTCAGGGCACAGCAGGAAAGCAGTGAGCCTTGGTCCTTGTAAGACCCTCCATTACTTTTTGCTAAGTTTCTTGCAGGCATGGGGAGAAATGATAATTCCACTTCAAGGGGAGGACATGTGTGTGCATTGTGCATACACAGCTGCAAAGCCCCTGGCAGAGCCAAGCATGGTGGTTCAAGCCTAACATCCCAGCATTTAGCACGAGTAGGCAGGAAGAGCAAAATAAAATTAAAAAAAAAATGTGGAGAGCGTATTTTAAAAATCTTGTGTTTAGTTTTGCCTGCCTGTACGTCTGTGCACCATGCGTGTGCCATGAACACAGAGGCCAGGTAAAGGTGTTGGGTCTCCTGGAACTAGGGTTACAGAGGTTGTGAGCCACTCTGTGGGTGCTGGCAATCAAACCCAGGTCCTCTTAACCAGCGACCCATCTCTGTGCTCAGACTTTGAATCTGGGCTACACAGTGGTTTTCAGACTACAATGGGCTATACAGCTATAAAGAGAGGTAAAAAGACACTTGTGCCCCTCCCTTGGGCTGTCAGAAACAATGGTTTTCCCCAAATTAGAATTTCCCCAGGAGTCTCATGGTGGAAGAAGGAAAAGACAGGAGCCTGGAGCTACCCAGAGGAGGAACTTGTTTCTCTGAAAGGTCTTCACACAGTTCTGACACTTGCCAGTCCATCTTGCTCTCTGATAGGGTTTTTTTTACATAGCCCCGGCTGGCCTCAAACTCAAAGAGATCTGACTGTCTCTGCCTCCCAGCACAGGACTAAAGGAGAGTGCCACTAATCCCAGGCAATTTGATTTGAATTGATCAATTGGAGATGGGAGGCCTAATTGTGCCACTAATCCCAGGCAATTTGATTTGAATTGATCAATTGGAGATGGGAGGCCTAATTGTGCCACTAATCCCAGGCAATTTGATTTGAATTGATCAATTGGAGATGGGAGGCCTAATTTGTTAGGGCTGTCAGGACCCAAGCTTTTTTTTTGTTTTTTGTTTTTCGGGACAGGGTTTCTCTGTGTAGCCCTGGCTGTCCTGGGACTCACTCTGTAGACCAGGCTGGCCTCTAACTCAGAAATGCGCCTGCCTCTGCCTCCCGAGTGCTGAGATTAAAGCCGTGCGCCTCCACGCCCAGCCCAGGACCCAAGCTTTGACCTTTACTTTCTTTGGGGGAGGCGGGGAAGCTGGATGTGATGACAGAAAGCGTCTTTAGTTTATGTGCAGTGCGTGTTTGCCGGACGGTAGGGAAGCATACCTTGTACATGCCTGGTGCAGGTGGGCACCCGACAAGGGTATTGGATCCCCTGTAATTCAAGTTACACATAGTTGTAAGCTGCCACGTGGGTGCTGGCAATGGAACCTGAGTCCTCCAAGAGCATTAAGTGATCTTAACCCTTGTTTAGGTTCAGACCCCAAGGGGCTGAGGTGCATATTTCACATTCCAAAGACCTAGCCTCCAGATTTTCCCAGCATCCTTTAGTCCCTACCTGGCATACCGTGACCCCAACCTTACTCTGCCCTGGAGTCTGGGTTACCTTCCCCCAAAGGCTCTTCCCTATATAATCTAGACATTTGGGTCTCCCCCTCTCTCCTTCTTCTTTCTCTGCATGCACACACCTTCTCTCTCTCCCTGCTCATGACGACTTCCTTAGCCTCCTTCCCTGGGGCCAGGGAGCTTGCACAAGAGCGGCTTCCCAGTAAACTTGAATTTAATATAATTTAATCTGGCTTGAATTGTCTCGTTTCACCAGCAGAGAAATAACTTATCATGTCTAAGCCATCTCTCCAACCCAAAGCAGAATTTTAATTCTAAGCACTCTGGAGGCAGAGGCAGAGATGCAGAGATGCAGAGATGCAGAGAGGCAGAGATGCAGAGAGGCAGGTAGATCGCTGAGTTCATCCAGAGTCCTTGTCTAAAACATAAAATAAAGCCTGGCTAAGTCAAGAAGCCCTGGCTGTGGGCAGATGACAGACTTTGTCCAAGTAGCTGCAGGGTATCCAGTATGGCTGGTTTCTGGCAGATGGGGGAGGAAGGTGAGGGGCTCAGGCTGGAACAGGAGAGTCTGTTCTGTTTAGGTTCATGCAACGGGCATTTCCGGTGCTTTTGAGCCCAACCCGTGGCACTGCTGATGACACTATCGATGCCCTAGCTTCTGTTGGCCTCTCTCAAACAGAATCCTGCCCAGACATGCCAAGGCTTAGCTCCAGGAGTATGGTAGGGAGAGGAAATATTTTTATCTCCCAGCTTCCTCATTCTGTCCTTAGGCCTAGTAGACCCTCAGGCAACTCCCTACCCCATCTTCTGTGACTGCCCTGCCCACATTTGAAAATGCAACTTCATTCTGAGAGTATTGGTCTTTCCTGCCTAGAATCCCCCAGGGAGGGGGCTAGAGGCGTGGCTCAGTGGTAGAGCCCCTGCCTAGAATCCCCCAGTGAGGGGCTGGGGGCGTGGCTCAGTGGTAGAGCACCTGCCTAGAATCCCCCAGGGAGGGGCTGGGGGCGTGTCTCAGTGGTAGAGCCCCTGCCTAGAATCCCCCAGTGAGGGGCTGGGGGCGTGGCTCAGTGGTAGAACACCTGCAGAATCTCAGTGGGGGCTGTGAGCATGGTTCAGTAGTAGAGCTTTTTCCTAGAATAGCCCAGTGAATGATTTGAGGGTATAGAACCTGCCTGAGGTGCTGAGTTCCATCTTCAGCACCATAGAAAAAGAAAGCCCTAGCCTGCTCCACCCCTCAGTGTGTGGAGTTGATCCAAGCCGATCCCATTGTCATCTTGAATGAACAGACCTGGACCTATGCCAGGAAAAGAGAACTATCAAAAATATTCAAGGAAGGGCAGTCCCCAAATCAGTTAGGAGACTGAAAGATGGAGCTCAGCTGACCTCTATCGGGTACCAGGGCTGAAGCAAAGGCCTCACGGTCATGACTGTACCCAACAGTCACCGTAGTCTGATGGGGACAGGATCCTAGAGACGAAGCCATTTGATTATAAGAGCGGTGACAAAGGGTAGAAGGGTGGAGATGAGAAGCAGGTGAGCTGGCCAGCCAGGGCAGAGCACTTAAGTGACAGATGGAGAACTGGGGCACCGGTCTGGGGTGGGCACCCCTATGCAACACCCCACCCTTCTTCAGTCCGAGTGATGTGGAGAGGGGAAAGGGTTGGCTGGGTGGTGACTCACCTGGCTTGGTGACTCTTAAGAGCTCAGGTATGGCACTGCAGGGCACCTGTCCCTCACTGAGGGCACCCACAATGATCACCGCGTCAAAGGTCCCTGCGTGTGGGGCAGGGTGGAGATGTGTAATGGTTACTGTTGTTTGTTAACCTGACAGGATCTGGGAGACAAATCTCTGGGCTTGTCTGTAAGGGAGTGTCTAGACTGAGGTCATTTAGGAGGGAAGACCTGCCCTAATGGTGGATGGCACCATCCCAGGGCTGGGATCCTAGACTAAGGTCAGAATCCAGAAGGGGGCACTGGATCCCCTGAGGTTGCCTGATATGGGTGCTGAGATCAGAGCTTGAGTTCTCTGTAAGAGCAGGAGGAGATTTTAACTCCTGGGTCACCTCCCCAGCCCAGTGTATGCACGTGTGTCTCTTGGTGGACGCAGGCGCTCACAGAAGCCAGAGGCATCCTACCCTGGGATTGGGGTTACAAGGGGTTGTGAATCACCTGATCTGGGTGCTGGATCCAAACCTAGGTCCTCTGTAAGAATAGCAGGCGCTTTTCCCCAGGGAGCCATTTTTCCACCCCCTTAAGATGCTGTGTGACTATAATGTGGTGTGGTCCCTCGAACTTCCCATTCCACCCAGGATGCTCCTCTAGCTTTGGCTAAATTCCCTATTTATTTTTGTTTTTTTTTTTTCAAGATCAAGTTGTGTGTGTGTGTGTGTGTGTGTGTGTGTGTGTGTGTGTAGCTCTGGCTATCCCAGAACTAGCTCTGTAGTGTCTGTAGTCCAGGATGGCCTTGAATTCAGAGATCCACCTGCCTCTGCATCTCAAGGGCTGGGACTAAGGTAGGCACCACCATCTCCTGGCACCTCTTGCTACTTTCAGGTCTTGTTTTGTTTGTGACCCACTGAGTATTACTGGGGATTCCTGCATGAACTAGGAGGAGCGGGGTGGCACTGGGGCACAGGCAAATTACCCGTGGCTACATCACTGAAGAAAATGACTCTCCCTGCAACTGCCAGTAGCTCCCTGGGGATGGGAGGAGCCTCATGATTATGTTCTGTGTGGTGCTTTGCCACAGCAATAAGAAGAGGAACTAATAGAACATGTCATAGGTGTGTGTGTGTGGGAGGGTGGGTGTGTGTGTGGCACATGCGTTTAATCCCAGCACTTGGGAGGCAGAGGCAGGTGGATCTCTGAGTTTGAGGCCAGCCTGGTCTACAGAGTGAGTTCCAGGACAGCCAGGGCTACACAGAGAAACCCTGTCTCAAAAAACAAACAAAGATGTCCTATACACTGGGATGTAGTAGAAGCCCAACACTGTGCATGAGATGAGGTGACATCAGACTCTAGATGGAGACGAGAGCTCACACAGGACTCCAGAGTGAAGATGGTGGCTGGACAACAGAGGATGCTATTCTTGGGAAGGTGGGTGAGGGTGGAGTGGGACAGAAAGTACCTTCAGGGTCGGGCAGTGGCTCCTGGCCCAGGGTACAGAGGCTAAGGTGGTGGTACAGGCCACGTGCCCGCGCCTGCTTCAGCATTTCTGGGCTTCCATCCACGCCCTGCACCTGGAGGAAGCCCCGAGCCTGCAGCTGGGAGAGAAGGTGGCATCAGTCATGGGTAATCCCCCTGCCTCAGCTCAACTGGACCCTTCCTTGGATCTTGGGATCAATGAGCTTGAGGTAGAGGATGAGCTCTTGGTCAAGAACTGGGAGGGAATTGGAGCAGATGGGAGCTAGGTGTGGAGGCTTAGGCCTGTCTTCTTAGCTCCTCTGGAGGCTGAGGTGGAAGAATCCCCAGGTCAAAGCTTGCCTGCGTTATAGAGTGAGTTCAAGGCCAGCCTTGAGACCGTGTCATCTCTAAATAAAAAGCAAACTAAAGGGCTCAGGGTGTGGCTCAGTGGTAGAGGATTTACCAATAATCCCCCCAGCAAGAGGCTGGGGGCGTGGCTCAGTGGTAGAGCTCCTGCCTAGAATCCCTCAGTGAGGGCCTGGGGGTGTGGCTCTGTGGTAGAGCTCCTGCCTAGAATCCCCCAGGGAGGGGCTGGGGGCGTGGCTCAGATGTAGAGCACCTGTCTAGAATCCCCCAGGGAGGGGCTGGGGGCGTGGCTCTGTGGTAGAGCCCCTGCCTAGAATCCCCCAGGGAGGGGCTGGGAACATGGCTCTGTGGTAGAGCTCCTGCCTAGAATTTACTAGGCAGGGTCTCAGGACTAATTGAGCAGTAGCATGTAGGAGGTCCTGGGTGCTGAAGGGAAGGCAGGGTGGTGTATCAGATCTTACCTCCACAGCTACCAGGCCAGTGCCACAGGCCACATCGAGGATCAGGGCATCATGGGGTGAGCCCCGAAAGGCTCGACTGAGACAATCCACAGCAAGGCGTGGGGCTCGGTACTTCAAAGCAGCCACATCCTGAGGAGATAGCACTTAGCCCAACATAGTGTTTAGACGACTCACCTTGTGGGGTGCCCAAGTTCTGCCAGTTTGAGCTTGTGTGTTTTAGAGTTCAGATCCTCCTAGGACCCCAGTAACAGAAGACCCGAGCTTGAGGTGTCTTACTTTTTTTTCGAGACAGGGTTTCTCTGTATAGCCCTGGCTGTCCTGGAACTCACTTTGTATACCAGGCTGGCCTCGAACTCAGAAATCCGCCTGCCTCTGCCTTCCGAGTGCTAGGATTAAAGGCATGCGCCACCACTCCCGGCTTTGAGGTGTCTTACTGTCAAGGGACCCCACACTAGTGGGGATCAAGCTGGCTGGCTACTGGCTGTGGCAGCTCTTAGCTGGTCTGTCTATACCGAATGATGTCTCAATAGCGCCTCCTGCAGGCTCTCTCCTCGTGTTTGTTGCAGGATTAATTAGGGGTTGCTTACAGGTCAGCCGGGGTGGGTGGGGGTGGGGTGGGTGCAGGTCTCTAAGGAGCACATCTCCCAGGTCTCTTTTCAGCTCCAAGTTTCCCTGAGATGCATGGGTACTATTTTAGCTTTGCTTATAAAAACAGAATCTGAGCCACAAAAGTCGAGGACCCACGTGCTTTCACCTGGTCATACTCCGGAGCCCAGTCGTCATAGAAGCGGAGCTTGCAGGCCAGGTCGGTGATACCGTGGGAGGTTCCGACCCGGGCCAGTACTTGGGGCAGCCGCCCAGCCTCCTCCTGAGTCATTCTCCTGCGGGGGCAGAGTCCACCCAGTGATGAGGTCCTCCACAGTCTTCCGTCCTCCCTCACCCGGCGGAGGAGGTTATCAGTGCTCCAACGCGGTCCCAAGCTACAAACAAGACCTTGAGTGGGAGATGGCAGGAGCTGACCTGTACGCCGAGGCGCTGTTTGTATGGGGAGGGGCTCATAGAGCGGGGGCACTCCCGCGCAGGGAGGGAGGACTACGCCTCAGCCCATCATTCCCGGAGGTGGATCGGGGGCGCGGGTGGGGTTCTTCCTCACCACAAGGGTCTCCAAGAAGGTACAGGCTCAGAACTCACCGCGCGGAACCCCCTTCTCCAGGCAGACCCGAGGGAAGTGGAGGGGCGTGTCTGAGAGCCTGGCCCCGCCTCCAGCACCGCGACGATTGGGTTTCCGTGAGATAAAACAGCCAATCCGAGAAAGAAATGACAGACTACCCTCCCTGAGCCAATGAGCGTATTGCGTGAGAAGATCTCAAACTCACGTGAGGATTTGTTTTTGTTTTTTCACAAATAAAAAAGTTTCTCTCCCTGCCTCGCTTCCTCCCTCGCTCCCTTCCTCCCTCTCTTTTTTCCTTCCTTCCTTCCTTCCTCCCTCCCTCCCTCCCTCCCTCCCTCCCTCCCTCCCTCTTTCTTTCTTTCTTTCTTTCTTTCTTTCTTTCTTTCTTTCTTTCTTTCTTTCTTCTTCCTTCCTCTCTTTCTTTCTTTCTTTCTTTCTTTCTTTCTTTCTTTCTTTCTTTCTTTCTTTCTAAGGTCTTGCTATGGAGCCCAGGGTGACTTGGAACTCCTTATATAGACCAGGTGGACCTCTGCCTCCCAGGAACTGGGATTTAAGCGTTGTGCCATTGCTCCTGGGTACAGTATTTAAAAAACAAACAAACCCGAAAACAACAAAAAAACCAATTTATTTGGGGGGGGGGGCAGATGGTGTGTAGCAGCCAGAGAGCCATTTTTTGATTCCTCCTCCTACCATGGGACTTCCAGGCATGGGACTCAGATTCTCAAGCTTGGCAGCAAGTGCTTTGATCTGCTCAGCCATCTCACTGATCCCCGTTTTTTAGTATTTGTATGGTTTCTTAGGGTCTGAAAATCCAAAACAACCCATGCAGACACAAGAGTCCACGCAAAGCAAGAACTTTGTTTGAGTCAGGCGCAGAAACTGACCAGACAGGGACAACAGCACCGACTTGGGAGCAGACTGCGTCTTCCAATGTTCATCTTAGTAGTTAAACAGCTGGTAAAACTTTATTGTGCTCAGACCGCTGCTGATCGATCAGGACCGAAGAACAGACCTGGAAGTTGGACTTCCCCTCAGAGCCGGAATGGTACAGAGGTTTTAAGCTCGAAAGCCACAAATATCTGCCCCTATATGCAGTCACAACTCAGAATCATTTATTCGTTCATAATTAGAAACAATCATTATGTTTTGGGGAACAAAAAAAAAAAAAGCCGGGCGGTGGTGGCGCACGCCTTTAATCCCAGCACTTGGGAGACAGAGGCAGGCAGATTTCTGAGTTCGAGGCCAGCCTGGTCTACAAAGTGAGTTCCAGGACAGCCTGGAACTCAGAGAAACCCTGTCTCAAAAAAAAAAACCCAATAATAATAAGAAGAAGAAGAAGAGGAAGAAGAAGAGGAAGAAGAAGGAGGAGGAAGTTGGCTAGCCATCTGGGAAGTCCTTGGCTCCCCTAGAACCTGGGAATTTAATCTTCATTTCTCCTTAGGATCTAAGTGGAATGAAACAAAACGGCATTTCCACATAGCTCAAGTCGGTTTTCAACTTTCTATGTAGCCGAGGATGTCCCTCAACCTCTCATCCTCCTGCCTCTACATCCCAAGGGTTGAGATTCCAGGTGTGTACCACCATGCCTGATTTATGTGGTTCTGGGCATTGAACTCAGGATCGAGTGTATGCTAGACAAAAACACTCTCTCAACTGAGCTATATCCCCAGTCCTTGGAAGTATTTTATTTTAATTAAGTTAAAAGCATTTTTTTAGGAAGGATTTTATAATCTTCACTGTTCATCAGAGGTTAGATATAGCCACGAATGGATAATGAGAATGCCAAATTGGTTAATGCATGAGAAAAAAATTTAACTTTTACTTGCATTCATAATAATCATTTATTTATTTATTTAAAGATTTATTCATTTCTTTTATGTGAGTACACTGTAGCTGTCTTCAGACACATCAGAAGAGGGCATTGGATTTCATTACAGATGGTTGTGAGCCACCATGTGGTTGCTGGGAACTGAACTCAGGACCTCAGGAAGAGCAGTCAGTGCTCTTAACCACTGGTCTATCTCTTCAGCCCTGTATTCATAATTTTTAATTGATTAATTAGTAATTAATATGTGAATTATGTTTTTGAGATAGGATTTCACTATGTAGCTCTGGCTGTCCTAGGACTCACTATATAGACCAGGCTGGCCTCAAACTCACATAGATCCTCATGCCTCCGTCTCCCAAATGCTGGGACTAAAGGCGTGAGCCATTCTGCCCAGCTGTATTCATAATTTACATAGCTATCCTGGGTGGTGGCTCCCTTCCTGGATGGGACAGTTTCAACCAGAAACCAAGCCTGGGGCTACAGCTCTGTTGGCTGTGTATGTATCCCATGGAGACACAGCTCTGGGTGCTGTGGTGCACTTGACAGACCTGGGATGCAGAGTCAGGAGCTCAGGGCCATTCCCTGTCCCTGGCCTTCTGCTCAAACTCAGGATGCTGCAGATGAGGTCATTCTACACAGGAAACCAAGGAGTGAGGCAGGGTTGGTTGGAGGAGGACATGCTAAATTTGAGGTTTCTGTGATGTTTGCATCAAATCATCTAATAAAGTGACCGAGAGGCCGTTTTGTTTTGCTCTATTGTTGGGACATCTTATTCTGGAGCCCAGGCTGGCTCAGGCCTCCGAATCCTTTTTTTAGATAGGTCTTCTCTGTGTATGTAGCCCTGGCTGTCCTGCAACTTTATAGATCAAGCTGTTCTTGAACTCCGAGAGATCTGCCTGTTTCTGCCTCCCAAGTATTGGGATTAAAGGCTTGCATCTCCACTGTCTTCCTGGCTGCAAATCCTCCTCCTCTGGCCTCCAGAGTGCTTCGATTGCAGGTGTCAGATACCATGACTGGTTCTCTGAGGCTCTTGGAACCCAGACCTGAGCTCGGAAGAGAAACCAAGCTGGGGACACATTTGAGGCTCCAGAGGGGTTCAGGATTCAGGCAAGGACCCCTCAGTACTTCATGGGACATTAGAAAAGGGGAGCTTTGTGGGACTGGGTTGTGGAGTTCTTGTCTATCATGCAGGAAGCCCTGAAGACTGTCCCCAGCACCACATCAAGAGGATGGTAATTTTAACCTTAGCCTGGCTGTGGTGGTGCACACCTTTGACCAAAGCACTTGGGAAGCAAAGGCATCTCCATGAGTTCAAGGCCAGCCTGGCTTATTTTTAATTAAAAATAAACAAAGAAACAAGAAGCCTAATGGTATCTTGTGCTGCATAACAAATTTGAGGATAACCTGTGCTACCTAAGGCCATGTCTGGAAAATGAAGGGATGGGGGAAACTGGAATGTTAGAGGAAAGGAAAGGCAGGGAGGACATGCATGCACACGTGTGTGCACACACACAAACACACACTCACAAAGCACATTTTAGAGAAACCCGGGGGGCAGATCTGGCCTTATGTTGCAGAAGAGGGAACACTGAGAGCTGCTGAGAGCCGTGGAGACTGCTTAGCGGACAAAGGTGCTTGCTGCTGAGCCGCACAGCCTGAGCTCCATCCCTGGCATCCAAGGGTGGGTGAGAGGGGAGAACTAATTCCTGAAGCTCTCCCCCCACCCCTCTAACGGAGACACACACACACACACACACACACACACACACACACACACACAGACAGACACTTTAAATATATGTAAAAAACATAATGCAGTGGTGAAGAGATGGCTCAGCAGTTAAGAGCACTGACTGCTCTTCCGAAGTTCCTGAGTTCAAATCCCAGAAACCACGTGGTGACTCACAACCATCTGTAGTGGGATCTGATGCCCTCTTCTGGTGTGTCTGAAGGCAGCTACAGTGTACTCATATACATAAAATAAATAAATAACTCTTTTAAAAAAGTAAACAATGCTACAGAACTGAGCACTGAGCAAGGATTGTGAGCTATGGAAGACTCCCTTCCTGTAAGCCCGACCACGAGAGCAGAAATCTGATGTGTACCGAGCAGACCTAGAGCATGATACGGATGTAGATCTGTGTCCTTTCCTGAAAAGGCCTCCAAAACTCCAGAGATGGTGGGGTCACTGGATGAAGGGGCTTGGGTTCCCAAATGTGAGTGTGAGGCAGGGCCCTCCACATCTACCAGCAATATTCTAGAATAAGGTCAAGGCTTGGATTGTGGGGTCTGGTCTAACATGAAGAGTCACATCCAACAAAGACCACTAGGATAGTCGTGGTTATTTTAGGTTGTGTTGGGGATGGGACCTGTGGATTCATCCATGCTAGGAAAGTACTTTTTTCTAATAGACACCCCAGCCTACGTTTTGGGTGCTTTTGGTAATGGATGTGGAACTACAGAGAGTGGGGAAACCCTGATTTCATGGTTTAATGAAAATTCCCTGAAATAAGCCAAACCCACCTTGAACACTCGACACGACTGATTGACAAGTTAGAAATTCAGTGTTTTGGGAAAGTTGGAAGGCCGCAGATCCAGACTCTTAGCTCCCTAAATAGGCATCTATTGCCCATCTCTGTGAGCCATCTAACATCCTTGTGATTGTCATATGAAACCTCTAGGAATGTATAACCACACCCCTACCTTCTACCAACCCAAAGCAAGAATGTTCCCAGAGGCCTGGAGCTGAGACTTGATTTAACTTGTCCACGTGGTGTACCCACAATATTATAAATATTTACAGGGGCTGGAGAGATGGCTCATTGGATAAGAGCACCGACTGTTCTTCCAGAGGTCCTGAGTTCAATTCCCAACACCCACATGGTGGCTCACAGCCATCTGTAATAGGATCTGACACCCTCTTCTGGTGTGTCTGAAGATAGCTACAGTGTATTCTCATACATAAAATAAAATTTAAAAATCCTTAAAAATTTACAAAGTCAGGTGGTGGTGGCGCATGCCTTTATTCCCATCACTCAGGAGGCAGAGGCAGGTGGATCTCTGAGTTGGAGGCCAGCCTGGTCTACAGAGTGAGTTCCAGGACAGCCAGGGCTATACAGAGAAACCCTGTCTCAAAAACAAACAAACAAAATTACATATCTTTTCATTTATGCCTCTCTCTCTCTCTCTGAGTGTGTGTGTATGCACATGTCATGCATGTGTGTAGAGACCACTCTGGTCTTTCTTTCCATCATGTGTGTTTGATTGAAGTCAGGTTGTCAGTCCTGGCAGGAAGAGCCCTTACCTCTGAGCCATCTTGACAGCTCTCCCCAATGTATTTGGAAGCTGTTTTGATTTTCGATTTTTTTTTGTTCTGTTATGACAAACACTTCATAAGAATCTGTGTTCCTGTGCCATGGTCACTTATATTTGGTTCCAGGGGGAAAAATTATCCTGATCCCCTTTGAGGCAATCTGTTTTTTGGTTGACTTCAGAATCCAAGGCCACCTGCCTCAGACCCTTGCAAAAGGTGACCAGAGGGAAATTCCATCGGTCCAGGTATGGAAGGCAGAATGTCTGCAGCTGGATCCCTTGTGGGAGAAATCTGCTAAGGATGGAGTCTACCATTGTTCTGATGGCCTTCTGGGGTGTGGCAAGCAATGGGGCACTCCCTTGGTTAACAGTTTCTCCTTCTCTGACCTTGTTCGGGAATCTAAGCTCTCACACTTGCCTCTACCTGAGGAATGTCAAGTAGACTCAATTAGTTTATAGGATCAATTTCCTTTCTCCTCACTAAACCTGTTTAGCCAGCACCTGAAATTTCTGAAATGCCGCCCCCCCCCCCGCATGCTAATGAGGTATGTCAGGAACCCTAAGCCCGGAGCCATTGACTTTGCTCATCGTGGATGACCCTGCCCTCAGTCCCCCAAAACTTTATAAACCTTCAATTATCCTAAGTGAAGTTGCTCTGCCTCCTGACAAGCAGTTCTGGTGTGGTCCTTTACCTTACACACTCCCATGGCTTCCGAACCCTCAGCTCGCTCTCTGCTCCCACTACCCTTGTGGACTGTATCAGCCAATGGTCTATGAAGATGGGGGAGACCCACGATCCCTAAACAAGGAGGGAGGCTCATGTGTAATCTGAGTGTCCATGGCTGGCGCTGGGATGGCTCAGTTGGGAGAGCACTTGCCTATCAAAGCCTGAGGTTCATCCCGAGAATCTCACCTGTGTGATGGTGCCCACCCAGAACTCTGTGGTGGGGTCAGGAGGATCAGAAGGTCAAGGTTATCTCTGGCTACACAGGACTTTCAAGTTAGCCTAGGCCACGTGAAACCCAGTCTTGAAAAGGTGTGTGTCGGTGTGAGGGGGCAGGAAACAAGATGACTCAGTGGGTAAGGATGGTTGCCCGATGTTGGATGACCTGAGTTGAAGTCCCAAAACCTATGTGGCACAAGGAAGAACTAACTCCTGAAAGTTGTCCTCGACCTCCACGCATTTGCCTTGGAGCATACACATACATGTACACACACACACACACACACACACACACACACACACACACACAGTACATACAATACAAATTGTAAATTTTATTTAACAGCATTGACATTTTGTCTGCATGAATGTCTATGTGGAATTTGGAGTTCTGGATGGTTGTGAACTGCTGTGTGGGTGCTGGGACTTGAACCCAGGTCCTCTGAAAGAGCAGCCAGTGCTGTTAACCAATGAGGCATCTCAGCCACCAATTAAATTTTCTTTGTTTCCCTCTCTCTCTCTCTCTTTCTTTTTTTAAACAGGGTCTCTTTGTGTAGCCCTGGCTGTCCTGGAACCCACTCTGTAGACCAGGCTGACTTGGAACTCAGAAATCTGCCTGCCTCTGCCTCCAGAGCACTGGATTAAAGGCGTGCGCCACCATTACCTTTAATTCCATGTTTCTTTCTACTGAAGCCTAAAATGATGGGGAATGAGAGCTCACTGACCCTTGTCTTAAGTCCTAAACCTGGCTGAGTTGTTCTAATCCTAACTTTTCACCCCATGTGTGAGCATCTGGAGATGTCTGGAGTGTCCATTCCTGGTCTGGGTTCACTGTGAGAAAGAAATCTACCAGCCTATCTGCCAACCTCTCCTACAGCGCCATCTTTCTGTCTTCTCTCTCCTGAGACAGTGTTACTTAGCCCAGCGTGGCCTTACTCTATGTATCTGAGCATGATTTTGAACTCCTGATCCCTGGACTTCACCTCTGAATTCTGGCACGACAGGGTTTAGCCACCACAGCTGGCTAAGCAATGCCAGGGATAAGGCTAGAGCTTTTGATCCATGTTAGGAATGTACTCTACCCACTGTACCAGGTCGCTGGCCGCAGAGGGGTTTCTTGATACTGCATGGTGACTCTTGCCTAAGGTCCTTGGGATACCTTTGTTGGCTTGGATTCAGATAATCATAGAAAGGTTAGCATGCTGGTGGCCTACAAGAGAAATGAACTCCTGCCTCCATCCTGCCCCCTGCTGATATAAACCCTGCTGTCAGGAAGGAAGTTCCTTAAAATCCCTGGTTTTCAAGAAACTTTGTAGATTAGGCTGGCTTCAAACTCACTGAGATCCATCTGCCTGGCAGGAAGGCAGTTCTGTGGGCAAGTTTGTTACCCTGTCTGTTCCAGTCTCTGGAGACTCTTCCTGGTGGCAGCAGCAGCTCAGAAGGACTTCTGTTGCTCAGCGCAAACTGTGCCATGGTTTCCCAATGGCGGCAGGCGGCGGTGGATGTCTTTCTGGTCACGAAGGGCTGGGTGTGCACCATACTGAGCTGTCTTTTACCCAACTGGTAGGTGATAGAGTTTTCCGGTAGTTATATCATCAGAGCATCAACTATCTGGAAGGGCCTGTGGAAGACCTGTGTGGCACACAACATTCCCCAGACTCAGTGCAAGGCATACGACTCCTTGCAGGACCTTCCTGAATCTTGGTAGAAGTCTCAGGTCCTCATGGTCACGTGTGTCATCGCCGCTAGACTGGGTTTGCTTCTGTGCATGGTCAGAAGCAAGTGTTTGAAGTATGTGGAGAAGGAGAGCACCAAAGTCAAGATCAGGATGTGGGCAGGAGCAGCGTGCCTGCTGGCTGGCCTGCTAGTGATGGTGAGTGTGTCCTGGGTAATGCATGACATCATGCAAGAACTCTCCAGCCAGCTGATACCCTCTGTGCAGAAGGGAAAGATTGGTACTGCACTCTTCGTGGATTGCTGCTTCTAGGAGGACCCCTGCTCTTCTGCAACTGCCCACCCCTCACTGACTATCATCACTCAGCCAGGTATCATGCCGCCAGCTCCAACAGCGTCTGTAGCAGTGGCCTCAACCTTCCTAAAGTTTCGACCCTCTAGGATAGCTCCTCATGTTGTGGTGAGTCCCAACCATACAGTTATTTTTATTGCTATCTCATAATCATAATTTTGCTAATTTCATGAGCCATAATGTAAATATTTTTGGAGATAGAAGTTTGCCTGAGGGGTCATGACCCAAGAGAACCACTGGTCTATAACAATCTGTAAGCCAGGCACCTTCTTTCTTTTTGGGGTCTGTTTGTTCCTAGGTTGACCTCAGCATATCCTGTGACCCTTCAGGATGGTCTTCCCAGGATCATTGACTGAGCCTGGCTGGAGGTTGGGAATTCTAGGGCTTTTTAAAATTTTTTATTTTTTTGACTTATTTTGACACCTTGCCAAGGCTTTCAATTGTTGATGAAAGTGACAGACAGCTGTTGTCCTAGAAATCTATCCAGTTACTGATCATGTGGGACCAGGAACCTCAACCCACAATGGGACTCTGGATTGCTTTGGTGCAGTTTGGATGCTCTATGATCCTGGGAATTCCAAAGTCTTGATGAATTTCAATGCATCAGCTTCCCCTCTAAATAAATGTCATTTGCAAAATTGCTTGCTGGCTGATAAGTTTGGCTGAACGGGAAAGCTCTACTAGTCCTTGTCTGGGAAAGTTGTGAGCGGTGACTTGTATGGAGAGGGGAGAAGTGATTGTGGGAGGGTGGGACGGACTGTCCCTGGACATCTGGGTGACTCCCACGAACCTAGGTGTCTTTGGTAGTTTTCTCTCTGTTGTCTCAGAATATTTGACAAAGCAACTCAAGGAAGAAAGGGTTTATTTAGCTCACAGTTCCAGGGCACAGTCTGTGATTGTGGGGAAGGCACGGCACGGGAGCGTGAGGCAGCTGCTCACAGGGCATCCACTGTCAGGAAGCAGAGAGACAGATGCTGGGGCTCAGCTCACACTCTCCTTTGTATTGAGTCTGGGAACCGGTCCCATGTGATGGTGCTGAGCACAATCAGGGTGGCTCTTCCCCCTCAGTTAAGTTACTATAGAAACTCCCTCACAGGCATCCCAAGAGGTTTGTGTTCATGGTGATTCTAAATTTTATCGAGTTAACAAAATTAACACCTATAGCACTGTAGGTGACCTGGCTGTCCCTGAGCATGCTCACCATCAGTACTTCATGGACGGTCCCTATGTGAGGGGTGGAGAAGGAGGATGGTCCCTTTACATGTTGTGGTCTCGGATTCCCCTTGAATCCAGTACCAGTGATGGACCCGGTTTAGGATGGAGCAGACCATGCCACCTCTGCAGGATGCTGAATTCATGGAGGAGATGAATTGTGTCCAGTCTTGGGCTACCATCAAACCCTGACCCAGTGAGAATTATCATGTAGTATTCAGCATGGGGATGGAGACTGGTTAGGGAAGGGGATGGGACCAGGGGTGACCTTGGAGTGTCTATCATGTGGGCAGTGAGGGATCTCCCAGGCTGGGCAGAGTTGAGACCAGTTAAAGAGCAAGCAACTAGGCAGAAGAGATCTTTCTTTACTTGGGAAGGTGTTGAGAGTGACTTTGGAGTGTCACACGAATGGAGAAGGACCTCCTGGCTCTGGCCCAGGTAGTGGTGGTCTCCCTGACTATTCGTTCCAACATCTCTGGGCTGTAAATCAACCCCAAGGCTACTGAGCTGTTCTCCTGACCTCTGTTCTGAGACAGTAAGTTGAATGGTTGCTGACTATGCAATGTGGAACCGAACTTTACCAGTTTTTTTTCCTAGCCTCTCTGAAACGAGGTCATACTATGTGACCGCAGGCTGGCCTGGAACTCGAGATGTCCCTGCTTCAGACTCTCCAGAATAATGAGCAGGTGTCAATCACCATGCCCAGCTCCAAGGATCTCTTTGATCGTTGAGTGTTTTTTTGTGTGTATGTGTGTACCTGTTTATGTATGTGCATGTGTGTGTGTGTGTGTGTATCAGTACACATGTGTGTGAAAGGTAGAAGTCAGTCAGACAAGAATGGGCACCATCCACATTACTACTACTACTACTACTACTACTACTACTACTACTACTACTAACAATTTTCATTGGCCTGGAACACACAAATTCAGGTCGTCTGGCTGGCATCCTCCTGTTTCTACTACCCCAGTGCTAGGATTACAAGCATGGATAGCTATATCTGACTTCTTTATTATTATTATTATTATTATTATTATTATTATTATTGTTGTTGTTGTTGTTGTTGTTGTTGTTGTTATTCTTTCTGGGAGTTGAATTTCGATCCCTATGCCTATATGGAAAGTGCTATTCTGACTGAGCCATCCCCTTAATCCTAGTGGTTGAGTCTTAAGCTCATCAGAGTGACTAGGTTGGGCAGGTGGAGCCTTCTGAGCAGAATGTGGCCAATGAGAGTCCTCACCAAGTGGGAGGAGAAAAAGGAGGAAGGGCGCAGAATCTATTGTGAGGACCCCAGGAACTTCCCAGCAGGTCAGGGCTATGCAGACAGACCTGCTCGAGACAGTCACAGTGGGCCACTCTCTACCTATGTCTATCCCTGGACTGAGCACAGGCTGTCTTGTGCTGGTCTCTCTGCCGCTGTGATCTTTGGACTAAAAAACGCTCTCTCTTGCAAACTCAGTAACCCTACAGGACTCAAGGCTGCCGTTGGGCAGCCTGGGCCCAGAAAGGGCTTGTTTGGCTTAGAGGATGCAGCAGTCCATCCTGGCAGTGATGGCACTGGGGCAGGAGCATGTCTGTCAATTCAGTTTGGTATTCTACATCCAGATAAGATGACAAGATGGAACATCACATCAGACACAGCACTGCGGCAGATCCTGAGATGTCCCAGTGTGGTGTGCAGCTGTCTAATATCTCCGTTCTGTATTGTCTCCTTAGATCCCTTTACAGGCCAGTGCCTGTGATGGCCTTGGGAAACTATGAGACCTGTCACCTGCCTCTGCGGGATCCTGGCCAACGATTCTAGCCTTATCGGTGACTCCAGGCCAGTGAGGGACTGTATCTCTAAGGCGGTAGATAGAGTTCCTGAAGATGACAACAGAGCTTGTCTTCTGGTGTCCACATTTTTGTGCAGACATCTGCATGAACATACACATAAATATAAAACCACACATATAATACACACATACACGTTAAAAGGAAGTACAGATGGAGCGTCTCTGGCTAACCTGAGCATGAGAGCATGTCTCTGCTAGGCCTTGACCTTCTCCCCCATTCCCTCTGCCTTGCTAAGAAACCTAAGGACCACATTTCTAAAGCTGCCACCAAGGTTTATTCCCTTCTTGGGCCACTTCCTCCTCCTGAGGCTGACGACCAAGGTCCAGCTATCAAAATACTGAAATCCAGCAATTAAAAGCCCCCCTTGGCTTCCCTAATTAACATGCCCAATTAAAATTAAACACCTCATCCTAGCATGGAGTTTCCCTTTGTACTTTTGTACCTGCCTATGGGCCACATCTGTCTCCTTTCTATCCAGCGTCAGTCCTTTGTCCCCCCTGGACAAATATCCTTCCCCATCTCCCTTGTTCCCTTTCTCTTCTCCCTTTTCCTCTATGTCCTGTCTTTGTCTCTTATTCCCTGCCCTCTGTCCCTCTGGGGCGAATAAGTCTCCTGGTTGCTGAGAACTTGGTCTTGGGGGGTCCTGAGTCGATTTATTTTCCTTTCAACAGAGATGTGACCATAGGAGGCCTTTGCTCCGAAACTCCTTCCTCTGCCAAACCTGCTTAATCTTCTTCACCAGGTCCCCATATCAGCTACTGATGTCATACCTGCTGGCAGCATGTCTGACTCTGTAGAGACACTTGTTCCTGGTGCTGGGTCTCAGGTCTGGTCAAAGTTCACCTTCAGCCCTTAGAATCCTGCAGCTGAGAGTCAGATCTTCACTGTCTCTTGTGTCCTGAATCCAGCAGACAGTGAGCTATGGCTTGCCCAGAATCAGATGCCAACAGCTTCTCTCTGGCCATGCTGGGCTGGCTAGGCTCCAAACGTGAGCTGTGGCTTGCCCATCTGGTGTGTGAAGAGTCTTTCTGAAGACATGAGCTTTTGGGAGGGCCTGTGGAACCTGTGTGAGACTCAAGACCTTGGGATCCTGAAGTGTCTGATGGACATCTCATGTCCAGTACAGCCGCAGGACCTGCAGGTGTCTCTAGCTCACGTGGTCATCTGTGTCTTTACCCCGTGATGTTTGCCGCTGTACACAATGGGCCTGGGATGACTGAATCACACGGGTGCTGAATAGAACAATCGAAGAAAAGATCATGATGGTGGCCAGTGGGTTGTTCCTGGGGTTGGCCTGCTGCTGCTGGTGTCTGTGTTCTGGGTAACATACAACGTCAACACACAATGACCTCAACTGGTCATGACTGGAAACTAGAGATGGGTGCCTCGATCTAAACCTGGGCTGGCTCAGCTCTGCCCTTCTTCTGCTGGGAGGGGGCTCTGTTGTGGTCAACTGCTCAACCAGCAAGGACCAGCCCAGTCTCTCTGAGGGCCCCACGGACACCCCCTGCCTCAGAGACAACAATGTATGGGTGGGGCCCCTCTCTTTTCTGGATTGGTTTATCTGTAGCCAGCTCAGACCACCTTGTGACTTCATGCCGTAGCTGTTTCCCTGTGACTGAAGAGTCCTTCCCCCAGGCTCTAAAGCAGTAAACTGCTGATGGGGATACAAGGAGAGAGAAAGCTCTTCTATGGAGCTATCTGCAAGCTGTTGTGGTTCGATTCCCATGGATACAGCTCTGAGTATTCATGGGAACATGCTGCCCAACTGAAGTCACTGGTCCCCTAACCTGGACTTGGATGGAGTCACTCCATGGTCTACAGTAACCATCTGTATCTGGGCTGATTAGGATCAGATTAAAAGGAACAGAGCTGACATTGGGTTATCAGTGCCAGAGTGGCTGGCAGTTGGGGGATGGCCAAGCAGGGACTGAGGCAGCCTGGTGCCAGCCTGGTCTGATCTGAAACACTCCCGAAGGTCTTCATGTCACAGAGCTCAACTCTCAAGTGACTGATAGTCTGTGTCCCTGGCACTCCTGCCGCTGGTCTGGAGAAGATAAGCCTGGGTGTTGGTAACCACCTTCTCCTGGCTGCCTGTCACTGTGGTAGAGGATCTGTAGATTCTGGTCATCCCGGGGCTGGAATGACTGGTGACAACCAGCCATGCTTACTCTGAGGGCTTTTGGTTTTGGTTTTAGTTTTTTTTTTTTTTTTTAATATTTATTTATTTGTTATATGTAAGCACACTGTAGCTGTCTTCAGACACTCCAGGAGAGAGCATCAGATTTTGTTACGGATGGTTATGAGCCACCATGTAGTTGCTGGGATTTGAACTCAGGACCTTTGGAAGAGAAGTCGGCGCTCTTAACCTCTGAGCCATCTCACCAGTCCCGGTTTTAGTTTTTAAGACAGGATCTCAGCTGGTCTTGACCTAGTTCCTTTGGGGTTGACCTTGAGTGCTGGCATGACAGATGTGACCCACCTTGGGCTATGGGTCTCAGTTATGAAGTGCTGGGGATGGGACCCAACCTCTTCACGTTAGGTTAATAACTCTACCAATTGAATTACATCCCTAAGCTCTCCGTGTGTCTCCTGGGGAGCTGCGCCTTGAACTTAGGATAGAGTTCAGCCTGGAGTACACCGGGGCAGGGGGTGGGGGCGGCAGAGCGTGATTGCGCCCTTAATGTCAGGAGCCAGTGGGTCTGTGTCCAGTGAATGGAAAAGGCAGGGAAGGGCTCAGGATTTGAGGGGAGCCCCCCACCCCCATAACTGCTGGGTAGGTCAGGAAGTGCAGCACTTTGAGTCCTGGAGAAAAACAGATCATCAGGAGGTAAAAGGAGCAATGTTTGAAAGACAGAGTAGAAGGCTTATGGCTCCACAGGCCATAGAGGCACCATCAAGAGAACAGAGACCCTCAGCCTGGATCCGGGTCTCTGAGCATGCTCAGAAGGTGGGCGTGGCTACGGCGGCTTTTGGACAGAGAACAAGACTACAATCCCCATGGACCAGAACCTACAGATCTGAGGCTCTCTGGAGATGGCGCCATCTAGCGGTCACCTTGTGGAGCAGATGCTGAATGTGTGAAGCAGAATGATGACTCGTGGTGGCCTCCTTCTCCTCAATGCCACTGCCCTGTGGCAAGAATGAAAAAACAGACTTTCACCGTGTGAGCCGTGAGACTTGGGTTAGTTTGTTTAATAAATTCCTGTCAAACCTGTTGTACGCAGCAATCCTTTCTTCTTTCTTTTTAATTGTATGTGTAAGTATATGTGGTGGTTTGAATAGAAAGGACCCCCATGCATTTGAATGCTTAGTCACCAGGGAGTGGAACTCTTTGAAAGGATCAGAAGGGTTAGGAGGTGTGGCCTTCCGGGATGAAGTGTGTCACTGGGAATGGGCTTTGGGGATCAGCGTGTAGCTCTGAGTTACTGCTCTAACTTTATGCTCCCACCATGATGATAATGGACTAAGCCTCTGAAGCTATAAGCCAGCCCAGATTCAATGCATTCTTTCCTAAGAGTTGCCTTGGTCATGGTGTTTCCTCACAGCAATACAATGGTGGTTAAGACAGTGTGTGTCTGTATTTGTGTGTTTGTGTATACATGGTTGTCCAGGTGTACAAGCATGTGTGTGCACATACTCACATGGAATCCAGAGAACTTGTTTCTATTCAGGTGCCCAGGCATCTGGTTTTCTTTTTTTCAGACTGGCCTTCATAATATCACAGTGACCCTGGCCCCTCCTGGAACTTGCTATGTAGCCCTCCAGTGTGTGTGCTTGAATGAGAACGGGTCTTATAGACTGAGACTCAGTTCCCGATTGCTGGAACTGTTTGGGAAGGATTAGGAGGTGTGGCCATGTTGGAGAAGACGTGTCTCTCCAGTGGGCTTTCTGCTTTGACTGGACTGGTACCATTTGCAGTATGCTTTGTCTCCTTCTCACTTGCTGATCAAGGCGTGAGGTCCCAGCTGTTCCTGCTCCCGTGCCTTTGCCCTGAAACCGTCACGAACCTCTGAAGCTGTAAGCCCAGTTAAAGTCATTCTTCTATGAGTTGCTTTTGGACATGGTGTTTCATTGCTCAACTAGAGACCCATCCCATGGGCAAGCACCAATCCCTGCCACTATTACTGATATTTGTTATGCTTGCAGACAAGAGCCTAGAATAATTGTCCTCTGAGAGGCTCCACCTAGCAACTAAATAAAACAGATCCAGAGACCACAGCTAAACATTAGATGGAGCTCAGGGAGTCTTATGGAAGGGCTGAGGGAACCAAAGGGGACAGGAACTCCACAGGAAGACCAAAAGAGTCAACTAACCTGGACTCTTGGGGTCTCCTAGAAACTGGACCACCCACCAAAAAATCCTACATGGGCTGGATCTAGGAGCCCTGTGCATATGGAGCAGATGTGCAGCTTGGCCTTCATGTGGGTCCCCCAACAACTGAAACTGGGGCTTACCCTGACTCTGGTGCCTGCCTGTGAATCCTGCTTCCCTACCTGGGCTGCCTTGTCTGGCCTCAGTTGGAAAGGATGTACCTAGCCTTACAATGACTTGAGGAGGCAGGGTGGGTTGGTACCCAGGGGGGACCTCCCCCTTTCAAGGTGATTGGGTAGGGGGCTTGCGGGAAGAAGCCATATGAGGAGGGGCTGTGACAAGGGTGTAAAGTGAATAAATAAATTAATGGGGGGGGGAGACAACAAGGGTGTCATTGAATTCAAAACTTTTGCTTGTCTCTGCATTCAGAGGTCTGGGATCCTTCCCAGTGCTGGTCAGTGGTGGCACCCGAATTGGACTCCATCTTTCAGGGCAGAGGCAGGAGGATCCCCAAGACTGAGGCTAGCTTGGTCTACAAAGTCAGTTCCATAATACTCAGGGCTACATAGATAAACTCAGTCTCTAGACACAAAACAAAACAATGGGAGAAGTCCCCTTTGCTTCAGAGGTGAGGGATGGTTAAGAAGAACACATAGCCCTGCAAAGAGGATCTTGTCCTATCAGGAAACCCCCGTGCTGAACCTTTAGGTGTTTTCCATTGGCCAGAGAGGAGTCTCATGGCCCAGCAAATTCCTGGCATTGAGTTGAGAAAGGAAGCCAGGCCCAGACTCTGCTGTTTCAGCTGCCTGATACCCTACTGAGGCCAATAAACAAGGGCAGGAAGGCGCTGTCTTCCCCTTTAAATTATGTTGTAGTTATGTTTTTAATGTCTATGAGTGAGCATATGTGGCATCTGTCTGTGTGTGACTGTGGGTACCCATGCAGAGACAAAGGGGGATTTCTTCATATCAGATGGAAACTTACTCTGAATTGAGCTTTTAAGGAGACTTTGCTGGGTCTGGGTTTAGAAGTCCACGGTTCCAGAGTTGGGGGTATAGATCGGAGGGCCCAAGTTCAATTCCCAGAACCCCCATAACAATGTTGGATGTGGTGATGTTTGGTGGTAAACCCAAGGCCGTGAGGTGGAGACACGAGGCACTTCTAGGCTCACTAGCCAGCTAGTCTAGCCTCATTAGCCAACTCCAGGCTAATGTGATTCCCCAGCACGCAGGCGCACACGCATACATGCATGCACACATGAACATGCACACACATTTAACACGCATGCTCAGGGCCACACATACTCATTGTAAAAGTCAAAAAGAAAAGAAACCCAGAGATCTCGTCCAGAGAAGGACCAGGAACTGAAGCTCCTCCCCTCTGCCCCACCCTCTGCCAGAGCCTCCAAGAAGCTCAGTCTGTTTCACCAGATAGGGTCCTGTGTCAACTGCTGTGCTCACACTTGCTGGAGCTCGACATTTGACTACCTAGATCATCATTGGTGACAGTGGCCTCTCATACGTGCTGGCCCCCGATACTTTAAAATTCCATCCTCGGCTCTTGGAATCCTGCATCTCTACAGCTGGACCCCTGACTCGTCCTGGTCCTGCCATTAGCAGACTCTGAGCCATGGTCGTCAGCAAACAAGAGGCCATCAGCTTCTCTGTGACTTCACTGGGTTGGGTGGGTGCCATTGTGAGCTGCGTGCTGCCCGTTTGGAGGGTGACCTTTCCAGATGATGAGACAGACCCAGATGCCACCATTTGGGAGGGTCTGTGGCACATATGCCAGGTTCGGGAAAACAGGTGGATACAGTGTACACTGTATGACACCCGGATACTGGTAGCACAGGACATAAAAGTGTCTCGAGTCTTTATGGTCATCTGTACCATTGGAACCTGGCTGGGATTGCTGCTCTGTGTGCTTGGGGATTGGCGCATCAATTGTTTCATGAATTTTACTATTGAAGAGAACCTCTTGAAAGTAGCCGGTGGGATGTTTCTTAGTGTTGGCCTTCTGATGCTGGTACCCCTGTCCTGGGTAACACACAACATCATCCATGGCTTCTTTAACCCATTGCTTGGCTTCTCGAAGAAAGTACAGATGGGCTCTTCACTCTCCCTGGCCTGGACCAGCTCCCTGCTGCTGTTGCTGGGAGGCATCCTGCTCTGTGTCAACATCCCAGTATGCAGAGACTTTCCCCGTTGCATTGAGACCCCTAGTGCTAGACCTTCAGGAGCCAACAACGATACCTTAGGTAAGTGTCTCTCTTCCCGCCCCTCCCACCTTCCACCCCAGACGGAGTTTGTCTGTGTAGACCTGGCTGTCCTGGATCTCTGAGATCCGCTTGCCTCTGTCTCCCAAGTGCTGGGATTAAGGGTGTGCACCACCACTGCCCGGCATCTCTCACCTTTTGAGTTGCTTATTTTTAGACTGACCTCCGATCATCTTCTGATCCTATTCTACAGATGTTTGATGGCCAGCACACTCACGTCTGGAGGGGAAAACTTCCTCAAGAGGCCTCTCTCCAGGTTCTAGAATCATTGAACTGGAGGGAGGAAAGACAGGTCTACGGAGCTGCCCACAAGCTGTGTAGTGGACTCTGGATGCGGCTAGCTGTGTCAGCACCATGCTGAGGTGGGCTTCTTGGTGCTGAAGCTGCCCGAGTCTCCTATCTAAGGGACCCCAATAAAGTCATTGTTCCCCTAGACTGGACTTGGATAGAGCTGTTTCTTTGTCTGTAGTTGTTGTCTCAATTTGCGGTGACTGGAAATCAAGAAAAAGGGAAACAACAGACCCCAGAACAGTCATGCTAGGGCTTGTTGGTTGTTGGAAGATGGGCAAGAAGAGACTGAGCCAGCCTGGTGTCATCCTGGCCCACTGTGACACTTTCCTGAAGGTCTTGTCACCAGGCACTACTCTGAAATTACTGATAGCCCTTTGTCCCGGCACCTCTGCCGCTGACTTGCAGAAGTTAATCACTGATACTGATAACCACCTGCTCCTGGCTGGTAGTCACTAGGGTAGCACAGATGCCAGCCCTCAGGAGACTCCAGCCTGGCCCCATATATCATGTGTGTGTCTTACATGTATGTGTGCTTGTCCACATGTGTGATGGGGAGAACACGTGTGTGGAGGCCAGAGAGAGATGTCTTCCTCAATCCTTTCTCTGCCTGATCTTTGAGATCGATTCAGCCACTGGAGCTTGAATTCATGGAGTCTTGTAGACTTGCTGGCCTCCTGCAAGCTCCAGCGATCCTCTTGTCTGTGCTCTCTCAGTGCTAGGACTGCAGGTGTGCGCCTCCACATGTGGCCTTTCACATGAGTCTTGGGCTCTGAACTCAGGTCCCATGCTTACTCCCTTCCTTCAGAAGTTCTGAGCTGTATGGTGAGGAGGAGGAGGGGGTGGAGGAGAAGGAGGAGGGTTGTATGTGTGCAAGGATAGGGGTGTGTGTTCCTCCCATGGCTTGTGACTCCTGTAAACCCAGGTGTCTTTCTTATTTCTTATTTATTTCTTAGTTGCTCTGAGCAAACGGCTGACAAAAGGTACTTTAAGGAAGGGTTTATAGTGGAGGAGGTGGTGGCCCATTCCTTTGATCCCAGCACTAGGGAGACAGAAGCAGGCAGCTCTCTGGGTTCAAGGCCAGCTTGATCTATAGAGTGAGTCCAGGATATCCAGGGCCACAAAGAGAAATTCTGTCTTAGAGAAGGAAAAGGAGGAGGAGGAGGAGGAGGAGGGGAGAAGGGAGGAGGACAGGAGGATAGGGAGGAGGTAGAGGAGGAGGAGGAGAGGAGGAGGGAGGAGTAGGGAACAGGAGGGGACAGAGGGAAGAGGAGCACGGCAAAGAAGGAGGAGGAGTGGGTGGATGAGAAGAGGAGGAGAGTAGAGGGTCAGGAGGAGAGAGGAAGAGGAGGAGCAGGAAGAGGAGGAGGAGGAGGAAGAAGAGGTGGAGGATCTAATATGTGGTCAGGGACTGAAGTTTCCCTCTCTGCCCTACCCTCTGACAGTCATATAGAAGATCAGTACCACTGGATCCCTGTGTCACCTGCTGTGACCACACTTGCTAACTCACACATTACACAGATACTGGTGTTAGTGGAGTCTCTGACTAGCTTTGACCTCACAGGGAAAGCTCTGTCAGCATTCCTCTAAAGGGCACCGTCAGCTCTTAGAATCCTGTAACTCAGAGCTGGTCTGCCCATCACCCCCCACCCACATCCAGTTTCCCTGTCCTGACTCTCAGGGACTCTGAGCCATGGCTCCCCTGGACAGACAGCAAGGTATGAGCTAGCCTCTACCTTCTGAGTTTGTTTACCTCACACACACACACACACACACTCTCTCTCTCTCTCATTTATTTATTTATTTATTTATTTATTTATTTATTTATTTATTTATTTATTTATTTATTTATTATATGTAAGTACACTGTAGCTGTCTTCAGACACTCCAGAAGCGGGCATCATTTCATTACGGATGGTTGTGAACCACCGTGTGGTTGCTGGGATTTGAACTCAGGACCTTCAGAAGAGCAGTTGGTGCTCTTAGGACCTTCAGAAGAGCAGTTGGCGCTCTTAACCACTGAGCCATCTCGCCAGCCCTACCTCACACTCTTTTAAGAGTCCCTTCTGTAGTTGTTCCCTGAGAACAGAAACATTCTCTGGGAGACTCAGGAAACTTACCAGACTCCAGAGGCCCCTCCCCAGGTTCTAGATGTGGCCAACTATTGCTGAGGTAGGGGAGAGGAGACTCTTGTAGGGAGCTTTCAAGTTGTGTAGAAAATCCCGGGATAGCGTTCTCTTGGGTTGTCTTCAGTCTGTGATGGGTTGTCTGAGTCACTGGTGATTCAATGAACATTCCATCCCTCCCCCCTCCCCCCCCAACTGTTTGTTTCACCAAGTTGGACTCAGATCAAATCATTTCATTATTTTCTGTTTGGAGTGATCAGGAATAGCCTAAAAGGAACACAGTAGATGCCTGGGATGCTAAGGTCAGTACTGATGGCTGTTTGGGGATGGGCCAATTAGGACAGAGCCAGGCTAGCACCACCCTGGCCCAGTCAGATACCTCTCTAAGGATCCCCTGGTTGTCACTGGTCTGGCATAAATGAATAGATTATAAAGAGACACCTTAGCTAACAGAATATTAAAGCAAAGAACCCCAAGGGATTGGGATATTCCCAGGAGTCTTGTGCTAGGAGAAAAGTCTGGTCCAGCCAGAGCTGGGCAAGGCAGATTGACCGTCCCCTCCAGAAAGGAAATTTACAGCCTTCTAGAGATGGTGGTGAGCCAGTGATGGGCAGGATTGCACTTTAATGGGCACAACTCGGTTGTACTCATCCCTAGCCCTTTATTAAATGTTAATATCACTTCGGGACCCAAGGGTTTCACTGGATCTCTCTGTCTGTTCTTCAAATGTGGGTGCATTTAACAAATCCCCATTTTAAATTAGTTTAGTTTCCCTAATTGGCTTATGGAGGACAGAGTATGAACTTGGCCTCATGGGGCACAGACTGCTAGCTGATCAGCCTGGCATCACTGCTACTTGCCTGCAGTCAGTAAGCTGTGGTGCTGACCACCTGCTCCTGGTAGTTAGATTGTACCCACTATCCCATCCCACAGGGCACTCCAGCTTGGCTGAATGGAGATGCTAGGTTGGTGTGTGTGTGTGTGTGTGTGTGTGTGTGTGTGTGGTGTGTGTGTGGTGTGTGTGTGTGTGTGTGTGTGTGTGGTGTGTGTGTGTGTGTGTGGTGTGTGTGTGGTGTGTGTGTGTGTGTATGTGTGTGTGTGTGTGTGTGTGTGGTGTGTGTGTGTGTGTGTGTGTGTGTGTGTGTGTGGTGTGTGTGTGTGTGTGTGTGTGTGTGTGTGTGGTGTGTGTGTGTGTGTGTGTGTGTGTGGTGTGTGTGTGTGTATATGTGTGTGTGTGTGTGGTGTGTGTATATATGTGTGTGTGGGGTGTGTGTGTGTGTGTGTGTGTGTGTGTGTGTGTGGTGTGTGTGTGTGTGTGTGTGGTGTGTGTGTGGTGTGTGTGTGTGTGTGTGTGTGTGTGGTGTGTATTTGTGTGTGTCTAGATATGTGTGGTTGTGTGTCTTAATCTTCTATTGTTGTGACAAAACACCATGACCAAAAAGAACTGGGAAAGGAAAGGACTTATTTAGCGTATACTTCCACAGCATAGTCAAAGACAGTCAGGGCAGGAACTCAAACAGGACAGGAACCTGGAGGCAGGAACTGAGTCATTTCTCTCCTTCTGCCGCGGGGTTCCTAGACTTTGAACTTAAGGTTGTAAGGCAAGTGTCTTTAACTGCTAAGTCAAGGCTTCTCAACCCGTGGGTCGCAACCCCTTTGGTAAATTTCTATCTCCAGGAACATTTAAATTATGATTCATAATTACTTTGTAATTACAGTGTTAAAGTGGCAACAAGATTAGTTTTACGGTTGGGGGTCATCACAACACGAGGAACTGCATTAAAGGGTCACAGCATTTGGAAAGAGTTGAGTTTATTCAGGGATTTTTGTTTTAAACATCCAGGCTTAGGATTTCCATTGCTGTGAAAAGACACTATGACCATGGCAACTCTTATTTTTTAAAATATTAATTAGTTTATTATTTAGTGTATGTGAGTACACTGTCGATTTCTTCGGACCAGACGAGGGCATCGGATCCCATTGCAGACTGTTGTGCCCTGTGTCCCATTTTCCTTCTTCTGGTTTGTCTTCTCTTGCTTCCTGATCGTTTCCCCTCTGCCTGGGTCTCTTCCCCCCACTTAGCTTCCATCTCATCTTCCGGGTGGTCTAATGGTTGCCCACGCTGACCTCAGACTCAATGTGTAGTCAAGGATGACTTTGAACTCCCTGGCCTCTGCCCCTCTCTGCCTCTCTGCCTCCCTCTCTGCCTCTCTCTCTGCCTCCCGCCTCTGCCTCCTGCCTCTGCCTCGTCTCTGGAGCATGGGTAGGAATTACAAGCACGGGCCACTACATCTGGTTTATACAGGGCTGAGAGGACCAAACCCAGGGCTTTGTGCAGGCTGGGCCATCATTTTACCAACTGAGCTACATCCCTGGTCTAAATTTCAATCTCTCTCTCTCTTCAAAATCTTTCAAAAAGATCTATCTGTCTGTCTGTCTGTCTATTTATTATATGAGTACACTGTAGCTGTCTTCAGACACACCAGAAGAGAGCACCAGATCTCATTACAGATGGTTGTCAACCACTATATGGTTGCTGAGATTTGGACTCAGGACCTCTGGAAGAGCATTCAGTGCTCTTAACCACTGAGTCCAGAGACTGTTAGTTGATATTGTTTTTCCTATGGGGTTGCAATCCTCTTCAGCTCCTTTAGTCCTTCCCCTAACTTTTCCACTAGGGTCCCTGGGCTCAGTCCGATGGTTGGATGTTAGTATCTGCATCTGTACTGGCCAGGGTCTGGCAGAGCCTCTCAGGGAACGGCCATGCCAGGCTGCTGTCAGCAAGCACTTCTTGGCATCAGCAGTGAAGTTGGGGTTTGGTGTCTGTAGGTAGGATGGATCCCTAGGTGGGGCAGTCTCTGGATGGCCTTTCTTCAGTCTCTGCTCCATGTTTTTTGTTTGTTTGTTTTGTTTTTGTTGTTGTTGTTGTTCTGTTTTTGTCTTGTCTCTGCATTTCCTGTGAGCCTGGGTGTGTCAGAACTCCTAGGGGTCAAGCTGTAGCTGGGTGTGATTGGGGTGGGGAGTGTTGGAGCACAAGGTCCACTCCCGGGTGCAAGTGCAAACCAGGATTGTGTCCCTGGTTGGGTGGGAGTTCCTGAGTCCCCTGAGCCTGGCAAACATATATTAATGCTGTCACACTACAGGTAGCTCCTTGGAGCTTTCTCTTTTCACTTAATCTTGTTTTCCAGACTTTTCTACGTCAACCCGAACAGATTTCATTTATTCCAGCCAACCTTAAGTCATCCCTCAAAGGGAGTTTCCAATTTTATTTATCCATCTCTTTACTGATGGAAAGACCCGTCTGCAGCTCTGCACTTATCTTTACTCACGAGCAGACGTTTCCGTAAGGGGTCCTTTTGCCAATGGGGGTTGTGAAGTAGGATCAGTAGAAATTAGAGCAAATGTATGGAAGGTTGAATCTTCCAGCCCCCTCCCTGGGGGATTCTAGGCAGGAGCTCTACCACTGAGCCAACCATTCAGCTCTTGGTCTATTTCTAGTTTTAGTTGTCCATGTGTTCATGGGCAGCATTTGCATGATCATTTCCTGTATGGATCTTTAAGATCCTGCATCAGGCTCTGGGCTCTGCATAAATTTCAATTTGCCCTGTAAAGTCACTGGTGCACGATGTGCCCTGATTCTTTTGTTTTTTGCTAAGGAAGGGGAGATAGCATCTTGGTGTGTCTTTGATTCACATTTCCCCCTGACTACTAATGAGACTGGACTATGTTTGCACAAACCTCATGGCTCTTTTGGTTCCTTTTGTTAACTTTCTTTGCTTCTGTGCTTCATCAGGTCCTTTGTTTTAAAAAAAATTTTTAAGCTTCTCTTTCTTTTTCTTCCTCCCTCTTTCCCTCCCTCTCTCCCTTCCTTCTTTTCTTTTCTTCTTTCTTCCTGTGGTGTGAGTGCACACATGACAAGGGTCTTGCCTGTGGAGGCCAGAAGACAACTTGGGGCAATAGTTTCTACTTTTCCACCATGTGTGTTCTGGGGATGGGGCTAAACTGATCAGGGTTGGTGTTAAGTTCTTTAACCTCCACCTCTGATCTCTTTCTTTTCTTTTCTTGTTTTTCTTTTCTGTGTTGGACGTGGAACTCAGTCTTGCACCTGTTAGCCACGTACTTTACCACCTCCAAATTCCAGCAGAATCGATTCTCTCCTTATACTGTGTGTATCTCTGGTCTGGGGCCAAACTCAGGTCAACAGTCTTGACAGCAAGTGCTTTACCAACTGGCCAGGTATTTGATTTCTTTTCCTTTTCTTTCTTTTTGAGACAGGGTCGGTCTCTCTCTCTCTCTCTCAACCTCTCTCTCTCTCCCTCCCTCCCTCCCTCTCATTTTTTCAAGGCAAGGTTTCTCTGTGTAGCCCTGGCTGTCTTGGAACTCACTATGTAGACCAGGCTGGTTTTGAACCCAGAGATCCACCTGCCACTGCCTCCCGAGTATTAATGGCATGTGAACTTACATATAATAAATAAATAAATCTTTTTTTTTTAAATCCAGCTTTTTCCAAGCCACAGAAATTAAAAAAAAAAAAAGTCACGTTAAAAAACTGGAAATAGCAGGACGCGGGGCAGAAGACTCGGAAGTTTGCCTTAGAGACACGGAGAAATGGAGGCCAGGTGGGGTTGCATGGCTTGCAAAGCCCCGTTTTCAATCCCGAGTTCTGCACATATTAACAAGAGGGTTAAATAAAAGGAAGACTGTGAGTCTCATTATCTCCGGGTGGTTCCCTTCTTGTAACCCAGGCATTGACTGGAAATGCACAGGGAGCTCTCTCAGGTGTTTCCAGGAGGTTGTTACCAGGAAATCAGCCTTGCAAAATGAGAAACTTTATCCTGCCTGTCAAGCGCCCTGCTCGCCCCTGCGGTGTCTTCTGCCCTCACGCGACCGCATCGCGGTACTGCACCTGCTCGGAGCTCTTTTAGGTCTTGTTCTGGGGATGTGAGCACGCTTCTCCAGGGAGGAAAGCAGAATGGCGCCCCCTGGCGTGGTGCAAGGCAGCGTACACTGATTCCTTTGTACTCCCAGCTGGTCATCCCTGCTCCTCTGAATGGGGAAACTGCAAGACTGCACACTGGTTCTTCAGCCTGAAACTGATGGGGAGAGGGAAGGGACAGAGAAAGAGGCCTGGGGGGGGGGCGGTGAGGACAGAGGGGTCTCAGTTGAGGATGCTAAACTGAGGCTTCTCCTATGGCAACACTGCTACCCTTGCGGTCCAACTTGGAAAGTAAGGCCATAGAGAGCCCATCTCCTCCCTCCTTCATTTTGTTCTTCTTTCTCTACATCCCTATCTCCCTACCACTCAACCCCCACATCTGGCGGTAAACTAGGCGATTCTGAAATGGGCTCTGAGTTTTTTCCCGATAGTAGGTAGACAATTGATCCTAAGGCTAGACATCTGTGATGACCATGGAGCCAGACTTGACCTCAGAGGAGCAGGTAAAGGGAGCTATGGCAAAGGGTAGTGTGTCATGTGGCAACTGGGTCCCCATGGCAACTGGACCCCCACCCTGTGGCATCTGTGAGGTCACCCTGCCTCTCCTGGCTGGAGGAATGGGTGGAGGCCAGACATGGAGGCCGCTCCCCGGGTCAGATCTGGCCTTCTCAGAATTCTTCTGCGGGCTGGGAGGCTCTCTGCACTGGTAAGCAGGGTATGGAGAGGGGACCTGGAGAGATTCAGCCATTCCCAGCCACCAAGGAATAAACAGTCAAGTCCTGAGAGCCCCATCTCCCAAGTGCTGTGGCATAGCTGTCTATCCGCAATCTTGTTTCCTTCTCCTCCTCTCCCCCTTCCTTTCTCTTCTCTCTTCCGTGTGTATGTGTGTGTGTGTGTGTGTGTGTGTGTGTTTAAGATAAGGGTCTATTATGTAGCCCTGGTGTCCTGGTACTTTCTATGTAGACCAGGCTAACCTTGAACTCAGAGATTTGCCTGCCTCTGCCTCCCCTGTGCTGAGACTAAAGATGTACATTATTATTCCTAGCCCTTCATTTCTTTCCCTTAAAAAGATTATATATTTATGTCTATAAATAGTGTGTGTGTGTGTGTCCTCTCCTTCCACCATGTGGGTCCTGGGGATTGAACTCAGGCCGCAGGCTTGGCAGACAGTGCCTTTACCTGTTGAGCAATCTCATTGGCCTACATTCCCTTTCCTTTCCTCACCCCTGCCCTTCTCCCTCCCTGGCCTCCTCTCTTTCTTTCTCTCCTTTCTGTTTAGTGTGCATGTATGTGGGTGTGGGTATGATGTATATACATGTGTGTAAATGCCTGTGTGTGCACATAGAAGCCAGAGGAGGGTGCTCTCTCTTTCCCTCTCTTTCCCTTCTCCCTCCCTCCCCCCTCCCTCTCCCTTATTTCTTTGATTCTTGGAACTTGGAGTTGATACATTTGTTTATTCATTTTATTTTGTCCAGCAGCTTTGCAAGCCACAGATATCCTCCTGTCTTCAAAAATACCTTCAGTACTGAGGTTGCATGCATGCACTGGGCCACGTGTGTCCTGAGTCATACATGCACTGGGCCACGTGTGTCCTGAGTCATACATGCTGGGCCATGTGTGTCCTGAGCCATACATGCACTGGGCCACGTGTGTCCTGAGCCATACATGCACTGGGCCATGTGTGTCCTGAGGCATACATGCACTGGGCCATGTGTGTCCTGAGCCATACATGCACTGGGCCTTGTGTGTCCTGAGGCATACATGCACTGGGCCACGTGTGTCCTGAGGCATACATGCACTGGGCCATGTGTGTCCTGAGCCATACGTGCACTGGACCATGTGTGTCCTGAGGCATACATGCTGGGCCACGTGTGTCCTGAGGCATACATGCACTGGGCCATGTGTGTCCTGAGCCATACATGCACTGGGTAATGTGTGTCCTGAGGCATACATGCTGGGCCATGTGTGTCCTGAGGCATACATGCACTGGGTCATGTGTGTCCTGAGCCATACATGCACTGGGCCATGTGTGTCCTGAGCCATACATACACTGGGTCATGTGTGTCCTGAGGCATACATGCACTGGGCCATGTGTGTCCTGAGGCATACATGCACTGTGCCATGTGTGTCCTGAGGCATACATGCTGGGCCATGTGTGTCCTGAGCCATACATGCACTGGGCCATGTGTGTCCTGAGGCATACATGCACTGGGTCATGTGTGTCCTGAGCCATACATGCACTGGGCCATGTGTGTCCTGAGCATACATGCACTGGGCCATGTGTGTCCTGAGCCATACATGCACTGGGCCATGTGTGTCCTGAGGTATACCAGCACTCGGCCATGTGTGTCCTGAGGCATACATGCACTGGGCCACGTGTGTCCTGAGCCATACATGCACTGGGCCTTGTGTGTCCTGTGGCATACATGCACTGGGCCATGTGTGTCCTGAGCCATACATGCACTGGGCCATGTGTGTCCTGAGCCATACATGCACTGGGCCATGTGTGTCCTGAGGCATACATGCACTGGGTCATGCCTGCTCTGTTTTATTATGTGGGTGCTGAGACCAGAACTCTCTGATCCTCATGCTTCACCAGCAAGTACTCTCCTCCTCCTCTTCCTCCTCCTCTTCTTCTTCCTCCTCCTCTTCTTCTTCCTCCTTTTCCTCTTCTTCCTCCTGCTCCTCTTCCTTCTCCTCCTCTTCCTCCTTCTCCATCTATACCTCCTCACCTCCCCTGCTGTCTTACTATGTGGTCCTCAAACTCACCACGTAGCCCAGGCTAGTTCCAAAACTCACTGTATAGCCCAGGCTAGCCTTGAACTCTTGACCTCTGTTCAAGAGCAGTCATGTGCACCAGGCCTGGCTTCCTATCCTGGTCCTTCAGATGTACATTGACCCTGAGATTCCCATGGATATAGGGTACCAGGTTGATCATCTCTGTCACCTCTGGGCTGGAGGCTTATGCTCTACCAGAGAGGCACACTCTTCATTGAGGAATTCTCAATTACAACTTTATCTCCCCCGCAACTTATCCCACTTCCTGGTGAATAGAAGACACCTTGAACAATCTGCCACTCAGATGAGAGACCTGGAAATCTGTCTCTCCTTCTCTCTGTCACAGTAGGTCTCACATTAAATCCGCCACCCCTCTCCCATGTCTCTACATCTCCCTGTCCTTAATGATACCTATATGCCCAGATTCCCTCATGCCAAGGGCAACCAGGATTCTAGGCAAGCCCAGGTATTTGGGAGAAGTCAGCCAGCCCTGCATTCGAATTTCACAGAGTTAATTAGAGGGGAGATCATCTCTACTTATGAGTTTTTAATTTTTATTAATCATTATTATTGTGTGTGATGTGTTTGGTGGGTGCTTGCTTGCCACAGCACTTATGTGGAAGTCAGAGGATGATTTGGGGACATTGGTTCTCTCCTCTTCCCTTTCCGTGGTTCTGGGGTCAGACTGAGGTCACCACGCTCGTGGGGTGAGAACTTGAGCCACTGAGCACTCTATGCTCGTTCATTTGTTTGGTTTCATGTAGATGAGGTTAGTTTTGAACTTCCTATATAGCCAGAGGAGCTTGGACACTAGATCCCTCTGCTCCTACCTGCAAAGTGCTGAGACTACAGGCATGCAACACCTCTCTTGGTTTTATGAAGAGCTGGGGCTTGAACCCAGGGTTTCATGCATGTTAGACAAGCACACCACAGCCAAGCTCCATCCCCATGCTTAAAAGTCACTCTTACGGGGCAGGAGAGATGGCTCAGCAGTTAAGAGCACTGACTCTTCTTCCAGAGGTCCTGAGTTCAATTCCCAGCAACCACAAGGTGGCTCACAACTATCTGTAATGGGTTCTGATCTGCAACAGCATGCTTACATACATTAAAAAAAAAGTCACTCTTAAAAAAAATCTTTGGAGGTAGAGGCAGGTAGATCTCTGAGTTCAAGGTCAGCCTGGTCTTGTTCCAAGACAGCCAGGGCTACACAGAGGGAGAAAAAAGATTATAGGCAGGGCATGGTAGCACATGCCTTTAATCTTAGCACTCAAGAGGTAAAGGCAGGAGGATCTCTGTGAGTTCAAGGCCAGCTTTATCCACATAGCAATCTCCAAAATAGCCAGGATTACCTTGAGAGACCATGTCTCGAAAGAAACCAAAATCAAATGAATGAATGAATGAATGAATGAATGAATGAGAGACTATTCCTGTGTATCACAAGTGAATTGAGACAGCTCACAATGACCGAGCAACCCCTATCTCTAAAGCACTGGTTGGGTTTCACCCAGGTTGGTGACACTGGTGTCCCCATCTTCCTACAGCTGATCCAGAACCGCACTCACTTGTACCGCTTTCTGCTCCTGAAGATGGCCATCTTTCAGCACTGGGTGTTGGGGCTGGCCCAGGAAGCCCGGGGTTCAGGCAGTGACCAGGCCCGCCAGCTTCCGGAAGTCATCATAACCTGTGCTCTGAGTTTGGCCCTTCGAGCTGGACTAACATTGCTGTGGGTCCCCATGTGGCTGCTGCTCTGGGGACCCAGGCTGGCATACAGAGTCGGGCTGTGCTGCACTCGTACTGTGAGGTTGGCCCTGGGGCATCTCTGTGTCTGTGAACCTCTCGGTCTGTCTCCAGCCACCTTCAGGGACCTGTTTCTATCCTGCCTGCACAGCCTGATGCTGGTAGCTTTGCTGCTGCTGCTGCTAACCTGGAAGCTGATGCAGAAAGCCCATCACTTTAGTCTGGGCTGGCTGCCCAGT
Organism: Mus musculus; assembly: GCF_000001635.26. NCBI lineage: Eukaryota > Metazoa > Chordata > Mammalia > Rodentia > Muridae > Mus > Mus musculus. Next base: position 134,902,579 of record NC_000071.6, on the reverse strand, counting down.
CAGGTGGGTTAACAGGGATGCAGGCTGATGAGCTTGGGGACTTTGGGTGTGGCCACAGCTGGTCAGTACTGGCCATGGGAAGGTCCTGGGGGCCACTTAACATGCTGTCTGTCTGTCTCTCTTAAATTATTATTATTAATGTGTGTGTGTGTGTGTGTGTGTGTGTGTGCATGTGTGTGTGTGTGTATGGCAGGAAGCCAGAAGAGGGCATTAGATCCTCTGTAGCTGTAGTGACAGGCAGTTGTGAGCTTGTACCTACATTACCTAATGTGGTTAATAGAGATCAAACTGGAGTCCTCTGCGAGAGCAGTATTTGCTCTTAGCCGCAAACCCATCTCTACAGCCCCGTACAACATTGCTTTTAACTTTTTTCTCCAGAAAGTCTCTTTAAGAAGCCCTGGCTGTCCCAGAACTCCATCTGTAGACCAGGCTGGCTTTGAATTCTTACAGCTCTGCTTGCCTCTGCCTCCCAAGTGCTGAGGATCAAAGGGGTGCGCTCCCACCACCAGGCTCATAGAATGTTACTTAAAAAAATTTGCATGTTGCACACAAGTGGGTGTCAGCATCAGGGTTTGTTTCTTTTCTTCCACAATGCTAGGGCTGGGGCCGGGGCTCAAACTTGGCCGACTTGAGCCATCCTTCCAGTCCTTACCAATGCTCTTGCCTGGCCGGACCCTCCTGCAGAATTCTGTGTTGCTGGAAGCCCCGGCCCTGCTGAGACGCCTCTACCTGTGGGTGGAACACAGGACCACACTCACTTCCTGGAACCTGGCCTATCTTGTCACTTGGACGACCTGCCTTGCTTCCCACCTGCTTCAAGCTGCCTTTGAACACACAACCCAACTGGCCCAGGCCCAGGAAGTCAAATCCCAGGAGACCTCGGGGCCCCCGCCTCAGTTCTTAATTCCAGAATCCTCCACCACTGAGTCTGGACCCCTCCCACCCCAGCCTGAAACCCCTGGAGAATAAATGTGTCCCCCACCTGCCCCTCCGACTCACCATCTTTTTGCCTCGCTATTCTGTGGAAGTCTATTCTGTGCCATGTGTGCACATGTGCATCTGTGTACCTGTGCTTGTGAGCGCACAGGGGTGAAATCCCAGGCTCAGCACTTCTGGAAGGAAATCACATTCCTCACGTGCCTCTCAGGTGTCAGGCATCAACCTCCTCTGACACTTTACATATCGTTTAGTTCGTCTCCTAGCAACCCTAGCATCTGGCTTGACTCTCATTTTCCACACTAGAAAACTGGGCCTCTGAGATCGGACATTCCCAAGGTCATGAAATGTGTCAGCGTCGGCTCAGGTCTCCAGATGGCTTTGTTTCCCAGGTTGCTATGTCTAAATCTATGCCCCTGGTCCTTAGCTCCCTAGGGATTTAAAGGGAGCTGGGCAGTTAGAGGCTCTGACCTCTTGGGGGTGCCAGGAGCTCACAGTTTAGAGATGTAGGCAAAATTTTGGAGTAGCTCTCCTAAAGTCTGAAAGTAGCTTATCCATTCACCCACATATAGGAATGGGTCTGCATGCTCACCGCTACATATACACACCCGCCGACTATCCAGAGGACCTCTCTCTCCTCCTTCCCTTCTTCCCACCTTTCCCTCCCTCCCTCCCTTCTCCCTCCCTCACCTCTCTGCTCCTCTCTCCCCCATCTCTCCCTCCCTTCCCCTCTCTCCCTCTATTCATCCATCCCTCCATCTTTCCATCCCTCCTTCCCTCTCCCCCTCCTTCCCTCCTTTCTCCTTCCCTCTATCTACCCATCCCTCCATCCACTCAAAATTCACCCATTTAACCATCCTTCCAAACACCTCAAATTCATCCATCTATCCTTCTATACATCCAAAAGTTCAGTTACCCCCTCACCCACCCACCCATCCATCCATACACCCCAAATTCATTCTTCCATCCCTTTGCTCCTAAATCCATCTGTCTATCCCCAAATGTATCCCCCATCCCACCCCCATCTACCCATCCTGCTCCCCCCACACACATGCATTCGTTTGCTCTTTTCTCTTTCCAGAAACGTCATAGCACAGACTATCAACCTCCCCCAGGCAAGGGAAGACTTCTCCAGTCTCCTCAGCCTCTCACTGGCAAAGGCAGGCTCCTTCAGACCCAGGCTCACCCAGGCTCTGCAGAGTCCTGGCCTTAGATGAGTGATGCGTATGAGGAAAGAGGAGGGGCTGATTTCCTGAGGGTCAGCCGTCACCTATCACCCCTTTCCCTAGCTCAAGACCTGGCATCTGTGTGAGTGTGTGTGTGTGTGTGTGTGTGTGTGTGTGAGGTTCAGAGAACCTACGTTCCCCAGCCTCACCCTGTTCCTCATCTTCAGGGCAGCTAGTGCCTCCCTTATGACTGTAAATGGTCTAGGTTAGATGTGTCTTCCACGTTCTTCCTCCAAATACAAGAAGCAACTTACCTGCCTTCGAGAGACCTGAGTGGGCTCTTTTTGTTCAACGTGGCTGGAGCCTGTGGAATGACCTACAGGCCCCTGATTAAAGGGCAGTCTCTTCTGGGTTCCAGAGCACCCACAACTTATTGGGAGGACCTGGGTACCAAACCCGTGAAAGTGCTTGAGCTGCCAGGAACCAGGGTTAAGGCCTCAGCATTGAGACAGAAACAGCAAAATACAGGTGGAGAGGAGTTCAAAACCCAAGAAGGGAGAGGAAGGTGACAAAGGTCTGAGTAGGGTGTGTGGGGGGGGCACAGTGTAAGCAGAGTGGGGCTGGGGGCCAGGGTGGAACCAGCCCTGGCATTGAACTGAGGTGAGACTGTCTCTCTGTGGGACTGACACTGGCAATTGTTTTTTTTTTACTAGCTCCCCTGCTTCCGTGTGGCATGAGTTCATTATGTGTGCACATGTGCAGACATGCATGTGGTGGCAGGAGGTTGACACTGGGTGTCCCCTTTATGACTCTCCACCTCTCTCCTTGCACCTGAAGGTCACTGATTTCGCCAGACCAGCTGGCCATCTACATCTCCAGACCCCTGTTTTTAGTTTATTATTGATGTTGTTTGTTTTTTGAGATGACATAGCCCTGGCTGGTCTGGAACTCACAATGTAGACAGAGACCTGCCTGCCTCAGCCTCCTTAGTGCTAGGATTAAAGGTGTGTGTCATCACTCTGGGCTCCTTTTACTTTGAGATAGAGTCTCAGCAATTGGTCCATGCAGGCCCTGAAACTGCAGTCCTTTCTCAATCTCCCAATAGCTGGGATAACGGGCCTGAACCACCAATCCCGGCTCTGGAGGCCCCTTCAGGCTTTGCTCTTGAGTGCCCCATCTGATAGCTAGTCTACCTGCAGACTGCTTAGGCAGACCTCTGGTATATACATCCCGGCCCACTGGATCTTTACATAGCTACATGGGATCTGATCTCTGGGATCCCTGGCCCCAAGATATCACTGCATTTGCTTTAGAGCCTTGGAGATAAATACCCCAGGCCTTTAAAGACCCTGGTTGCCTGGGACCAGGGTTTGGGAGAAAGGACTAGCGTATCCTTCCTGTTGCTGCTCCAGCCCCTGCCCCTCAGCTCACTGCAGGACTATCGTCCAAGCTGAACAACCAACCATCTTTTGTGTCTGTGTGCAAAAGATTCCCATGGCCGTGCTGGTTCACTGCTGGTGGTCCCTCATAGATGGGAGGGCAGGGAAGGCTCACTGGATCCTCTCACCTTATTTTCAGCCGTTTGTACACAGCCCTGCCCTTACGGCACATGGCTTTGGGAAGGCTGGAGTACACAGGCTGGGGAAGACTACGGGAAGGGGATGTCAACTCTATGGTCACAAGGGAGACATCGTCAAGCTGCATTGTCACATTGCATGCAGACCTTCCAGGGTAGCTGCTTTGTGGTCACCCATTCTTGTGAGCCCATAGTCCTTTGCTCAAACTGTATAGGAAAACCTAATAAACTTATTAGTTCTCTGGGTAGAACTTTGGTTTGTCAGTGGTACCTTGGGAAGAGGGGAATAAGATGGTCACACTCCTCCATGGAAGGGATTTTAGCAACACACACATTTGTGTGACTGTAGGCGTGTGAACTACACAACACATGTATAGAGGTCAGAGGACACTCTCTGGTATTGGTCCTTGGCTTTTGCCTCATTTGAGACAGACTCATGCTCCCTACTTTATATAGCAGGCTAGTTGGCTAAGAGATTCTCATGTCCCCTCCATGTCTCATCCCAGGAGCACTTTCATCTGGGTGCCATTGCACCCAGCTGTGTGTGGGTTCTGGGGATTTGAACTCAGGTCTTCCTGCTTTTGTGGCAAACACTTTATCCATTGAGCCATATCCTAAGCCCCCCAAGCTGCACAGAGCAGAGACCTAGGAGTAAGAACACCTTGGACTGGAGCCATAGCTCTGGAGTCTAAAGTCTAGACAATCTTGGCTATGTGAAATGGCTGGGCAAAGTTAACTCTGCAAGCCTCAGTTTCCCCATCTATGCTCAGCAACAAGACTGCAGCCTTCCCAGGGCTCTTGTGTAGCCTGTGCTTGTGTCACGATGCTCTCAGCTGGCCCCACTGCCGTGGCTATTTCTTCTAGAGTCACTGGCTTCCCAGGGGCCACAGCCTGATCGGGATTCTGAGGCTCTATGGCTAAGGTCACCAGTTCATCTTCTCAGGCCTGCGAGTGTGGAGTGGTCTCTGGCTTTCGGGAAGAAAGCAAATGGGGGAGCGGTGAGGAAAGGAGGGGGGCCTCGGGCGGGGGCAGCAGGCTGGAGGGCTGGCCGGCAGCTCCACGCAATCTGTCTGCTATGCAGCCTCGGCCCGGCCTGTATTTATTTATGCTGCGCGTATATTTATACCAACCCCTTTCTCATTATTACTACAGGAAACGGCTAGAATTGTTACATACCTGGCGGCCTAGGGGTCTCGCTCAGCCAAGACACACAGGGCCCTTTGGCTGTCTCGCCATGATTGCGAGAGGGCCCCCCATCCCCAGACTCTGACCCTTCACTGACCTTGCTAGCACCGACTCCTAGCTTTCTCTTCTCTCCAGGGCCATAGCTTGGGTGAGGGATTTTTACGTTTCTCCCCATGTGCCTGGTCCTTACCCAATCTGACCCCAAACAAGGCCATGATTTCAGGGGTTATATAGACGGCCAGCTGGAGATGAACACCCCAGGCAGAATAATAGATTTGGAGAGGGGGAGAAGTGACCAAGGTCCCCCAATTTAGGGAATAAATCTTAGTTATTCTGGTGTAAGCGTGGGGCTGGGCTCTCTGAAGATTAGCTTCCCACCAAGCCCACCCAAGCCCACCCAAGCCTGGGTAACTTTCCACCTGCGGTTGTCCCCCACCCTCGGCCCAGGAGAACATTTCCCACACCTCTCCCCTTTGTCCCAGGCTTGGCAGGAGTTGGGGGGCTCAGCTGCGGACTGCCTCTACCCCTGGGACCCACATGTTCCGCTCAGAGCCGCCAGTCTCTCTCCAGCCCCAGCTCTGGGCTTGGCCCCAGGTGGGGCTTGCCAGAGAGGCGCGGCCCCCTCCCCAGAGCTCTGGCCTGACACAACCTGTTAGGACTTCACGCCTCAGCCTGAAGGCTCCCTGGCTAGACTCTCCACCCAAGCCATGTGATGCCCCTGACCCTGGTGTCCCCAGCAGGTTGCAAAGAGCCCCCTGTATGCCCTTTGAGGTTCCGCAGCAGGACTTAGGGACTGCTATCTATCCACAGGCCTCAGTTAATTGTGGCTGCATAGGCTTGACATTTGACCTCGGCCTCCTATGGCCTCCATGCCTTCCTGCCTCCAAGTCAGGAGGGGATGGGGTTTCCCTCTTGTCTTGTTACCTTTGCTTTCCAATTTCTGTGCCTGGTAGGGTTGGGAGGTTCTACTTGCGCAATTCTTAAAAGTTAAAAAGAAAAGTGAGGTTGAAGGGCTGGAGAGATGGCTCAGAGGTTAAGAGCACTGACTACTTTTCTAGAGGATCTGGGTTCAAATCTCAGCAACCACATGGCAACTCACAGTCATCTGTAACTCCAGTTCCAGGGGATCAGGGACCCTCTTTTGATGTTCCCTGGTAGCAGGCACACATGTGGTGCACAGACATACAAGCGTACATTTATTCATTGGCTGTATTTTGTGTGTATGTGTGTGTGACACACGCAAATGCAGAGGTCAGAGGACAACCTACAACTTTCAGGAGTCAGTTCTCACCATATACCACGTGGGCTCCTTGGTTCTCAAACTTGGTCACCAGTCTTGGTCACAGGCACTTTACCCACTGAGCCAAGTCCCCAGCCTTGGGCAGTTCTGGATATATAGCTTGTTTGGAGAGTATAGCTGCAGCCTTCCTCCCCTGCCCCCCTGCTCAGGGCAGGTTCAGGTCCTGGGCTATGCTGTTAGCAGGAGTTGCTGGTTATGTCTGCAGTGTGACCCTGGGGCTCCTTTTAGAGACCCTCCTGGAAACCTTCTGGAGCCTCTCTGCTTCCACTGCACTACTTCATTCAATCAGTGTGTGTGTGCGTGTGTATGTGTGTGTGCGTGTGTGTATGTGTGTGTGTGTATGAGACAAGCTGGTCTTGAATTTATTCTGTAGCTGAGGATGACCTTGAACTTGTAATCCTGCTGCTTCCAATTCTCAAATGCTGGGATTACAAGCATGAGCTATGTAGACAGTGCTAGGAATCAAACCTAGTGCTTCAGGCATGCCAGGCAAGCGCTCTGCCAATCGAGATACACCCTCAGTTTAAGTTACCTGCGCTCTGAGAGTAACTTATCCTTCCTCTCCACTGGGACTCAGTTTTGGCTGGTCTCTGGCTTATATAGCCCTGGGCAGGTCAGCCTTAGTTCTTACTTCCATCACAGGGCTCAGTTAACATCTGCAACTTAGCATTTGTGGATCTTGAAGCTTCCTTGAACCAGGGATCAGAGTTCTGTAATTAGGGGGTTCTAGAAGGACCCCCCCCCAAGTCTAAATAGAATAGAGAAATTCAAGCCTAGCCTTCAGGTCCCTGTTGCAGCAGCTGGATCCTGCAGCCATTCTTGTTCACAATGTGCACATCTGGGGTGATGTACTCCTCACCCACCCCCAGCCCAGGCTCACATCTGGAGACCAAAGCTGGCTCGCTGGCTAAACACAGAGCATCTGGATGTGAAGAGCTGTTTCTGGGTTAACACGGCCCATCTGGGCCCCTGGCTGCTGCTCCGCCCCGTCTCCACAGCGGAATGCTGGCTGCACATCTGGACGGCTGGAACCCGTGTCCAGCTGGGTCAGGAGCCGTGTCTGCCACCATCACCCCCCCTTCTCTGTCTGCTTGAGGTTGTGGTAGGGGATCTGTATTCAGAGAGTTCCCCAGACTGTCTATAAGGCACTGGTCTCTGGGTTTTGCCTGATGGGCTTACCTTGGCAACAGATTCATCCTAACATACTCTGTACACATGTCCCTTGTCCCAGATTGGTGACAGCTGCCACTCTACACCAGCCCACCCTAGGGAGGGTGTTGGCATGTCTTGAAAGAGCCTCTGGGGCCACTGGAGTGCCTGTCTGCATGCCCTCTCTCAGGGTTCCACCAACTGGAAGGCAAGGGTCTCTGCCTTGGGTCTCTGCCTTGGAGCCCAACTCACGGGAACAACCCTGAGCCTAGCCCTCTACACCAACTTCCATGCTTGGCTAGAGGGAGCCGGTAGTCTTCCCAGAACCCTGCGACTCACATGAGGGCAGCCTGGGTCAAAAAGACAACTAGAGGGAACTGGGCTAGCCTGTGGAAAGGATGACTACCCAAGAGGTGAGGGACCTCCTGACATCGCACAACTGGATTTTTTTTTTCAATGAGAAGGGTCTTTCTCATGTAGCCCAGGCTGGCCTCAAATTCCTTATGTAACTGGGCCTGATTCCCGATCCTCATGTATACTAGGCAAACACACCACTGACCAAGCCACACCTTCCTCAGCCCCTCAACTGACTCACGTTTAGCTCAGTAGCTGATAACTATTTTTTAAAATTACATTTATGTATGTATGTATGTATGTATGTATGTATGTATGTATGTGTGTGCAATGCTTAGTGTACGTGTGGAGGGCAGAGGATCACTTGCAGAGGTCAGTTCTCTCCTTCCACCACATGGGTCCCGGGGGTCAAACTGAGGTCATCTGGCTTGGCAGCAAGCCACTTTAGCTACTGAGCCATCTTGCTTAGGCCCTAACCCTTCAGACTTCAGGCTACCATCAAGAGCTAAAGCACTTGGGACTCCAAAGTTACCACGAAGGGATGGATCCATGTGTCTCTGTCACTAATATGGCAGATGTTATGTTCTGTATTAGCATATATTAAATCCATAGTAATGAGTTTCATTAGGCCATCTTCATATGTATGTGTAATGCATTTTGATTAAAGTCACCCCAACACTGTCTCTTGCCCCCACCTACTCCTGTTGATCCCCCCTCGGATTCCCAACTGGTCCCTCTTCTATTTTCCCACCTCTTATGTGTGTGTGTGTGTGTGTGTGTGTGTGAGACCCTGTGAGTTCAATTCAAGTTGCTTACAGGAGCCTGGTTATTTACCAGAGTGGCTGCACCACTGAAAGGAATCTCTCTCCCTACCCCCAGTAACCGATCATGCTTATAGATCTCTGGAGAGGGTTGGGGCCCTGTGAGTCCCTCCCACACCCTTGGTGGAAGGCATGAAGGCCTGGTCTTGTGCAGTTGAGTTCAGAAGTATAACAGTCATGGCATGCCTGGAAGACAGCATCTCAGAGCCCTTTACGCTTTCCTCTGCTCTTCCATCCTCTTCGGAGTCTGTTCATACTATCATCCTATTTTGGACGGAGCAGTCAACAGGCAAAGGTTACCCTTGCAGGGAACCAAAGATGTTAGACAACTTTTAAAGGTCAATCTTTGGAGCTTTCATTCTGAGAGTTCTGTGGAGGGAGCACGTCGTGTGTGCATGTGTGTGTGTGTGTGTGTGTGTGTGTGTGTGTGTGTGTGTGTGCATGTGTGTGCATGCAAACATAGGGTGGGAGGACAGATGTTTGATGAGAATGGTGGATGAGTGGGTAGGCACAAGGAAACCCCCCCCCACCACCACCACCAACTCCCTTCCCCAGAGTCCAGAGCCTGCCTGCTTTGAATGGCCCCTGTTCTGGTACTGGCTTACAGCATCCTCAGCCTGGGATGTATTCTCTAAGCCTGGTGATACTGCATCCTGTGGTCCAGGCTTATCACAGCATCACTGGCTCCGATTGAAAGGAATTCTTTACAGCTGCAGCCTCTAGCCTGGGGGCCCTGGAGCAGCAAAGCAGCTGAAAGCAAAAGCCTTCTCCTGCCCCTCCCTGGCCACGGAAAATGTGAGCTAACCAACACATGAGTTGGAGACAGTTGTGAATAATAATGGACATGGGCAAGGATTTTTTTTTTATCTTAATTCATCTATCTTTCATGTGTATGCATGTGTGGTATGCATGGCTTTGTTTAGTTTGGTTTTCTTGCAGATGGTGGGCACACACATGTAGTTGGGTACATGTGTGTTGATGTCAGGGTTCTTCTGCAGCTGCTTTTCACTCCATGTATTAAGATAGGGTTCCATTCCCTGGGAGCTGGAGAGATGGCTCACCAGTTAAGAGCACGGGTTGCTCTTCCAGAGGACCTGGGTTCAATTCTCAGCACCCACACGATGGCTCCAGTCTGTTAACTCCAGTTCCAAGGACATCTGACGCCCTCTTCTGGCCTCCACAGGTACTGCACACACGTGGTGCACAGAATTTCGTGCAACAAGATGCCCACACACATAAAATAAAATAAAATAAAATAAAATAAAATGGAAACAAACACACCTTGAACAAAACAGGGCATTCCACTTGAACCCAGATCCTGAGGGTTTGGCTAAGCCTAACTAGCCAATTTACCCTGGAGACACCCCCTGTTTCTGTCTCCAGAGTGTTAGCTAGTATTCTTTCTGCCAAGTGCTGAGATTACAGACTCGAGCCACCACACCCAGGAATTAGAATCCATAACATCGCTAGGCAGTGGTGGCACACGCCTTTAATCCCAGCTCTTGGGAGGCAGAGGCAGGTGGATTTCTGAGTTCGAGGCCAGCCTGGTCTACAGAGTGAGTTCCAGGACAGCCAGGGCTACACAGAGAAACCCTGTCTCAAAAAAAAAAAAATTCCATAACATCACCTCCTACATACTGCCCCCAGTGCCTTTGGCAGGAGAGTCACTCATCACCCCTATTTTCTGGTTATGGAAACTGAGGCTCCACAGAAGCAATCATTTGATCACATGGCTGACAAGTGTCCCAGGCAGGGACACAGGTCAGTTCGAGCCCTCTCAGAGAGCTCCTACCTAGTACTCGCTATCACGAGGGCTGGGAGGAGGCCCCGTCTCCTTCTCATATCCTCTCCCCTCCCATGTTCCTCCTGTAGTGGGAATTACTACCCTGAGCTTGGCATGGTGGCCAGTGCCTGTATTCCCACCCCTCTGGAAGCTGAGGCAGGAGGATCAAATGTTTGAGGACAGTTTACAATATGTAACAAGAGCCTGTGCTCTTTTTAACACAGGGTCTCCTGTCGCCCAGACTAACCTTCGACTCTCTATAGTCCAGGATGGACTTGAACTCCTGATCCTCCTGCGTCTATCTCCCAAGCACTGGGATTCCAGTTAGTGCTGCCTGCCACACCCAGCTTATACAGTGCTGGGGAGCACACTGGGCAAGCACACTCCTCACTGAGCCACACCCACAGTCCAAGACTGTGTCAAACAACAACAACATCAACAATAATAATTAAAAAGCTGGAGCCGAGTTTTGTGCCCCCACTTCCTAGCGGAGCTGGCTGGCTTATGCCCCTCCCAGCCCTGGCCTGTGAGGGTGGGTCAGGGCCCGCAGAAGCAAAATCAGTCGGGCCGCAGGAGAACAATAGAAAAGAAAAGAACGGAAACCCTTTAGGAAGCCAGCATGGGGAAGGAGGCCAGGCTACATGGTGTCCCAGACGGGCTGGGTCCTGGGGTCTCTAGAACAAGGGGCACAGTGAGGACAAGGAGTACCCAAGTTGCCCTCTGCCACATTGCAAAGTTGAGTGCGGTTTGTCAGGGCTGCTTGAGACCCCGTGTCTGCAGCAGCAATAACGAATCTCCCCACAGAGTCCCGGCGAGCAAACTCCTGTTGCCTGTACACCCAGAGCCCTCCTGCCGTCCCTTGCCGAGATCCCAGTGCACGTCTAGCGTTGTTATGGAATGCTTGCTCTGTGCTGTGTCTGGTCTCTGGGACTGGGTGTTTCTGCATCTGCATGCTCTGGTTGGTGCCACGAGAGGATGTGTCTCCTCAGTTTACCAGGTTCTTCATTGGCCTAGCATGCACAAAGACCAGGTTCTAGTCCCGGTTCTTCATTAACCAGTCACAGCAGCACACATCCCAGCCTCCGGGAGGCAGAGGCAGGGAGGTCATGGGTTCAAAACCAGCCTGAGCTATGAGACCCTATCTCAAAAAACAGACAGATAAAATACAGAGAAAGGGCCCCTGTGGTTTTTCTCTCCTCAAGACCCAGCTAATTCTCCCAGACAAACCAGGCCAGTCCAAAAAGAGGCCACCAAAATAAGGGAGGATTGCGAAACTCACATCCAGGGAAAGAGGCCACCAGAAGTATCTTTCCAGGACAGGGGGCCATGACATGCAGCCAGGCCTGTGGGTCATAGCCTGCCTGGGCTGGAGCTATTTCTGTCTGGGGGTGGGGTGGGGGTGGGAGTCATGGTAGGAGTGGGGGCTGATGGAACTCTTTGTCTGACCCAAACACTTTCGCCCTTAAGCCGGGGCTGCATGTGGTTCAAATTCATTGTCACCTAATTCAGCACTCAGGGTTCCGTGCAGCCCCCCTTCCCCGCCCCAAGGAAAAGATGAAAACATACAGTTGCTGGCAGGCGAGGTGGGTGTGAGGGGCTGTGACAAGCAGGCTGGCTGCCTTGACCTCATCTGCCCTCTGGCTGGCTGTCCCTCCATCTTCTTGGCTCCTTCCATCCCAGTCCCTGTGTCCCCAAAGGCAAGAAGAAACAGGCATCCGTCCAAGTCCCAGCAGGGCTGAGAAGGGACCCTGAGGCCACCAGCTTCTTGCTTTCTACCTTGGGAGGAAATGGGAAGTGAACATGCCCAGGTTTGTGTACGGGAATGTCCGGGCTCATGTGTGGTGGTGTCGCAAGTCACACATGGACCTGTTGGCATCACGGAGTCAAGCCATCCCCTCCTCTCCCCTCCTTCCTCTCTTCTCTCCTTTCCTTCCCTTCTCCTTTCTCCCCCTCCCCTCTTTTCCCCTCCCCTCCCCTCTTCTCCCTTCCCCCCTCCTCTCTCCTCCTCCTCCCTCCTCTCTCCTCCCCGCCCCTTTTCATTTCTCTTTCCTTTTAAAAAATGACTTCTTCACTATTTTCTGTGCACCCGTATGTGCCTGAGTACTTTATGTGTACCACCTGTGTGCAAGCATCTTCAGAGCCCAGAAGAGGGCGTCAGATCCCCTGGAACTGTAGGACCAGGTGGCTATGAGCTGCCCAGTGTGGGTGCTGGGAACCAAACCTGCATCTTCTTCAAGAGCTGTGAGCATCCAGCCCTCTCCTTCTCTTTCTCTTTGTTTTCTTGAGACAGTCTCAATGACAGTTAAGCATAACCTCCAACTTCTAATCCTCGTGCCTCCGTCCCCCAAGTGCTGGGGGTATGAGGTGTGCACCATCATACCCAGTCTGTATGGTGTTGGGAATCCAACTCAGGGCCTTGTGGGTGCCAGGCAAGCGCTCAACCAAGCTACATTCCCCAGCCCTTTATCTCTTGAGACCTGGTCTCCAATTGTAGCTGGGACAGATCTCAAATTCCGAAAACCTCCTCCTGCCTCAGCCTCCCAGGTAGCCACAGGTGCCCGCCCACTGCCAGACTTTCTTTTAGTACTATTGAGACAAAGTTGCACACTATAGCCCAGACTGACCTGGAATGGTCCATTCCTCTACTTCCGGTTCTTGAATGCTGGGATTACGGGTGCCTGAAGGGCCAAAATTATTCTGCTTTTCATGTTTGTTAGTTTACACCTGATGTTTATCGCCTAGGGGCAAGATTACTGAAGCTCAAATCAGAGAGGATCATGGGAAGGGCAGAAGAAAGAACTCCCCAAGGGCATGGGAATCTATTTATTTGTTTGTTTGTTTATTTATTTATTTATTTTGTGTGTGTGTCTGTTTGTTATATACATGTCTGTGCAGATGTGTGAATGCCTGAGAACATCAGGTGTTAAATGGACACCTGAGTCACATGAACCTAGGTTAATGACCAATCAGTTCCCGAGATTCTTGTTATTTGCCCTATACAATACTGGGATTACAGGCAAGCCCTGGGTGTTGGGGATGGGCTTGGACGGCAAGTGATCTTATTTGCTGAGCCATCTTCCTAGCTCTGACCATCAACATTTTAGTCAGCCCTGGATGGGGTTGGGAACTGAGGATGTGGCTCAGTTGGTGGAGTGCTTGCCTAACAGGCATGGAGTCCTGCCTGGGCTCTCTTCTCAGCACCACATAAACTGGTTGCACTGGAGAATCCGAAGCTCAAGGCATCTTTGGCTACGTTGAGTATTTCAGGCCTGGGCTATCCGAGACTCTGGCTCAAAAACCTGCAGAGTGGAGGGTAGTGGGTGTGCCTCTGTGTGTACTTGCATGCACGCTTGTGTTTGCATGTGTGTGTTGGTGGACACATGGCATGACACATGGAGATAGATACCTCCAGCTTTGTAAGCGACTGACTAAACAATGAATGTCATCTCTGGAGATACTGGACGCCCCGTTCTCAGACTACTTCACTCTCGTGTGCGTTCATCTATGGGATCCTTAGCCAATAGAAGCTTGGCATTTCTCAGGAGGAATCAGCTGGGGACAGACAAGAGCCCTCCAAGTCCACATACACACGTCTGTCTCCATCCCCCGCTACCCCCTCCTTCCACTGTAGGTCTTTCCAGGACAGGGTGGGACTGGTCCACCCAGGATCTCCAGTGCCCAGCTGGGTCCAAGGGTGCAGAATGCTTGTTGAATGAATTAATGCATTTTTCAAGTCAAGTCAAAGTGCTATTTTTATGGTTTGTAGGCCAGATTAACCCAGGGCCATGATTTTCTAGATAAATATTGGCAATACAGCTGCAACACATTTTCTATTGAGACCGACCGACTTCTCTCCCTCGTCGTCTCTCTCGCTCCATCTCTGTCTCTCTCACCCATCTCTGTCTCCTCCATTTCTATTTCTGTCTCTCCATTTCTGCAGCTCTCTCTCTCTCTCTCTCTCTCTCTCTCTTTCTCTCTCTCTCCCTCTCCTGAATCAGAGTGACCTTAAATTTACTCTGTAGCCCAGGCTGGCCTGGAACTTGGTATCCTCTGGCCTCAGTCTCCCCAGTGCTGAGACGACAGGGACCCCATTCTGTATTGTCCAGGTATACAAAGCAGGTCCACAGCAAGAGAGGCCATTCCTGAACTCTCCATTCTCCCATGCTAGGGTGCTGTGGCTTGCCTTGTGCTCTGGTGACCCTCTGCTGGGCTGTCCCATCCAGCAAGCAGACGGAGGCAGCCGCAGGGTGGGGCTCCCGGAGGTGGCTTTCCTGGGCAGGGTCACAGTTCCTGGAGCTGCAGAGCTGTTTGGGCGCAAACATTTCCCTGTATTGTCCCGTTTCCCAAGACAGCCAAGCGAGCAGAGGGAGGAGGGGGTTGTGGCTGGCTTTCTCTGCCCTCTGCCTCTAACGAGGACAAAAGCCTCCTCCTTGCTGGCAGCTGCAGGTTCTCAGGGCTGCAGAGAGACCGAGAAGATGGAGTCGGGCAAGGCGTCCACACAGAGTTGAGAATTGAGGATCTCCTGCGGACATGAGTGCATGTATGCATTCAAGTCAGCACAAGACAGGGTCTCCAAGAGGATGACAAAGGGGTGTCCATGCGGAGGCCTTGTGTCTCTTTAAGTCCCCCATCTCTGCCTCAGACCTTTCAGGAAGGCGATCCCCTGGTTTTCCTTCCTCACCCCGGAACTCTGGAAAGCTGCTCTGTGTTCTGGGTGTGCGCTCACGAACCTTCTTAGGGGAGAAAACACTAGACGTAATTAGCATTGTATCAGACACATACCTTGCATGCAGGACTTCTCAGGCTCTGAATGTTCATAGAGCTTTTAAACCTTCTAAGAAAGAGTCTTTGGCATCTGAGTCATTTTCCCTTCATGGATTCCCCCGCCCCTCTTTTCAGGACAGGCAGGACATCCTCTGGATAATGCTATAGACTGAGCAGGCGCCTCGAGGATCGCAGGCTGTGAAATAGCAATTCATGTAGCAACCGCAATGGCTTTGAACTAGGTTGATACTTTTTGGTTTTGTCGTGGTCATGGGTTGCCTTTGTTTTTACTTATGCTTTAGACTTGGTTCTGCTGTGTAGCCCATGCTTGGGATCTTCCTGCTTCAGCCTCCCCAGGACTAAGATCATACCTCGGCTACATGTTTCTCTTTGGTGAATGGAAAATTATACTTCCATCCTTGGACAGAATCAGCCGTACAAGTTTCCCTGGAAACCTTGTAGTGAGGTTGTCCGGCCAGGCAGTGCATCTTCTCCCCAGATTCTGAACGGAGTTAGGTCAGCTGGTTGATGGGACAGGGAGATGACACAGACACAAGCCACAGTTAAACCAGGTGTAGCCAAGGTTGGAAGAGACCCAAGGCTGCTTCTGTCATCAGCTGACTTGATGTTCCCAGCCTCAGGTGGGACCTGATTCCAAGGCGAGACTTTGGGATGAGTTAATGGAACTCAGAACATGCCCAGGCTGGAGCTGGTGGTACAGGGTTTCCATCCCCGCTCTGAGGGAAGTATGTCAGGTTTGAGGTCAGCTGGGTTGTAGACAGAGTTCAAGGTTGGCTTGGACAACTTGAGACCTTGTCATAAAATAGTTAGAAAAGTGGCTGGGGCTATAGATTAGTGGTGGAGCCCCTGCCTAGAATCCTCCAGGGAGGGGCTGGCTCAGTGGTAGAGCTCCTGTCTAAAATCCCCCAGGGAGGGGCAGCTTTCCACATCCTACTATGTCTGGTGTCCTTGAACCCCACTCTCAGGTTAGAGACTCTGGGTCCCAATTTGAGTTTCATTAAGGGAGGTTTCTATTGAAAGGGATTGTTTTGCTTGTTTATTTATTTATTTATTTATTTATTTATTTATTATTTTGGAAACAGGGTTTCAAAATGCAGCTTAGGCTGGCCTTGAACTGTTTGACCTTCCTGCTGGTATTATAGTCATGCCCCATCATGCCTAGCTTCCACAGAGGATTTATAAACAAGTTAATTTAGTGCTCATAGGACTGCCATTCAAGCTGGAATCCCAGTTCAACTGGCAAATTCAGCTTTTTCACTCAAACCCCTCTTGTCTATTCTTCCTTGGCAAGGGTCTTCCCTGTGTACTAGAGACCCTCCTGCCTCATGTAGGACTCTGAAGAATCTTCCCTCTCAGACCTTCCTTACACCTTAGCACCAACTTGGTAAGTAGGAACCATTTGACTGAGCCTGAGACAATAGCCAGGAGGCCTTCTCCCTCTCCCTCTCCCTCTCCCTCTCCCTCTCCCTCTCCCTCTCCCTCTCCCTCTCCCTCTCCCTCTCCCTCTCCCTCTCCCTCTCCCTCTCCCTCTCCCTCTCCCTCTCCCTCTCCCTCTCCCTCTCCCTCTCTCTCTGCTCCCTTTCCCTCTCCCTGTCTCTCTCCTTCTCTCTGTGTGTCTCCCTCTCCCCATCTCTCTCTCTCTCTCTCTCTCTCTCTCTCTCTCTCTCTTTCTCCCTTTCTCTGTGTATGTTTACATACAGAGATCAGAGAAGAGATCAGGGGACAATCGTGGGTATCATTTCCTAGATATCCATCTTTTTTTTTTTTTTTTTTTTTTTTGAGGCAGGGTCTCTCACTGGCCTGGAGCTCATCAAATAGGTTAGTTAAGCTAGCCTGCAAAACCCTCAAGAATGCACATATCTCTCTAGTGCTGAGATTATACATTTCCAGCTTTTAAAACAACAACAACAACAACAACAACAAGAAGCCTTGGTGTGGTGCCACATGCTTTTAATCTCAGCACTCAGGAGGCAAAGGAAGGCAGATCTCTGAGTTCGAGGCCAGCCTGGACTACAGAGTGAGTTCCAGAACAGCCAGGGCTACACAGAGAAATCTCTCGAAAAACCAAAAATTCATGACAACAACAACAACATCAAAAAAAAAAAAAAGTAAAACCCCGAGCAACAACAGAAATAAAGTGGGTGCTCGGACTCAAACTCAAGCCCTTCTGCTACACATCAAACACATCACAACCTGCGGTCACCCTCTCCAGATCCACTCTTGAAGTGCACACTCCTGCTCATTAGTCATTCATGACCTGACATTTCTATCAGTGCTGGCTAGGTTGAGCAAATTGTATTTAGGTTAGTAATCCCTAAACTTGAACTTGAGTGTGTCTCAGATTCCCTTGAAGGTTTATTAGATAGGTTTTGATCCAGTTGGAGTGGAATAGGTCTCAAGGACACCCCCACCCCCACAACACACACAGCCCCATTGGATGGCTAAGTACTCATTCCTGAAATCATATATGTACAAACAACATCACCCAGACTAAGCAGCTCATAATTATCTATTTATCTAACAGCAAATAAAGAAAAGGAGGCTGGAGGCCATCGATTTGAGAGAGGACAAAGGTGACTGGGGAAGGGGGCTGGAGGCGGGCAAATACTTGTCTGAGTTACTGTTCCATTGCTGTGGGGAGACAGCATGGCCAAGCCAACTCATTGAAATAAAAGACATTGAACTGGGGCTTGCTTACAGTGTCTGAGGCTTAGTCCACAACAGTCATGGCGGCGAGCCATCAGGCAGTAGCTGAGAGCTTTACATCCTGAGACGCAGGGAGTAGGCAGAGAGGGATGGGCACTGGGCCTGGTGTGAGCTTCCAAACTCTCAGGGCCCACTTCAGTGACACACTTCCTCCAAAAAGGTCATACCCGTTCCACCTAGCTCCTACCTCCTAATCCCTCTAGTCCTTCTCAAATAGCTCCACTCCCTGGTGACTAAGCATTCAAATATATGAGTCTATGCGGGCCATTCTCATTCAAACCGACACGATAATGTAATTACATTTAATTTCAAACATTTTTTCAAAAAATTCCTCAATATAATGCAATTTCTAAATTTAAAAAAAAAAAGAATTTCCTTTCCCTTCCTCGTCCCTCCCCACCCCTACATTATCTTCCCTTCTTCTCTTTTAGTCTATGAACTTTCTGTCATCCTGGTTCAACCTCCCAGGTCCCTTTACAGACCTACATCATTTACCGACCCCTGCATGTGTGTGCGTGTGCGTGCGCATGCGTGTGTGTTTTTGTGTACATGCATGAGTGCACGTGCATATACCTGTTACCTGTGTGAGTGGGTCCATTTGCCTTTGTGGACACATATGTAGCCCAGAGGTTGACACTGGAATGTCTTCCTCAGTTGGCATTTCCACCTTTAAAAAAAGAATTAGCATTACTTTAAATTATATGTGTGGGGTAGGTGCACAGGAAGGCAGTGCCCTAAGAGGCCAGAGGTGCAGGGTCCCTTGTGATCCAGTCAACTGTAATGCTGGGAGCAAACTTGGACCCTCAGCAAGAATAATATATGCTCTTAACCGCTGAGTCACCTCACCAGCCCGCTATCTTATGCTTTTTGAGACAGTCTTTTAGTGAACCTGAAGTCCATTGTTTTGGCTAGTCTGGCTGGCCAATAATTCCCAT
Organism: Mus musculus; assembly: GCF_000001635.26. Classification (NCBI taxonomy): domain Eukaryota; kingdom Metazoa; phylum Chordata; class Mammalia; order Rodentia; family Muridae; genus Mus; species Mus musculus. The sequence continues at coordinate 134,883,883 of NC_000071.6, read as the reverse complement.
GTCTCTGGATTCCAGCCTAGGGGTTACAGACATGCCATGTCACAGACAACGTTTCATGTGGGTGCTGAGAATACAAACTCAGGTTGTCATGCTTCGACGAGGACTTTACCCACTGAGCTATCCCTCCAGTGCCCAGGCTTTCTATTTTGGAGACATAGCCCTTGCTATGTAGTTCAGACTAGCCTCCAGCTGTGCCTCCTGAGTGCTGGGATTCCAGATGTGAGCCACTGTGCCCAGCCAGCATCGATGTGCTTTTTAAAGCAAGCATCTAAGGGACATTGGTGTTGTGGGTCCTGGAGACCACACTTTGACAGTTAGAGGTATTAGCTATGCTCAGCATTGAGCATCCACATTGAATCCAAAGCTTTGTTTCACAGGAGAAACCTACACAGAGCAAGGCTTGTGAAAGGGCTTGGAACATGAGGTTAAGAGGGGCCATGCTGCAAGAGGCAGAACCGGGTTCACAGAGCCAGTTGGAAGCCAAGGAGGTTAGGTGTTGTCTTTTTCCTGATCCAGGCTGGGGGGTGGGGTGGGGTGCAGGCAGACATGAAGGTCTGGGACAGATGGGAGGCAGGCAGGCCTGGGGAAGTCTGGAGCCATGCTGAGACTGGGTCAGAGCCCAGTGCACCTGACCCTGGGGCTGGGAACAATGGCCAGGCCGGTACTGCCTGGCTGGCTGCCTTAGGACATGTGGGTTCTGTCTTCCCAAGTTCTCCTTGGCTCTCTCTCCAGCGCCCATCCCCAGCCACTGGCCCCTGGACAAATGCTTTTCTCCAGGCTGATTTCTTCTTAGTGACTGTGAGCATACATCCTCACAGTGAGGCAGGATGCATGGATCAGGGACTGGGGTGATGTTCAAGAATGGGGGCAATACATGAGGCTTCTGGGCGCCCTGGACTCATGAGGGTATTTAAGAGGACTCGGAGTCACCTGGTTCCTTGTTTCCTATGCTATGGGGACTCCTCCTCCATGTGTCCATGAATGGCTATATCAGCCAGGCACCTGCAGAGCGCTGCCCCTGTTCTCACGGAGGTGTTGACCAGGTGTTAGGTTTTCCTGGGTCCAATCTTGGGTGGGTTTTCCCTCTGCATGGAGCCTGTCCCCTTTGCCTTCAGAGCTGATGTAGGGGAATGTAAAAGTTCCTTGTCTTGCCAGGACATCTCTGACTGGCCCCTCTCCTACCATCTAAAACAGAAGCAGGAAGGCTGCTAGCGTCCCAGCCCCACAGACCTGGGTTTTATTCAGTAGCTGAACAGGGTCTTGTTATGGCCTCCAAACTTCTGATCTTTCTGCTTGAGCTTCCCAGGTGCTGGTATAGGCACGCATGTCCGTGCCCAGCTTCCTAACCTGCAGGCCTAGAGGGTGGGGCTGGCCAGGGACACACAGTTTGTCAGTCAAGGACTCTCCCTCCTTAGACCTGAGTGGTTCCACCATTATGAGGAACAGCCACTCACCTGGCAGCAAAAGAATCAGGATTTGTGTCCTCTGTCCCCACATTGCCAGTGCCCCCTGCCCTTTGAGATAGGGTCTCACATAGTCTAGGCTAACCTTAAATTTGATATGTAGCTAATGAATGTTCAATACAAACTGTGTTTCTTTCACATAAAATTAACTGGTAAGTTCTTTTAAAAGTGATTTATTTAGTTTTAGGAGTATGACTATTTTGTCGGCACAAAAGTGTCGGTGGAGGTCAGAATTGGGCATCAGGGGCCCTGGAACTGGAGCTAGGATGGATGTAGGTTGCCATGTAGGTGCTGGTCACTGACCTGGGTCCTGTGCAAGAGCAGCACGTGCTACAAAACACGGAGCCGTCCCGTCAGCCTCATCATTCATTTATTTGTTTGTTTATTTTTGAAACAGGACCTCACTATCTCACTCTTCAGCCCTGGCTGGCTTGGAACTCATTATGTAGACCAGGATAGTTTCAAACTCAGAAATCTGCCTGCCTCTGACTCCTAAGTGATGAGATTAAAGGTGTGCACCACCATACCTAGCCTACAATAAAATATTATTATTATTTTCATTAATTAATTTATTTAGTTGGAGACATACATATTTTGTATGTAGCCCTGGCTGTCCTGGAACTCTCTATGTAGACCAGGTTGGCCTCAAGCTCATGTTGATTCAACTGACTCTGCTTCTTGAGTACTGAGTTAAAGACGTGTTCCACTATACCCAGCTTAAAATTATTTTTATTTGTTATTATTCTCTCTCTCTCTCTCTCTCTCTCTCTCTCTCTCTCTCCTCTCTCTCTGTCTCTCTCTCCCCTCTCTTGTCTCTGTCTCTCTCTGTCTTCTCTCTCTCTTTCTCTCTGTGTCTGCCTCTCTCCCTGTGTATGTGTGTGCATGCACATATGTGTATAGTCACAGCACACACATGAAGGACAGAGGACAACTTGTGGGAATCAGTTCTTGTAGTGAGAATTTTGGCTTCTTAAAACACACACACACACACACACACACACACACACACACACACACACAGAAATGTTTCAAGAATATATTTTTGTTTTATTCCCAGGTGTGGGATGTGGGGCTGCTTCAACTCATCCACAGCAGGTGACTATGATTTGTCTCGTGCTCTAGCCGAGGTGTGATTTTGCCAGTGGCAGATAGTTTCTGTGATTGTGTGATGTTTGGAACTCTGGGGACTTTTCAGAGGATGTACAAATGCTAGGGCCCCTAGAGGCAGTGTAGGTTGTTGTTGGTTGCTGTAGGCTGTTGGTTGGTTGTTATTGGTTGCTGTTGGCTGCAGTTTGTTAAGTAGTCATATACAAAGAAGAAAGGAGGTGGAGGAGGAGAAAGAGGAGGAAGAGGTGGAGGAGGAGGAGGAGGAGGAAGAGGAGGAGGAGGAGGAGGAGGAGGAGGACGAGGAGGAGGAGGAGGAGGAGAAAATAATTAGATGTCCTGACACTGAAGGCCAAACTTGCTCCAAGAAACTCAATGCTCTGATCAGCAGGAAGTAGTCTAAAGATAACATCTCCTTCTTTCCCCTCTATCCTTTTTTCTCTCCTATCTAGTATTAGGGGCTTGAAAGGGTGGGAGAAAAAGGAACCCACAAAGTAGCCAAAGCCTGGCTAAATGTTCTATTTAACTGATCAAACCGAGGCCGCCAGGTTTGCTGGTGAACTCCTCTACTCACTGATTCACCTGCCTGCCAGGTTACAGTTGTGGGGCTGCCATGCACAACCTCCAGGTCTTCCTTGGTCTTTGTGAGCTGGGTCAAGGCCCTGTCTTGGAGTCAAAATCAGTCTGGGGCTGGGATGAGGATCAGGGTTTAGTCTGACAATGGGATTAGAGCCATTCTGTTGGGTTCTGGGCTCAACCTATCTTTTCAGGACAGAGTAGAGCTGGGATTCAGTCTGAAAATGGGCTCTAGAATTGTCTAGGGCAAGAGCTCAGTCTAATGTTGAGATCAGACACAGCTGGGGCCAGAGTTAAAGGTCTGGGGTTGGCATCAAGGCTTAGATTAGATTGGGGCACAGTGTGGGACCATGCCTGGAGTTTAGTTTTAGTTTTAAGGCAAATTAAAGTCAGGATTCAGCCTAGGGTGTTAGCCTTTTGTCTGTGGTCAAGCTTAGACTAAATTTTGGTCAAGGCCAGGAAGTCTATGTCAAGAATCAGGCTGGGTCAAGATCAGATCTAGGCTAGAGTCAAGGACAGATGCAGCCTTAGGTGAGGGCCCATGGCTAGTGCTCTCTCTGCCTGGTGTTATATGTGAGTTATGTCTGGTGGACATGTTGGGCTCACTGGGGATATGGGCTAAGGCTCAGACTGTGTCCAAGCAGGCACTCAGTCTAAGGAGCTGACAGAGCAGGTACACACTGAAGGGGGTCCCTGTGGTCTCCCACACATCTGTGTCTGACCCCCAGCCCACAACCCACTGTTCCCTGACTCCCAAAGCTTAAGGGGTCCGGGGCAAGAGGAGGGATATAACTGGGTTTGGCGGCTAGAGAAGCAGACCAGATTTCTTCTTCACACTCTCTCCTGGCTTCAGTTTCCCCGTCTGAGAATCTCGGGTTTGGGGATGGCTGTGCCCTAGAAACCTGGAATAGTTGCTCAATCAGCTCGAGGACTAGGGGCTTGGGGATGTGGCTCAGTTGTCAGTATCTGCTCTGCATGCAGTTCCATCCTTACTACTGTATAAACTGGACACGTCTACACAGGCCTGTAACCGTACACAGTTACAGTTACACGTTATAGGTGCACAGTGCTTGAAGAACAGCATCCAAGGTAGTCCTCTGGCCTCCAGATGCTCCTGGACACACATGACACACCAAATCTGTCTGGGTAGGCTCTGGAGTTGGAGTCAAGAGAATCAGAAACTCAAGTTTATCCTCAGCTATGTAGGAAGATCCAGGCCAGCCTAGGCTACGTGAGACCCTGTCTCAAAAAGAAAACAACCTCCCCCCCCACCAAAAAAAAAAAAAACCCAAAAAAAGGATTAGAGACTAGAGGGCAGTTGGAGTGATTGGAGAGAGTTGACTGAGGATGGGTATGGAGGAGGGGAGTTAGGGCAGACCTTCCTGAAAGAGTCACAGAGACATCTACTGTTCCTTGGCGGCTAAGGGACCTCCATTTTGGGGTTTGGAGGTGGGACTTAGAAAGGGGTCATTTTGTGCACTTTGTGCAAGCCCTGAGATGCTCCCAGCCTCTGTCCCGATACCTGCGCTACCCTCAGGGTCCCTGAACACACCAAGCAGAACCACCCCAGGTCAGATGAGCTGAGGGCACTTGGCTCTGACTCTCTGCCCACCCTCTCTCAGCTCAGCTCCCTAATCTGCCCCCCTTCTGTCAAAGCCGCAGACACAGAGGACAAACCCGTATTGACGTCAGGGGAAGCGCCCACAGGGCCTCAGTCTCTCCCAGAAATTTGGCTCTGGTGCCCACGCGTCGGATGTCTGTGGTTTTGAAAAGGTGAAAATAGGCCACAGACTTGATTCTGTTTCTAAACCTGGCTAGGGGGTAGGGAGATGGCTCAGTTGGTAAAGGGCTTGCCTTGCATGCATGAGGACCCGAGTTCAATCCCTAAACTAGATGGTATATGTAATCCCAGGCTTGGAGGTGTATGCTTCTAAGTTCAGTGACGGGAAATCAGAGACGGGGGCTTCCTGGGCCTTCCTGACCAGCCAGCTAGAACTACTTGGTAAAGCTCCAGCCCAGAGAGAGAGAGAGACCCGGCCTCAAAAATAAGTGCACAGTGCTTGAAGAACAACATCCAAGGTTGTCCTGGACACACATGACACACCAAAGCTGGCTGGGTAGGCTCTGGGGTTTCAGGGTCTCCTACCCCCCACTTTCTTGCAGACCCTTCTTTCTGTCTTCTTGCTGCCCTGGAAGTTCCTCACCTGGGTTTCCCCCAGGTCCTTCCTTTCTCCTCTGTGGCCCATGACACAGTACATGGTCTGGCACGTAGTAAATGATGAGTTAAACATCCGTGGGTGAGAGTGACTGGATTGTCTTTCCCCCAGATTTTCTGTCTCTGCCGCTCACGTATTACCTTCCCTTCCCGTGCACATCTGAATCACAAATTTCTTTGCATGTGTGGATGTGTTCAAGTGGCTGTTTGGCTACCCATGTGCACATGAAAGCCAGAGATAACATTGGCTGTCGGTCCTCAGAAGACGTACGTCACCTTGTTTTGGAAGGCAGAGTCTCTCTCAATGAACCTGGAGCTCAATGATTCTTCTAGGCTGTCTGTCTTCTAGGCTGTCTGTCTTCTAGGCTGTCTGTCTTCTAGGCTGTCTGTCTGGGGAACCCCGGGGATACTTGTGTCTCAGTGTGCTGCCCCAGTGCTGGGATTACAAACCCACACCACCAAGCCTGGCCTTTTCACATGTGTTGCGGGGGATTGAACTCAAGGCAAGTGTTCTCCTGACTGAGCCATCCCCACCCAGTCCCGAGTCATTGATTTCTGTGAGGCTTTTTTTTTTCTTCCCTTGTCACTGATGAAGAGGCTGAGAGGAGCTCAGGGAGCCAGATGACGCTGCTCCTGGATGCACTGACTGTCAGTGATGAACTCGGTCAACATGACCTGGTCCAGCCACAGTGCGGATGGACTCTTCGTCCGTGAAGAGGGCTGCAGTCATCAGGTTTGACCAGGGTCAGCACGCGGTCAGCAGGCTTGTCTCTCCTCTTCCTTCTTCTTCCATTTTTAATGTTTAGGAGCTATTTATTTATGTTTGTGGGTGTTTTGTCTGCATGTACATCTGCAGACTAGGAGAAGACACCAGGTCCCATAGGACTAGAGTTGCATGGCTGTGAGAACCCAGTGGGTGCCAGGAATTGAACCCAGGACCTCTGCAAGAGCAGCCGGTGCTCTTAATACCTTGAGCCATCTCTCCAGCTCCTTTCTTTGGTTCTTGATGCTACCTCTGAGGACCAACCTCCTCTCTTGCCCTCAAGGGACCTATAGCTGTCTAGGATGGATGGGAGAAAAAAATTGAGCCACTCTTCTTGTCTGAATCCTATGTATGTATGTGTGTATGCATGTGTGTGCATGCTTATGTGTGTGTATGTATGTATGTATGTATGTATGTATGTATGCATGTATGTATGTATCTCTCTCTCTCTCTCTCTCTCTCTCTCTCTCTCTCTCTCTCTCTATCATCTATCTAATCTATGGTCTCATGTAGCCCAGGCTGGCTTCAGACTTGTGGTGTAGCCGGAGTGACTTTGGATTTTCGCTCCTCCTTGCTTCTGCTTCCAGAGTGCTGGGATTATTGGCATGTGCCACCACGCCCCATTTGTGTGGTGTTGGGAACTGAACATGGGAATTTATGCATGTTAGGCAAGTATTCCACATTCTAGCCTTTCACCCCGAGCCTTCTAAAGCTCTGCGGGGACACATGGCTTCACCACCCCCTGTCTGGACTCTGTGTCTCTGACTGTGATGTCCTGTCATTATGGACTGTGATCTGACACGGACTGTTCTGCAAGCTATCACCACTGTCCGCGCACACCCATGCTCCCTCTCCCACGCTCCTTCCTCCCTGTCCATCCACAGCTCCTCCAGCCTCTGCCAGCACAACTGTGTCTGTAGCTTTCTCCCAGCGCCTCCACAGATGCCACATCCGGACTCAGCTAGCAGCAATGAGCCTCCAGCTTCCTGTGTGGATCGAGGATGACCTGAAACCTCTGCTCCTCCTGCCTCTACCTCTCATGTGCTGGGATTACAGGCGTGTACTTCTATGTATATGGTCAAGAGGATGGAACCTAAGGTTCATGAATACTAGGCAGGCTCTGCCAGCACAGCCACACAACCACATCTCCAGCCCTCAGGCTCACTTTCCAGCTGTGATCCTGTCTCAGAGGCCCCAGGTGGTGCGATGACTGGTGGATGTTAACCGCCTACTTGGCTGTACTTTTCCTTTTGTTGATTTAGTGCTGTCCCTCCCTAGAGTCACTGCCTCTTCAGTGAGGGTTGGGGTTAGGGTTAGAGAGGACTTGCCTCTTAGGAAGAACACTGCTTCCAGGAAGCAATCAGGATTTTTCCCCCCATCAAGCCCCACAGGCCAGAAATACCAGCTGCTGGTTTTATTTTGATTTTGCTTTCCTTCTTTCCTTCTTTCCTTCTTTTCTTCTTCCCTCCCTCCCTCCCTCCCTCCCTCCCTCCCTTCCTTCCTTCCTTCCTTTATTATGTTTGAGCATCAGCTGGTCTTCTGAGTGCCACTGTTGGAGGTCTGATGTGGAATTTTGTCTCCATCCTGGCTTTTCTGGATGACCCCTAGCCAATTCTGGGTCCAGTTTATGAATATGGAGAATGAAGGCATTGAACTTGTCTTCCTTCCTTCCTTGCTGTGTGTGCAGTACATGTGTCTGTATCCACTCAGACTGTGTGTGTGTGTGTGTGTGTGTGTGTGTGAGTGTGTGTGTGGGCCAGAGGTTGGTACCAGATGTCTTCTTCAATGGCTTGCCCCTTTAATTTTATTAGCATTATTCTATGTGATAGATGTTTTGTCTGCATGTATGTCTATGTATCGTGTGTGTGCAGTGCCTGAGGAAGCCAGAAGAGGACATAAGAGCCCCTGGGACTGGAGTTACAGATTGTGAACTACCACGTGGGTGCTGGGAATCTAACCCAGGTCTTCTGGAAGAGCAGCCAGTGTTTTTACCTGTAAAGCTATCTCTCCAGCCCTGTCCACTTATTATTATTATTATTATTATTATTATTATTATTATTATTATTATTATTGTTTTTCCTGGAACTTGTTCTGTAGACCAAGCTGGCCTTGAACTCACAGAGATTGGCCAGCCTCTGCCTCTCGAGTGCTGAGACTAAAGGTATGCGCTGCCACCGCCACCAGTACCCACTTTCTACACCTTCGTTTCTGACAAGGTCTCTTGCTGAACTTGGACCAGTTCATGAATCCAACTGCACTGGCTGATGACTCAGCCCCATGGATCTCTGTCTCTGCAACCCCAGTGCTGGGATTAGAGCTGCATGTGACCATACGTGGCTTTTCCCATAGGTCCTCTTGCTGCCAAGGCAACAACTCACTTGACTGATGGAGCCATCTTCCTAGCTCCTCTTTTTCTCTTCTTCCCTATACTCTTCCTTCAGTTTTTTCTTCCCACAGAGTCTCACTCTGTAGCCCAGCCTGGTCTTGAACTCATGGCCACAGACTTCCAGGTACTGATGTGAGCCACCATATCTGGCTAAACTTGATAGTTTTTTTTTTTTTGAAATACTACTGTCAGTCAGGACAGACTCGCTGAGCCCAGCATCTGTCTCAGTGGCCCCCAGTTGTCAGCACAGCGTGTAATAGAAAGAAAGAATCCAGGAACAGGACAGCAGTCCTGGGTGAGAATTCTGCATCAGAGTGCAGTGACTATTTGATCTGAAGTAAGCCCTGTAATGAGTCTCAGTTACCTACCAAGTTGGGGAAACCGCCAAACCTGGCTCTCATCTTGGGTTGTTCAGTATAATCTACTTTGGCTGCTGCCGACCAGGTGGATGCCCTGAACCAACTGCTCACACCACCACACACAGTGCCAGGCCCGGTCCGATGACCATGTGTGGTGTCCTGTCTAGGGAACGTGGCAGGTGTCTGGACGCCACGTCCCCAGGCGACTTATGTGGGCAGAGTTCCCAGCAGTTGATTCTGTGTTCCCAGCCGGTCCCACTGTCAGCTGGGACAGCCCCTGAGCCTTGGAGGAGGTTGTTACACCTCCCTCTACTGATGGTGTGTGTGTGTGTGTGAGGGGTGGGGGGAAGACCGATTGGCACCATCCCAGCCTGGCTGGCCTCCTTCCCCATGTTTTGTTCGAAGAGTTTGGAATGTCCTGGGACACAGAGCTCTGCTCCCTGGGGGAGACACTGGTGCCATCGCCTTGATCTCATTGCTGGACAGGTTTTCTCCTTCATTCCAACTCCGAGACTCGGCAGGCTCCCAGCTCCCAGCCTCTGCCAGGTCCAGCTCGGCTGCGTCTGTCTGTCCTGCCTCTGGCAGCCACAAGGCTGCAGCTGGGAGTGGAGGGCTTCCCGGGGGGGGGGGTCCTCCAGCCAGGGCTGCGTGGGCCCTGGGCAAGCCTTTTCAAACTGGTCCAACCTTTCCCCAGCTGCCCTTCATCACAAGCTCCTTCAAATGTGACCCCCCTAACTCATTCCTCTCATCCCACCAGCCGACCCCCCCCCCCATTCTGGGGGTCTGAGGTCTTTGGGAAACCATGTTCTCAGGACCTTGGAGACTTGGGACAGGCTAGCGTTTGCCAGCTGCCCTCGTTTCTGCTCTTTAGTGGGACAGACTGCACAGGGTGGGGCCTCTGCTCAGCGTGTGGTAGAACTGGTCTCCAAGACACAGAATGATCCTTGCACGTGCATGCCTTGTGCTTCCCCAACAACTCTCAAGCTTAAAATATCTCCCGACTTTGGGGGTAACTTGTGGGGCTCACTAATTACATCACAGTATCAGGAGGAACAGCCTATGAGATCATCAGGAAGCAGCAGGGCTTACCTGGGTCAGTGTGTGTGTGTGTGTGTGTGTGTGTGTGTGTGTGTGTGTGTGACTATGACTGTGTTTTTGACACAGGGTCTCATTTAACAGAGGCCGGCCTTTGAGCCTGCTACGTGGCCAAGGATGGCCTTGAACTCCTGATCCTCTTGCCTGTAGTTCCAGTGCTAGAATGAGAGGTGTGTGCCCCAGGCCTAATTAATTTTCACCTTTTCTGGTTACTGTCTTTGAGAAAAGGTCACAGGTAGCTCAGACTAGCTTCCAAGTCACTATGTAGTCCAGGCTGACCTTGAACTCCTGACCCTTCTGCCTCCACTTCCCAAGCACTACCACACAGAGCTCTCATCTGGTCAATTTAAACCTGTGGTATACTCCCTCATGGGGGTGGGGCAAGACTCTGCACCCCAACTTGGGATCCACCTGGCTAGAGAAAGGGAAGACAGAACCAACATTGTGGTCAGAGATGTAGACACATATGTGTGTATAGATGCTGACCCAACACATGTGTGTGTTCTGGAAGAACCCTGTCCTTACCTGGCCAGTTCTCTACCTGACTGTCCTACGTGGGCGAGTGAACCGTGCCAGCGTCATATCCCACCTGGCTGGGATGCCCCAGCTGGTCTAGTATTAACTGTAGTGTGATGAGGATACCTCCTTGGGTGGTAGTGGAGGTGGGTGGGACCACAGCTCAGGATGGTCCCCCGTGGCCGGTCCTCTTGGGAAATTCCTGCCTAGATGTAGGTCAGGTTCCGCCCCAGGCTTGGGCAGACTCTCCTCTTTTCACTTGGTTAATGAGAAGCCTAAATAAGTCCGTCTTTCTGGAAGCTTTCTATCTCCCCCCCCCCCCAACCCCCAGTACCCCTGGCAGTCTGGCTGGGGCTGTTAATATTCCCTGTGTTTATGACCCCTTGGCCCTGAGACAGACTCCTTTCTGTAGCTATTGAAATTAATTTTGTGAATCATGAAGAAGGGGGGGTGGTGGCTTGTTAGAAACCAAGATGATGACATCTTTCTCTTCCCCTGCGGTGGGTCCCACTGGCCAGTTCGAGAAAACAGCCTGTGTTCAGCCCAGCCTGGGGCTGCTTGCCTGGGCTTGGGTACTGTCTCATGCATTTGCTATGTCTTCTCTCCCCCAGGAGGGGGCTGGCCACAGTCTGGATGATTCAGGTCTCCTGACACCTACATCAATGTCAGTGGGAACCGAAGCCCTGGGATCTGTGACCTTCTGGCCCATGGCCCCATGCCCGAACCCTGCACAGGCCTTGGCCTCGGATCATGCCTCTTATATACTTCCCATGGAAAAGGGCTAGCCTGGAGACTGAGCCAAGGCTGACAACCTCTGCTTCGTGTGTCCCCTCACTGGGAGCTGCCCTGGCTGGCGCCGAGCACCAGTTCTAAAATTAATATGAGGGAATTTAGGGAATTTGAGAATGAGTTCCCAGACAGCCATGGCTGCCCCAGGGACAAGGGTCCCTGCTTTCTCTCATCTTCTCCCAATCTCATTCCTCCCATTTCCCAAATTACCTCAGTCCTCACTGGGCAAACGCTATATGCAGTAGGGTCTCTCTCCTCCATCCTACTACCATTTCCAAGTCTCTCTCTCTCTCTTTCTCTTTCTCTCTCTCTCTCTCTCTCTCTCTCTCTCATCTTTTATTTTATATGCATGAATGTGTGTGCACATATACATACACACGTGAGTAGATGAGAAGGCAGGCAGGGGTGTCAGATCATCCGGAGCTAGAATTACAAGTGTTGGTGAGGGTCATCTGGTGCTGATGTTGGGAGCCAAACTCGGGTCATGTGCAAAAGCAGCAAGTGCTCTTAACCACTGAGCCCTCTCCAACCATCATCCCTTAAGTCTCTCATATGCAGCATCTCTTAGGTCACTTCAAATACGATTTGTAGGGCTGAGGAGATGGCTCAGTCAGTAAAGTACTTGCTATACAAGCAGGAGAAGCTGAATTTGGATTCTCAGCATCCACTTACACACACGCACATGCACGCATGCACACACACATTGGATGTGTAATCCCTAAAGCTCGCTGGTCAGCCAGACTTGCTAGTCTGTGAGCCCCAAGTTCAGTGAAAGACCTGGTCTCAAAAAAAAAAAAAGGTGGAAAGTGATTGAAGGATATACCCAACACCAACTCTTGGCATCCACACATGTGCGTGCATGTATGCACTTGCACATGCTAACACATACCTGCACAGACACAAACACACACACAAGTAAAAAGATAAATACACAATAACATACAATTTGCATATAATTGGGTTCATCAAGCACTTTACTGACTGAGCTGTATTGGGCTTCATGCAAATTAAAAACTTTAAAGGACTCGATCTAGAAACAAAAAGACAAAGGCTGGAGAGATTGCTCAGTGGTTAGAGCACGTGCTGCAGTTTGCTGTTTGTCTGGTAGTACCCACATAGAGCGGTTCACTACCACCTGTAACTCCAGCTCTGGGGGATGTTTGGATCTGTTTGAACCTCTGCAAGCACCCAAACTCACATGCACATACATACATACATACATATATACAGACAGACAGACAGATGTATACATAGAGACAGACACACACAGCATAAATAAAAATAAAACAAATCAAAAGACAGACTGTAGGACAAAAGAAATATCTGCAACCCCCCACCCCCCCCCATGACCAGGTCTTGCCAGGTAGCCTGTGCTGGCTTGCAACTCATTGCATTACAGCAGGCTTAACCTTGAACTTGTGGCAATGTGCCTTTGCATCTTGCATCCTCTTATTGCAAGTGTGCGCTACCAAGCCTGGTTTCTGCGATGCTGGGAAGGAGCTCGGGGCCTCATGCCTGCTAGGTGAGGACTCTACCTCAAGCATTCAACCAACTGAGCCCCTGGGTCCTACGTTCCTTCTTCATATGTGAAAATCCAACTGTCCCAGCCTATCTGTTTAAAACACAAAACAAAACCATCCTTTCTCCCCCTGAGTAGCTTGGGCACTCTTGTGCAAACTCTATCGGCTGGAATAGCAGTAATTGCGTGCTGATTTTATTCCATTGGCTCTGTCTGTTCTTACACCTGCTAACAGGCTGTCTTGATTAACATAGTTTTGTCACATACATGAACACACACATGTGCATATGAGAAAAACAAAACCAATCTTTAAGAAATACTTTTTAGGGTTAGTTCCCCTCTCCCCTTCTTCTTCTTCTTCTTCTTCTTCTTCTTCTTCTTCTTCTTCTTCTTCTTCTTCTTCTTCTTCTTCTTCTTCTTCTTCTTCTTCTTCTTCTTCTTCTTCTTCTTCCATCTCTAAAGACAACACGCTTGGATTTGCTGGAGTTGCATGTTAAGTTATTTTCATCAGCACGGCTACTGGCTTTGGACACAGTTGCCATCATGATGGTATGCAATCTCCTCCACAACCATGGGGTACCTTCCCATGTATTTAGACACTATATTTCTTCAGTGATATTTCATTTTTGGTATACAAGTTCATTTCTCCTAGGTATTTTTTTCATGCTAATACAAATAAAAGCTCTCAGTTATTTCCCATCCCCCCCCTTCTTCTTCTCCTTCTGATCTGAGTAATTTAAAACAGGATTTGATGTTTGACATCTTCAGCCACCAAAGAAATGTAAATCGAAACCTCTATGATGCTAGATGTGGTGGCAAGAGGCTGTGGTCTCAGTGCCTGGGAGGTGGAGGCAGGAGGATTGCGAAATTCAAGATCATTCTTAGCAGATAATGAACCTGGGCAGTGTGAGATCTTGTCTCAAAAGTAAGGCACGAAAGCAGAGGAGAGACTGTTTGGGAAGAGGAAGTGGGAGTCTGACAGGAGTATGATTTTTTTATCATATCTATGATATAAATTTGATCAGGCATACAACATATGCAAGTTTGAACGTGTCACAATAAAATCCTTTTTGTAAAATTAATACATATTAATATTTTTGACATTAGGGATTCATGTAGCTCAGGTTGTCTCATCTCATCTATGAGAAAACTGACAGACCTCTTGGCCTTTTGTACACGTGTGTTGTGTGTATGCGTGTAGGGTGGCTGCACTCACTTGCACATACATGTGTGATGGCTATAGGTTGACAGAGGGTGTATACCTTTATCAAATGCCATCTTTCTCTTCTTTTTCTTGTGTCTGTGTGTCTGCAGACAGACAGACAGACAGGGACAAATACACAGACACATAGAGACAGAAAGGGAGACAAACAGACAGACACACACACACACACACACACACACACACACACACACACACAGAGTTGGAGAGTGAGTGTGTCCATGCACACACACAGTGTCCAGAGGAGGCTGTCCAGTGTCCTCCTCTATCTCTCTCCTCCTCATTCCTTATGAGAGGTCTCACTGAACTTGGCACTGGCTGGGCCACTAGGAAGCCTCAGAAATCTTCCTGTCTTTTCTGTGACCACCACTGGAGCTACAAAGTGTGCGTGCTTCCCTGGCTTCTCACACGGGAGTTGAGGACCCAAGAACAGGTCCTTGTTTGTCTTCACAGTGAGCACTCCTACACGATTGAACCATCTTCCCATCCCCTATGTCTTTGAGACAGTGTCTCACAGAGCCTGGGGCTTGCCCATTTGGTTGGACTGGTTGCCCAGAGAACACCTAGGATCAGCCTGACTCTGTCTCCCAGCCCTGTTGATTCAGAGGCACCCACCACTGTGCCCTGTGCTAGGGATCAGAACTCGGGTTCTTATACTTGCACCACGGCAAGCAAGTGACCAACTGGGCTACTTCCCCAGCCCTGCGAGTTCTGTTTGTACCTCATTCTTTTTCTTTTTTCTTAAAACAGGATTTTGCTAGAGCTGTCCTGGAACTTGCTCTGTAGAACAGGCTGGCCTCACACTCAAGGGGTCCGCCTGCTGCTGCCTCCTGAGTGTTGGGATTAAAGGCAACCCCCACCCCACTCCCTCCCCCCCGCCCCCCCCCCCCGGGAAAACTTCCATTCTTATTAAAGACTTCAGCGGTCAGCGCCACACCAAGAAGCTTTTTACACCAACATGTTCCAAACCTACTGTAGAGTCAAGTGCAAAGGAGATGATTAGCCAGATCTGGTCCAGCCCAGCCTCTACTGTCTCCACCCCCTTCCATAGCACCTCCATCCTCTCCCCACAAGATCCCAGCTGCCTCCTTCCCATTGCTTACCCACCTCTTCCTCGTTGTCCAATCTCACACAAGCTACCGCCCTCTGGACCTATACCAGCCCCTTGCTTGAGCAATCACAGGCTGACAAAGTGATTCACGTCCTCTCTGCTGCCCGGGGATGTAGATAGCTTGCCAAGCATGCACAAGGCCAACAGTTCGAATCCCAGCCCATGCATAAACCAGTAACACATTACTGCATGCTTGCAATCCCAGTACTGGAGAAGTAGAGACAGGAGGGTCAGAAGGTCACATTTATCCACTGTTAGTTCAAGACCAGGAGACCCTGTATCAAAACATGTGAATAGGTCTGGGGAGACAGCTTAGTTGGTAAACTGAGGACTGAGACTTGGATTCCCAAAACCCCACATAAAAAGAAACTGGGTGTGGTGGCATGTGCCAACAATCCAGGTGCTGCAGACTGGGGGGAAAGGGGTGGGGGCCTGGACGGGGGTGGGGGTGGGGGAAACAACAGGAGGATTGAACAGGACAAAGTGTTGAAGTTCCAGGCCAATGAAAGAACCCATCTCAAATGTGAGGTGGAAGGATCCTGAGGACAGGTTGTCCTCTGACCGTCACCCCCACTGCAAACTAAAGGAAATCAAACCCAAACCGGAGATTTGCGGAAGGACTGAGTGGAGCTGATGGGGGAGAAACTGGGGGATCTGTAGAGCCTCGAGAGGCGTCGGGAAGCACAGATTATTTAGTGCAGTGTTGATCTGAACTGTAGAGACCCGTGACCAGTAGCACTCTGAGCAGGGTCTGCAGATGTCCTTTGTCACCTTAGCTTCTACAACAACTCTGCGACTCTCGAGACAGGCATGTCCCCGTGCCGCAAGTCCAAGCATTTCCCAAGCATTTCAGGGTCTGAGCGTGGATCCTGGAGCTCTGAGCTGCAGCAACCATCCTTTCTCCACCCCCACCCCCGACCCGTGTCTCCTGCCAGTGCTTAATCACTTCCATCTGGGGCTGTCAAGGCTCTAAAAATTTCCAAGCTCCTCCCCACCCTGCCCCTCCCGGCTGCCTCCTTAGCTTTGCCCCACCGTACCCCTGATGGCATCCTGTAGGACACCCCAGCTTCTCTTTTACATGTGGATTGCACAGAGGGGCTTCTCTGAGGGGCCACGCAGGAAGGACCCCAAAACCCCTCACCCTTATCCCAAGGGAGGGCTTCTCTGTGCTGGAGAACGGGAAAGCTGAAAGCCTTCTGTCAAATAAGTTGTTGAGAAAATGGATCTGGGCTGACAAGAGACCTCAGTAGGTTAAGGCAGTTTCAGCCAAGCCTGGAGACACGAGTCCAATCACTGGACCTACACAATGGAAATGGGAACCAGGGGACAGTCTGCAAGTTGTCTCCTGACCTCCACATATGCACTGTGGCGCTCTCTCTGTCTCTGTCTCTCTGTCTGTCTGTTTCTGTCTCTGTCTCTCTCTTTCCATGTGTGTGCGTGTGTGTGTGCCTCTCTGTGTCTCTTTCTCTTTCTTACACACAAATAAAGTATAATAAAATTTAAATAATCTTAAAAATAGAGATGATGGGTCTGTCTTACAGATGGGGAAGTTGAGACTAGAGTCGGACAGGTTGGATCCAGATTGCAGGGCTCAAACCTAACATGTTGATGGTCATCCCTCCTTTCTTTTCCCCAGTGACAAGACATACTTAGGAGCCGAGAAGTGGGGTCTTCCCACGCCCCTGGAATCCCCGGAAGGTGGTCTACTTTGTAGGGAAGTTTTTGTACCTAACCAGTGTTCCCAGGGACACTGCGTTCCTCAGGGTGAGGGGTGGGGTTGAGGGGACGGGAAGGGACTCATCCCTCTAGGAACCTCCCGGGAGACCTGCAGTGCCCCAGTTTATGGGATTTGAAGTCTGTAAGCCGCCTTGACCCTTGTGGTTGGACTTGGGTGGAGCTCGAGGAGGGCTGCAGGAACCCACTGGCCCTTCTACATGGATGGAGTATGTATGTGTTTGGGTGTGGTGGGTGGAGCAGAGTCTAGTCTAGAAGTTTCCATAGCTTGAAAGACAGAGCAATTCCCAAGGGCCCCTCATTCTTATTAATGTTGGGATCCTGTTCCTGACAGTCCCTCACCCACCTGCAAGCCTCTGTCTACACCCTTCCTCTGTCAGCAGGACTGACTCCCTAGGTCATGGCATTCCCACCCAGAGGTGTGCCTCACCCTGACCCTGCCGTAGCTCCCACTTGGAATCCAGGCACCTCCATGTACCCACTGCTACACTCCTTCTGGTCTCTTTGTTCAAATCCAGTGAGAGGGCCATGCTTCCTCCTGCAGGAAGCCTTCTTGGGGGTGACAGACAGATAGACAGACAGACAATCATTCTAAAAGGAGATCTCACACCAATGTTGACCACTGCCTCATGGGTCCAGTTCACATCAGGGCTCTCTATGGATCCAGTTTATACCGGGAGTGACCACTGTCTCAGGGGCAGGTCAGCTCACACCCAGGACTGACCCCTGCTCCATGCATGGTACCAGTTCACACCCAGAGCCGACCACTGCCCCACAAGGTCAGCTCATCCATGGGTTGATCACTGTCCATAGGGTCGACTTATATTCCAACTGACCACTGTCTTAAAGGGTCAAATCACACCAGGGTTGACTACTGTCCCATGGAGCAGCTCACGAAGGCATATAATAACCACTGTACCACTGGGCCATGTCACATGAGGATTGACCACCCACTGCTGACTGCCATCCCAAGGGAGATAGCTCACACCATTCTTGCTTCCCCACATGGCCAGTTCGTACTCATTGCACTCACAAGCCTACTGCTACTCTGAACGTACCTTTCAGAGGAGACCCCCACGGCCCTGCCTCATGGCCCGAGAGCCCGAACAGAGCCTAGGGTTCACACCTACCTGGCTTGACAGTCCAGAAGTGTTTGAGATGCCCTCAGTGGGGCCCAGCCTTGGATTATGATGCCCAGGAGTTCACTGAGGCCTGAGAAAAGAAAGACAAGGTAGAATGGCTGAGCCCTGCCTGGGTGGGAGGCTAAGAGGGTAGAGTTTGGTGCATGTGACAGGGCCTGTGAGCAAGGACATGAGATTAGGAAGGGGAGCGAGGAAGGGCCTGAGTCCCCCATTGCCAAGGTCAATGTCGGGCTCTTCCTATGCCCCTTCTCTTTGTCTCCCTGCTTCCGAGTCCCCCCGTTCCTGTGAAGCCCCTTCTCCTTCATGAATCCCACATAGCAGAACGCTGAGTATTGGGTGGCCAGCTGTCACCCTGCTCCAGGTCTTGGTGCGGTGGCCTTTTCCCAGGGAATGTTCCAGAGCCAGGCAATTTTTTTTTCCCGGGGAGCCTTCTAGCCAGATCCCCCCTCCCGTGGCATGCTGGGAATGCAGTCCCGTGCACGCAAGCCCTTGTGCTTGCCCGGTGGACTTTTAAGGAGCGAACAGGGAGAGAGCTGAGTCCCTGGGCTCTGGTCTGGCCTGACTGTCATCAGGATCTGGCCCAGGCCTGGCAAGGACTTGGCTGGGCGCCCCCTATGGGGACAGGTCTCAGAGCTCCCAGCAGGACAGAGTCTGGGCAGGAAGTATGCTAGCTCAATTTGGGCTTTGTTCCTGTTCCCTCACTAGCTAAAGTGTGCTTCAGGTTCAGCACCCCAGCTTTTCCATGGTAGGGGCACCAGGGCAGGAACTCGGGGTCCCTAGGCACTTCTCAGAGTGGCCTGAAGCTTGTGAACATAAACGTGCCCTGGTTTCATTGCCAGCGGCGCTTTTCAGCCTTAGCCTAAGCTGCTCCCCAACTCTCCCCAGATTTGACAGTCTTTCCCATTTCATGATTAGAAATTAAACCTTGGAGGGATTAAATACCGGGCCCAATGCCTTGGGAGGAGGAAAGATGGGATTTTAAGACCAGCCTCTTCCTGGGTGTGGTAGTATGCACCTTTTCAGAGACCTCTGGAGACTGAAGCAGTAGGATTGCCTCAAGTTAAAAGCCAGCCTGAGATATATAATGAAACTTTGTTCCTGGCTCTAAACAAGGTTATCCCTTGCCAAGCTCAATGGTATAGGAATATTACTCCAGCTACTTAAGGGGCTAAGGGCAGGAAGACTGCAAGTTTAAGGCTAGCCTGGACAACTTAGTGGTACACTGTCTCAAGGTAAAAAGTGAAAAGAGAGCTAGGTGTGTGGCTCAGTGGGAGAGCCCCTGCCTAGAATCCCCCAGGGAGGGGCTGGGGGTGTGGCTTAATAATAGATCACTTGTGCACCATTTGCAAAGTCCTGGTTTAATCCCCAGCACTACAAGCTACACAAATCTGTCCTTCTATGTCTCAGTCTCAAAGCACAAAGCACAAGGCAGAGGTAGCTCATGCTAGCCTTCAACTCGGTGTTCTCCTGCCTCAGCTTCCCGAATCCTGAGACAACAAGAATGTACCTTCTCACCGAGCAAACAAGGGACTCGTCTTAAACAAACAAACAAACAAACATGATTTTACTTCTTAAAAGGCTGATTTGCATTACGTTATGCAGGTGTCTATGTCTCTGTGAGTAATCATATATGTATGCAAGTACTCAAGGAGGCCAGGGCTGTTGGGTCTCTGGAGCTAGAGTTACAGGCCACGGTGAATGACCTGCTGTGAGTGCTGGGAACTGAACCCGGGTCCTCTGCTGGATCAGCAGTTGCATTTACCATTGAGTCACCCCTCCATCTCTCTGTCTCTGTCTTTCTGTCTCTGTGTGTGTGTGTATGTGTATATGAGTGTGTATGTGTGTATGTGTGAGTGTTTGTGTGTGAGTATGTGTATGTGTGTGAGTGTGTGTTATTGTGAATGTGTGTGAGTCTGTTCGTGTGTATGTGTATGTTTATGTGTGAATGTGTGTGTGTGTGCTGTGTGAGTGTGTGTGTGTTTGTGTAGGATGGTATGTGAGTATGTGTCTGTGTGAGTGTGTATGTATGTGTGTGTTTGTGTATGAATGTGTGTGTTTGTGTAGGATGGTATGTGAGTATGTGTCTGTGTGAGTGTGTATGTATGTGTGTGTTTGTGTTTATGTGTGTGTATGAGTGTGTGTGTGAGTGTGTGTTTGTGTATGAGTGTGTGTATGTATGTGCAATATTGATGGAGTTAAGAAGAGGCTTTCGGACCCCTGCGCTTGAGTGATTATAAATGGTTATAAGTCATCTGACATGGGTACTAGAAACTCAACTTGAGTCCTCTGGAAGAGCAACAAGCACTCCTAACCATGAATCTGTCTTTCCACCCACAAACAGGGACCTCCTAACATCTGCTCTTGGCCCAGTAAAGTTCTCTGGGGACTTTGTGAGCACAAAGTGGGTGGGGACCCATCTCCTTTTTCTCTCTCCATTGTTCATCTGCCCACTCCTCTGTCCCATTTCTCTCTCTCTCTCTCTCTCTCTCTCTCTCTCTCTCTCTCTCTCTCTCTCACACACACACATACACACACACACACACACACAGAGGGGGGGGGACACTTGCTTTGAAGATTATGGTGTAAGTGGGAGGCACAGGTCTGGCTTGAGACGACAGGGCTGGGAAACATAGCCACAGTGTGTGGTGGACTCGGCATACATTAGGGTGCATTGGTATTGTGCACAGCTGTAGCTTGTAATTTGTAATGTTTTCATTTTTTGAGAAGGGCTTATATAGCCCTATATAGCAGAGGCTGACCATGAATTTCTGATCTTCCTGCCTCCACTTCCCAAGTGTGTGGGATTACAGTAGTGTGCCACCATGCCTGGTTTACACAGTGCTGGGGAAAGAACTGAGGAACCAAGGGCTTAGTGATGCCAGGCAAGCAGTTTACCAACTGAGTCCCATCCCAAGCTCATGATTTGGCTTTTGTTTTGTTATTTTGTTTTCAAGACAGGCTCTTACCCTGCAGCCAGGCTGGCCTAATTCATGCTAATTCTCCTGTCTCAGCCTTGGAGTTCTCAGCTAAAGGGCTAGGCTGGTCTCAAACTCACAGAGATCTGGTCTGCTCTTTCTCCCCAAGTGCTGGAATTAAAGGTATGCACTATCATGGTATGCATGGGACACATGAATTCAAAGGAGATATGGTTTACTCTGAAATGATGGTCTGACACTAGGGTTGGCTCAGGTCTCTATGCCAGCTGATGAATTAGAAACGAAGAGTCTCAGCCACTTTCAGTCCCAGGTCTCCACATCACCACTTGGGACTATGTCTTTCCATCCACTGGGGGAGTCTAGGTTCCTGCTCAAAATGGAGATTCCAGGAAGAGGCTGGTGTCAGGGCATGGCAGTATAAAAGGGGGCTCACGGAAGACAAATAGCTGGTGTGGGGGTGGGGTGTCGGTACTATTTGTCTCAGTGTCCTGGCTCCCTTTCCATCCCTGGACATGGAGTAGGTAGTTAGCTTCTCTCCCTCACATCCACGCCCCAGCCTATGCTGTCTGGTTCCCAGACGTGGCCTCAGTTTATGGGGCCATGTTCCCTCCCCGGCCAACTTGGCGGCCACTTCAGACACTGCTCTCGTGCCTGACCACCCCCTGCCTTGAAGAGAGCTGAACACAGTCTGCAGTCTCCCACCCAGCCGCCCCCACCCTGCTAATCCTGGGCGCACCGAGAGGCCAAGAATGTCTCTCGCATACTCTGGCCGGCTGGGCTGGCCATAAAAAAAGGGGCATGAATCATGGGGGTCCCTGCCTGCCAAATGTTCACTTGGGATATGTTCGAGGCTGGCTGTGCCCAGAGTGCATGGGGTGGAGTGGGGTGGGGAGGGGAGGGGGAAAAGGGAGGGAGGAGTTGAGCTGGCAGCTGGGATGGATGCAGAACAGTTCGGAGAGGGTGAGACTGTCTGCGGCACCCATGCCTGGCGGGAACACGGAGATCATGTTATAGAGCCCTAGGGTTCTGGAATGACCCTCTGTTGGCTCTCCTGAGTCCCATGAGAGTGAAATGCAAGATACTTGGAATGCTACATGCACAGCCACCTATATAACTTATGAAGGCCAAGCATCTGGCTTTACAGGTGGGGAAGTAGAGGCTCCAAGAGGGTAGAGGGTCCAGCCTGGGCTCACACATCCTCTACAGCTACTCCATAACTGTGACATGCACTTGCAGGTGACCTCCACTGTCTCTCTACTTTGCTCCAAGCACTTAAGTAGCCCACAAATAGTGTTGATCTGAGTTCATTCCCTAGCTATAAAACCTATATCTGCCTATCTTTCTTCTTCCTTGTAACCTTGATCTTGGAGGGAATCCAGGGATGCCTGGTCTTATCTGTACGCCCCACCCCCAGTCACTTGTTCAGAAAATATATACCCACATCTGGACATCCACAGGAAGTGGTAGCCACACTGGGCAGTTGTGCCCTCACTCTCTCAAGACTGCCAGTGTTCTCTGGCCCTCCCCAAAGCACTACCTGTATATTCTTGTCCTAACAGTAACATTTCAAACAGTCCCTTGTAGGGCCAGGTGTTGCTACAGCTGCCTCCCACTGCCCTGTAACAGTCAAATTTCTTCAAAGCTGTGTTCACACCCCTAACTTCCTCACCACAGATCCTTTCAGAACTCTGGGGTTCTGTTCTCCTTTTTTCATGTGTAGATGGATAAATGGAGCTGGGGCTACCTGCGTTGGCCACCATTCCTCTTCTCCCTGCCCCCTTCCGAGCCACCATTTATTGCTGACATTCCTCCCATCAGGCCTCAGCCTGCCTTCTGACTCTCTTCTCAGCCCCTCATATGAGTAGCCTTGGGTCACGTCCTCTTCTCTTGTGGTCCTTGTATTTGGACAGGTTTCTTCTCCTTCTGGACTTGGTACCAAACACACTAGGCTGGAATCACCAGCCAGGTCCTTACCAGGGCTCCAGATTGGTGTGCCTGGAAGCAGGCTTGATGTACTTGACAGAGAAGCCACAGGATCTCACACTTGAGACCTGGGCTCAGCCCCTTGCTGTCCTAGCCCTGCTTTTCTCTAGGGTCAGGTTCCAAGTGAGGGGTTCCAAGCAGAGAGCCCACTTGTCCTCTCTCATCCCCAGTTTTGGTCTTACTGGTCAACCTTAGTCAATTGGTTCTACCTAGTGAGTCTATTCTTCTGCATTCTTAGTGCTGGAGAGGGACTCCAAGGTCTCCAGCACACTGCAAATGAGCTACACATCCAGACCCTAACTAGAAGATTCTAGGATGGTATTCTGTCACTGAGCCATGCCCCCAGCTCCTCCCTGGGGGATTCTAGTCAGGTGCTCTACCACTGAGCCACGCCCCCAGCTCTTCACTGGGGGATTCTAGGCAGGGGCTCTACCACTGAGCCACATCCCCAACCCCTCCCTGGGAATTCTAGGCAGAGGCTCTACCACTAAGCCACGCCCCCAGCTCGACACTGAGGGATTCTATAGGCAGGTGCTACTGAGATCTGCTTCCAGACCATCTTGAGCCCATTTCATTTGCCATTGCGGTGTCTACCTCCTTGCCTCTGGGCTCTGCCCTTTTCTAGTCTGATCCTCCACAGGGAACCAGAAGGGGTTCCCTCAAGTATAAATGTGACTTCTCTTTCTCCTCTGCTCAGCATCCTGTACTGGATCTTCAGTGCCTGTCATTTCTGGTTCTAACACTCTCCCCTTTCCCCTCCCCGACGACATCTCATCCCCTGCTCCTCCTTCCACCTCCATCCCCCACGTTCCACCCAAGTGCTCTCTTTCCTTGTTCCCCCATACAGATTACTGACTGTCTCCTGCCTTTTACCTGCTGCTCCCTTCCGTTCCCCCGACACAGTCTGCCTGAGTCAAGTGTCTTCTCTTGGTTGGTGCTGGGAGATGGCTCATCGGGTTAGAGCACTCTACACAAGAGTTAGGACCTGACAGAAACCCCAGCATCCATGAAAGGCCTTAGCTGTGACTATAGGCATCTGCAGCCCTAGAGATGTCAGACAGCAGAGGCAGGAGGAGTTCTGAGGTTTGCTGACTACCAGTCTAGCTCCAGGTTCAATGAGAGAGCCCATCTGAAGGCACTAAGGTGAAGAGTGATAGCTCAGGATGCCCCTACCCTCCTCGTGCACAAAGGTGCATACGCCACACATACTCTCTCATACATACACACCTCCTCCTCCAAATTGTTTTTAAACTCTTTTTTCTGATGGTGGCAATACAGAAGTACAGTCTCAACATGGTGGTTGTGATTCCAAAGCCCAGCGGGCCTATATAAGACTGTTTCAAAACAAGCCACCTCCTTGGTTAAGCCTTCCGGTATTTCTCCTTTGTCCCTGTGACACCCAGTACTAAGACTGATCTCTCATATTGAGACCCTGCTAAACTAAGGCCTCTGAGAGCCCGCATGAGTCTATCTATCCTTCAGATCCTTCCACAGACCCTGGAATGGAGCAAGTGTTGAACAAAGTCTACTAGGCGATGACAAGATGAGATGACTCACTCAGTTGGTAAAGTATTTGCTTTGCAAGCACAAGGGTCAGAGTTCAATTCCCCAAAGCCATGTCACACGCTTATAACCCCAGTGTTGGGGACACAGAAGCAGATAGATTGTTGGTCTCACTGGCCGGCTAGCCTAGTCTAGCTTACTTAGCGAGATTCAGACTGGTGAGAGACCCTCTCCCAAAATAAAACAACAACCAAACCTAGCTCCCTGGAGGCAGAGGCAGGTGGACCGCTATGAGTTCAAGGTCAGCCTGGTCTATAAAATGAACTCCAGGTCATTCAGGGCTACATAGAGAGACCTTGTCATAAACACATCAGAACAGAACAGAACAAAAAGCAGGCTGAATGGGGACTGAGGGAGAGCAGCTGAGCTAGGGTCTCCCCCAACCCCCAGGTGTCTTGCTCCTCTCTGGAGACCCCTCTGTTCTGAGGCCAAGTGCCTAGGCTGTATCTCAAAGCCCCAGCAGGTCTGAATCTAGAGTGTGTTTACCACTCTCTTGGCATTTTGTTTTATTTCGAGGCAGGCTGGCTTGTCTCAAACTCACAGAGGTCCACCTGCCTCTGCCACCCGAGGGCCATGTGTGTGCCACCACCCAAGCCTGAGAGCCAGGGATGGAAAGAGTCATGTAGCTGACCAGTCACTCAGTACCTATGAGTGGTACTTGGCTTCACTCTAGAGGCACGAGGGGCTTTGAGGCCCCAGGAAGGGGATACAAGATCCATTTCCCCATTCTTTGCCAGGCCCATCCTGGAAACCCAAGCTGAGAAACAAGGCGGATGGAAGCCATGAGGGAGACAGATTTTTGTGCAGCGCCCTTCAATCTGTTTGCAATAAAGGGGAAATGGAAAAAATGTTAATTTAATTTGGACGGGGCCCTGGGGAGGACGCTCATGCTATGGACTCTCTGCTTGCAGACTCCAGTCGGGGAGGGCGTGCAGGGCCAAGGGTGAGATGCCAGAATGTTCCCCCACCCCCCATCTGGGTCCGGATTCTCCCTCCACCAAGAAGCCTGCTCACTGCTTCTCGAATCTCGTACCTTCTAGTCATGCATGAGAACCTCATTTGGGAGGTGGGAGGTCCAAGTGGCTTCGTTGAGTTCACCTCCCTGAGGACAGCCGGTACTCTGGAGGGGAACCTGAGCTGTGGAGATAGCACAGTCATCAAAACACTTGCCTTGTAAACATGAGGCTATCAGTTGGAGCCTCAGGACTCAGGTGAAGCAATGCTGGTCCTGATAGGTAATCTATCTGCTTGGCATCCCAGCTCCGAGGAGGCAGAAGGCAGCTCCTGAGGCTTCCTGGCCAGCCTGCCTAGCCTAACCATCATGCTCTGGGCCAGTTGAGAGAGCCTGTGCCACAAACAGAGGTTTGGAGTGTGGATGGAGGAGCAGTGAATGGCTCAGTGGTTAAAGGTGCCTACCACCAAGCCTGGACAACCCGAGTTTGGTCCCTAGGACCCACATGGTGTTAGGAGAGAACCGACTCCCACCGTCCTCTGACTTCCATAGGCACCCCACACAGTCAACAAGTGTAAGGAAGGCGCCGAGGACCAACACCTGAGGCTGGCCTCTGACATCGATACATATGCACATATATGTACCTGCCATCAATGCATAAATCCACACATGACTTCCCTAAGCTAGGACATTCTAGTCCCTTCTTGTCTAAGAAACCATTTGGCACCTCTTCTAAACTTCTATAATCCTTACGTTAACACTAGAGCCCATTAGTTGGTGAGCCACATTGATGGGAATACCAGCAGCTTCTCAGTATCGCCTGCCCCTCCCTGACCCTGGGTATCATGGCTTGGATGTGAAGGGTCCCCTTGGAGGCTTGTTTATTGAAGGCTTCATTCCCAGCTGCTGCTGCTAGGAGCAAGGTACTGGACCGTGAAGGAGTTAGCTCTTCTCATGCAGCCATCCACCAGTGAGTTCATGCTGAATGAGCTTGCTTGGATGAAACAGTCCTGGGAGGTAGGACTTTGAAGGCAGATCTTTCCCCTTCTTCTTTCCCCTTATTCCCCTCTCTACTTCCTGGCTGCTATGAAGTGAGAAGTCTAATTCATCATGCCTACCCACCACAATGTCCAGAGTAAACAAGATGTCCTAGTTAGGTTTACTCTTGCTGCGATGAAACACCACGACCAAAGCAACTTAGGGAGGAAAGGGTTTATTCAGCTTACACTTCCCACATCATAGTCCATCACTGAAGAATGGTCAGGACAGGAACTCAAACAAGGCAGGAGGAACCTGGAGCCAGGAGCTGATGCAGAGGCCATGGAAGAGTGCTGCGTGCATCTCCTGGCTTGCTCCTCATGGCTTGCTTAGCCTGCTCTCTTATAGAATTCAGGACAACTTGACTGGGGATGACCCCACCCACAGTAGGCCAGCCCCTCCCCATCAATCACTAATGCCTCTTATGGAGGCATTTTTTGTAATTGCCTTTTTGCTCTTCTCCAGTGACTCTGCTTGTGTCCAGTTGACACACAACAGGCCAACACATGAGTGCTGAACCCTCTGAAATCTCAAGCCAAATCACTGTCCCCCTCTCATTTAAGTCATTTCTGTCAGGTGTCATAGTGATGATAACCTAACAAACACACTGAGATTGGAGAGGTGATGACTCCTGGGGAGGGAATTTACACTCTGAGCTCAATTGGAAAAAAATACTGTAGTGTGCAGTTGAGAATAGACTTGTGTGGGACTGTGGTAAAACACCCTGACCAAAAGTACCCTGAGCAGGGGAAGGTAAAAACTTCCAGCTTGAGGTCATTATTTCAAGGAAGTCAAGGCAGGAACTCAAGCAGCTGACCATTTCCCATTAACTATCAAGAGCAGAGAGAAATAGGCATCATGCCTATCTGCTTGCTTTCAGCTATCTTTCTTCACTTTTACACACTTCTGGGCCTAGACATAGGGAATGGTGCCTCCCATAGTGGACGTAGTCTATTAACAACTAGGCATTCTCTCGAAGACATGTTCACAGGCTAACTTGCTAACTCCTCAATTAAGACTCTCTTTCCAGATGATTCTAGGTTATAGCAAGTTGACATTTAAAACTAACCAGCACAGGATATTTGCATGAGAGCAGGGTGAGGTCAGTGTAAGCAGAGGCTCTGACCCTGACTGTCACCATTCAAGAGCCCAAGGAGCTGGGCTTCTCAAACCCACAGCTCAGTGACTTCTGCATACATCATTACTTGTCTTCTCTGGAGAGGTGATGGATCATGGAGAGAGCAGAGTGGGAATGTGAACCCTCAGTCCTTCAGGAGGCTTTCTAGTGACGGTGGCACTGGTTATGACCAGGGTGTGACTAGGGAAATCAGTTTTCCTCCCTTATCAGTTACTTGGCCATACGGTAAGAAAAGTAACCTATGTTTACGGATCCTAGAGTCTTCCAATATGTACACACTGCAAATTACGCTTCTGGAATATGAACCCTCAGCATTCACATATAAGCTGTACCCAAAATGTGACTCCCCTGGAACGTGTCACGCACTGTTATTCTCTTTTATTAAAAATTTAATTTTATTTTAACTTATATGAATGTGTCAGGGTTGATGTAGGCAGGGTATGTCCGTATGTGTGCAGGTTCCCACAAAGGCCAGATGAGGGTGTCAGATCCCCTGGAGCTAGAGTTACTGGCAGATGTGAACCTCTCAATGTGGGTGCGGGAAACTCAACCTCGTTCTTTTGGAAGAGCAACAGGTGCTCCTAACTGTGGAGCCATTTCTCCAGCATCTCATTGTCAATCTTGGCTCAGTGTTTTCTGCTAAACCATGTCTTCCTCTACCAGTCCTTGTGGTCTTTAACTGTTTTGGAAGGGCTCACATGTTACCCTGGGCTCTGCCCTTTGCCACATCTTCCTGTGCACTCCTGGACTGCCAGTACCACCTGTCGTCCTATCAAGGCCTTTCTGCTCTTATTCTCAGAGCATTGGGCTGATAGCTCAGGAGCTAGGGACAACTACCATACTCTCCCTCCTGGGTTCAGACTGAATAATGATTTGGAGGGAAAGACTTTTTTGGGGTGTGTGTGCTAAAGATGGAACCCAGGTCCTCATGTACACTAGGCAAGTACTCTATTGCTGAGCCACATCCCCAGCTCCTCCCTGGGGGATTCTAGGCAGGGGCTCTACCATTGAGCCACGCCCCCAGCCCCTCCCTGGGGGATTCTAGGCAGGTGCTTTATCTCTAAGGCTCCTCACTAGGGAATTCTAGAACTATTTTCAGTCCTCCCTCAATATCTTTGTTTCAGGATAAGAAATAAAAAATCGTAATACTCAAATCTCTTACATTATATTGCAATATTTTTATATAATTTTCTCATCCTTCTCTCTAGCTCCCCCAAGACATTATATTTATACGTTTGCTTTGTGTCCCTAGAAAAAGAATCCCAGAGTTTTTCCTTTGTGTGTTTTTGTCCTGCTTCTTCATGGTCCACGATGCCGGCTGAGGCTGAAGCTGTAGCCAAACCAATAGGATGGAAAGAGATTACTCTGCCATTTTTCTGGGTGTTTGAGCTGCATATTAAATCCAGGCTGATTCCTCCACACCTGTTCAGCCTGCCTGTGAGGTTCACAGTGATTTCCCTAGTTCAATGATCATTAGTGACTTCAGACTGGCCAAAGTAGCCCTGCTTCATCATCACGGTTAGGGACCAAACAATGACTTTGGAGCATGGCTTGACAGGGATTTGACATTTGTCTCTCTTCTCCATTGTACACTGTGGTGATGGAAGGCACTCTAACTAGCCTTAGATTACATTCCTAAACCTAGATCCCAAGGTCTGTTCCCTTATTTGGCCGCTTCCTCCTTCTCAGGAGACTACTAAGGTTCAGCTATCAAAGTATTAAAATCCAGCAATCAAAAGCCCCCCTTTGGCTCACCTAATTAAGATGCCCAATTAAAATTAAACACCTCATCCTAATATGGGGTTTTCTTTTGTGCCTTTGTACCCACCTATGGGACACGTCTGTCTCCTTTTTATTAAGAGTCAACCCTTGGTCTTCCTGAACAAATACCTTTCCCCTCTCCCTTACTCCCTCCCCCTTCTCCCTCAGCATCTATCTCTGGTCTTTGTCTCTTATTCCCTGTCCTCTGTCCCTCTGGGGCAAATAAATCTCTTTTGTGCTTTTTTTTTTTTTTTATTCCAGTGAAGGTGTGGATAGATGGCGGTGTGGAAATTCTGTATTTTGAATTTTTAAAAAGCAACGCTAACTTCGTGGTACACATGCTAACCTCTCACGTCAACAGGATACTCTACAAATTAAAATTTAGAAAGCTAGAATTTGGATATTATAGTTTGGTGACTTGATCAGAGAACAGGCTTGCCCTGACCCATATATTTGTTTTCTTTTTCTTATTTCCTGTTTTGGGGGAGGGGTAGGTTTGGAACTAACTATGTCGACGGAGCTGTCTTCCAAGTGCTAGAATTAAGGATGTGAGCCTCCATACCCAGTTCAAGCATTTTCTTTTAGTTTGTTTTATTATGTTTATTTGTTTATTTGTAAGTGGTCTCTCTCTCTCTCTCTCTCTCTCTCCCTCTCTCTCTCTCTCTCTCTCTCTCTCTCTCCCTCTCTCTCTCTCTCTCTCTCTCTGTGTATGGTTGCCATGGCATATGAAGGCTGGTGGACAGCTTGTGGAGTCCACTCATTCTCTGTGGTTCCCAGGGATTGAACTTTGAACTCGGATCATCAGGTTTGATAGCAAATGCCTCTATTCACTGAATGTCCTCATCAACCTTTTGCTGACTTGGATGAATTCAGCCGGTAAATTTTCTGAATATTTTCATAGACTACGCTCTTTGTGAATAATAGGGCTCTCTCTCTGTTCTATTATCTCAATGGTCAGCCACTGACGACATAGAGATTCCCTTGCAGGTCAGAAGCTAAAATGAACACTATCATCTCCCCAAGCCTCAAAAGCTAGTTACGACTCTCCTGGCCCTTGTAGTCTAGCTTAGCTGGGAGTGTTTCTTTGGTGCTTAGCCAGCTCACCTACAATCTCCCCGGCCTACGCTCCCTGCTGGTGTGCTACTCACAAAGCCAGCAGACAAGGAAGGCTAGGGACCTCTTGGATCTTTCTGAAGCCATCTGCCAGCCAGAGCACATGCCTTGAACTCGTGCTCCCCCTGCGTGCACAGCTGCCCTTCTGAATTCTCTGTCCTCTTCCTTCTTGCTTTCTTCCTTTTGAGGTTTTTGGATTCTGCCCGTCACTTGTTGAATCTACTGTTTATTGCATCGTGAAAGGATGGTGACATATATTGATTGACCTTATTCCACCGGTAACCACAGAGCTAAAAAAAAGTCAGCTTCAGCATGAGGAAGAGGGACTAGGTATAGAGTGTCTAAATTCCTTCTTCAGAGGTTGACCAGATAGCTCAAAATTGTTGTATGCTACTACCCCTGTCGTAATAGTATGTACTATTTTATTGTACACGAACAAAAATCCCAAATTCAATGTTCCCAAAAAGGAAATATTGCAGACCAAAGTAAGACACTACTATAATCCAACTTGGTGAACAAATGAGTTTATTGGGGTTACTAATAGGAATATGGGCAAGGGTGAGTTATAGGAGCAGAGATGATTCAAAGGGAGCTACATCACCAAGAGACCACTTAGTGTGGGTGATGATTCTAAAATCTGGAACCCTGAAGCTCTCTGTGTGACTTGCAGGGAGTTTAACACATGGGAGAGTCTACTCTCCCCAACAGTCCTTACTGCTGGTATAACCTTTGGGAACATGGCCTTGTGAACCTGGTCAGTTTCAGCAATTTCCTCAGGCTTCATTCATTTGCTTCCTGAGTCTCAAAGAGCCTCCCTCCAGAAGGGAATGTTTGAATTTAGAAAAAATTGCTATGTAAGAAAACACAATACTACAGAGTTTTAATGAAGGCTGTATTAGCTTGATGGCACTAAAAAGCCACCTCAGGAATGTAGTCCGTACTGCAGCTGCCATGCTGGGAAAAGGTAATTGAAAAGGGTGGTTTTCTCTGACCAAACTCAGGTCAGGTGTGTGTGTGTGTGTGTGTGTGTGTGTGTGTGTGTGTGTGTGTGTGTGTGTGTGTTTGCATATGGAGGCCAGAGGGTTTTTTGCAGGTGTTTTTCCTCAGGAGCATCCATTTTATTATTGTTGTTTTCGACAGGGTTTCTGACAGGACCTGGCTGTCCTAGAACTTTCTCTGTGAACCAGGTGGGCCTTGATCTCAGAGATCAACCTGTCTCTGCCTTCCTCGCACTGGGATTACAGGCGTACGTATCCCACCATTGCCCAGCTCACTTTATTTATTTATTTATTTATTTATTTATTTATTTATGGCTTTTCTTTTTAGATTAATTTTATTTTCAATCATGGATATATGTGTATACTTGTGGGTGGGCATGTGCACATATGAGTGCACAAACTCATGGAATACCAAAGAAGGTATAGGATGGCCTGGAGGTAGAGTTTCAGGAGGTTTTGAAACCATCTGGTGTGGGTGCTATGAAGAAAACTTGGGTCCTCTGGGAGAGCAGCATGCGCTCTTAACTGCTGAACCATCTCTCCAACTGCTTCACCTTCACCTTTGAAGACTTAAACCTTTTGATATGCCTATGTATATGTGATGTGTATGTGTGGGTATGTACGTGTCATAGTAGTTATCTATAGAGACCATAAGAGGGCATCAGATCCCTTGGAACTGAAGTTCTGGGGATTGTGAGTTGCCTGATATGGGTGCTAGGAACTGAACTGGAGTCCTCTGGAAGATCAGTGGGTGCTCTTAACCACTGAGCCATTTCTTCGGTCCTCCATTTTGTTTTTAGACAGAGTCTCTCAATGAATCTACATCAAATAGCCTTGAGTGATTGGCAAGTGAACCCCATGGGGCCTCCTGTCTCTACCTCCCTAGCATTGACTTTACATGCACGCACTACCACGAGGAACTTCTTAATTTATGTGGGTTTGGGATCTAGAATTCGGGTCCTCATGATTGCAAGGCAAGCAGTTTTCAGACTCAAACCTCCTGCAACTCATTATTTTTCCCCTAAAGCCCTTTTCTATCTCTACATAGTTCAGCTTAGATACCAGAGCTCCCAAAGAGTCATCTTAGCCAGTTTCTGCTAATGTAGGCCTGTTTCATCGGAGGGGCTAACTAACTTCTCATTTTTGTTTTTGCCTTATTCTTTGCGACAGTATCTCAGCCATAGCCCAGGCAGGCCTCCAACTTAGCACCCTCCTGAGTCTCCTCAGTGCTGGGACAATAGGCTCATGTCAGCCCACCTACTCCTCACAGGACTTTTAATAAATTTAATACATCTTTCAGCCAGGCAACTTTGGCTCAGCCTCCTGCTTTGGGATTCATCCACGTTACTCCGTGTAGCTGAAACTCATTCCTCGTTGATTACGGAGACAATTCCACTGCACGAACATACCGCGGTATGTTTATCTGTTCATCAGTTGACAGACATGGGGTTGTTTTTTTTTGTCTGGGGTTGTTACGGCTGGAGCTGTGCTGAGCATTCCCACACGTATCGTTTGGTGGCCAAACAGGCCTTTCCCCCTTGATATATGTTCAGAACAAGATTCTCAAGGCCTTGTGGCAGATGTCCATCTCTTTGTACCTGATGGCCTGGGTTCCTCAAGACTGAACTTTTTGGCCCATGTGACATCAATGAGACACATATATTTTGGGGATGAAGTAATGGCTCAACTTCACTTTAAAGTTCTTTTTGTGCAAGCATGCAGACATGAATTAGATCCCCATGACCCATATTAGAAACCTGGGTGTGGTGACACCTGACTGTCATTTCAGTGCTGTGGAGGTAGAGACAGACAGATGGATGACTAAGTCTCCGTGAGCAACCACCTTAACCAACTTCACAAGAGACCCTGTTTTCAAAATCAAAGTGGGATGTAACTGATGAATGACACCTGAAGTTGCCCCCTCCATGTATGCATTCTAATTATTCAACTAATGACCTATATCCATATCTCCAGATCAGGGCTGGTGACTAGAAAGACCAAGGCATTAGATGCATAGCTTTGGATAGAAACATTCTTCCTGGAGGGAGGCTCATAAAACCAGGGAGTAAAGACAACTCACACATTTCAGGATGTTCCTGAAACTTAAAAGATTTACAAGCCCCCCTCCTCTCTAAGGCTGTACAAGCAATGTCCAGTTGCTGTGGCCAGTGCACTCTTAAGTAGAGCTACTTGAACCTTGTGTAGGAGCTTCGGGGACACAAGCTTTTACAAGTCATCATCTGTGCTGGGGTGGAGGTGAGTGGTCAGTGATGCAGCTGATTTTCAGTCACCCACTCCGCTGGTAAGTGACCCTTAGTCTTCTAAGTGACCCCAGTAAGTTCACTTGACTCATTCAGCTGTCTCTGGGTGGAACCCTGTCTTAAGGGCCCCACCTAGGGCACATCTCCCTGGGGAAGAGCCTCACAGTGCTTTGAGAGTTAAAACTTTCACTTACAGTTTCTCAACCTCCCAGTTCTACATTAGGGAAGGTGAAGAGATTGAGCTCAATGGCTACTGGTTTAGGAAATCATTATATTGAACTGCCATTAAAACATCCCTGAACAATGGTGTTCTGGGCCACTGGTTTGGGAACAAATTGAGCTAACAGGAAGGTGTGTACATAAACAAACAAACAAACAAACAAGCAAACAAAACTTATAAATCACTTCTACTCTATGAACCTCATATCTGGCTCTGCATAACTCTTCCATTTGGCTGTTCTTGAATTTTATTCTTCTCTTCTATCCACACCCCTCCCCCCACCGCCCCTTATTTATTCTCTGAGCTAGAGTCTCCTTACATAGCACAGGCTTTTCTTGAACTCTCTTTGTAGCCTATGTTGTCCTTGAACTCATGATGCTCCTGCCTCAGTCTCCCCAGGGCTGAGATGGCAGGATTGCACCACCACATTTGATGACCCTCTTTTGACCCTTCTGAGGCTCCCCATGGACCGCCCCCTGAGACCTTTCTTGGTGTTCCCCTATTATTTCCATTGTCCACGTTGGCCTTCCATCTCCAAGGCCAACAAAGATGGTGGCCATGTCTCTCCCTCAGCCCCGCCTACTCTTTTAGGTGTGTCTCTCCACTTAAGTGGTCCCAGGCACTGTACAATCCACATTCATGCAACTGTTTTCTCTCTTGTCACCAGATGTCTGCCCTCTTCTGTGTCTATGCCCATGCCAGGGACTTCCCTCGCCACACAGGCCACGGCCCCTCCATCTGTCATCCCAGCAGGATGGCGAACTCAAGCTCATCCATACTCCGATGGTGAGGACCGTCACCATCTTTCCAGCTCACAGCTGTGTAGACCCTGTCCAGCTTTCCAGATCTTTCCTCAGTGCAGCTTTGCTGGCCTGCTTGCTGGGCGCCACAAGTCCATCCTCACCTTACCTAGTCAACTTGGCCCGTCGCTCCAGACAAGAGTCTCTAGAAGCAGCCTTGGCCAAGCCTGGCTTTGGCTAGGCCACGCTGGAGGCCTTGGCCTCGGACTGTGGCCGAGCCCAGCCTCTACTTGCCATTCCTTAGCACCGTCCGTGCATGGCGGACACGCTCTGTGGCTGAGACTCTGCAGACAGGTTTTTTGAGTTAGAGATTTGGAAGCCGCTCTGGCGGTGCTGGTTGGAGTTCAGAGTCCGTGAGATGCAGGAGAGACCTCGTGTGGGTGAGCTCATCTTTGTTGGGAAGAACGTCTGAGCTTGCGGCTTGGCAACACTAGTCCCATGTTTGGCAGCTCAGGTGACACTTGCACTGGGGACCTTGTCAACCCTTTAGCTAAAGATTACTGGGATTTGGGGTCTTTCCCATGATGCTCAGCAATGAGGACCTCTAAGGGGGGACCCCAAGAGATTCGTATTACTAAGAGGGTTTGTATTCTTGGAAGGAGAGATGGGGGGAAAAAACGAGAGAACAAGACAAGCATGCTTTTGGGGAGAGAGTGTTGATCCCTGGAATTGAGAACATTAATTTTTTTGTGTAGAAACGTGTCCACAAGTCTCTGGAAGAAAGGCAGGAATGCATCCCAGAGGGGCTGTACCTTACCATACTTAAGAAGAAACAAGTTCTGGAGCCAGAGTCTGAAACCGGTGTCGGGCAACAAAGCTGGCTGGCTATGTGACCTTAGCCAAGTGGCTTTGCCTCTTTGTGCCTCTATCTCCTCATGAAAAGGAAGTCATTAGAGCACTGAACAGGTATCTGTGATCACGAAACATGTTAGTGCAACAGATGCACTCAGGGAGTCTCGGGCACTAAGTAGATGTTCAATAAACATTGCGTCTCTTGCCAGCTGTTCTTTCCTCTATGCCTTTGCAGCTCTAGCCTCATGATGGTCCGTTCTTTCTCGGTCTATACCATGGGTGCTGCTTCCTCTTCATTTGGGTGTAGCTAAAATATTGCCTCTTCCAGACTGGAGTTAGAACCCAAAACCTCATGCATGCCAGGTAGATGCTCTACCACGAAACCAGCCAGACCCTTGCCCTTCTTTGGGGGATTCTAGGCAGGGGCTCTACCACTAAGCCACGCCCCCAGCCCCTCACTGGGGGATTCTAGGCAGGGGCTCTACCACTGACTGACCACACCCCAGCACTCTTCTTTCTTCTGAGACAGGCTTTCCCCTCTAAATTATGTAGACCCGAACTCACTCTGTAGCCCAGGCAGACCTTGAACTTTTAATCCTCCAGTCTCAGCCTCCATAATTGTTGGGATACCACCGCCAGCATGCCCCACTGGGTCCATTTTTTTTGTAAGAACACTCAGTCTTTTGAGTTTAAACTCATGTAAACGTTGTAACATCACCCTCAACTCTAAACATGTGTAGAGCTGGTAAGGGCCAGCTTCCTATCTGCACCCTTGTGAGCACCCTTGCTCCCCATAGATCCTTATCCCCAGGGCTCTTTCCAAATAGCCCATTACTATACATAGCTCAGTTAGTAGATATCCAAGAACAAATAAACTGTGTACAAGACCAGAGTGCTCTTGTACCCCAGGGCTCAGGGGTGGAGTCAGAGGATAAGGAGTTAAGATCATCTTCACCTACATGGAAAGTTCAAAGCTAGGCTAAGATACATGAGACACCATCAAACCAAGCCAAACGAAGCCAAAATAAACAACTGGTATTATGTGTGCTGTAGAGTCTTGCCAAACATAAACAGGCCAGGATGCCATCCAGAGCCCAGGCCATTAGGAGGAGGAGGTATATGGAGTTTGATGGTGGTTGGCAAGGCAGGCTTCCTGGAGGAGGTGGTGTTGTAAGACAGGCTGGCTCCAGCTGCCTCCAAAGATGTCAGCAGCTACAGCCTTGGCAGCTGGTGCCCCACGGTCTGCCCTGGACTGTTCTGCAGCCCTCTTGGAGCCAGAGAGGAGGTTTGGCAGAGTATAAATCCTTTTTTCTAATCCAGGGAAGGCTCCCAGATACGAGACAGGACCATGCAGATGACACACGGAACCTCTTAGGGGAGATTTCACGCCTCTGCCCTAATGCAGACCGGCTCTGCTTTGGCGGCGGGAAAGTCAGACATCTCGCTCCGGTCTCTTGAAACCAACTGGAAACAAACCTCTGTTCCCTGACTAACCCCACACACAGTCTGTGTGGGCCCAGCACAGAGCCCAATCCAAGGCACAACAGCACAGCTGGCCGCCCTAGGGTTCAGGATTCAGTTTCCTGAGGGGATGACAGTGTCCTCTTCCCCTTAGGTGAGTCAGGGTGGGGGTGGGGCTAGGCAGTGCTGATGAACCCTCTAAGCCACACTCCCTGTCCATCTGCTTATACTCTGGTTTAATCAGGAAAGCCAGGCATGTGGCTTGGTTGCTAGTGTGTTGGGTGAGCAATACTGAAGCCCCTAGTTTCACCCCTGACAATCGTTTAAACAGGTCCCAGCAATACTGCACTTGGGAGATGGAGTCTGGAGGATCAGAAGTTCAAGGCCGTCCTGGGCTAAATAGTGAGTTTAAGGCTAGAGGCGAGGAAACCCATGAAGGTGAACCACCTTCAAGCTTCCCTGTGAAGCCCCCGCCCATTAATTTGGTATAGGGGTGTGTACCTTCTACCTGGGTTCCTGGCCATGCCCCCTCTACTCACTCCCCAGTGGACACTCTCTACTTCCTCCTGGCCCTCTTGAGTTTATATTCTCGCCCTGCCCCCTCTTCAGCCTGGATGATTGTCACCAAGCTCTGAGCCCCACTTTCCTTATTGGTAAATTGAATACCAGAGAATGTAAGTGATCTGTGTGGCTGGGCATGGTGACACATGCTTTTGATCACCGCACTCGGGAGGTGGAGGCAGGAAGAATGAGGAGTTCAAGGTCAGCTTTGACTATATAATGAGTTCGAGGCCAGCCTGGGCTACATGACATCACGCGTCAATAAAAACCTAAGACATAACAAAATAAGATGGAGGCCATAGATCAGTTGGTAGAGTGCTTGCTTAACACATACAAAGTCCTGAGTTCCATCCCCGGTGCTGCACAAAAGGGGAGGTGGGGCTGCACACCTATAATCCCCACGCTTGGGATGCAGAGGCAGGTGGACCAATGGTTAGAGCTTCCTTAAGCTCTAGCTCAAAGGCTAGCCTGGGTTGCACAAGACCATATCTTACCAAAAGGAAGTGACTCCCCTCACCCACTGCAAGGCTGAAGGAGGTCCAGATGAGGAGAATGCAAACAGACATGCATTTAATTGACCCTGTTCCTGACCAGTCATGGTCCAGTGCTACACTAATCCCCAATAAGCTCTCTAGCCCGCCCCTGGTGATCCCAAGGATTCTGTGTTACTTCAGACCTTATCCCATGCATGCTTACTTACATGAGGTGAGGCAAGCACTCTACTGACGCAACATATCTAGGCAGGTGCTCCTCCACTGATCCCGAAAGGCTCTCAGATTTACTCAACATTTGTCTCTTACTCTTACTTCTATGTCTATGTACAGTTCAGACACGTGCAGCACTGGAAGCCAAAGGCCTAGGTTTGAATCCCTGGCTTCCACC
Source organism: Mus musculus (assembly GCF_000001635.26). Lineage (NCBI taxonomy): Eukaryota > Metazoa > Chordata > Mammalia > Rodentia > Muridae > Mus > Mus musculus. The sequence goes on along the minus strand of NC_000071.6, from coordinate 134,845,430 downwards.
ACATGGGCTGGCAGGGATAAGGCCCCAATATCCTCATTCAAAAGTGAACAAGTTGGGGCTGGAGACCTGGCTCAGCGATAGAGCACTTACTCAGCATGTGTGTAAGTGCCTGGGTTCTATCCCCAGAATTGGGAGCTGGGGGGGTAGCAGAGACGCAGTGGGGGTGCACACCTGAAGCTCCAGTTGGCAGGCATGAGGCTTGCAAGTTCAATGAGCCTTGTTTATAAAGGGAACTTCAGTGGTTTGCAACCTTCCAAATGCTGTGACCCCTTAATTCAGTTCCTCACATTGTGGTGACCACCAACCATAAAATTATTTTTATTGCTACTTCCTAACTGTAATTTAGCTACTGATATGAATCGTAATATAAATATCTGATATGCAGAATGGTCTTAGGTGACCCCTGTGAAAGGGTCATTCAACCCCCAAAGGGTTGAGAACCACTGCCTTATCTCAAACAGAAAAGAAAATATTAGCTGGGCAGTGGTGGCGCACGCCTTTAATCTCAGCACTCGGGAGGCAGAGGCAGGCAGATTTCTGAGTTCAAGGCCAGCCTGGTCTACAAAGTGAGTTCCAGGACAGCCAGGGCTACACAGAGAAACCCTGCCTCGAAAAACAAAACAAACAAACAAAAAAATTAAATAAAAAAGGGTCTGAGCTCAGCAGTGGAATGCTTACTTAAAATCTTCCCCACAAGAGGATGTGCCTAATCCTATAGAGACTTGATCTTCCAGGGTGGGGGTTACCCGGGAGGGGGCCACTCTCTCAGAGACAAAGAGTAAGGGAGATAGGAAAGAACTCTTTAAGAGGGGACCAAGATGAGGGGCAGCATTTGGGATGTAAACAAATAAAATAATTAATTAATAAAAATAAATAAATAAAAGGTAAAAAAAACTTCCCCTCAGTTAGGGCTGGGTGTGTGTATGTAAGTGGCTCAGTGGGAGAGCCCCTGCCTAGAATCCTCCAGTGAGGGCTGGGGGTGTGGCTCAATGGTAGAGCCCCTGCCTAGAATCCTCCAGTGAGGGCTGGGGGCGTGGCTCAATGGTAGAGCCCCTGCCTAGAATCCCCCAGGGAGGGGCTAGGGGCGTGGCTTAGTGGTAGAGCCTCTGCCTAGAATCCCCCAGGGAGGGGCTGAGGGCGTGGCTCAGTGGTAAAGCCCCTGCCTAGAATCCCCCAGTGAGGGACTGGGGTGTGGCTCAGTGGTAGAGCCCTGCCTAGAATCCCCCAGTGAGGGCTGGGGGCGTGGCTCAGTGGTAGAGCCCTGCCTAGAATCCCCCAGGGAGGGGCTGGGGGCGTGGCTTAGTGGTAGAGCCTCTGCCTAGAATCCCCCAGGGAGGGGCTGAGGGCGTGGCTCAGTGGTAGAGCCCCTGCCTAGAATCCCCCAGGGAGGGGCTATAGGGATTGTCTCACAGATGGAGCTCTTGTCCAGCTGCATAATACCTCAAGTCTCATCCCCAGTACCAGGAAAACGCTTAAAGTACTTTTAAAAAGCAAGACAGTTGCAGTCACGCCATATCCAACTCCCAGACATTCTCAGGTCACCGTGGGGATTTATGCATCTGACAATAGTTGGTGAACTATAAAAAGCCTGGGCTCCTGTCTCTGTGTTGTTTCTTGTTTGATATAGATTCTGTTTGCAGAATTAAGCTTCATGCTGCATGGGTGGACGATAGAGAGGGGAGGCTTTTAGTCAGGCGCCCTGCAAGCACCCAGACATCCCAGTATGTGCCCTGTGCCTGATCTGGGGGAGGCTCCTGTGAATCTCAGTGGGCACAAACTCTAGAGTGCTGTTCTGTCCCCGGGGGCCCATATGGCTTGCAGGAGCCCTGGAGGTGGCAGTGGCAGTGGCGACCCTGCGGAGTGACTTCCTGCCCGGCTCCCAGTCTAAAGACATCCAGATGGTCCCTTGAAGAAGTTACCCAGGAAGTTGGTTGCCAGACATGAGGGCTCAGAAAGCAGGTCCAAGGAGACACAGCCAGAGGACACGAGAGGACACACGTGATCCCCAAAATGGGAAAGCAATGGGAACATTACAATATCCAGAGCCTGGCTAGCTACCGTCAAAACATAAACACCCGCGGGTAAACAGCGCAGAGATGGGCCGGTGAGTCGACTGAGTGCCAGAAAGTTCTGACTAATTCAACTATGAATATTCAGTTTTGAAATGAAAAGAGGAAAGGCAGCCTAGTGCGATGGAGCGATGGAGAGAGGAAGGGGCTCAGGGGATGATGGCTTCTTGAGTGACACGGCCATGCTGGGGTGGATGAGGGTCACCTCTGTTCCTGTGTCACCTGGAAGCTAGGATCAGAGCAGGCATCAAATCTGAAGCTGAGGACCTTTTAAACTTGGAAACGGTAAGGAGCGGATGGATCCATGCAGAGCCAGGAAATGTTGCAGATATGTAGACACAAAGAAAAACATTGTCTGGGGTGTTTCTTAAAGTAAGCAAGGGGGAGAAAGGGCCTATGAACAGGAGATGGCAGATAGGCAGAATCTACGGGAGCAGTAATCGGCTCCAGTAGACAAGTATTCATCTGTATCCCGATGCTATCACAAACTACTTGAGGCTGGTTACTTTATAAAGAAATGGCACTTTATGCTCACCGTTGTCGGGTAGCCTCATTCATTTAGTCTCTAGTAAGGGGCCTGTTGGCTGTGTCAGTCATGGCGTATGACATCACAGGGGCAGACTATGTGTATGAAAGGAAGATGCATGGCAAATAGAAAGCTGGATGTGCCAGAAAGAGGTAATCATCTTTCCTAGCCGTTTTCTTGGCAGATATAACCACAGTCCACATTAATCCTGTCTATGGCCCACTCCCAATGACGTAATGCTTCCCACCAGTCCCTACCTCCTTTTATTTATTGTAATCATCATTATCATTTTTGAGACAGAGTCTCATGTATTCCAGGCTGCTCTTGCTATGTAACTGAAGATGACCTTGAACTTCTGATCCTCCTGCCTTCACATCCCAGATGCTGGCATTACAGGTGTGCTCCACTGTGATGCCTGGATTCTATGGCACCCAGGACTTAGTGAACGCTAGACAGCACTACCAACTGAGCCATATTCTCAGTCCATGCCCTAGCTCTTCCGTGTCCCTGTCTTCAATAACACTCTGAGGATCCAATATCTGACCCATGAGCTACAGAGGGACATAGGGGAATGACTGCAATCAACCTAGTGTGTGGGAATAAGGAGGCAGGGTGGGTATGGAACAAGGAAGAAAGGTTTAGTACTGAATAGATGACCTCAACTTGGGGATTATGGGGTTTCCATTGAGCCAACCAGCTGGACAAGCCTGATGAAGCTGAATTAAGAGTTGAAGTTCACCCTGGGCGCGGTGGCTGCTGTGTGCCTTTTCCTGGGGAGACGTGAGCAAATGTCTGTTCACTGACAAGATTGTTCTCGTTTCGTTTCTGTTGCTATGACAAACACCATGCATGACCAAATGCAGCTTAGGGCACAAAAGGGTTTATTTGGCTTACACCTCCAGCTCATAGTCCATTGTTGAAAGAAGTCAGAGCAGACGCTCAAAGAGGGCCCTGAAGACAGGCCAGCTTGCTGTTCCATACAGTGTTACCTCCAACCGGGGAGCTTAGTTCACAGCTAAAGAAGTACAAAGGAACCCCAGAGGATGCTGCTTGCAGGCACATGTGAAGACTCATGCTTAGCTAGCTTTGTTATACAGCCCAGGCTCACCTGCCCAGGGAATGGAGCTGCCCACAGTGGGCTGGGTCCTCTGACTTCAATGAACAATCAAGACCATCCCCCACAGACATGCTCACAGACCAGTCTGATCAGGGTAACTCCTCATTTGAGGCTCTCCTCTCAGGTGCCCCTAAGCTGTTATCAAAGTGCAAGTCTGGCAGAGACCAAAGAAACCACTCTACCCAAATTCACCATGGAGATTCACGAGTGTGCTGGGGCTCTTAACAGGAGTGTCGGTGAGGATGCGTGGACACATGGACACAGGGGTGGCTCCAAGGAAGCTTGCACCACAGCAAGCCCAACCCAGCATGAGTGCTGACTCAGCAAAGCTGGGAACCTGGAGCTCGAGGTACAACTTGCAGGCTACTCCACCAAAGAGTCTCCTCCCTCCAGCAATTGATTACTGCTTACATACTATTATGGAGGGGAGGGTCTATGAATCCTGTGAAACTTTCAAACTTCCTGAGCTTCCTATGTCTTAGGCGCCCTCCTTCCCATGGCACTATGTAGGAGGGAACATCTTCTGAGAACTCAAGGCCTGACTATATAGTGAGATCCGGGCCAGCCAGGGCTATATAGTGAAATCCTATAACACACACACACACACACACACACACACACACACACACATTCTTAGTGACACTGGTGGATAGGAAACAAGGCAAGGACACAGGAACTAGGAAAGAATTCAGAAAAAGCCTGATCCCAGGAGGACTCCAGAGTGTACATTGCATCTGCTGTTTAGAATGCAAGTGAGTTGTTGGGCTTTCCTGGACCCACCCTGTGGCTCATGGTGGAGGGTGCACTAAACATATTTAAGACCCTGGGTTCAAATCCCTAGCACAAAATAATGAAAGATTTTAGTGATGGTTAGCTTTAACCATCAACTTGACACAACATAGAACCACCCAAAGGCTCGTCTGCATTGGACATGTCTGTAGGAAATTATCTTATTTAAGCTAATTGATGTGGGGTACCCCAGCCCACTGTGCGTGGCATCATTGCCTAGGCAAGGAACCCTGAACTGTGTAAGGGTGGAGAAACTGAGTTGAGACCACACAAGCATGTATCCGTTTCTCTCTGCTCTTGCCTGGGTATATGACGGGACTGGCTGTTTGTAGACCCTGCCACTGTGACTCCCTGCTGAGATGGATTGTAACTTGGGATTGTAAGGTGAGACAAACCCCTTTCTTCTAAGTAGTTTTGGTCAGGGTATTTTATCGTATCAACAGAAATGAAACTGGAAGAATGACTCTTCTCATCACCGTGTCCGCTTAAGGACGATTAGTTTTGGTGCATAATTTCAGTGAGTTCAGTTCAGTTCACTCTGCAAGGTTGGTGTGGAGGTGTGAGTGCTTCCACCTGTGGAGAGTGACAGGAGCACACAGCAGCTGCCTCTCACATCTACAGCCAGTGGAGGATGACACAGGAGGGAGCTATGGAAACCACAAACCTGAGGACCTGCTCCTAGTGACCTACTTCCTTCAGCTGGACGACTCCTCAGGGTTCCTCGGCTCCCACCCAGTGTCACCTGCTGGGGAGCAATTACTCAAACAAAGGAGCCTAGCTAAGGGGAAACTAACAAATTAAAAACATTACAAATATAAAATAGAATAATAACTAACTTTAGGGACTTACATGTTGACTTAGTCAATTTTCTTGTGGCTGTGACGAAATGCCTGACTAAGGCAATTAAGGAAATGTGAAGGTTTTAACTGTCAATGGGACAGGAAGCTTGCCAATTAGTTTTAACTGTCAGTGGGACATAACCCAGAATCACCAGGGAAGAGTCTCAATGAGGGATGGCCTATATTGGCTTGACCTCTGGGCATGTACATATCTTGAGTACATTAATTCATTTGGGGAGACCTGCCCACTATGGGTGGTATCATTCCCTAGGCAGGGAGTCCTGCATTATATAGGAAAGCTAGCTGAGCATAAATCAACCTGAGATCCAGCTAACAGCATTCTCTTCCACAGGTCCTGCTGTACTTTGTTGGTCATGAGTGAGTTTCTTGTTCCAATGCTGTGTGGAATAGCAAGCTGGCCTGACTTCAGATCCCTGCACTGAGAGCATGCCTTGACTTCCCTCACTGACTTACCTTGACCTGGAATTGTGAGCCAAAATAAACCCTTTCCTCCCCTGAATTGCTTTTCGTTGGAGTATTCCATCATAGTATCTTAGGGTTTTACTGCTGCCAACAGACACCATGACCAAGGCAACTCTTATAAGACAACATTCAATTGGGGATTGCTTACAGGTTCAGAGGTTTAGTCCATTGTCATTAAGGCAGTCACATAGCAGCATCCAGGCAGGCAGGAGAAGCTGAGAGTTCTACATCTCCATTTGAAGGCTACTAGCAGAACACTTGCTTCCAGACAGCTAGGATGAGGGTCTTAAAGCTCATACCCATAGTGACACACCTACTCCAAGTGGGCCACACCTTCTAATAGTGCCACTCCCTGGGCTAAGCATATACAAACCATCATATTCCACTCCCTGGCTCCCATAGGCTTGTCCAAAAATATGTGTCTAGAGGGGCCACACCTAAACATGGCATAATGCAAAGTACATTTAGGTCAACTTCCAAAGTCCCCATAGTCTATAGCAGTCTCAACAATGTTAAAAGTCCAAAGTTCAAGGTCTCTTCTGAGATTCAGCCAATCACTTAACTGTAATCCCCAAAGCAAGAAAGTAAACCAGCTGGGCAAACTCCAAACTCTGCATCTCCATAGCTAATGTAAAAGTGGTCTTCAGATCTCCAACTCTTTTTTCATCTTTGTTGACTGCAACAAACTATTTTCTCCTGGACTGGTTCCACTCCCTGTTAAGAGCTTTCCTCAGCAGATAGCCCACTGCTCTGGCATCTTGAAAATCTTGGGGTCTCCAAGGCAATTTCAATGTTATAGCTTCTTGTTTCAATGTCAGGGACCCACACATGATTTTCTTGGCTCTTCCAAAGAGCTGGCATCACTTCTCCAGCTCTGCCTTCTGTAGCACTCTAAGTTCAGATTGATCCACACCACTGCTGCTGCTGTTCTTGGTGATTATCCCATGGTACTGGCATCTCCAATACACTGGGATCTTCCACTGCAACTAGGCTTCATCAATAGCCTCTCAGGCCCTCTTCATGGTGCCAAGCCTCAACTCCTTTGCATGACCCCTTCAGTCCTGGGACATCAACTGCAACTGAGGTTGCACCTTCACCAATGGCCTTCCATGGCCTCTCACAGTGCCAAGCCTCAGCTGCTCTTCATGAACCTTCATGCCTTCAAAACCAGTACTATCTGGGTGACTCTTACACATTACCAAGTACAACTGCAGCATGAAGTACAACTTTGGCTATCTCTGGAACACAGCTTCATTGTGCTCTCAGAAAACTCTTCCCAGAAGATTTTACCTCAGTAATGCTGGTCTCTTCTTAATCACTAATTTCTTAGCCAGCCATCTAGAATCAATTGTCCCAGTAGTCCCTTCTGTTCTGGACTCTAAAGCCAGAGCCACATGGCCAAAGCTTCCTGAGTTCTGCTGCTTGCTGCGACTGGAACATGGCCCCCTTGTTCTAGTATATTATCACCAGCTTTCTGTTTTCCAACTCCTTAACTGCCTAAGCTTGGCTGTCCTGGAACTTGCTCTGTAGACTGACTTTGAACTCAGGGCACTGCATGCCTGTCTCCTGAGCACTGGATTAAAGGTGTGGTCCATCAAGTCTGGATTTAAGTTTTTCTTCACTTAGAACTTGCTCTGTTCTAAGGTGACCTTGAACTCAGAGACCTGCTTGGTCTTTGACTCCTGGTTAGATTAAAGGCTTGTACTACAATGCCAGGACCTAAACTTAGCTGGAAATCTTGCCCCAAGGTCACTACTCTCTTAATTTACTTTGATATCCTTAACTACAAGATTCAACTCCATTTCATTTCCTGGTGTATTTTATATTTTTCCTTTCTCAGCTTGCTATGCTTGTTTAAAATGTTCCTCATGAGGCTTAACTAGAGAAAAAAGTCTATTATGGGTGTTTCTGAGACTTCCTTTGTCAATGCAATTAATCTCAGTCTTTTCATCTAGCCTCAGGTAGACTCTTTAGACAAGGGCAAAAAGTAGCCACATTCTTCATCAAAAAATACCACAAAGCCAGTCTCTAGGCCACATATTGAAATTCTCCACTGAAACTTCTTGGGCCAGGTCTGCACAACTCAAATCACTCTCAGTAACAAAGTCTTCCATATTCCTCTGGGATAGCCCATTAAGCTCCATTTAAATTATTCCATTGCTTTCCAAATTCAAAGTCCCCAAATACACATTCTTCCAAACAAAGACATGGTCAGGCCTATTACATCAATACCCTACTCCTGGTACCAACTTCTATCTTAGTTAGGGTTTTACTGCTGTGAACAGATACCATGACCAAAGCATTAAAAAAACACTGTTGTGGGAAATATTTTAAAAGTGGCACCATGTATTGCTAAACCCAGACACTCTCTGCCCCAGCAGGCTGGCTGTCCATGCACTGGCAGACAGTGGCCTGCCTATTCTTATTTCATGGAGATTCCCTGACTCAGAGCTCCAAAAATCTCTCCACCCAGCTCACTAAGTTACCACGCCAGCCCCATGCTTCAAAACTCCCATGGCCTTTTGTGGTTCACTTCAGACAAACCCATGCTTTGTAGCTGCACCTTTCTCTCTGGAACCCAGTCGAGCCACCGCATGAAGGAAAACACCACACAAACATAGTTCAGAAACAATGGTAACTCAATCGCTGGGTGCAACAACTAGAACCTAATCTTGTAACCAATATTAAATCTAAATCCTCCGGTGGCAAATCTTGGCAGATCCTCTACTGAAACTGTGAGACACTAATAACTATATCTTGTCCTCTCACTATCCAAAAAGCCCCTGTCTCTCTCCTGCTTACTCTCTTCCCCTATCCAACCAGTAAGTCCTGCCTACTTGCCCAGTGATTGGCTCCTTTATTCATTCCTTAGGGGATGATTCACAAGAAGTCACCTAAGTACATGACTCATTCCTCCTCATCCAGACAAGCCCTCCTGAGAAAGCAGAATTAACATCAGAATACAAAGGACACCAGGGCCATCCACAACAAAAGACAACATTTAATTGGGGCTGGCTTACAGGTTCAGAGGTTCAGTTCAGGCAGGAACATGGTGGCATCCAGACAGATATGGTGCAGGAGATGCTGAGAGTTCTATATCTTCATCTGAAGGCTGCTAGGAGAATCCTCACTTCCAGGCATCTAGGAGGAGGGTCTTAAAGCCCACACCCACAGTGGCACACCTACTCCAACTGGGCCACACCTTTTAGTAGTGCCACTCCTTGGGTCAAACTTAATACAAACCATCACAGTAACAGAAAAGCAGCTAATTCTATGGGCGACTCCAATGAAAGTCAGGAAAAGCAACATTTCCAAGGCTGGAGAGAGATGGCTCAGAAGTTAAGAGTTCATATTGCTGTTTTTGAAGTCCTGTTCCCAAAACCCATGTTGGGCAGCTCACAAATGCCCCTAACTCTAGCTCTAGGGCAAATAACATTTTCTGACCTGTGAGCACCTACACCAGTGGCTCTTAACCTGTGGGCCATGACCCCTTCGGGGAACTGAATGACCCTTTTACAAGGGTTACAGATGTGAGATAACAACGAAAATAATTTTATGGTTGGGGGTCACTACACCATGAGGAACTGTATTAAAGGGTAGCAACATTAGAAAGGTTGAGAAACACTGCTCTATACTCATGTATACACATACACACACGCACACACACACACATACACACTGAAAATAAAGACTAATTTTTTTTGCTTTTAAGTAACAATTCTATGGCTTTCTAGAGTGTGTCGAAGTCACACAGGTTGTCATGAGGACAGAGCATAGGAGACACATCATCAGTGGAGCTCTGGTCATTGGTCCTGAGATGAATGGGCTGGCTTGAGGGAGAGTAGAGTGTGGAGAGGAGAGGGATGAAGGTAGCATCTAGGGGGACATTGCCAGTCCAGAATCCTGGCTTGGAGGGGCCTCCAGACACCACTACCCCCACACACATACCCCCGCCACCACTCCCTGCTTCTGGTCTGACCTAGAATTCTTCTCCTTGGCTGGCTCAGTGAGTGTTGATCACAAGTGACTGCAGTTCACTCAATAGTGACTTAAGTAAACTGGGAATTTATTGGCTCAGTGACTAGGAAGTTGAAAGGTTTGGCTGCATCCTGAGACAGAAAATGTGTCACTGGGTTTCTTTCATCTCTGCTGCCCATTACCCAAGTGCATGTGGATGCCTCTCGTGGGTGAGCTTTCTCCATGAATTAATGCTCCTTGCAGAATAAGGGATATCCTCCCTCAATGCAACATATTAGATATGCCCCCCACTCCCAGGCAGGGAGCATGCTCAGTGAGTACTCTGCTACTGAGAGGTGAGAGGTAACCCAGCTCCTCAATGTGGGACTCTAGGCAGAGGCTCTACTTTCACAGCTTTTCTCTTTACTATTACTTTTTCATTAGAACAATTATGTATATATGAGCATGCACATATATGTGTATGCACTTGTGCATGTGTATGTTTGTGCGAGTGTTTGCACGCCTGTGTGTATGGGTGTATGTGTTCATGCCTGGGTGTGCATCTGTACACTCGTGCATGTTGTGTGTGTGTGTGCACGTTGTGTACGTATGTGTGAATTTGTGCATGTGTGCGTGCGTATTTGTGCATGCCACAGTGTGCATGCGGAGCTCAGAGGACAGCTTGGGGGAGTCAGTTCTCTCCTTCTACCCATGGCTCCTGAGGCTCAAACTTGGGTTTATCAGGCTTGGCAGCCAATACCGTTGTCCTCTGAGCCATTTCCCCAACACAGGCCTTGTCTTTTTAAAGGCATGGCTCACCATGAAGCCCAGACTGACTGGAACTGTTTAAAGAAGAAAATTTCTTTGTTGGAGCACACCATGTGTACCATGACACATGTGTAGATCAGAGACAACTTAGAGTTAGATCGCTCCTCCCACCACTTGGGTCTCAGGGATCATACTTAGGTTGTCAGGTTTGGTGGCAAGCCCCTATGTCTACTGAGCCATCTCCCTGGCCAGGCTTTGATTTTTTGATCCTCCTACTTCGTTTCCAGAGTTCTGAGATTATAGGCATCTACTACTGTGCCTTGCTTGACAGACACTTTAAATGTTCAAGTATATGAGTAAGGCCTTGATTGATTGATTGATTGGCCTCTCTCTCTCTCTCTCTCTCTCTCTCTCTCTCTCTCTCTCTCTCTCTGTGTGTGTGTGTGTGTGTGTGTGTGTGTGTATACAAACAAATTTTCTCCTTTTACCACATGAGGTTCAGGGATCGAACTCAGGTCTTCAGGCTTGGCGGCAAGCCCTTTAGCCACTAAGCCATCTCACCAGCCCTTAAAGAGTACTGTGGAGTACAGACTATTGAGCAGCGGTGCTTGGCGCCTCCTCTGAACTGACACTCTAGAGAGGCAGGCGTGACAAGGCTTTAGTTATCCAGGTGGCCCCTGAGTGTCAACAGGCTCCAGATGTTCTCAGTGAATTGTCCCACTTTCAGCAGGACATCTTTAACAGTACAAATGTGTTCCTGCGACCACAGTGTTTATTGACAGGAAAGTGGTCCTTGCTGCCCAGCTGCTCCGACTTTCTGCATCCATTGATCTTTGCCCAGTCTTTAAAGGATGTGACCTCAGGACCTTTGCACTTCTAGATCCCTTTAGCTCAAACCGTTTCTCCTCCGTTGAGTTCTTTACTTTCCTGCCTGCACAGGGTATCTCCTGGTACAAAATTGTACATTCTCATATCTCAAGAATGTGAGCTCAGCCAGGCAGTGGTGGCGCATGCCTTTAATCCCAGCACTTGGGAGGCAGAGGCAGATGGATTTCTGAGTTCGAGGCCAGCCTGGTCTACAGAGTGAGTTCCAGGATGGCCAGGGCTACACAGAGAAACCCTGTCTCACCCCCCCCCCAAAAAAACAACCTAAAAGGCAAGAATGTGAGCTCTCTGGACCTGCGAGTGTCCACTCTACCTTAGACCACTAGAATAAAAAGGTATCAGATGTATGAAGGAATGCTCTGTCTGTCCAGAAAAGCTGAAGTCGGCCAAGGAAGCCTCCGAGACACCCATGCAAATAGTTAGGTGTGGGCTGACAACTCACTGGGCAGATCCTGTCCACCTGAGTCGTAGCAGGGGGTGGAGTCTGGTATGCCATGGTGGTGGTATCCGGCCAATATGTAGCTCATAGCCACAGGCCAGGGTTGCAAAGATCGTGCCTCTCTGCAGCTAGACAGACTGGGAACTGGAGACTCCAAGGCTCAAGAGATGTTTTGGGCTGGAAAATCGCATCACGAGCATGCTACTGGCCCCTGGACAAGACAGGTCTGCATGCCGAGAAGCTGATGGGCCAAGCGGCGGCCAGGGCAGACTGAGAAAGCTGTTTTTGGAAAGTGGAAGCCCCTAGAGCAGGGAGAACTGCGTGCGGGTCTCTGAGCCACAGGCCAGCCTGATATGACGCTGGCGCCCTCCCTAGTGGTGAAAAGACAGGGGCTGGGGGTTCTGGCCACCTCACTGTGTGGACAGGCTGTGAGGTCCAGAAGAAGGGGGAGGGGTCTCTGTCTTCCGCATGCAGAGGGAAGCCAGAATGCTTGCCCAGGTGTCTTGGCTCCTGGCCTGGCCTCTTTTTTGCTTTCTGCCAGGTCCCTGCTGCTTCTTCCAGATGGGAGAATCTACGTGGCAGCCATCCTTGACTCTGGGTGGGATGGCAGAGTGATGTGTGTCTACTGGCACACCTGTGTGTGCCGAGTGTCTTCCCAATCCGTCATTGCCTTCGTCCTCCCCCCACTCCCCATCCTTAGACAGTGTCATGTAGCCCAGGCTCTTTCCTAAATCGTTACCTAGCACAGGATTACCTAACATTCACAATCTTCCTGCCTCCACTTCCCCAGTGTTGGGATTATAGGCATGCATTTACAGGCATCCCCAGTGTACATAGTGCTGGGGATAGAACCCAGGGCTCCACGCATGCCTGGCAAGCACTCTGCTAGCTGAGACACACCCTCAGCCCAAGTATTGAGAGAAGGCCTTGCCTAGCAGTCCAGACTAGGCTAAAGCTCACCATATAGTCCAGCTGATCTCAACTTTGCACCGGCTAATCCTGCCTCCATCTCTCAAGACACGTGTTTTGACATTTTTTTTCTTTCTTAGCACCTTTGGGTGGGATATTTTAAGAGCAGCTCTGCTTTCTGATCACGGTGAACTGGCCTTGCCCATTTCATTTTGAGGGGAAAATATTCTATAAATAATTTTGAACTTTCAACAAAAATAATCACAAAGAATTCTCTTGTGAAATTTTGTTTGGTTGTTTTGAAACAGGGCCTCACTCCACAGCTCATGTTTGACTGGAACTTGTGGCAATCCTCCTGCCTCAGCCTTCCGACTGCTGGGACTACAGATATGCACTTGCCACACCAGCCCTCAGTTTTTTTTTTTAATCTAGATTTTTCTAAGCATGGTGGTGCATGCCTTCAGCACTAGGTTGGCAGAGGCAGGTGGTCTATATAGAGCACCAGGCCAGCCAGGGCTACATATTCACTACAGAACATACATACATACATACATACATACATACATACATACTCTGCCTAAACATACACACTTCTTAGTTCACATTGATATGTTCAATTTTAATCCAGTAACATACATCGAGATTCACAGAGGGACACAGGGCTGCAAGGTCACCTAAGTGTGGGACGTGATGGAGAAAAGCAAGACTGTAGGCAGAGAGCAGCCACTGTGGTCTCAACCAGAGCCAGCAGCTTCTTTCTTAACCAAGCACTCTTAGGCTATTGCAAGGTTTTAATTAGGGTTTACAATTCCAGTCTAGGCTCAGCCATGACTTCTTTGGTGGAGGGACGTGCTTTGAGAGTTCCTTCCTCCATGGTTTTGGGTGATGGCTGTGTACTCTATTTTTATTTTTCTTCTTTAAGTGCTGATCTACTTTCCAAACTGGCTGTATCATTTTCCACCCTCCTCAGTCCTGTGGGCTCATCGCGGTGCGGGCGTGGTCCATGTTGCTTCGCACCATGGGCTTTTCTCATGCGGAGTGCGGATTTCTCATGGTCCCCCTCCCCCACTCCTTCCACTCCAGGCTTTTACACGACTTTTAAATCTATTGTTCTCGGTTTTACTTTATTTTATTTCTAGTGGGAATAAGTGGGTCACGTGTGGAGGTCAGAGGACAACGTTGCAGCGTTAGAGTTCTCTATTTTATTTTTAGAAACATTTTTGTTTGTTTGTTTGTTTGTTTGTTTCTTGAACCCTGAACTCACTATGTGGCCCAGACTGGACTTGAACTCATGATTCTTCTGTTTCAGCCTCCAGAGGTCTGGCATTATAGGAATGTACCACCATGCCTGCCAACCATTTAAAAAAATGTGTATATGTATAGACATCTAATCATGACTAATATTTTTGCTTTAGGCAACCAATTGTCTTTAAAAAAAACCCACACACACAAACACTACATTCTTTGTTCTTTGATGAGGATGGAATTAAAAAATTAAGCAAGCCAGGCGTGGTGGTGCAAGCCTTTAATCTCAGCACTCGGGAGGCAGAGGCAGGCGGATTTCTGAGTTCGAGGCCAGCCTGGTCTACAAAGTGAGTTTCAGGACAGCCAGGACTATACAGAGAAACCCTGTCTCGAAAAACAAACAACAACAACAACAACAACAACAAATTAAGCAAACACTCTACTGTCCACAGGAAACTTACCACAAAGCCACGCCCCCAGCTCCTCCCTGGGGGATTCTAGGTAGGGGCTCTACCCCTGAGCCACGCCCCCAGCCTTTATTTAATTTATCCTTTTGACAAGTTTTGTCTCAAAGACTTTCAGTTAGGAGGGCTCTCTAGAGCTTGTTGGCTGCCCACCCTAGCCTTTCTAGAAGGCTCCAGGCCAGTGAGAGACACTGACTCAAAAAAACCACAAGGCTTATGGCATCTGGAGAACAATATGTAAGGTTATCCCTCTCGCCTCTGTGCATGTATACATGCATGTGAATACCTGTGCCTGCACACACATGAACACACATACACCTATACACACAAACACAACAGGTCTTCAGGCCAGAGTTCCCTCTCTCCCTCCCTCCCCACCCTCTTGGTCTCTCTCTCTCCTCTCCTGTAATTTTGCCCTTTCTGCCTTCTCTCATGAGACAACAAGAGAGCCCTCTCCAGATGTGGAGCAGATGCCGGCACTGTGCCCTCAGATCTTTCATCCCCTCGTACTCAGAGCCAAACACATTTCTATTCATTATAAATTACTGTCTGTGGCATTCCATTATAGTAACCGCAAAGGGCCCAAGACAGAGTTGTTACTGTTATTATTATTTTACCTTTTGCTATTTGTGAATAACACTGTTATGAATACTCATATATTCGTGGGCACCTCATCGTGGCGTTGCTATGGGAGGGCAGTCAGTGAGCAGCAGAGCTGCCATAGCACAGTGTGCTGTAGCTCTCACCTTCCCACAAGCTCCGCGGGAAGGTCCCAGTCTCTCCCTATCTTTTTTTTTTTTTCCATTTTTTATTAGGTATTTAGCTCATTTACATTTCCAATGCTATACCAAAAGTCCCCCATACCCACCCACCCCCACTCCCCTACCCACCCACTCCCCCTTTTTGGCCCTGGCGTTCCCCTGTACTGGGGCATATAAAGTTTGCGTGTCCAATGGGCCTCTCTTTCCAGTGATGGCCGACTAGGCCATCTTTTGATACATATGCAGCTAGAGTCAAGAGCTCCGGGGTACTGGTTAGTTCATAATGTTGTTCCACCTATAGGGTTGCAGATCCCTTTAGCTCCTTGGGTACTTTCTCTAGCTCCTCCATTGGGAGCCCTGTGATCCATCCATTAGCTGACTGTGAGCATCCACTTCTGTGTTTGCTAGGCCCTGGCATAGTCTCACAAGAGACAGCTACATCTGGGTCCTTTTGATAAAATCTTGCTAGTATATGCAATGGTGTCAGCGTTTGGATGCTGATTATGGGGTGGATCCCTGGATATGGCAGTCTCTACATGGTCCATCCTTTCATCTCAGCTCCAAACTTTGTTTTTGTAACTCCTTCCATGGGTGTTTTGTTTCCAATTCTAAGGAGGGGCATAGTGTCCACACTTCAGTCTTCATTCTTCCTGAGTTTCATGTGTTTAGCAAATTGTATCTTATATCTTGGGTATCCTAGGTTTGGGGCTAATATCCACTTATCAGTGAGTACATATTGTGTGAGTTCCTTTGTGAATGTGTTACCTCACTCAGGATGATGCCCTCCAGGTCCATCCATTTGCCTAGGAATTTCATAAATTCATTCTTTTTAATAGCTGAGTAGTACTCCATTGTGTAGATGTACCACATTTTCTGTATCCATTCCTCTGTTGAGGGGCATCTGGGTTCTTTCCAGCTTCTGGCTATTATAAATAAGGCTGCTATGAACATAGTGGAGCATGTGTCCTTCTTACCAGTTGGGGCATCTTCTGGATATATGCCCAGGAGAGGTATTGCTGGATCCTCCGGTAGTACTATGTCCAATTTTCTGAGGAACCGCCAGACTGATTTCCAGAGTGGTTGTACAAGCCTGCAATCCCACCAACAATGGAGGAGTGTTCCTCTTTCTCCACATTCACGCCAGCATCTGTTGTCACCTGAATTTTTGATCTTAGCCATTCTGACTGGTGTGAGGTGGAATCTCAGGGTTGTTTTGATTTGCATTTCCCTGATGATTAAGGATGTTGAACATTTTTTCAGGTGCTTCTCTGCCATTCGGTATTCCTCAGGTGAGAATTCTTTGTTCAGTTCTGAGCCCCATTTTTTAATGGGGTTATTTGATTTTCTGAAGTCCACCTTCTTGAGTTCTTTATATATGTTAGATATTAGTCCCCTATCTGATTTAGGATAGGTAAAGATCCTTTCCCAATCTGTTGGTGGTCTTTTAGTCTTATTGACGGTGTCTTTTGCCTTGCAGAAACTTTGGAGTTTCATTAGGTCCCATTTGTCAATTCTCAATCTTACAGCACAAGCCATTGCTGTTCTGTTCAGGAATTTTTCCCCTGTGCCCATATCTTCAAGGCTTTTCCCCACTTTCTCCTCTATAAGTTTCAGTGTCTCTGGTTTTATGTGAAGTTCCTTGATCCACTTAGATTTGACCTTAGTACAAGGAGATAAGTATGGATCGATTCGCATTCTTCTACACGATAACAAGTAACACTTGTTCCTGTGTTGTTTTGAGCAGAGTTATCCTGGTTGACAGAGACCATTTTTTTTTTTTTTTTTTTTTTTTGATTTGCAAGCCTCTGATGATTGATAGCGCTTTGTGCCTTCTGTGTGCTTGGGGACTGTGTGTGTGTGTGTGTCTGTCTGTCTGTCTTATTTGCAGAATGTGCATTTGTAGCTTCTACTACTTAAATACAGGCTCGGTTGTTGTTTTATTCTTATGGAGCCTGCGCCCTGGACTCTGGGCAATATATTAGAGTTTTCAAGAATTGTCTTCCATTCTGTTCGGTATTTCTTCACTTTCTTGATTTTGTGTTTGGAGCATAGAGGCTCCTTGCAATCTTCCCACCTCTCCCCTCCCCTCTCCTCTCTTCTTTCTCTCTCCTCCCTCCTTCCTTCTCCCTCCTATCGCCCTCTCAATCCCTCAATCCCTCCTCCTCTACCCTTCCTTTCCCTTCCCTTCTCTTCGTTTCGTTTCCTTTCCTTTCCCTTCCCTCCCCCTCCCTCCCTCCCCCCATCCTATTCTCCCCTTTCCTCCCCTCCCCTTTCATTCCTTTCCCTTCTCCTCTCCTCACTCCTCTATCAGGGACTTCATCCTCCCGCCTCATCCTCCTGCCTCAGCACCTGGTCACCTGGCTTCCTGTTGACGCAGCCCACCGGTTTCACCTGAGGCCCCGCCCTCTCGCCATCCCGTGACCACCCATCTGCCATGCTTTGTCTTCCTTCATCTTACAGCGTTTCTGGTTCGTCTAGCGATGTCTTCTTCCCAGGGCGGTCTTTTAAGATCGTGCTGTTTCATTTCCACATGCCTGTCAGTTTTCCAAATACCCTGCTATTAATTTCTAATTTCATGCCACTTCAGAAAACATATTTGGTTCGATTTCATTCTTTTTAAACCTACCGAGACTCGTTTTATGGCTTACCATATAATTTACACTGGGGAATGCGCCATGCGCATTTTAGAAGAATGTTCTATCCGCCTGTTGACGGGCAGAATGTTCTAGAAATATCTGTTGAGACTGGTTTGGTATGTGTCCTGCTTCCCCATGGATCTCATGTCTAATTGCTATTGTTGTTGTTGATTTTCTATGCACATTTCATTTGTGTGTGCGAGGTGAATGCACGCTGTGTGGGAGGTCGGGAACAGCCATTGGGAGCAGGATCTCTCCTCCCACCATGTGGGTCCCAGGGATCAAATTCAGTTCAGCAGCCATGGTGGCAAGCTCCTTTATGCACTGAGCCATCTTGACAGGCAGTGTTTCTCTCTCTCTCTCTCTCTCTCTCTCTCTCTCTCACACACACACACACACACACACACACACACACACAAGCGCGCTTGTTGAGTTTCTAAATCCATTTTTACCACCGTGTGTTTTGGTTTTGCTGAGTTTTTGAGACAGAATCTCACTGTAACCCAATCAGGCCTCATACTCACAGCAATCCTCCTGCCTCAGCCTCCCAAGTGCTGGGATTACAATAAGGTAAAGTAAGAAAAGACGCCTCTGGGCACAAAGAAACCCTTAAGATCTGCTTCTTTGTTGAGTCAAGGTCTTAAACTGTAGCCCAGAATATGCTTGAACTGGCAACAATCCTCCTGCTTCAGCCTCTCCGGTGTTAGGTTACAGGCATGGGCCCCTATGCCGGCTTTCTCCCTCACCTTGAAGCTCGGTGTTCATTTTGAATTCATTCTTTAATAATTTCATGCATACATTGAATGTGTTCTGATCAAACCCTGCTCCCTCACCTCCCTGTCCTTTCTTCGTCTGCTCTTTATTTGCTAATGACCCACTGAGTATAACTGGGATTCCTTGAATCTGCTCAGCTGTCTTTCCAGTGTCTACACCACTGAAGGAAATCGGCCCTGCTCCCTAGCAGCCACCCACAGCCAGTGGCTCCTCCTGTGCTCCGAGGCTTTGCCCTGGTCACTGAAACTTTGTCTTTCTTCACTCTCATTAACTATTCTGATCATCTGACTTAGCTGTTGGCTGACTTCAGACTTGCGGAGTGTTTGTTTTAATTACATTTACTTATTTATTTGTGTGTGCGTGTGTGTGTGTGTGTGTGGCATGTTGCATGTGCGGAGGTCAGAGGACATCTTGCTGGAATCCGGTTCTCTCCTTCCACCGTGTGGGTCCCTGGGATCAGACTCAAGTTGTCAGGAGACTCAGGTGACAGGCTGGATGGCAGACTCCTTCCTTCACTATGCCATCTCTCTGGTTTATGGGTTTTCCATACCTGTGGGGCCTCGTGGAGATTTTATTTATTTCTCTTGCTGAGCACTTTAATACTGTTTCTGCTGGGTCCGTTTTAGGATTTCAATCTTTACCAGAGTCTTTATTTGGTGAGATGTTTCTCTTTGAT
The DNA here is from genome assembly GCF_000001635.26 of Mus musculus. Classification (NCBI taxonomy): domain Eukaryota; kingdom Metazoa; phylum Chordata; class Mammalia; order Rodentia; family Muridae; genus Mus; species Mus musculus. Next base: position 134,826,093 of record NC_000071.6, on the reverse strand, counting down.
TCTGTCTCCTCGCTCTGTGTCTCTCCGTGTCTCTGTCTGTCTCTCTGTCTCTGTCTTGTCTCTGTCTTGCCGTCTTTCTTTCATCTTTAAGCCCCAGATGACTTAAACTCACTCTATAGACCAGGCTGGCCTCAAACTCATAGAGATCCACTTGCTTCTGCCTCCCAAATGCTGGGATCAAAGGTGTCCACCGCCATGGCTTGCTCTTTTGTCATTTGAGACAGAGTTTCATTACATGGTCCAGAATGGTCTTGAATTTTACCATATTGCTTGGTTGGACTTGAACTTGTGATCACTACAATGAGAAACTACTACAAGAAACTACATAGTAAGGTCGAAGCTGACTTAGGTTACACAAGGCCTGTTACATTTCTTCACGTACTGCTAACCAATAGGAATATAAGTTACTACGAGTCAGATATTACACTTTATTTAGAGTGTATGTATATGTGTGTGTGTGTGTGTATGTGTGCATATGCTTTTAAATTATGAGGGCCAGTGAGATGAGATGCTTGCTGATAACTTGAGCAAGTTATTCTCTGCAAGTTGTTCTCTGACTTCACACATGTGCGGTACATGCCCACATACATGCACATACATACATACACACATAGATAAATAAATTAATTAAAAACACTTAAACTGAAATAAAAGATGTGCGGAGCTGGGCGAGGGCTCAGTGGGTGGGGGAAGGCACCTGCTACCGAAGCATGGTGACCTGAGGTCAAATCCCTGTTATTCACATAAAAAGCTGGGTATGCTCTCATGTAACCACAGTGTTTCTGGAGCAGAGATGGGAGGATGGCTAGGGCTTGCTGGCCTCTAGTCTGTCTCCAGGTTTAGGGAGAGGCCCTGTCTCAAAGGAGTAAAGCAGAGACTGACAGAGCAGGACACAGGACGCTTCTCTCAAGCCCTTGTCCATGCATGCATGTTCACACACACCACACACATGTGCACACACATGTGCGTACACACACATATAAAACAAAGGCATTGCAGTATTCTTAGTGGAAGAAGACACTAAGGGAAAAAATGTTTACTTGATATTCACTTCATTTATCCCCAAAACGTTAAGCAACTGGAATAAGACAGCAATGCTGTGTGAAATTTGTTTCGATTTGTTTTGTTTTGTTTTGTTGTGGGGGTGGGACATCTTCAGAGATAGGGTTTTATATTCAGCCCAGGTTGACCTAAAAAGACCCTTCCTGCCTCTGCCTCTAGTGTACCTGGATTCAGGACGTGTGCCCCCATGTCCAGTTTTGGCTTACATTTCATAAAGCCTAAATGCAGATTAAGTACTTCTAATGCCAGTGGAGTTTTTTTAACAGAGACAAACCATGAACTAGGTGCCAAACGCTGAAGATTAGGAACATATGTATACCACAAAGCAAAACCACTTGTTTCTAAATGTTTACTTCTTTCTTTTTTTCATATTCTGTTTGACAGGGTCTCACCATGTTTCTCTGGCTGGCCTGGAACTTGCTCTTGGAGACCAGGCTGGCCTTGAACTCATGGAGGTACGTGTCCAGAACGGTGGGATAAAAAGTTATGCTATCATTTCAAGCTCATTTCTGATTCTGTATGCTGGATACATGCAAGAATAATAAGTGGATAGAATAGCTTATATATACTAAATCAATTTCACTCTAATCCTTTTTTAAAAATACTGGATGGAGATTGAATGTAGGACCCTATTGCATGCTGGGCAAGCAGTGTGTCTATCAGCGTTAACCTTAGTCTTTCTTTTTACATACTAACGTGCATGTTGAATGTTTGTTTTTATTTACGGCTTAATCTTATTTATTTTTCTGTTTATGATGACTGCGAGGGGTGTGTGTGCGTGCGTGCTGTGGCATGCATGTGGTGGTCAGAGGACAACTTTTGGGAGTTGGTTCTCTCCTTCCCGCATGGGTTCCAGGGATGGACTCTGTCCCCAGGTTTACTTCTTACCCACTGAGCCTCTTCATCATTCCTAAAAGTTTAAGATTGTACGTAATGGCTTATGCCTGCAAGTCCAGGACATCAGAGGCTGAAGCAGAAGGATTCCCGTAAGTTGACGTCCACGGTGGGACTCCATAATAATAGCAGGCCAGCCTGGGGGAATGTGTGTGTGAGTGTGTGTGTGTGTGTGTGTGTGGTGTGCCATGCCATACATGCCAGGCCAGAGGACAACTTTCAGGAGTTGGTTCCTTCCCTCTACTATATGGGTTCCAGGGATTGAACTCAGAGCATCAGTCTTGGTAGCAAGTACTTTTTATCCATCTCTGAACCATCTCTGCAGCTCAAATTTTAATTATAAATACTATTATAACTAAAGTTGTAAATTATATGAGCAAAACTTTAAATATATAACTAGTACTTTGGTGGTATTAGAATTGAAATGTGGGCCTTGTACATGATAGACAAATGCTCTACCACTGAGCCACGCCCCCAGCCCCTCCCTGGGGGATTCTAGGCAGGGCCTCTACTACTGAGCTATATTTCTGGCTGCAGTCAATTAATCCTTTTGTCACATTTTGTGTCAAATTACTTCCATAGTAAACAATTAAAAAATCGGGCTGGAGAGATGGCTCAGTGGTTAAGAGCACTGGCTGCTCTTCCAGAGGTCCTGCCTTCAATTCCCAGCAACCACATGGCGGCTCATGACCATCCGTAATGGGATCCAATGTTCTCGTCTAGTGTGTCTGAAGACAGTGACAGTGTACTCATATGAATAAAATACATCTTTTAAAAAAATTAAAAATCAATTTGTTGCCTAAAAATTTAACCATTAATTATATGAGTAAATAGACACATGTATTCATCTTTTATATCTGTCAAAGAAATGTTTAGCCTAATCTGAAAAAAAAAATAGTTTAAGCCACAGGGAAATAAAACCATGGCTCTAATGAGTCCCTGTCCTTTGCGGATGCATCTGGATGAGTTGTAGAGTGTTACAGAGAGTTCTGGAGCTGTTCACTGCCACTCAGGATTTTTCTTGCATTAAGAGAGAATTGCTAGATATTTGATGATCAAAGACACAAAATGTCTTGGGATTTAGGTTTCTCACCAAGACCACACAACAGATGAAGATATTAAACTTTTAGCACCCCAAGGAAAAGAAAGGTTGACTTAGAGCTCAGAGATGCAGGCTTAACATTTAATATTGAAATTGAATATTTTTCTTAATACAACAAACATTGTTTTGCACATTTTTTCTGAGATGAATCAGTCTACGCGAGGTTTTAATCATACCCAGGCGCGCTCTCTAAGCCGGTTACGGAGCTTAAAAGAAAAATCCAAAGAATTCTTTGTTGATCTTGATTAATCTAAGATTACGTCTTAATGGATGTGATGGTCCTTTAAATCCAATATTGGTGAATTGACACAAGAATGAATGATGTCAGCTCACTTGGCCGGCAGCAATTTTAGGCTGATTATTTCAAGATCAAATCAATTCGTCTACAAAAGATGTTCCGGTGGGCCAGGGAGACAGCTCTGCTAATCAGTAAGGACTTGTGGCCAAGCTTGACTGATGATCTGAGTTCGATTCCCCATGTCTGCTGTGGTGGAAGAAGATAACCAGCTCTTAAAAGTTAGCCTCAGACCCCCACACAGGCACACATACCCACCCACCCCAAAATATCATGTAATGCTGAAAAATTAATTAATTGATTTTTTTGATACTTTTGGTCTCAAATTCTATGGACAAGCTTGTGGTGACTTCATTGAAGATTTTTTTCCTCGAGTAAAATATTTTTTCATCTTTTCTTCAAAACCTTCTAACACAATTCCGATAACTAAAGTCGTTAATTTTTATTGACCTCAAAATAAATTTTCTATAAAAAGTAAAGCATGAAGCTGAGGAAATGTCATGCTATTTCTTGTCTTGCAAAGGACTCAGGTTCAGTTCCCAGTACTGACATGATGGCTCATGGTCAATTTTAACTCCAATTCCTGGGGATCTGATCCTTTCTTCTGACATCCACAGACACCAGGGATATACTAGGTGCACAGTCATACATGCAAGAAAAACACTTATAGATGTGTTGGCTCATACCTATAATCCTAGCACTTGGGAGTTGTGGGAGTTGTGGAGATTGAACTCAAGTCATCAGGCTTGGCACCAAGCACTTTTATCCACAGAGTCATTTTGCTAGTCTCTCTATGTTGGGTTTTTAATCATCACATAACATCCCTCTTTATCCAAATTACAATTTCTTTATCTGATACGTTTTTTTTTCTGACAGTAGCACTACTAAGTCTTCTTTGTTTTAATTAATGTTCACATGACATACCTTTTTTAGTTCTTGAGTCATTTTAATTACTTCAAGTGCGTAGCCGTGCCCTTAAAAGAAAAACTTGTCTAGCAGTCTTTGCCTTTTAAGTTGGTGTGGTTAGACCATTTACATTTGTTGCAATTGACAGGCTTAGTTTGAGCTTATTATTTCACACATTGTTTTCTGTTTGCATCATGGTTTTTTCCCTTTTTTTATTCTTTAAGAATTTTTAAAATTACATTTGTGTGTGTGTGTGTGTGTGCGTGTGTGTGTGTGTGTGCATGGATGAAACTGAGTCTGCTCCGAGTGTGTATTAAAACATATGCATGTGCTTGCTGGAAAAGCAATTATGTTCACTAAAGTAATTATGGATATATTATATATGTGTGTATACATGTACAAAAAGTACATATTTATACATGTATACACTTGTCTTAGTTAGGGTTTTGCTGCTGTGAGCAGACACCATGACCAAGGCAAGTCTTATAAAAACAACATTTAATTGGGGCTGGCTTACAGGTTCAGAGGTTCAGTCCATTATCATCAAGGTGGGAGCATGGCAGCATCCAGGCAGGCATGGTGCAGGCAGAGCTGAAAGTTCTACATCTTCATCCAAAAGCTGCTAGTGGAAGACTGACTTCCAGGCAACTAGGGTGAGGATCTTAAGCTCACACCCACAGTGACACACCTATTCCAACCAGGCCACACCTCCAAATGGTGCCACTCCCTGGCCCAAGAATATACAAACCATCACAACACTATATACTAAGTATAAGTATATATACATTATTGCACACTATATTATACTGGATTTTTCACATTTAGTCTAGATTTACTATTTTATCAGTTCTAGTCACTGGTAGGAAACACTCATTGCCATCCAAGTCCTTCCCCTCCCAAGTTCGTTCGTTCGGTCATTCATTCATTCATTCATTCCTCCCTCCTTTTCCCTCCCTCCCTCCTTCTCTCCCTCCCTCTCTCTCTCTCTTTCATTTTTTTGAGACCATGTTTTTTTCTATGCCATACTTCTAACATGGGTTTTATCTAACACATTAACAACTTCCTCAGAATCTAAAATAGTTCTAAAATAAATCTTAGTTTGCTAACTATTAGATGGTGTTAAAATTTTTGCTTTCAACACTCATGCCTATTTAGATTAGGGGTGTGTGTGTGTGTGTGTGTGTGTGTGTGTGTGTTGGGGGACTGCATGTGTGCTCCACACCTGTGTGGAGGTCAGAGGACAATTTTTTGCAACTAGGATCTCCCCTTCCACCTTATTTTTGAGGCATAGTCTCTCTTGTTATTTCATAGGCAAGCTTGCAAACCATTCTCCCGAGTGTGTCTCCTGCCCTGCTGTAGGGCTGCGGGGGCTGGGGTTGCAGATGCAGGCACTGCCTCTGGCTTTTCTACTTGGTTTTCAGAGATGAGACTAGGGTCATCAGAGCTGCTGGGCAAATGCTTTTATCCACCGGCTCATCTCTCCAGCCCTTTGGTGTCATATATATTTTAACAAACCCAAGAGGAAAATCAGATCGGATCTCCTATTTATCCACTTACTGATTATGCCTGCTAGTTTTGCTGGTTTATTCATGAGGTTTCTAAATCCCCTCTGGTATTGTTGTGTGCAAAAACCTTCTTTTTTACTTTTTTTTTTAAGATTTATTTATTTATTATATGTAAGTACACAAATCCCCTCTGGTATTGTTGTGTGCAAAAACCTTCTCTTTTACTTTTTTTTTTTAAGATTTATTTATTTATTATATGTAAGTACACTGTAGCTGTCTTCAGACACTCCAGAAGAGGGAGTCAGATCTTGTTACAGATGGTTGTGAGCCACCATGTGGTTGCTGGGATTTGAACTCTGGACCTTCAGAAGAGCAGTCGGGTACTCTTACACACTGAGCCATCTCACCAACCCTCTCTTTTACTTCTTTTACTGCAGTTCTGTTGCCAATGATATCCTTGATTTTCTTTAATCTCAGAATTTCTTTATTTCACATTCATTCCTGAAAGGTATTTTTGTTAGATGTAGAATTGTGGATTAACAATTCTCTTTCTTTCTTTCTTTCTTTCTTTCTTTCTTTCTTTCTTTCTTTCTTTCTTTCTTCCTTCCTTCCTTCCTTCCTTCCTTCCTTCCTTTCTTCCTTCCTTCCTTCCTTTCTTTCTATTTGCAGTGCTGGGAATTGAAACTAGGGTCTCATGCATGCTACACAATTGCCTTACCACTGAACTATGCTTTCAGCTCCTGAACTGATAGTTCTTTCAACATGGAGACATGTTATGTTACCTCTGACTCTCATGGCTTCAGATAATAAATACTAGTTATTTGACTTGTAATTTTTCTCTGGCTGCTTCAAGACATTTCCTTTGACTTTAGCCTGATGATGACCTGTCAGTACCAACACCTATAGGTTCCCCACTAACCTTGAACTCAGCAGCATGGTGAGTTCACTGGCACATGACACTCAATAAATACATGTAATAAAACCAATCAATCAATTAATTAGTTTATTTGTTTATTGATAGTGTATCTCTGGCTAGCCTGGAACTCACTATATAAACCAGGCTTGCCTCTGCCTTCCGAGTGTTGTGTGACACTACTCTTAGGAAAATGCAAACCAATTTCTACTTTAGTCTAGATATGAAACCAACAACAGACCAAAATAAGGATACCACCAAACTCCAACTTGGTGAAACAATGGGTTTTGTTGGAGTTACTTACAGGAAAATGGATGAGGCACTACTTAAAGAAACAAAATAGGACTCAAAGACAATGGTATCACCAAAGCCTATCTATCATGCACTACAGCTCACAAAAGCTGGAAGTCTGGGGCACACTGCACAGCCAACTCTGCTAACCCGAGCCTCTTCCAGGCATCTCAACTTGCCCGAGAGCATCTCTCAACAGTTCTTATAGATTATATATATGAACAGAGAGGAAGGAGCCTAGAGAATCTGGTCAGTTTCAGGGACTTCCTGAAGCTATTTGAGTTGTCTTAAGAAGCTTTTCTATATGGTGGAAGGTTTCACTTCCCCTTAGAATACCGTGTTGTCTCACATCCATGTAAACATTCTGTGTCTTAATGAGCTTCCCACCGAAATGGACGGTTTTAATCTTGGAAGAAAAGTATTCTGTAACACCCAGCACTGAGATGGAAGGCGTGTGCCACCACGCCCCACATAGCAGATATTTTTTCTTTAAAGATTTAGATTCCCTGTAGTTTGCTGAAACTGACTTTGTGGGCCAAAATATAGTTATGTTTCCATGGTGAAATTTCCATTTTTCATTTACACATGAACTCTTCTACTGTTATTAGGTGTGTGGTTTCATAGATGTTCGCCAGGCCACTTGACAGTACTGTTCAAATGTTCTGTTCGTTACTGATGGCCTGTCTCCATCCTACCAATTGCTGAGATTTCCGATGACAGTTGTTGACACAGCTGTTTTTATTAAGAAGGTTTTTTTTCTCCATCTGTTTTCAATCTCTTTTCTTAGGAACATAAACATTTAAGATTGTTTGAGCCTTTTGACGAACTGACCCCCATGTTATTATGACCTGAACTTTCTCATCTCTGGCACCATTCTTTAGCCTGAAATATAATTAGATAATTACTAATCTAACCACTCTAACTTTGCTTTGACTAGTGTTAATGTGATGTACTCTATTATTTTACTTTTAAAAATGTTCAATTAAGATTTTATGTTGTATGTGTGCATATATGTGCATTCGCATATTCCTTGGCACATGTGTTGAGATCAGAGTTCAAACTGCAGGATTTTGTGTTCTCTTTCCACCATGTAGGTCTTGGGGATCAAACTCAGGTCATCAGGCTTGGTATTAAGTGCTTTTACCTGCTGAGCCATCTCGCCAGCCTTTGTCATTCACTTTTAACTTATTTGTGTCATCACATAAATTATTGGTTTCTTGTAGGCAGCGTATCTGGGGCTCATTCTCTTATCCATCTGATGATCTCTGCCTTTTTTTGCGGAGCACATGAGAACTTTTTCTGTAAGGGTAAAAGGAAAACACTTTACAGTTTATGGGCCACATCTGGTCTACACTGATTTCTCTGCTTTTTTTTTTCCTTTTATTTTTAAGCACTAACACATGTGCATGCCATTATTCATTGAATGGCCACCTGAGAATACGCTGCAGGCCTTGGTTGGTCTCTAGACTATAATTTGCTAATTTCTTATAAAAACTACTTATGTTTTATGTAATTATTGCTATGCTAGGGCTTGAATCTCCCATCTGAATATTGACTCTTTGATATCTTGTTTCTTTTCATTTTTTAAACTTTCTTTTCAGTTAATTAAAATGCTTATGGTCTGCTTTATCTCATTCATTAGTTTGTTAGTGTTTTGTAGCGATATCCTCTAAGTAGAAATGTTGCCATACTTGTGGCCTCATCAAAACTCAGGAAGTAAACAACTCACAAGTCTCTAAAGGTTTCTAAGGCTTACAGGATTCAGGTTCCTCCCTCTCCCAATCCTTGCTGTTATATAAACAGTACAAATTGCTGGGAAGAATGGACGGGGGGGGGGGGGGGGGGGGGGGGGGGGACGACACACCCTGCATAGAGTTTCAGGGCTCCAGCTTTCATATATGGTCCCCTATTCTGCATGCACTTTTAGTGACGCCGCTGTCATTGAGTCATTCCTGCCTTGTGAGTAACCCTAATAAACTCACTGGTTTGTCAAGTTGGATGTTGATGGTGTCGTTACTTTGGCTCCCTATTTGAGGTGAAGAGAGATTTGTTCATATCTCCCTCAGAAAAGTCACACAACACTTAGGTGCATCTTGGGCTTTTGTTTATGTTTGGTGATCAATTTAGGGCTGATAACATGCACCTTTAATATTAATCTACTTTCAAGTAACATCCTATTTTCCTATATTGTATAAAGTCATGTGGTATATTTCTCTCCAACCACCCTTTGATCTCTTCTTGTCAAATGCCTTGTTTTTACATGTTAGGAAGCCCCAGCAAATTACCATTATTTGTATATTGATTGGTGATTTATCTTTTGTGAAGATATGGAAAAGTAGCTCAGTCGGCAAAGTGCATGCTGCACACCTGGGCAGATGTGAGTTCAATCCCAAGAACTCACATAAGAAGCTGGGTGTGGTGGCATGTGTCTGTAATTCCAGCAGCCAGGCAGAGGCAGAGGCAGAGGCCAGGAGAAAGAATATAAAGCTAATTATATTTCTAGTTTTGAACGGTGTTCTGGATTTTTTTAGTTTTTGTTTTGGGGTATGTGTGTGTGTGTGCACGCACACACATGAGTATGCAAGTGTGTGGGTGTGGGTGAATAAGAGCATAAAAATGTATTTGATAGTGAAAAGTGTCAAATCCTGTGTGAAGCACCAACAGCTTCAGAGAGGTTCGTCTTGGAGTTTCCATTTTAGGTGAGTTTTGTTGCTGTTTCCTTATTTAAAAAAAAAAAAAAAAGTTCGCTTGCTGCACAAACCTGGTGACCCAAGTTTGATCTCTGAAACATGAGCAAAAGGTAGAAGGAAAGAACCAACTCCACAGATCTGACCTTTAACCTCCACATGTGGGCCATGGTGTGCACCCCCAATAGTAAATAAATAAAATAAATCAATAATTCAAAACAAGAAAAGTATGTATAAAGGTCAGTATAGAAGTTTTCCTGTGTGTGCATGTGCATGCATGTGTGTGCATGTGTGTGCATGTGTGTGCACGTGTGTGTATGTATGTGCATGTCTGCATGTGCATGCCTACAGGTCTCTGTGTTGTCCAGAGTCAATGTTGGGTGCTGGTTTTCAGGCACTCTCCACCACCACAGCCATCTTGATAAACGGGGTCTCTCGCTGGCATCTCAGGATTGCTGTTTTGTCCAGTGTGGCTATCCCAGGGACAGCTTGTAGGAACTGGTCCCCTCCTTCCACCCTGTGGGTCCTGGGGATTGAACTCAGGTCTTCAGGCTTAGTAACAAGTGCCTTTACCAGCTGGGTCATCATGCTGCTGCTACACTTATCTTTAAAATATGTTTTCTTAGTATCTCTATTGGGTTGTTCATAACTCTAAAACCTACTCTTCATTTTTATATATTTATCTTCTATTCTATAATTTTACTGACATCATTACTTAGTTCTAATGGTTCTGTGTGTGTGTGCATGTGTGTATGAGCTTTAAGATTTTCTAAATATGAGGTCATATCATGTGTTCATAGAGTTGTATTTCATCGTTTCCAATCTGGATGCCTCTATTTATTTATTTTGCCTAATTGCCCTAGATAGAATATCTAATAGAATATGGAATGTAAGCGGTAAGACACAGACATCCTGTCTTGTCTTGGTCTTTGGGGAAGATTTTTCCATCTCTCACTATTACGTATAAAGTTAACTGTGGCTTTTGGTTGTTGGTTTTTAAATAAATCTACCATATAATCCAGTTATCCCGCTTCTGATTTATATATCCAAAGGAAATAAAAGCAGCACACCAAAGCCATCACTGCCTGCCCATGTTTATTATGGCGCTACTCATAACAGAAAATAGCCTAGATATGAAATGAATCCAGGTACCCATCCATGGATGGATGGATAAAGAGAATATGATATATATTCACAGCAGACTATTTATTATTCAGCCATGGAAAGGAATGAGGCAGGCCTGTTGGGGCAGGATTCTGAGCCTAGTCTCTTGAGAGGTTGAGGCAAGAGGATTTCCAGTTTAAGATCTGTCTGGGCTAAAGAGTGAATTCAAAGCCAATCTGAGTAGCCTAGTAAGAAAGACCTTTCTCAAAAGGAAGGCTGGAAATAGGCCTGGGGCTGTGGCTCAGAAGCACACCTGCCTAGAATCCCCCAGGGAGGGGCTGGGGGTGTGGCTCAGTGGTAGAGCCCCTGCCTAGAATCCCCCAGGGAGGGGCTAGGGGCGTGGCTCAGTGGTAGAGCCCCTGCCTAGAATCCCCCAGGGAGGGGCTGGGGGTGTGGCTCAGTGGTAGAGCCCCTGCCTAGAATCCCCCAGGGAGGGGCTAGGGGCGTGGCTCAGTGGTAGAGCCCCTGCCTAGAATCCCCCAGGGAGGGGCTGGGGGTGTGGCTCAGTGGTAGAGCACCTGCCTAGAATCCTCCAGTGAGGGGCTGGAGGCGTGGTTTGGAGTCTGCACAGAATCCCTGGTCCTCCTACTGGGTTGCTTCCTCCAGCCTTGATAGGTGGGTTGTGTCTAGTCTTACTGTAACTTGTTATGCCATGTTTGGTTGATATTCCTGGGAGGCCTGCTCTTTTCTGAAGGGAAACAGAGGAGAAGTGGATCTGGGGGCAAGGGGAGATGGGGGGATGGGAGGAGCAGAGGAAGGGGTACTCTGACTAGAATATAATGTGTGAGGAAAAGAATAAACATCTTAAAAAAGAATATAATAAAAAATTCCATTAACTGGGGTGGCATAGGGGTAGGGGAGAAGGTTCAATCATTCACGAGTGTAGATTCCCTTGATTTCAACATTTCCCATCAAGCCCTGTTGTTGCTGTTTTAGGAACTAAGGTTCTAGAATATGAACTGTTTTTCTTTTTTTTTTAATTTTTGGTTGTGAGATTAATTTTTTAAAGATTTATTTATTTTATTTATATCAGTATGTTGTAGCTGTCTTCAGACACACACCAGAAGAGGGCATTGGATCCCATTACAGATGGTTGTGAGCCACCATGTGGTTGCTGGGAATTGAACTCAGGACCTCTGGAAAAGCAGTCAGTGCTCTTAACTGCTGAGCCATCTCTCCAGCCCCTAGAATATGAACTTTTAGGGGACACATTCTAACCATAGCATCTATACCCTAACCTCCAACGTCTATGTCCTGTGTGTGTGTTTGTGTATGTGTGTGCGTACACGTGCATGCATGCCTGTGTGCATGTGTTCATTCCTGTAGTGGGGGAGGGGGGTTCAAGTGAATGTGCAAACATGCGCATATGTGTTAAGGTTAAAGGTTAACTCCAGGCATCAGTTCTCAGGACTTTGTCCATCTTGTTTCCAGAGGGAAAGTCTCTCACTGGACTAGAATTTGCCAAGTAGGTGAACTTGGCCAGCCACTTGGCCTAGGCCTGGGTTGGCTCTAGGAATCCACCCGTCCCCATCTGCCCAGCATTTCGGTGATAAGTGTGTGCCTTCACTCTTGGCTTTTTTACATGGGTTTGAGGGATGGAACTCAGGTCTTCATGCTTGCAAAGCAAGCATGTTACTGACTGAACTGTCTCCCCAGTTCCACATGTCCTCTCCCTTGTACAATACAAAATATATTCATTTTTATCCCCAGTGTCCCATAAGTCTTGACTTGTTCCAGTATCAACTAGAAAGTTCAAAGTCCAGAGTCTCATCTGAATCAGATATGGATGGGGCTCAAGGCATGATTCATCCCCAGACTAACGCCTTTCCAGTTAATCCCGAGAAATCAAAACAAGCTATGTTCTTCCAAAATGCAGTGATAGGGCAAAGATATTCCTACTCTGAAAGGGAGGGATGGGTGAGAATACAGAACTGGAGTGTGGTCATGTGCACCTGTAATCTCAGCACTCAGGAGGTAGAGGCAGGAGAATTGAGAGGTCAAGGTTATCCTTATCAATGCAGTAAGTTCAAGGTCAGCCTGGGCTATATGAGACCTTCTCTTGAAACACAGATCACAAACAGGTTATCATGGTGCACTTGGAGTTCCAGCATTCCAGAGGCTGAGGCAAGAGAATTTGGTAATTCAAGGCCATCTTGGGCTACAAAGCAAGGCTTTGTCTCATTTGTTAAAGTGTCTGCCAACAAGCCTGAGACCTGAGCTTGGTCCCAGCACCCATATAAAAGCTCGTTGCAGTGGTGCGTGTGTGAAACTCCAGTGTTGGGGACATGGAGACAGATGGATCCCTGGTGCTTGCCCACCTGCCTGCCAAGCTATATTGGTAAGCTCCAAGTTCAGTGACAGATTCTGTATCAAAAAGAAGGTGTCATGGGCCAGAAAGGTGGCTCAGGTAAAGATGCTTGCTGAGCAAATATGACAACCTGAATTCTATTCCAGGATCCCACAGTGGAAGGAAAGAACCAATCCCCCAAAGTCATCCTCTGACAATATGTGGCATGGCATCACGTCTGTGCTCCCACATACCCTGCATGCACTCACACACATGCACCAACAATAGCAATAATGAGGAAAGGTGCCTACCACTTGCCTGTGTTTACACGTACTTGCATGCACACACACACACATTTCGCTGATCTCTTTGCCGAGAGAGGCACATATACACCCCCACACAAAGACTCCATTGTGGAGATTTGTTTTACCAATGACCCTGGTGGTCCTGCCCTTGTTCTGTGGGCCTCAATCCATATACCTCCAAGCACACACCCACAGTGACACACTCCCTCCAACAAGGCCACACCTCCTAATAGTGCCATTTCCCATGGACCAAGCATTCAGACACATGAATCTATGCGGGCCACACCTATTCAAAACACCACATATGTAGGTGTCTCTATTTGTGTGAATGGATGCTCTGTGAAGTGGAAACTTAAGGATTCTTTGGAAAGTCAGTTGTATTAGATGGTGTTTTGCTGGGGCAAACACATGAGCGAACACTTTGCTGAAGCAGACACAGGTGAACGGATGTTCTGCTAAAGCAAGCACGTGAAAGGACACATGATGAAGGATTTTTTTTTTTTTTTTTGCTAATAGCATTCATGTATTGGGTCCACCTTACATTGAATAGTTGAGCTCCATTTGTGCGGACTCCATAGAAAGAAATGCACCAAAAAACTTCTGGTGGTGCTGTGGCTTCTTGCTGCTTCTGCAGACTCAGGCTGATTGGCAGCTGAATCAGGCTCACATGCTGAGGAAAGACCCGTGAAGGACACATGATGTTTGCAGGGAGTATAAATAGGACTCAACAGACAGTAATGGAGGCTGGGCTTGGCTTGCTTACAGAGCTAGCTGTGCAATGCTTGTTGGTCTCGTGTCTTTGCTGATCTTCTCTTTGCCGAGAGAGGCACAGTCGAGGACTTCTCCTGGTGTTCCTGCTGGTCCCTCCTGCTGACTCGTGCTGAGGCTGAGGCCTGGCTGTCTCTGCTAGGTAGTGTCACTACTACTGATTCGTGTTTGCTATCCTGACTCTACAGAATTGGACTGCTGGTGGATCTGCGAAATGTTTTCAAGTGGATCGAGCTGCTGACCTGTGAACCGAACTGCTAATTTCCTAACAATGCAGATGGAATTTGCTCCAAAGAACAATTTCTAAACAGGTCCACTTTCCCCATATTCTTTCTTTTCCACTACCTGTGGTAGATGGTGGGCTAGAAAGAAGGTTGAAGTCGTTAAGAACCATCATTAAAAGTAGGCTTTGAAAAAAATTAAAGTTACAGCTCTCTGTGTGTATGTGTTCCTGGAGTCTAAAAGATGTTGGGTCTTCTAGAGCTGAAGTTACAAGGGATTGTGAGCTGTCCGTCATGGGTATCAGGAGCCTTAGGTCCTCTGCAAGAGCAGGAAGTACTCTTAACCACAGAGCCATCCCTTCATCCCTACTTCTCTCACAGTTTTAGAAAGTTCTTTGTACAGTTGGTTATGTGTTTGTTGAGTGTGAGCATTGAATATAGAAATTAAAGAACAGTGTGTGTGGGTTTTCTTCCACCGTGAGGGTCCTGGGGATCTAATTCGGCTGCTTAGGCTTAGCCAGCAAGCCCCTTTACCCACTAAGCTATCTCATGAGCTCCAAGAATCCTGTTTTGACACTGTCCGTGACTAGAAGTGATTCTCCTGTCTCCACCTTCCACCTTACCATAGTAGTGCCAGGATTATAGATTCCGGCTCCTGCACCTGGCTTTTTAAACATGGGTTTCAGGAAGTCAAGTTCAGGTCCTCAGGCTCAAATAGAGAATTTTGTGCCCTCTGATCCATTTTCCTGAACATTAAGCCATCTTCCTGGACCACTGAGCCATCTTCCTGGCCCACTGAGTCATCTTCCTGGATCACTGAGTCATCTTCCAGGACCACTGAGCCATCTTCCTGGCTCAGCTATTTTAACTGAGCAAAGACATCTAGGTTGACAGCTTTTCCCTAGTCCTTCAGAGACATCATTTTGTTGTCCCTGCCCCCAGCTTTCACTGTGAGTTGTCACATGAATTCAAGGAATCAATCCCAGGTACTCTGAAAGAGCAGCCAGTGCTCCTAACCCCTGGGCCACCCCCAAACCCTGCAGCAAGTATTCCTAACCTCTGAGCTGTCTTTCCAGCCTCTCTACATTATCTTCTGAGAAGGGGTTTCTCATTGTACCTCCAGTCCACTGGTTGAGCTCGCCTGGCTGGCCTGCCAGCCCTGAGGAGCAGACTTAGTGTACAAGGTACTGACATGGAGGGCCTGAATCTTCTTCACAAAGTCATTTACATCGTTATCTTTCCCTGGTTTCCCAGCCATGCCCAGGATACTGGGCTCTTAGTATCCTGAGGGAGTTGAGCCACCTCTTACGGACCACAACCCCAGATAACATTTCAGGTGTGCAGCTGCCCGTAGAGCCTTTAATCCCAGCACTAGGTAGGCATCAGCAGGCAAAGTTCTGTGAGTTCAAGGGTAGCCTAGTCTACAGAGTAAGTTCCACGACTGTCAGGTATGCATAGAGAAACCCTGTGGGGAAAAATTTTTTAAAAAATAAAGAGCAAATGATCTGAGCACCATCCTTTTTCTCTGCTTCCTAACACAGTGTGGCCAGCTACTCAGCCTCCCGCCGCCAGGGCCTCCCCACCAGGAGGGACCACACCTTCAGACTGTGAGCCACAGCAGAGACTGCCTCTCTTAAGTTGCTTCCTCTCAGTTATTTGGTCCCAGTTTTTAAACAAAACAAAACCCAAAATGTGAAAGGGGCGGGAGGGGGGTGGAATGTTCTAGAACCAGGGGAGATTACACAACTCTCCAAAACTATTGGGTTACTCCACTTAGTGCATTGACTATATTGTGTATGACTCGTATCTCAATAAAGCTCTTATTTCAACAAAACTGTGAGTGTGAAGTTACGCAGGGGTTTGGGGTGGGCTGGGGGGAGGAATTCTGGTGTCTAATGGAAGGTGGGATGGGGCTCAACGGGGCCTGTGACTCATAAAACTTATTTGCCAGTGGGACCAGCCCTGGAGACAAAAGGAGTGACAGGCCTCAACCCAGATCTCTGGACATATTGTCCCAGCATACCTTGCGCCCTCCGTTCTTCCGACTAACTATATAGCAGGGCCTCCATGGGATGGTAGATCAACTGAGCAACACTTTCATGCTGTCCTGTCCTGCCCTGCCTGGTGAGCATTAGCTGTTCCCCCCACCCACCTCCATCCCCAGGGCTTCTCTCGCTTCCAAGAAGGCGGCCTGGGAGGACCCAGATTGCACCAAGGGACAAGACGTTTGGTTCTCTGGAAAAGAGGGGTGGGAAATTGAACCTGACACCTGGCAAGGCCCACAGGCTGGGCAACACGCTGGGGAGGCTGGCCTATACTCCACACGAGGGTTGTCTAGGCCAGCGCCTCTCCTGGGGTCTTGGCAGAGGCCAGGGCAGGCCAGCACTGGTGGCAGATTGCCTGTGGGTAATGAAAAGGCTCAGAGATTGGTCATGGCGGCTCTGACAGTATTTTGTGTGCTGGTGTTCACAATAAGGGAGAGATGCGTAAGCTCATGCCAGAGGCTCTGTTACTCCTAGTGACAGCCGCAGAACACATGCTTGGACCCTTCTAGAACATTCTTGCTGCCATTGCCTCTACTCTCAGTACAAGCAAGACACTGAAGTACCCTGAGCTATGATGTCTCCATTAAATTCAACGGTCTCATACCCAGGCACAGCTTACAGTTGGTACCCATATGTCTTTCCATCTTCTTAGTTTTGTTTTCGGACATTTTAGCCAGATCCTGTCTGTGATGACCTCTGTGGCTCTGGTCTGCTCTATGTCCATGCAGAAGGGTTTCTGCTAACCCATGTGGCTGTGGTCACAGGCTGGCTTCCTTCCTGGAGTTAGAGGGTCTGTCTCCAGGTTCTCCTGACTCCAAGTCTAGTCCCTCTGGGCTGACAACCCCTGTCAGATAGAGCACGCCCAGTGCCTCCCTCAGCTTATCTAATGCACAAGATCCCCGGGCCATCTTCTTGCCCAGTGTTTGGCCTGCGGACAAATGCTCACCAGAAACACTGGCTGGGAAGAGGGGCTTCTAGAAAACATGAAAAAAGTCTACACGCTGTCAGGTGAGCCTACATGCTAAGAAAAGGGGCCTGGGTCAAGGGTTGCTCTAAGATTTTCCTCCCCTGTGACTGCTCTCACCGTTAGCTTCAGCTTGGTCCCATCTTCAGCAACAGCACTGCCACCAATAAGACCGCCAGTGTCCGCACCAACCCCATCATGTATTCCATTCAAGTCTCTCTCAAAACCTTCACACCCACCCTCACCTCCATCTCCATACCTACCCTCACCTCCATCTCCACACCCACCCTCACCTTCATTTGCACACCCACCCTCACCTCCATCTCCACACCCACCCTCACCTCCATCTCCACACCCTCCCTCACCTCCATCTCCACACCCTCCCTCACCTCCATCTCTACACTCACCCTCACCTCCATCTCCACATTCACCCTCACCTCCATCTCCACACCCTCCCTCACCTCCATCTCTACACTCACCCTCACCTCCATCTCCACACCCTCCCTCGCCTCCATCTCCACACCCTCTCTCACCTCCATCTCTACACTCACCCTCACCTCCATCTCCACACCCACCCTTACCTCCATCTCCACATTCACCCTCACCTCCATCTCCACACCCTCCCTCACCTCCATCTCTACACTCACCCTCACCTCCATCTCCACACCCTCCCTCACCTGCATCTCCACACCCTCTCACCTCCATCTCTACACTCACCCTCACCTCCATCTCCACACCCTCCCTCACCTCCATCTCCACACCCACCCTCACCTCCATCTCCACATTCACCCTCACCTCCATCTCCACACCCTCCCTCACCTCCATCTCTACACTCACCCTCACCTCCATCTCCACACCTACCCTCACCTCCATCTCCACACCCTCCCTCACCTCCATCTCCACACCCTCTCTCACCTCCATCTCCACACCCACCCTCACCTCCATCTCCACACCCTCTCTCACCTCCATCTCTACACTCACCCTCACCTCCATCTCCACACCCTCCCTCACCTCCATCTCCACACCCACCCTCACCTCCATCTTCACACCCTCCGTCAACTCCATCTCTACACTCACCCTCACCTCCATCTCCACACCTACCCTCACCTCCATCTCCACACCTACCCTCACCTCCATCTCCACACCCTCCCTCACCTCCATCTCTACACTCACCCTCACCTCCATCTCTACACTCACCCTCACCTCCATCTCCACACCCTCTCTCACCTCCATCTCCACACCCTCCCTCACCTCCATCTCTACACTCACCCTCACCTCCATCTCCACACCCTCTCTCACCTCCATCTCCATACCCTCTCTCACCTCCATCTCCACATTCACCCTCACCTCCATCTCCACACCCTCCCTTACCTCCATCTCCACACCCTCTCTCACCTCCATCTCCACACCCTCTCTCACCTCCATCTCCACACCCTCCCTCACCTCCATCTCCACACCCTCCCTCACCTCCATCTCCACACCCTCTCTCACCTCCATCTCCATACCCTCTCTCACCTCCATCTCCACATTCACCTGTGCTGTCACGTCAGTTCTTACTTCCCCCACCCCTCTCTCCACTCTGGTGTCTACCTCCACCCTACCTATCATCCTCACCTCCACCAGTACTCTCTTCTACTGTCTGCTCATGCCCACAACTGACATTTTCAATGCTTCCATCTAACTCCAGGCTTCTGACATTACTAAAGATTGGGTCTGGTTGCCTGTTCCACAAGTTGGAACTCTTCCCTTGAATCATAATATTGAAGGTCTCAGATGGTGGACATCTGTGCTGAGGGACTTCATGACCAAGCAACTAATGCCATAGAGGCCATGACTATGCAGCTAACTCACTCTTGGGACAGTGAATCCAAGAGCTTTATTCTCCACAGGTCTGATCTCAAAGAAATCATGTGACCTGGGGAAGAACCACAAATTGAGTCAGCCTCTGACTGTTTTGTTTCATTCTAGATCCTTCTCACTTCTAAAAGTGTAAGAGCAATGAGTCTTCCCTCCTCAGAGACACAGTAGAAAGTATGGCCCCAGCCTGCGCACTAAGAGAGGCCTGCGCAGTGGGAGCTTCTGTCTCAGGCCTCCCACTGTGTTTCAGACAAACTTTTTTCCAGCATTGAGACCTTAAGGAAGCAACACACTATCTCAGCTAAAACTCTTTCTCTCTCATCTATAAACAGAGCATCAAATATAAAATATACCCCTTGAGACTGCTATGGGAATTAACTGAGCCCATCCAGGTTAAGTCCTGGGATTGAATTCTCATCAGTGAGCCAGGCATACAGGGGAGGGGAGTGTAGGAATGGATATCTCTCCTTCCCAGTCAGGATCAGTGAAGACAGTTGCCCTAAGGTCATCATTTGGAAGGGATCGGTAGAGCCACACCAGGAACCCCCTGTTCCATTTTGAACTCCGCTCAACTTGGAAATGTGAGAGATAAGCTAAAATATCCATAGTCAGTCCTTATTCTGTAACCCATGGCCTGGGCCAGAGAAGGAGGAAAGCTGGGCATGGGCTGGGAGGAGATTGACAGTTCCCCTCTTGGCAAAAGAACTCAAGGGAAAGGGTTTGGTGGGTCTGGGACAAGAATCCTGCAAGGTACCAAGCAGTCAGGGAACCAGCAGTGGTAGAAAACCAGAGGTGAGCTCCAGGTAAGAGACTGTGACACCACAGAGGCTGTATCTAAGCACCAAGAGGGAGAACAGGGTCTTAGTATGACAGGCAAGACTGAGGCGCCCTGGCCCTAAAGGCCAAGTGTTGAAAGGCTGTTGGGTTGCTGATCATTCATGCCAATCCAAGGAGAGCCAGTGCCAGAGTGAATAGGGCAAGCACAGGACAAGAGTGGTCCCAGGACCCCCTCCTGATACCCATGGCTGGGGCTGGGGCTGGGGCTGGGGCTGGGGCTGGGGCTGGGGCTGGGGCTGGGGCAGGGGCTGGGGCTGGGGCAGGGGCTGGGGCTGGGGCTGGGGCTGGGGCTGGAACTGAAGATGGCCATGGACTGATGGAAGATGGACAAGGACTAGCTAAATGCTAGTCTTTTTCTCTCTGTCTCTCTGTCATCTCTCTGTCTCTGTGTCTCTCTCTCTGGGGGGAGTGTCGGGGGTCAGAGAGCAGCTCCAGGTGGCATTCCTCAAGTACCACCCACTTTTTTTTTTTCTTCTTGAGACAAGATCTATCACTGGCCTGGAACTCACCAACTCCGCTACGCTGGCTGTCCAGTGAGGCCCAGAGATACTCACAGCTCTGCCTTCAAGGATACGCTGCTATTCTAGAGTTCAGGTGCCCCTGGGGGGCAGAAGGTCTGGAGTTACAAGTGGTTGTGAGCCAGCTGACATGGGTGCTAGGAACTGAACTTGGGTCTGCTGGAAGAGCACTATGAATTCTTAACTACCCAGCCATCTCTCCAGCCCAGACTCTGGGAATCAAACTCACGCTTGCTTATACAGTTAAGCACTTGACCAGCTGAGCTTCCTCCCCAGTGTTCTTCTCCTTTCTCAAAACCTTCTTGTTCTGAGGGTCCGTGACTAGGGCCCCTTGTAAGAGCCCTTCCCTAGGGGAGGTCTTTGGGAGCCTACAGACTGACAGTGTTGGGATTTCTGGCTATGTCACTTCGGGAGACTATCCTACTCCACCCCTGTACCTAGTGAAGCCATGGAGTAACCTCCACTCACCTATGCCCAAAGCTGCCCTTCAGGGCCAGCGAGCTAGCTCAGTAGTTAAGAGCATTTGCAGCTCTTCGAGAGGACCTGAGCTTGGTTCCCAGCGTCCACTTTGAGAAGTTCATGATTGCCCATGACTGTGGATCCGGGGAATCTGTCGCCCTCTTTTGGCCTCTGGGGGTACTGCACTCACATAAGCATCACTGTCATAACACACACATAAGTAAAACACACACACACATATTTAAACCTGCCCCTCTTTCGTCATCTCTATGTCACTGAAGGACACTGAGGCATGGAGTAGTTAAGCAACTTGCCTGAGGTACACAGCAAGACAGCTAGGGACAGTCAGAAACCCACGTGATGGGAGACATACATTTGGGCCAGGGCCCACAGAGAAGACGATGAACTGGCTTGGTGTTCTGGGGAAGAGGAGGAGCCAGAAAACAAGAGGAGCAGCTGGTGCTGCAGCCAGCCACCAACAGGCCCAGGCTCCCTGCCACCCACCGTCTAGCCAACTGCTGCCAGGGCGGGCTGCCGACTGCACCGCGGGCGGCCAGCGCGTCTAGGTTCCTCAGGCTGCACTCCCGCTCCTCATGGGCCTGGCACAGCTCCGCATATCATGGGCCTGGATGCTTCAAAGAGCAATTCCCGAGCAAGACCAGAGCTTGCAATGAGACACTTCCAGCCTCGGGGCCTTAGCTGTTTCTTCATGGATCTTCAGAGCCCCACTGAACACGGGGTACAAGGTCTCCATGAGAGTTACACATATATGGCTGGCCTGGGTAAAGACTCGGGCGGGCATCTTTGTGGCCCAACAAGGTCCCACTCCCTTTCAACCTCCCATTGCCTTCCTGGGGGGAGCAGTGAGGAGTCAGGTGGGGCCCCAGTATGGGAGAGGGGAACCTTGACTTGGGAATCACGGGTACTCTGGGAAGGCATTTCTAAGTAGGGAAGAGACGTGGAGGGTCCACATGTTAAGCCATCTCTCCCAAGACACCTTCAGGACACTAACTACCTGCCACTCACCACACAGGGTGTCCTGCCTCACTCAGCTGCTAGTTTCCTCTCAGACCCACCATGCCACTAAACTAGAACCACAATCCCAAATCAATTTATTCATAATTTCTCTCCCCACTAATCTTTTTCTTCTCTCTCTTCCCCTCTCTCTTCTCCTCTCCCCTCTCTTCTATTCTCTATCTCCCCTCCACTCCACTCCACTCCCCTCCCTAATGCCTTGTATATGAGAACCTAACCTTGACCCTTAGCATGTGGTGGCATGTGTTCATCACCCCAGTCTGAGGAGGCAGAGACAGGAGGAACCCTGGGGAATCTCCAGCCAGCTTGCTAACCAACTCAGTGAAGTTCACGGCATGGAGGGACTCTACCTGGAAATAAAAACGCAATGGTGCCTGGGGTTCTCTTCTGGCCTACACACATACACACATGCTTCTGTGATTACCCAGACACTCCATACACATGTTCTCTCTCTCTCTCTCTCTCTCTCTCTCTCTCTCTCTCTCTTTCTCTTTCTCTCTCTCCCTCTCTCTCTCTCTCTCCCCCAAACTCCTGCAGGATCTGCAGTGGCTGGTGGGATCTTGGAGGTGAGAAGAGGTACAGATGATTGGTGTCTGTCATGTCAGGGACAGCCTAGTTGCCTATGTCTTCAGCGGCCTCATGTGGAGCAGCCCCGTCCTGGGGAGGCTTGGATTTGAGATTAATTCCCTACCACTTCCTAACTGTCCATTCTGGGTAAGCCTTTAGCCTAGTGCTATTCTCTCTTGTTGTAACAGATTGACAGACAGAAGGATTAAACAAGGAAGGATTCGTTTGGGTCGAGGGGGGGTCAAAGGTCTCAGGCTACCATTGCCTGTCACCGTGGTTGTAAGGTTTCATGGCAAGGCTGCATGTTACAGCAAAGTGTATGGTTGATGAAAGGGGCTCACCTCTTGGTGACCTGGAAGCAGAGAGAGGAAGGAGAGAACCTGAGGAACGTGTGGCCCACAATGACATACTCTTCCAAGTAGATCCCACTTCCAGAACTTTCTGTCACCTCATGATAATGCCATCAAGTTATGAATCCATTAATGGATTCATCTGTCAGCTACATCAGAATCCTCATGATCCAATCACATCTCAAAGGTTGGGTCCACACCCCATGGTGCCACCCAGCCAACTCTAACTCCAGTTCCAGGGAATCTAATGACTTCATGTGGCCCCCATGGACACCACACACACATACACACATGCATGCGCAAACAAGCACATGCACACACAAACACAGGCACACACACGGTGCACATATATACATGCAAACAAAACACTCAAACATATGAAATAATAAAAATAAATAAATCTGAGGGGGGAAAAAACTGAATTGTGTTAGCAACTGCCGTCACTCTATGATGCCAGCACCACACCTCTCAAGCTGATGGAGTGGAAGTGGGTAAGTAAGGAGGAGGCCATACTATGGCTGGTACCAAGGCAACTGCCCACAAAACCGCTGGTGGCTAAGAGCCCAGGAAACGTCAGGCTACAAAAGCCACTCATAAAAGTGTGTCCTCTGTTGGAGGGGTGAAGCAATCTCATCATGACAGACTGGTACTGTGGCAATGGGAAATCAGATGCTATCAGAAGTTTCCTGAACTTCCCATTCTCAAACTCCGCTTCCAGCGTCTAGTGCCAGAAATTGCCCAGGACTTCAAATAGACCTGTGCTTCCAGAGTGCTGCTATTGGTGTTTAGCCGAGGGGGCGGGGCTGAAAAGATCTGTTTGGTTAGCCTTTTCGAAAATACTGATCTGCGCGCTAACTGTGTCAAACGTGTAACAGTTAGGCCAAAAGAGATCCAGGTAGTACGTGACAATTCGCCAAGACTGTCCTCAAAAGCCCACTATGAGGGGAAAGATTTTATTCCCTCAACCCCCTCCCAAAAAAAGTCCCCCTCTTCTTCCTGTTCTGAATGTTAGATAATTTTTCCATGGGGCCAAAAGGTACCTAAGTATGTGGTTGTGAGTGGAAAAATAGGGGGCACAATCAGGTATTGGCAGCTTCTCCGTTTTCATCTGCGTGTAAATTTTTAATCTCAGTGCAAGATGTAAAGCATTTTAATGCAGGTAAAACTGTGCCCATGAACACACTCAACAGTTCAACTTTATAACAACCATGAATAAAGCTGTTAAAATTTTCTGAACAATGTCAGCATTAGGGTTTTAAAAAATAAGTATATTTTTTATTGATGGCAAATAAAAGGTGTTTGTGGCAGGTTTTTTTTTTCTTTTTATAGAAGATATCATTCATTTGCCATTCACTTTTCTGAGTTTCCCTGCATGAAAATGCATGCATGTTTTTAATGTTGCTTGTCTTCTGTGCTGTTCCTGCGAGTTTGATGTTAAAACACATTAAACTATATTTAAAGAAGAAGGAGGAGGAGGAGGAGGAGGAGGAGGAGGAGGAGGAGGAGGAGGAGGAGGAGGAGAAGGGGAAGAGGAAGAGGAAGAGGAAGAGGAAGAGGAAGAAGAAGAAGAAGAAGAAGAAGAAGAAGAAGAAGAAGAAGAAGAAGAAGAAGAAGAAGAAGAAAGATTGAGTCCACAGACTTGGGACCAAGGCTTGAATGCAGGACTGTCTCAGAGAACACTTTGTATCTATATGAGTTCATTTCCTTATTGCTACAACAAAAAGCAACTTAAGGAAGAGAGGGGATCCAGTCCATCATGACAGGGAGAGCATGGCGTCGAGTATGGCGGCAGGAGCATGAGGTGGCTGCTCACATGACATCTGCAGGCAGGAAGCAGAGAGAGATAGAAGCTTTTCTTTTTATTTAGTCAAGGACCCCAGTCCATGGGATGGTGTTGTACGCACTCAGGTTGGGTCTTCCCTCCTTGACTAATCCAACCTAGAAACTCATCGCAAACAAGCCCAGAAATCCTTTTTTATGATGATTCTAAATCCCATCAAGGTGACAATCAAGATCAGTCATCATAGCATCCAAAACTCCATGTCCTCTTCGGGCCTCTGTCCTTCTATCTACAAAGCTAGAAGTTAGGACCCATAGCTGGTCAGACGTGCCGATGATGACTCTACATCGGCTTCCCCCTTTAGGGAGTATCTGTTTCATTGTGAGACACTTGGGGGTTCCATCCTCAAAGAATCAAGGTTTTGGGATACTCTCAGCCTGAAGAAGACATCCTGACATATTCCCGTGGGGAAGTGATGGTCTCCAGGGTCTCTGTTGTGAAAGAAGGTGAAAGGACCCCTCCTACCAACAAGCTACTGTGGGCTCCGCCCCTCTGCACCCTGAATCAGCACTTTTTCCCTGAGGATGGGTATTTGCCTCAGTGCTGGTTGATGCTCCCTGGAGGTGAGACCCACATCTCCAGATTCTCCTGGGGAGGCCTCCCAGGTGGTACTTGGGGCACTCACCTGAGTTTCCAGTGGCTCCTCCCAGCCATTTGTATGCGATTCTGCCAATTGCCTATGGCTTTGATGTCAAGGAAGGTGCTAGAGTGTATGACTAGGGGAGTTCAC
This sequence comes from Mus musculus, assembly GCF_000001635.26. Classification (NCBI taxonomy): domain Eukaryota; kingdom Metazoa; phylum Chordata; class Mammalia; order Rodentia; family Muridae; genus Mus; species Mus musculus. Next base: position 134,800,491 of record NC_000071.6, on the reverse strand, counting down.
TGAAGAGGGCTCCATCCATGTGGGCATAGGGAAGCCATCATCCATGCTGGGTGAAGAGAACACTGTAGTTACTTTAAGGTCCTCCATGATCCTGCTAGTAACCCTGCACCATGCTCTTGTTTCTAAGCCCAATAAACTCATTGGCTTCTTGAGGCAAGTTTGATGGAATTGTACTTCGGTTTGTCATAGGAACCCTGTGAGGAGGGGTCCTTCCCTCCAAGGAAGGAGTTCTCACAATACAAGCTGCTTTGCTCCTCCCACACTCTCCATGATGCTCCACCCCCACTTCCCACCATGGTGCTCCACCCACTCTCCCTACCATGATGCTCCACCCACATTCCCTCATGATGCTCCACCCACTCTCCACCATGATGCTCTTCCCACTATCTATCATGATGCTCCACCAACTCTCTACCATGGTGCTCCACCCATACTCTCTACCATGGTGCTCCACCCACTCTCCACCATGGTGCTCCACCCACTTTCCACCATGATGTCCCACCCACTCTCCACCATGATGCTCCACCCACACTCCCTACCACAATGCTGTGCCTCAAGCAGAAAAAACCCTTCCTCCTTTGAGAAAACTGACTGACACATGCCATCCATAAGCACTTTCGCAGGCATGGCTGTTTCTCCTCACCCTTTCTTGGGAACTTAATTTTTGTTTTATCATTTACACCATCATGGTTGTGTTTCTTGCCTAGATTAGGGGAGAAGGGGTAGGAGGGTTTATTCTGGCCACAGTTTCAAAGGGTTCAGTCCTTGTTAGTGGGGAAGACATGGCAGAATTCATGGTAGCAGGCCTGTGGAGCAAGGGCCATTCGCATGGTGGGTGGGTGCGTGGGTGCGTGGGTGGGTGGGTGGGTGGGTGGGTGGGTGGGTGGATTCTTCTAGAAAGAAGAATCATGAGTTCTTTTGATGGAGGGCATGGCCCTCTGGATGTTCTAGGCATGGGGAATAGAAATTTTGAGAAGTGAAATAGAAAAAAAAATAGTAGTTAACGAATAAGAAACCAGATGGACCTGTCACAAGCTATGGCTGCTCCTCTATCCTAAAGACTCTGGGGAAGCGGGGTGGCTTACTTCATAGGACAGGACGGCAGGATGGAGCGGATGAGGTGGCAGTGGCTGGACCCTAAAGCAGTGGGCCATGAGGGAGCAGGTAGCACTCTCTGGGAAATAACAAACCTATCATGTGGCATTGGAATCTGGAATGTCCCCCAACATGTTTTTGAACACTTGTTCCCCAACAAGTGGGGCTGTTTGGGGGTGGCCGTGGAGGTTTTAGGAGATGAGTTCTGGCTGAAGGGAGTAGGGAGCTAGAGGTGAGCTGATCTCAGCTACTCACTCCCACCCCACCCACTCCCACCTTGTGAATGGCCGGTGCTCCACAGGCCTGCTACCATGAATTCTGCCACGTCTTCCCCAACACATGGACTGAACTCTTTGAAACTGTGAGCCAGAAGAAACCCCCCTACCGTTAAATTTTCACTCACTTATGCTCTTGAGATTACAACCATGCCTCGTGCCTAGCTTTTTTTTTCTTTTCTTTTTTTTTTTTTTCTTTTTCCAGTTAACATCATCTCTAGAGGTGGAACTAGACTAGTGTTTATAAAGGAAGCACTTTAACAACTGAGCCTGAACTGCCTGCTTCCTCTCCTCTGCCAGTCTGTTGGGGGGCTGAGGTTGGATTCTCAAAGGAAGAGAGAGATGGCAGGAATGTGGCACAGCTCAAGATGGAGAGAGGAGGACAGCTTTGTGGAGTTGGTTCTTTCCTATCTTTTTGTGGGCTCTGGGGGTCACGGTCTTGTCATCTGACTTGTGTTGTCTGACTTGTGTTGTCTGATGGTACAGCAGTGCCTTTACTGCTGAGCCCACCCCTAAGCCCTAGAGGCAGGATTTGAGAGTGTGAGAGAGAGAGAGAGAGAGAGAGAGAGAGAGAGAGAGAGAGAGATGGTGTTCCGTGCTTGTTGCCTAGGAAGGAGGGCACACTGGGACAGGGAGTCAGGGGACAGAAGAAGCCGATGAGGAAGGACGAGAAGTTTTCAGATGATCTCCCCCTGCCCAGATCCCCCCCTGCCCATCTCAGCTCCCCAGAGCTGAGCATGCTCTCTGCCCAGCAGCCCAGCAACCTAAAATAGCTATCTGGAAATTTCCAGGTAGTGATTCCCCTCAAAGGCCCTGTTGTTGTTTTCTGGGCCACCTCCTCCAACTACCCCCAGCAGTTCCGTGGGCTCCAAGACTAAGTCCCCTGGAACGCTGGGTCCTCCTCTCAGCGGGGGCAATGACCAAGAAAAGAGAGCAACGGGCCTCCTGGTGACCCCCGTTCACCTCTTCCTACTCCCCACCGATCTCCAGACACATTTGCGATTTATCTTTCTCTGTTGTTTATTGTGCCGAGTCCAAGCCTCCCGGCCAACTCCCGAGCTGCGTGGGCCAGCCACGGCCCTAGACGTCTGTCCTAGCCAAGCCCGGAGCAGCCCCCCGCCTGACGTCCCCTCAGCTGCCCCCGAGCCAAGCAGGCCCTGAGCTCTGGCCTGGCCGGACGTCTTTCTTTATGGAGCCCCAGGGCCTGTCTCCTCTATTGTCTGCTGGTGTTTACAGGCTTGTTCATGTTTGCCTCATGATTTTCTTCTGGGTGACGCCCCAGTTTGGAAGGGGCCTGCATGCCATCCTTCTGAGGCTCCTCATCCATCATCTTACAGCCTTACAGCCGTGGTGGTGAGAGGAAGGGCGTATCACCCACGGAGGAGCTGGTGAGAGGGGTGCTCTCGTCTGCAACACGGAGGTGTGTGTGCATGCACACAAGAGAGTGTGTGAACTCAGGCCTGTGTATTTACGCAGGCATACGTGTGTCTATTAAGGTTTGAAGGAGGCTCACCCCTCTATCTATACCCTGGGTCCCACTGACAGCTCAGTAGCCTAGAGTACTAAAGACATAAACACCACAGGCCAGGCCTGCCTTCCTCCCCTACATAGAAACATGGCTTCAGCCAACCTCTTCAGTTCTCATGATCTTAATTTCCCCTTTGGTAAAGAGAAGTTATGAGCCCATGCCCTTGTGAAGTCTTTCATCTTTGCTACCTGGAAGTCTGAGGCAGGAAGATCAGCCTGGGTGACTCGGCAAAACACTATCTTAAAACTAACAACAACAACAACAACAACAATAATAGTAATAATAATAATAATTTTAAATGGAGCCTAGCAAGATGGCTCAGTGGGTAAAGGGGCTTGCCTCTAAGTCTGGTGACCTGAGTTCCATCACCAGAACCCATGTAAATGTAGAAGGACAGAATAGACTTCCTCAAGTTGTCCTCTAACCTCTACATAGGCCGCATGGCACAAATATGCACATGTGTGACACACACACACACACAAAATAAATCAATAAATGTTTACAAAATGATTGGGAATGTACTGAGTGGTAGAGCCCCTGCCTAGAATCCCCCAGGGAGGGGCTGGGGGCGTGGCTCAGTGGTAGAGCCCCTGCCTGGAATCCCCCAGGGAGGGGCTGGGGGCGTGGCTCAGTGGTAGAGCCCCTGCCTAGAATCCCCCAGGGAGGGGCTGGGGGCGTGGCTCAGTGGTAGAGCCCCTGCCTAGAATCCCCCAGTGAAGGGCTGGGGGCGTGGCTCAGTGGTAGAGCCCCTGCCTAGAATCCCCCAGTGAAGGGCTGGGGGCGTGGCTCAGTGGTAGAGCCCCTGCCTAGAATCCCCCAGTGAAGGGCTGCGGGCGTGGCTCAGTGGTAGAGCCCCTGCCTAGAATCCCCCAGTGAAGGGCTGGGGGCGTGGCTCAGTGGTAGAGCCCCTGCCTAGAATCCCCCAGGGAGGGGCTGGGGGCGTGGCTCAGTGGTAGAGCTCCTGCCTAGAATCCCCTAGGGAGGGGTGGGGGGGGCTTGCTTAAGGCCCTTTTAGGGTGCTTGTGCTCCAGGCTGATCTGTTCCCTGGGAGAGGAAGAGAGAGAGAGAGAGAGAGAGAGAGAGAGAGAGAGAGAGAGAGAGAGAGAGAGAGAGAGATCTTGCCAGTCAGAAGAGATGGCAGTCCCTGAGCCAGGAAGAGGGAGCATGGCTGTCAGAACAGAAGGACCTCTGCCCTCCAGGCAAGGGCTGGGGTGTGCAGGACAGTGGCCCACAGAAAGTTCGTCTTTATGGTGTGTTGACAGTCTGACAAAGCACAGGACACTTCCTAAGCACATTACTGTCCCTGAAGACAAGAGTTCGGGAGGCTGACTATAGTAGCCAGATGACCACCTACTGGGATAATCTTAAGGCAGGCTGCAAACTCCTCAGGATTTGAACCACGAAAACTCGGGCACCCAGAAAGGACTGAATCCCCAGAAGAGCCCTCCAAAAAGCTGCCGACACTGCGGTGCTGCCTGGATGCCCCAGGAATCCCTGCTTGTACTGTGTCTAGAATGCTGGGAACTGAGGGCCAATCTGGGGCCTTCTAGAATTGCCTGAGCAACTAAAAGAAGGCAGACAGCTGATGCTGAGAAGAATCACCACTAAGAACTGTGAGTCCCCAAGGGGACAACCATTGTCCAGGTCTCTAGATGGTCCCTAACCCATTTTCATCAGCCTCAGTGTTGATGGTGCAGATATATACAAACAGCACCTGTCTGGATGAGGAGATGGCATCATGGGTAAGAGCTCTGTTTCACAAGCCTGAAGACCCGAGTTCAAATCCCAGGCATGGCTATGAACGCTGCTCGGAACCCCAGCATGGGAGGGCAAACACAGACAGAGCCTGAGAGCTCACTGGCCAGCCATCCTAGCTGAACTAGTGAACTTCTAGTTTTAGTAAATGACTGTCTCACACCAATAAGGCAAAGAGAGGTAGAGGAAGACACCCTACATCCTGCTCTGGTTTCTGCAACCCACATGCATGGGCGTGTGTACACACAAACACACCTGTCCACACACGTGTAACATTCATTCCCCGAAGGCCCTACAAACAGTCCCCTTTGTAGACTGGCTTTTCAGTTCCCTGGTGGGATGCTTTTCTTCTTTGGTTTCTTCGATGTGCGGAAGCATGTTTGTGCACATACCTGCTAATGTGTGTGTACGTGTCTGTGCATGTACCTGTTCACTCGTGCAGGCAGAGGCCAGATGTCAACAGCAAATGTCTTCCTCAGTCATGCTTCACCATGTTTGCTTTTGGAAATTGTGTTTTCAATTGTGTTTGTGCGCGTATGTGTGTCTCTACAAGCACACACAGGTAAGTGCAGGTGCCCATGGGGACCTGAAGGTGGCATTGGATCCCCTAGCGCTGGACAAGTGGTTATGAGCCATGCCATGCAGGTGCTGAGAACTAAACCCAGGTCCTTTGCAAGAGGAGGATGCCGTCCCCTCTAGCCTCTCCACCTTCCATTTAGAGGCGGGTTGTCTCATGGAGTCTGAAGCTCACTGATTGGATTATACTGTCTGGCCTGCAAGCTCCCAAGATCCACGTGTCTCCAGCCTCCCAGCTCTGGGGTTCCAGCACATGCCGCCATAAACAGCTTTCTATATGACCTCTGGAGACTGAACTCAGGTCTTAACCCTTGTGTATCAAGTACTCTACTAAGCTGGTGGTTCTCAACCTGTGGGTTGTGACGGCTCTGGAATTGAATGACACTTTCACAAGGGTCACCTATCCTGCACATCAGATATTTACGTTACGATTTGAACCAGTAGCAAAATTACAGTTATAAAGTAGAAATGAAATAATTGTATGGTTGTGGGTCACCACAACACAAGGAGCTGTATTAAAGGGTTGCAACATTAGGGCGCTTGAGAACCACTAGACTAAGCCTCCCCCCTCAACCCCTCTTCCTTTGTTTCTATAATTTTGTATCAAGATACAATACGCCTACAATAGAATTCACCAATCTAAGATCTGAGTAAAGGGTTTAATCACATCTCTCTTTTTTAATGTTTATAAAGCCAGGTGGTTTCACACACTTGCAATCCCAACATTCAGGAGGTTGAGGTGAAGGACTGGAAGTTCCAGGCCAGCCTGGGTTACATAGCAAGACCCTACAAAAGAGGAAACCAACAAGAATACATACATTGCCTGTGTTAGTGTTTATTGCCTTCTTAACATGATTTAGAATCACGAGAAAAGAGGGTGTTCCAGCTGAGGAGTCACCTCCATAGGAGTGGCACACTGCTGTGCTTGTGAGGCACCACCTTGATTTGTGAGTGACATGGGAGGCCCAGCCCGCTGTGGGCTGCAGCACTCCAATGGCAAGAGGTCCTGGGCTATATAGGACAGCTAGCTGAGCAAGCCAGAAAGCAAGCTAGCTAGCAGCCTCCTGAGTGGCTTCTGCACCAAGATCCTGCCTAGGTGGCTTCCCTCAGGGCTGGACTGTTGTCAGGCAGAATAAGGCAAAATAAATCCTTTCCTCCCTAAGTTGCTTTCAGCCACGGTGTTTACCACAGCGACAGAAAGGAAACTAGAACGTGTGTTAATGTAACTCGTTCTCCTATGGAGACATATTTTCTTGGTTCTAGAACATTCCCCGCTGTCTCTCCTCAGTCCATCAGTGACTTCCAATGAGACGAGTCGCCATGGATCAGATTTGCAGCTCACAGTGTCTTCTGATGAACAGATGTTTCTCAAGTCTAATTTGCCTTGTTAGCTTAATTACTTGGTGCTCTTTTACATTCATTCATTCATTCATTCATTCATCCATGTGTGTATGTACACGTGCCTGTGCACATCACAGTGCATGTGTGGAGGTCAGAAGTTCTAGGGATGTAGAACTCAGGTCACCACGCTTGGCAGCAAGTACCTTTCCCTGCTGAATTATCCATGCCTCTGGCCCTAAATGTGACTTGAGAGAGAGAGAAAAAGAGAGAGAGCCAAACTATCCCAAAGATGTTATGCTAGTTTTCATACATACTCAACATGAATGAGAACTTAAAACTTTTTCCTCTTTTCCTCATTTTTTTTTCAGTCAAGCTCTTTGCCCTCTTCCCATTAAACTGTAAATGCTTGTTCTATATTCTAGATACAACTCCTTGGTTGAGTATGTATTTTCCAAGGATTCCAGTCTTTGTCTTGCCATTGCCTAAGAGTATCTTAGAAGAATGAAAATTTTTGTATTGGGACGGTATCCAATTTATTGATACCTTACATTTTATATATTCGTGCTTTTAGATTAATAACCATGCTGTTGCTCTGGTTTTTAAGATCAAGTTAGGTTTTTGTTATGTGTCCACATGCATGCCTATGTGAATTTGTGTATTCCAGGTGTATGTCGTGTGGGGATTCTCAACCTGTGGGTCGCAACCCCCTTTGGGGCTACCTGAAGTTCATAACAGTAGCAAGATTGCAGCTATGAATAAGAAATGGAATAGAGTTATGGTTGGGGGTCACCAAAAGGGCTAAGAACTGTGTTAAAGGGCCGGGACATTAGGAAGGTTGAGAAAACTGATGTGATACCTTAAGACATCAGAAGACCTTGCTGGATCTCCTGGCACTGGTGTCGTGGATGGCTGTGAGGCACCACATGGGTGCTGGGAATGGAAGCTAGGTTCTTTGCAAGAGTGGTGGGCTCTCCTGGCCTCTGGCCACCTCTCCAGCCCCATTTGCATTTTCTTTTCGTACTGTATCAGCATAGCAGTGATGCTTCAAGGCCACAAGTTCCTCAGTGCTCCCTTCTAGAAACTTCATGCTACGCAGCTTTGCCAGTAGGTCTGTGATCTGCTTCCAGCTACTTAGAAGTAAGCTTTGAGGTGCAGTGACTTCCTCTGGCTCATCTCCACTACCACCACCACCAGCAAAGATCAATTTTGCTAAAATTCCAATTTTAAGTGGCATAGCTAGGCTTGCTCTGCCACCTGTGAGGGAAGACTTAACCTGCTCCAACTGCACACACAACTCTAATCTTGTCACTCACTTACAGCACATGGCTCCCTGTCCACAGACATCACCCCCTCCTCAGAATGTAAATCATCTCTCCATAGCTTTAAGGGCTCATTTTCAATGATCCTCTTGCCTGGAAACCCCAAGACTTGGTGCCGGATGGTTTTGCTTGTCATTTTGACATGACCCAGGTCACCTGGAAGAGAGCCTTAATGAGGAATTATCTAGATCAAGTTGGCCGGTGGATGATTGATGATCAGTGAATCCCATGTCACTATTCTCCAAGCACTGGGGGTGGGGGGAGGGTAGGAGCAGTTCCTAGACAGCATGGAAGTCAGCAAATTCAACCAAGAAAGGAGCAAGCAAATAAGCAAGCATACACTCATTTCCCCCCACTCTTGACTCTGACTGTGGTGGGACTAGTTTGACTGCCTTGACTTCTCTGTTCTGAAGGGACTGCGAGTCCGAACTGTGAGCTAAAACAAACCCATCCTTCCTAAACTTTTGGTCAGAGCATTTTATCACAGCAATAGAATCAAAACTGGAGCATTCCTCATCCCCTCTTGTGTGCTGTGAGTTACTTTTTCCATCACTGTAACCAGATACCTGAGAAGCAGCAGCTTAGGGGATAGAGACACATCGTAGTTTGGAGAGTACTTACCCAGCACGCGCAGAGACCTGACTTCCATCCCCAACTCACCCCCCCCACACACACACACACATGCATACAGTGTGGTCCACCTGTAATCCTAGCCCTCAGGAGGCAGGAGGATCAGAAGATCAAGGCCATCCTTGGCTACACAGCAAGTTTTAGGCTATCCTGGCTATGTAAAGGGACCTTACCTCAAACAAAAGCAACAACAAGCTAAGCCAAGGTAGCAATTTAGGGAAAAGAAGAAGGATTTATTTTAACTCCAAGTTTCATGGTGGTGGGTCTCTCTGAGGTAACAGCAAGGGAGTGGGGCTCTTTGATCATATCTCAGGATTCCAGGAAGCAGGGCCAGAATATAGTAAGTTTTAAATCATGCTCTCCTGGCAGCCCACTTTCTCCAGCTAGGCTTCGGCTCTTAAAGAATCCACAGCCTCTGGCACAGCGCCATCTGCTGGGGAGCAAGTGTTCAAACACACAAGCCTGTGAGGAGCATTTTATATTCAAGGACTAAGTTAGAAATGCCCCCCACCACCTCCGGGTAAAGTTGCCTAGGATCAGCTGAGTGCTTGGACTCTGAAGTCCAAACACTGATGGATGTTATTGTTGTTCTGAGTCAGGGTCTCAAGTAGTCCACGCTGACCTCCAACTTACTAGCTGAGGAGAATCTTGAACTACTAGCTGATCCTCCTGTCTCTACCTCTCAAATCCCGAGATTAAAAGATTGAGCTGCCACACCCACTCTAGGTAGTGCTGTGTGTGTGCCAAGCAAGCACCTTACCAACTGAGCTACGTCCTCAGCTCTCGGCCATGTCTTTATCTGTGTCCTGGTGGTTTTAGCTCAGAGGACAACCAGGACCATCTGTGACATAAATAAGACCATGAGCATTGCACCTTATTTCTGTTCCCCCTTGTGAGTCTCTCATGGAAAGAAGAATCAGGGGAGGGGCAGGGAGGATATAAAATGTGAGATTTTGTTAATGCCAGATCCTGGATGTTGAAGGTAGATCAATTAGAAGCTCAGTGTACAGAGACAACCTGGACCAAGATCCATGCCCTTGAAGGCCCCCTGTAAGTGGCCACTAGGGCCCCCTCTGGCAGCTGCAGGGATCTTGCTTGCAAGATCCTCTAGCTCAGGCCAGGCGAGGAGTGAGGCTGAGGTCACCCAAAACCTCTAGCCCTCTCTGAAACAGCCGCCTACCGCGGGGGAACCCAGGAGGCCAAGTCAACAAAGCCGAAATCATAAAATCTTGAAGGCGTTGAGAGTTTGGACGGAAGAGCAGACACAGAGAGTGGGGCCTTTCCCAGGAAGATTTTGTGGAACAAGAAGAGATTTATGGGTGTCTGGGTAAAGCAGGGCTGTAGGGCAGGGTGGGGCCAGGGTCTGGTGGAGACACGGATATTGCTCGTGCACAGGAAAGATGATAGGTGCAAAGTTATTGCCTGACCCTGCAGGACTGATTTAGGATGTGTGAAATACTGTTTCTTTACTTCAGAGTTCTTCCTAACAATGTTATTTTGAGAAACATGAATGGTTATTGGTGCTTTTATAGATTTTCCCCTAGACTTTGAACACCCAGTTCTCTTTCCTAGGAAAAGATCAGCAGTCAGGGATGCCTGACTCTGCGTGTGCATTGCGTTGCGCCCACCCTCAGCCCTGACCTTGGACTTCCTATAACAGGGTCTGCCCAGACCTCTATCGACTCTTAAGCACGTGTCTCCAATTAGGTTCACCAGGGTGGTAGGCACACATCTAATGATTGCCAGATACACATCATTCAAAATGAAAACACACCTGGCATGCACATGCACACACAAATACACAAATGTGCACACATGCACAGGTAAACTTTTCCCAGTTGCCAACGTTTTACATGAAGAGGAATGAGGAGCTTGGTTTTCTAGAACCTTCCATCTCTTCAAGTACACGTACATGGACACAGTCGTCAAGATCAGAGGTCAACCTCTGCTCTCATTTCTTAAGTGCCTGTCCATCTCGGGTTTTGTTGTTGTTGTTGTGTGTGTGTGTGTTTTGCTTTATGAGACAAGGGCCTCACTATCTAGCCTTTCTGGCCTAGAACTCACTATGTAGACCAAGCTGGCCTCAAACTCACAGAGATCTGTCACAGCTGGGCATGGTAGTACCATTTGTAATCCCAGCTCTCTGGAGGTGAAGGCAGGAGGGTCAGAAGATCAAGAGATCCTCAGTTATATACTGTGTTGAAGGCAAGCACTGTTTACCTGAGACCTGTCTAAAAACAAGAAAGGGCAGGGATGAGGGCATTAGGGGTGCAGCTCAGTTGGTAAAGTACCTGCCCTGAGACTATGAGTTTGATGCCCAGAGCCCACATTAAAACAAAACAAAACAAAACAAAACAAAACAACTAAGCAAGATGGCACACACTTTAATCCCAGTGTTGGGGACGTAGGAGGCAGGCAGATCCCTGGGGCTCTGGGCCTAGCTAGCAGAGAGACTAATTGGCAATTTCCAGACCTGAGAGAGACTTTCTCCAAATCAAGGTGAAGGCAAATGCCAATAATTCCAACTCTCAGGAGGCTAAGGCAGGAAGTTTGCTGTGAGTTCAAAGCCAGCTTGATCCAAATATGAAGACGGGAAAGGGGAGATAGCTCACTTGATAAAGCATTTGGTCCTAAACAGGAGGACCTGGGTGTCACTTGGCATCTAAAGCCAACGTAAAATGCAAAGCTGGAGGGTGGGCTGCTGGGATGGCTCAGAGGACAGAGGTGCCCGCCGCTCAACCAGCTTTACCCAAGTTTGATCTCTAAAAACCCACAGTGGGAGGATAGAGAACTGACTCCCCCAAATTATTCTTCCACTTCCATATGTTCACAGTGGTACACCCATGTCTACACACACATACACACAACTAAATAAATACAAAATAATTTAAATTAAATTAGAAAATTCTAAAAGTCAGAGCACATGCTTATGATCCCAGCTCTGGGGAGGCAGAGACAGGGCGATGCCCTCCACGGGGTGAGGGGTGGGGGGGGGCAGGGGACTGGCTGGCCAGTCTAGCTGAATTGATGAGCCCTAAACCAATGAGAAATGCTGTCTCAAAAACCAGAACTCTTTGGGAAGCAGTTGAGGGAGATTCGGCATCCACCTCAAGTCTCTGCACCATGTGCATACATGAACATGCATAGCTGTATGTACCTGCACATACACAAACACATATGCACACAAAACCAACTCTGAAATGAAAGCCTTACCAAGTGCTAAGGCTCAGAACAAGAAGTCTGGAGACTCGCACAGGTCTGAAGACAGAGGATAGGATTTAGAAACGGGGACTCAGGACATAGAAGGGCCCTACACGTGTGTCTCATGATAAACATGAGTGGTTGAGACTTTGTGGTCTACATACCCCAACCTAAGCCCTCTCTGACCAGGAAGCCATCTGTCCCAAAGGAGGCTGTGGTTCCTATAGCTAGTTCCCCCAAAGACCACTAGACAGGGTCGACAATAAACAGAGCCTCATGCAACCGGCAGACGTGGGAGGAGCCCCCCGAAACAGGCCAGAGCTATTTGGATCAGAGCTGCCGATGAGGTGACCCTTGACTCCCTGCCAGAAAGCCACTTAGCAGCAGCCGCTGGCGCACCGGAGACATCCAATCTGTCAGCACGGGCCGCGTGAGGGCCAGCATCCAGTCCACGGCTCAGAGTCAGCCCAGACAGGCTTAAGACCCTGGCTCATGTGCAGAGTAGACTGAGGTCACCATCCTGAGAGAGCAACCCTCACATAATGCTGAACTTGGGGTCCTCCAGGCTGGCTCTCACCCGCATCCACCTGCCATCGCTGTGTGGGGCAGGCAGGGACAGAAAAGGGCCTCTGGGCATGACATTCACCCCCTCCGATCTCTCTGCTTTATTTTCCTGATGTTTCTTAGATATTGGTTTTTTTTTTCTTTTTCCTTTATCATATACGTGCAGGTACCTTGTGGAGGTCAGTGGACAACCATGAGTGCCACCCACCCCCCCCTTTTTTTTTTTTGACAGGGTCTCTCATTGGCTTAGAGCTAGGTTTCTGGCCAGCAAATTTCAAAAATCCTTCAGTTTTCACCACTCAGAAGCAGGGGTTCCCAGCACCTGCCACCACAACCAGGCATCTGGGGCCAGGGAGGGGAGGGGCCAGCAGAGGAAGGATGATTGACAGGTCTCTGGGTGTGAGAGGGAGCACAGGTTTCCTGGGGTATGGCAAAAGTGCACTATCTGAGCCCCACCATAGCAGCACGGGGAAGAGAGAGACAGTCCCATCTGAACTGCTTAGAGCCTGGAGGTGCCTAAGGGCTGTTCCTGAGGACAGCAGAGGCCTGTGAAGCTAAGCAGACACCGTGGGGTGCCCACCCTCCAAACCATGTATGTTCCAGGCTCCCAATGATGGCTCGGGGTGACGTCCCAAGAAAACGTGAAGCCATTCAGCTCTGTGGCAGGGAGGGCACAGACTTTATGTGGTTTTGGAAATCCTGGCACACTCAAAGCAGGAAACCAACCCCACGCTTTGGACACACTCGCTCTTTGTCTGGGTCTCAGCAGGGGAAGGTACCAGGTTCGAATCCAGCTTGGTCACCGTCCAGGCTAGGTCAATGGTGCCAGCCTTCCACCCAACCTTGGAGAGCCATTCCCTTCCCCAGTTCCGGAATGGTGATGAGATAAATTAGGGTCAGGCTGGTTTATGACACGCCAATGCCTTCAGGGGCTGGCTCTGGTGTGAGGTGAGAAACCCTTGGGAATAAACAGCTTTCCCCACAAAGGAAAGGAGTCTGGGAGGCATGGGGTGGGTGGGCCATGCAGGCCCAACTGGAGGACACTATGCCCTCTCTGGGCAGCTACAGGCTCAGAATTTCCCCAGAAGAGCAGGACGTACCCATCGGATCTCCTAATTTATTCCAAGTAACCCTGATGTAGGACATAGATCTGGTGAAGTGAGGACAGAGAGGAGGTCTGGGTATAGAACGAACACAAAACCTCTGAGACTGGAGAGTAGCTTGGGTGGTCCGGTGCTTACTATGCAGACTTGAGGACCTGAGTTCAAATCCCAAACACTCAAATAAAAGCCCAAGGACAGAGCTAGGGAGATGCCTTAGGGAATAAAGGTGTTTGCTGCCAAATGTAACTATGTGAGTTCCATTCCTGGGACCCACTGCGGAGAAGAAGAGACCTGCTCCCGTGTGTTCTTCTCTGACCTCCACGTGTATACCATGACATAGGTACACACCTACACCTACACATGTACACACAGTATACACACACACACATGCACACATGCACACACAGGTGCACACGCACACACCAACATAAAGAAGCCGGGCAGTGCTGGCACTGCACACCTTTGATCCAAGCACTTGGGAGACAGAGACAGAAGGATCTGTGAGTTCCAGGCCAGCCTGGCCTACAGAGCAAGTACCAGGACAGCCAGACCTACACGGAAAAACCACCCTGTCTCAAAAAAAAAAAAAAAAAAAGGAAAGAAATGTAAAAGCTGCTTATCTTCTCCGGGATTTGCTGGGCACAAGCCTAACCAATCAGTGAGTTCCAGGCTCAGTGAAGAGACCCTACCCTAAAAAATTACAGTGGCGATCATATTTGACATCAATCTCTGACCTCCCTGTAAGTACATATGCACACACACACACACACACACACACATGCACGCACGCACGCGCGCGCGCGCGCGCGCGCGCGCAAACTTGAACACACACAGACAAAACAAAAGGAGACTTGAAGGGCATTTGCATCCGAAGCCTGGGGATCAGGCCGGGCTTGGCTGGATTAAGCTAGCTCCCTTGGTGCCTGGCACAGGCTGAGGCTGGGGAAAGGCCTGTCCTTTTCCAAGGCCTCCTGGTGGAGCAGGGCAGGGAGGGCTCAGGCTCGGGGGGCCGGGCGCGGTCACTCATATCTTCTCCCTTACTTCATCCTCTCCGCTCCCACTTAATGCCTCTTTTATCACACTGGGAATGGAGCCCCTGTGGAAGTCGGGGCCAAGGGAAACTCCATAGCCTGGAGCCCCAGCCTCACCCATCCTCCCCCCTTTACCTGGGTCCCTAGGCTAATACCCTAAGCCTGGGGACGGTCATCAGTGAGCCAGCCAGGGAGAAGCTGGCTGAAGAACCCATGTAGGTCACAAGCCAGGCCTGGACTGGACCCTGCCTCTCCCACACTGTGTTCTGTGCCAGGAAATAAAAGTCTTTCTTTTGTTTCTTGTCTGGGAGTTGAAGCATTGCGGGGCTCAATTGGTGGAATGCTCTCTTGACATCCGGGAAGCCTTAAGTTTGGTCCCCAACACCACATAAACTTGGTATGAGGCCTCATGCCTGTGATCCTGGCACTGTGAAGGTGAAGGCAGGAAGATCAGGGGTTCAAGGTCATCCTGTGATACATAGTAAATTCGATGCCAGTCTCGACTACATGAAACCCTGCTTCAAAAAAAATATTTTTTAATACTTGAATTGCTGTTCCAAATGAACTAGAGAATGGGTTTTGTTGTGTTTGTTTGTTTGTTTTTGGTGTGTGTGCGCGCGCGCGCGCGTATGTGTCATTGTGCTCTGCCACTGTAGTCATTGTTCCCTTGCTGACTCCTGTAATCCCCATTCGTACTGAATTCTAAAAGCCACCCTGAATTGTCATGATCCTGTGTCTCAAGAGGGGCAGAGCAGTGACCGTCCCGGACAGCTGTCATCTTACATCTTAGACTTCCAGAGTAAGGGGTAAAGGCTGTCCATGTCCCCAGACAAGGACGAAATGGAGCCCAAGCTGGATGGAGAGTCCCTGAGCCAGGTCAGAGATGGCATCCTGGAAAGTGAGGGCGGGAAGTATGAACACAGAAACCATGGAAGCGCTGGGAAAAGAGGCTGGACCATGGCTGCGCTGTTAAAGTGCTTACTCAAAAAAAAGTGTGAGGAACTGAGCTCAGATCCTTAGCACCCACCTTAAAAGCCAGGGTGCCAGCATGCTCCAGGAACCCCAGCACAGGGGGTGCCAACACACTCCTGGGACCCCAGCACAGGGCGATGGCGACAGACACACCCTCTGGAGCTTCTCGGCTGTCCAGCCCAGCCGAAAGAGACCCTGCCCCCAAACTAAGGTAGAGAGAAATTGAGGAAGACACCTGATGTCAGCCTCTGACCTCCACATACACACATACATAGTGTACATGCATGCATACACACATACACACCACATACATATATATAGATGTACCATAGACATACCACACATACACACACCATACACACACACCATACACACACACACCACACACACACACACTACGCATACACACATACACCATGCACCCCACACACACACATACCATGCACCACACGTATCACATACATACACACCATACACACATCACACTCATATACACACACCACACTCATGTACATACCACACACACATGCACACACACACACATCTTCTCAAAGAGAATAAGCCCTGCTCATTCAGAAGGATGAGGCAGGAGGATCCTTAGTTTGAGACCAGCTTGTACTATATTGTAAGACCCTGTCTAAAAAAAAAAAAAAAAAAAAAAAAACTTGACCAGAAGAAACAGAATCAGAAGCAAGCAAATGAGTGAACGAGAGAGAAGCTAGATAACACAAAAAATAAAAGCAAAAACCCATTCCTCAATGACACAGGCCAGACTTCTGCCTGGCCCAGTGACTAGGGAGCTCCTGAGAGTAACAGAGAAATTGATGGGCCCTGAAGCAAGTTTAATAAACCCTAATCCCTCGCTATAAAACACTGCTATGGGCGCAGGAACACCACGGCTCTAGGTTGGTGGATTTTTACAGTGTTGGGGGTTGGGGGTGGGGGAGGAGTCTTTTTGTGGTAATGGAGATAGAATCCAGGGCCTGCTTTTCACATGATACACAAGTTTTACACCAACAGTGTCACTAACAAGAAGGGATAGGGGCACTCAGTCACCCCATGTGAATGCCACTGGGATTTGTTGTAGGCAAGGCTTGTCTTATATGCTGACTAGGCAGAACAATGGTATGACATGGAAAGGGGCTGGTGAGGGTGTGGCTCAGTGGTAGAGCACCTGCCTGGAATCCCCCAGGGAGGGGCTGGGGGCGTGGCTCAGTGTTAGAGCCCCTGCCTAGAATCCCCCAGGGAGGGGCTGGGGGCGTGGCTGAGTGGTAGAGCCCCTGCCTAGAATCCCCCAGGGAGGGGCTTGGGGCGTGGCTCAGTGGTAGAGCAACTGCCTGGAATCCCCAGTGAGGGGCTGGGGGCGTGGCTCAGTGGTAGAGCACCCTGCCTAGCATGCACAAAGCCCTGAGTTATACCCCACCTCCAAATACAAGTAAAAACAGCGCAAGAAGACGTTGGGAGCCTTCTACTCAGAGTACACACTCTGCTATGGTGGGCTGGGTGAGCTCAAGCAGTACTAAATAACAGGGACAACTCCTGCACTGTGTATGAACTGCTCTGCTGGGAGGTCTCTGCAGACCTTATACCAATGAATGCTCCCTGACCCTTAGGAGGGAACGTGGATACCATTCCATCTCACCTAAGCAGAGCCCTTCCTTCATGCACACAGCTTTCAACTACTGGATAGACAGAAGAGATGGAATTTGAGCTGAAATCTGATGCCAGTCAGTTGGGGTGGTACACACTTATCATCCGAGACCTTGGGGAGTTGAGCTAGAAGACTAGGAGATCAGGGTCAGCCAAGGCTACACGGTGAGGTCCTGTTTTAAGTGGGGAGAAAGCAGGGAGAGGGTTTATGTAGCTCTCTTAGTAGGATGCTTATCCAGGCTGCACACAGCTCTGGGGTCTTGCTCAGCATGGCCCGAAGTGTTGTACAGGCCTGTAATCCCAAAACTTGCTTAAGAGGTAGTCAAGGCAAGAGGATCAGAGATTTAGAGCTACCACCGGCTACACAGGGAGTCTGAGGCTGGCCTGGGCTAGAGACCTTGTCTCAATTCACAAAACAAGGTCCGAGGAGATGGTGTAGTTGGCACAGGCCCTCCTATACAAGCATGGAGAGCTGTGTTTGGGTCTCTGACACATGCAAAAGCCAGGCCTGATGCACATGTGTTAAAGCTAGCACTGGGTGGTTGGGGCAAAAACAGAAACAGACGGATCTCCAGGGAGCTGTGGGCTCAGTGTGAGACTGTCTCAAAGGATAGCATGAGCAGATACTGGAACCCATGGAAGATACCCAAGGCCAACTTTCGGCATCCGTGTGGACACACATGTATACACACACCTTCATGAACACATGGACACATTTGAGAGAGGAGGAGAGAGACTTGTGCTGAGGGACCTGTGGGCATAGGATGAGATACAAAGGCAAACCTGAGAGCTAGGCTGAATTCTCGACAGACACCCAGACCTCCAGCTGAGCCCCAAGAACAAGGCCATCGTCCTTCGTTTTGTTACGAACAAAAGATGGGACATTTCAATTGTCGACATTGGCATTTGGGAAGGCTCTGGACCAGTGTCTCCAGGTGATAATAGACTCTACTCAGGAAGCAGGAGATGGCTCAGGGATGAAGGCACCTGCTGCCAAGCCAGAATGGCTCTGCACGACCCACATGGTTGGAACCAGCTCCTGCAAGTTTACACACACACACACACACACACACACACACACACACACACACACACTTAAAAGGTAATTAAAAACTAAACATAATATAATATAATCAAGTAATTGCAGGGCTTAGAAGCTCCTCGAGGGGCCCTGCCTAGGCAGGTGTGGACCAGCCGGGCTCTGTCAATCACTGACCAGGCGGGACACATTATAACTTGAAGTTAACTCGTCCAACAGGAGTGTTCATTTCCTCCGTAGCCTGTTCCTTTCTGCATCTTCCCCATCTCAGGAAATAGCACCATCACCTGCCCAGTGTTTGGGGCCAGAAAATTAGGAGGCAGCTTTGGAGTCTCCTGTCCCTCGCCACCCACGTCCCAGCCTCTGCCAAGACCTGTCAATTCTGCCTCCAAAGGAAACGCCAAACCGATCCTCTCCTGTCCAGCTGCCATCCCTGTGTCCAGGCCACTGCCCACTCTCCCCAAGAACAGGTCACAGTGCCTTCCCTGTATCCCTGCCTCCCCTCTGTGGGACAAGAGGCACACACTAATTAGGCCACTCAATGGGGTGTAGTGAGACTCCCCTGAAATCTTAGCACTGGTGAGTTGAAAGTCAGCCTGGGCTACATCTTGAGCTCCCATCTCAAACAATAATAAATGTTGAGGGCAAGCGAGACGGCTCGATGGGTCAAGGCCATGGCTGCCAAACCTGGGCCCATTCCCGGGACCCACATGATAGAAAATGGGAGTGGATGTCTGAAAGTTGTTCACTGTCATCTACATGAATGCCATGATGCATAAACATAAATAGATGTAAAATAAATAAACAAATAAATTAGGGGTTGGGACAGGAGCATTCTTGGGATTCATTGGTCATTCTGTCTAGGCAAACTGGTAAATTTCTGGTCCCAGTGAGGGACTCTGTCTCAAAAAACAAGGTGGGCATCTCCCAGGTTGTTCTCTGGACTTCACATGTGCCCACAACCATGCATGTGCAAACACACATACACACACACACACTCACATGCATGTGCACACATACACACCATCAAACATGCAAAAAACACACACACCAGTAAACAAATGCATGTGCACACACACCAGCAAACATGTGACACACACACACTCTTAAAATTTAAATTAGGGAAAGGAAAGATGCCTCAAAGATTAAGAATATGTACTGCTCTTGCAGAGGACCTATTTCATTCCTAGCACCCACCTTGGAAAGTTCACCTGTAATTCTAGCTTCCAGGGATCTGATGCCCTCTTCTGGCCTGCTTGTGCATCTGCAGTCATGTGCACAGATATACATACACATGTAATTTTTTTAAATTGTTGGGCATGATAGAATATTAATGCCAGCATTTTGAAGGCAGATGCAGGTAGATTTTTTGTGTGAATCTTGAATATAGAGAGACCCTGTCTCAAGTAAATAAATAAATAACCAAAAACTTAAGATTATATAAAATTCAAATTACTGATAAGGTACCATTCCAGTTTCAAAGACTGGAAACAAAAATGATGGCTGGGTGTGATGTTATACACCTTTCATCCCAGCACTTGGGAGGCAGAGGCTGGAGGATCTCTGTGAGTTCAAAGCCAGACTGGTCTACACAGCAAGCAAGCATCAGGACAGTCAGAAGTACATAGAAAGATCCCATCTTGAGGGAGGAGGAGGAGGAAGAGGAGGAGGAAGAAGAGGAGAAGGTAGAAGAGGAAGAAGAGGAGGAGGTAGAAAGGGGAAGAAGAGGAGGAGGTAGAAGGGGAAGAAGAAGAGGAGGTGGAAGAGGAAGAAGAGGAGGAGGTAGAAGAGGAAGAAGAGGAAAAAGAGGGAGGAGGAGAAAGAGGAAGAGGAAGAAGAGGAGGAAGAGAAATAAAATAAAATATGAACAATGCTTAATGATAAACTATCCCAAGAGGAAGCTACTCAAACCGTAGGGTCAAGGATAAAACAAAAGACAGATTTCTCAGCAATGCTGAGAGCCGTTGGTTCTGTAACACAGGGAAAGCTCTGGTCATGATTCAGGAGAGTTCAAGGTCTCAGGAGAGGCTAAGCCAGGAGAGCCCAGTGTAGTGATTCAGTGGCTGGTGAACTTGACTTCTTAAGCAAGTACAAGCAGGGATCCAACACTGTGAAGGCCAATGGTGAGGGCTGGGTGCACAGCAAGCTTCAAGGAACACAAGTGGCTAAGGAAGACACCAAGGGGTCAACCTAGAGAGCTAAACAGGCTTGCAGATGGCTATTTATCCCTGGGGGGAAAGCATGCTATTCATGGTGGCTAAAATAGAGAGCAAGAGACAGGCAGGATCAGGTGTCCGCTGAGATTTCTTTTCAATACTAGGAGTTGAACCTATTGACTCCTAGCCCCTCACTGGGAGTCTAGGCAGGTGCTCTACCACTGAGCCATGCCCCCAGCCCCTCCCTGGGGGATTCTAGGCAGGGGCTCTACCACTGAGCCATGCCCCCAGCCCCTCCCTGGGGAATTCTATGCAGACACTCTACTGCTGAGCCACTTCTCCAGACTCTAAAAGGTGTGTACACCTCTACACACACACATACATGCACACATATGTTCTAGGTAAAAAGTCTACCATCAGTGAGGCACACTTCCATTGGTTTGTTTGTTTGCTTGTTTTTCACTATTAATTTTGAGATGGTCCCTCACTAAGTTGCCCAGGCTTATGTCTTAAACTCACTTTATGTAGCTCAGGCTGGCCCTAAAC